>NC_138777.1:68617243-69302243 GCF_965119305.1 Pelophylax lessonae
TTTACAATCACTTTAACAGACTTTTGACAGTACGGTGTGAGATCGGACAAACGTCTCCATCTCCATCAATGAATATCTAAGGTAGCTAATTTGGCCAATAAGTGGCCTGATTGGGTGGCTTTAAACCTCATTCCCCCCACCCAAACCTACTGCTTAACATAAATACAGCTGTCATATTAAGATATCTTTCCAGAAGCTAAGAAGAGGACAGAAGACAGAAGTTTAACCTCATTTTGTTTATCCATGTGCCATAAAGGATGTAAAATACTTGTAGCTGTCAGAGTCTACATAACAAGGCATCAGTCAGGAGATAGAACATCCTAAGCTTGTCTCCCGCATAATGAAACGAAAAATTACCATCTCTTTCCTTCTAGACAATCATTTGTTTTAGCTATATTTATGCTCTGAATTTTTTGCTGGAAAAACACAAAGGATGGACAGAATAATCATAGGAGTTGAAGAAATGTGTAAACTACGGTTAGAGGTTTTATGTATGCAAATGAGCTGATCACCAGTGTGAGGTTGTCACTGATTGCAATCAGTCAGATTGAAGAAATTTCATGAGTTACCACTGACACATTAGTTATTTTTTAAAATTGGAAATCCCCTCTGTAACACTACAGGTAGTCAAGAAAATGTTATAGAATGTGAATGGATAGATGGCGAAGAATTAACCGTACACTGGAATTAAAGGACATGTGCAATTTTTCTTTTCTATGCCTGGCTTTGCATGGTGAGAATGAATGTGAAGAGAGGGCAGGTCTTGCTTAGGTGGCTTGCTGCAAGTGATGGTACAGACCCCTTCCTACATCAGTCATATGTATGTATTAAGAGATGTACTGCGTTTGTTTTTTATTTTGCGCTGACATAACTCCTTCCCGTTAGCCCCTTAAATGGGCTTTAACGCCGGGGGGTGGTAAATGGCTCTCACAGTGGTCATATGATCAACCGCCTGTCTAACTGGAGACTGTGATGGCCACTCCAGAACCTTCACCTTTTTCTGCTGTAATCACTGGAGGGTTAACTCGGCCTTGTGCTTAGGGTCATTGTCATGCTGGAAAGTCCAAGAGCGTCCCATGCGTTGCTTTTGTGCAGAAGAATGCAACTGTCTGCCAGTATTTTTTGATTACATGCTGCATTCATCTTTCCTAAATTTTCACAAGATTCCCTGTGCCTTTAGATCTTACTCAGTCCAAAAACATCAGTGAGCAACCACCATGCTTCACAGTGGGGATGGTATTCTTGTCACTATAGGCTTTGTTGACCCTTCTTCAAAGATAGTGCTTATGGTTGTGACCAAAAAGCTCTGTTTTGATCTTATCACTCCAGATTACAGTGTGCCAGAGGCTGTGAGGTGTTTCAAGGTGTTGTCCGGCATATTTTAACTGGGATTTTTTGTGGCATTGGCGCAATAAAAGCTTCTTTCTGGTAACTCGACCATGCAGTTCAGTTTTGCTCAAGTATCGTACTCCTTGAAACAACCACACAGTCTTTTTCCATAGCAGCATGCTTGTCTCCTGAGGTTACCTGTGGGCCTTTCATTGTATTCTGAACAATTCTTCTGGCAGGGGTGGCTGCAATCTTTCTTGGTGTACCTGACCATGACTTGGTATCAAGAGATCCCCAGATTTTCCACATCTTACGTGATTGAACAGTACTGACTGGCATATTCAAGGCTTTTGATATCTTTTTTCCATCTTTATGATGTTCCATTACCTTGTTACACAGGTCTTTCGACAGTTCTTTTCTGCTCCCCATGGCTCAGTATTCAGCCTGCTCAGTGCATCCATGTGAGAGCTAACACACTGATTGGCTAGGCCAAACATTCCAGGGTATATAAACTTTTGATCAGGGCCATTAGGGTGATTTCTTTTATCATGATTTAAAAAGATGCCCGACAACTATGTGATAATAAATAGCTTCATGTGATCACTATCCTTAAATAAAAGACAGTTTTTTTTGGCATTATCAGTCGTTTTTGCAATATTAGCGTCAAAATTTCACAACTTTAGAGCACAAATGTATATGGCATCAACAATTTATGCTGTGCATTACATACTTTATGTTCACATCAGTGAAGAAAAATAAAATGGTGGCACAATGCAGTAAAGTCAAAATATAAAGAGTCCTTTATTGTCACCATGCCAGACAAAAGGAAAACATAGGAACTGGTTGACGCGTTTCACATGAATCACTCACGCTTAGAGTAAGCGAGAGTGATTAGTGTGAAACGTGTCAACCAGTTCCTGTGTTTTCCTTTTGTCTGGCATGGTGACAATAAAGGACTCTTTATATTTTGACTTCATTGCAGTGTGCCACCATTTTATTTTTCTTCATTTGGATCTTCGGTGGCGAGCCGGGATGGGCACCTGCAGTGGTCAGCAATTTTTTGATTGCCTATGCGGTGTATGAACGGTGGTTGGAACATTCACATCGGTCCCAGCTTACAATCTAAGATCCCTATCCAACACGGCCAATTTAGTCAGGTGCCAATTAACCAGCAGCATATCTTTGGAGTGTGGGAGGATACCAAAGTACCTGGAGGAAACTCACACAAGCACAGGCACAACATGTGCAGTTAAGCTGGCCATAGATGGTTCGAATCTCAGCTGGTTCAGCAGGGACTGGAAAATATTCAAACCATCTACAGGCAGGCTGATTTTACCCAAGTCGGTCCATCGTCCACGCGTCGGGAGTACACAATAGCTCTGCGGGATAGGGCAGTTTTCTTTCCTGCAACCCATGAAGAAAGTTGCATCATTTATGGCCGGATTTGGTGTCATGGCCAGGATTCGAACTAGCTGCATGCCTGTTCCAGGTCTGGAACTTAGAGAATCCTGAATTCTGGCATTGCATACTGGGCATGACAGCGGTCACCTCGCTCATATTTTTCTCAGCATGGGTGTTCTTTAACCAAACCGTACTCCTCTAATATGAGTTTGGACACAGTCCTAGCTGATTGAGGCCCTTTTCAGACAGGCAGAATCTGTAAGCAGGTGGATGACAGGTCCGTGTCTGCTCCGCTTATGCTGAGTGGACATGGACACAGCCGCTTTTCTCTATGGATGGTCGAATGGAACGGATCCCCCATTTGTCTGTTTTTAGTGGATAGGATCGGATGTTGGCAGGTGTCAATGGACAGATGTCCATTGACATCTACCATTCCATAGAGGGTAATAGATGGTCCGATTGGGTCTGCCTAAAAAACTGACAGGCAAACCCGATCGGTCCACCTGTGTGAAAGGGGCCTTATGTGAGAAATGCACTAGAAATTCAACAGAACACATTTTAGTTTGCTTTTACGGGAGAACAATAACAAACTATTTTTATAAAACCCCATTGTGTGAACATACAGAAATTACAGGGGGAAAGTTGCGCACATTGTCAGTGGAGCAGACTTTATAAAGGTCTACTCCTGAGAAACCCTAGAAGAGACCGTTAAATAATAATAGATCTGGTATGAATTCAAGAGAAGCAGCTGTAGGTTCATTGCCTGCGTGTTGTTAAACCTGTTAAAATATTAAAAACACATGTCCTGACTTTCATTAGCACGCAGATTACACTAGGTAGTGTTTCCTGGGAATGCGCACTACATGCCAAAGGGAATTCAGCTCACCATGTCTGCTTTTCTAAAGCCCCATACACACGATCAGATTATCGAACAATCTGTCGTCCGTATTTTGTGGCATGCTAGTCTGATGTGGAAAGTGAAGAGGTTATTTTCATATGAATTTTCCCGTATGACAGAGTTCTACTTTAGAAGTGATGTCATGTGTTGGATTGTTTTGTATGTGTTCTCTCGTCTCGGAGCATGCCTAGTCTTGCTCTTAAGATTTTTTTCCATCGAAATCTGTACTAATGAGACGAAAATCGGACGTTGTTTTGACGGACGACAAAAATTTTATAGCCTGCACATCAGGATTTTGTCAGCCAAAAAGTCGGAGTAGGCTGTAGAAAGCACCATACTAACAATCCGAAAATCGGCAGATCGGTCGTCGGACGAATTTTCCCTACAGATTTTCTTATCGTGTGTACAGGCCTTTATGCGTGTTTTGCATGAGCTTTAGTTTGTATAAGAACAGTGTAATCAGCAAACTTTGCCAAAGCATTTGCCAAGCTTTCAGCATTGTTGAAGATTTTATTTATCATTCAGCTCCAGATTGTAAATGTTGAACACAGATCCCAATGGGAGTGTTGATTGCCACTTTAGGCAAGCTGCTAGCAGGCTTCAGCAGACTTTCCACAAGCTTCAAGAAGCGCTGAAGCCTGCTAGCAGCTTGTGAGAAAAAGTTTAAAAAAAATGAATTTAAAAAAAATGAAAGCACTCCCGCCCTCCCATACTCATGTTTGATACATGGCTCCGCAAATATTGTGTAACATAAAAAATTACAACAAACACCCCTTTATGCCAGACAGCAAGTAGTTAAAATTATGATGTATCGGGCCCAGAGCATGTACCTTTGGGTGCATGTACAGTAATCCCAAAAGCTGTGGCTACCGGCCATTTATTTGCAGTTTCCTGCGCTCCATCAGTTCAGCAGCAGTGGCAGAAACAAGGAGGTAGCTACAGAGCCTTGAAGAAGTTTTCACAGCCCCTTGAAATTTTCCACATTTTGTCATGGTACAACCAAAAACGTAAATTTATTTTATTGGAATTTTATGTGATAGACCAACACAAAGTGGCACATAGCTGTGAAGTGGAAGGAAAATGATAAATGGGTTTCAAAATTTTTAACAAATAAATATCTGAAAAGTGTGGCGTGCATTTGTATTCAGCCCCCTGAGCCAATACTTTGTAGAATGACCTTTCACTGCAATTACAGCTGCAAGTCTTTTTGGGGGTGTCTCTACCAGCTTTGCACATCTAGAGAGTGAAGATTTTGCCCATTCTTCATTGGTAAATAGCTCAAGCTCTGTCAGATTGGATAGAGAGTGTCTGTAAACAGCAAATTTCAAGTTTTGCACAAATTCTCAATTGGATTTAGGTCTGGACTTTGACTGGGCCATTCTAACACATGAATATGCTTTGATGTGAACCATTTCATTGTGGCTCTGGCTATGTATTTAGGGTCATTGTCCTGTTGGAGGGTGAACCTCCGCCTCAATCTCAAGTCTTTTGCAGACAGGTTTTCTTCTAAGATTGCCCTCTATTTTAGCCCATCCATCTTCCATCAACTCTGACAAGCTTCCCTATCTTTCCTGAAGACAGGCATCCCCACAACTTGATGCTGCCACCACCATGTTTCACGGTGGGGATAGTGTGTTTACCACCACCAGAACGTGCAGCATTGATTAGGTGGCTAACAACAGACTGTATATACCGCTTTAAGGGGACTTCATTGTGATACAAAAGGGGGGTCTTTAGGTACAGATCGGTCAGTGAATTTCTGAACAATGCAATGTACATTAGTCCAAAACTGTTGAAGTGCAGTGCATGACCAAAAGGTATGAAACAGATCACCCGTTCCCTGCTTATACCCTTTTAACATTAAATAAGAATCATTAGTGGCTGAAGCAGCTTTCACCATCAACCCAGAGTTACATTCCCGACCCCTTTCAAGTTGCTAGCAATCTTGTTATCCTGTAATCTTCACCTGTGTTTGGGTAACTTATACTCTAATGCCTCGTACACACGCAACGATTATCGGCCGACCGCTCGTCCGACTTTTTTTCCAGAGTTGTGTTTTGTTGGTTGGAATGTGCCTAGACTGCACACGTATTTTCTCGGCCAACAAAAATCTCCTTCAGAAGTGATGTCATGTGTTGGTTTACTTTCCGTGTGTTTTTTCTTCTCTGAGCATGCCCAGTCTTGCTCATCAGATTTTTGTCTGCAGAAATTTGTACTGACTGATGGAAAATCAGCCGTTCTGTTGACGGCCAACAAAAATTTTAGAGCCTGCACACCAGATTTTATTTGGCCGAAAAGTCAGAGTCGGTTGTCGAAAGCATCATACTAACAAGCCGAAAATCGGCCGATCGGACGTTGGCCGAAAATTCCCGGCCAATAATCGATGCGTGTGTACGAGGCATAACATCCTAGCAGTGTTAACAGACTGAAAAAATTATTTTTCATTTTTCATGTTTACCAACATATGAAAAGACGCTTGCCTTCTGTAGTTGTGTCTCGTAAATCTTCTTCAATAAAAATGAAAAAAACAAAAAAAAAAATGGGGGGAACTTTTTTGAAAAGGGATCAAATAAGGGTATCAATAATAGAAACAAAAAGGACTCAATAAAGAATAGTACCATTGGTGGGAGTTTTTTTGTACCGCATTTCTCACTAAACAGCTATTTGAATTTAGATATTATAGGGTAATTCCAAGCAAAAGCAATATCTTTGCAGATCTGGAGCTGGAGGCTGAAATTGCCTGCATCTCCTTATGCCTTGGATGCTCCAACAATTAAACCAGGCATGTCCAACCTGCGGCCCGGGGGCCACATGCGGCCAGGAACCCTGACAATTTTTTTTTTGCTGGGGAGGAAGGAAGGCGGGTCAGGGACATGGCCACAGTGGCTTCCAACTAACAGTAGGCAAAGGCTGCCTCGGAGGGAAGGGGGGGAAGACGAGCATGTGCAGTGGTCATGGTGGTTAGAGAGTTCCTTTAATATCTCTCAGAAGAAGTAAACCTCTGTATACTGATTCCATTTCATTTGATCATCCTCTAGTTGTGTTAAATTAGTGCGGGGGGTGCAGCGGCATTTTATTACTTGTATACCTTAACTATAGTATATATTTTATATGCGGCCCGAGAAAATTTCTCTACACTCAATGTGGCCCAGGGACGCCAAAAGGTTGGACACCCATGAATTAAACCATCTGCATCTGAATTAAACCAGTACTTCCCAGCACTGTTCTTGTCCACCTGGGAATTTTGAGGTTTTTTTTTTACCCACCTTTGTGTTCCAATATTTCTTGATGCATTTACTATATAACAAATTAAATGGGAGAATGGGAACCCCCTAATAATGGGGACATCAGTTGTGCATATTGAAGCTCTCAAGCACTGAGATCTCGCTGATAGAGATAAGAAGCTATTTACCTCTCCATCTATTGAATTCTGGAAATTTAATTTGGGGGCTTGGGGATTGACCCTTTAATTGCCTCTGTGTTAAGCCTATCACACATGGGCCGAATGTTGGGCGGGATCGGCCGATTCAATAAAAAACGGCCAACATTCGGCCAGTGTGTACGGCGACCAGGCCAGCTTCTGCTGAAGGGTTGAAAAAGGTCTGGCTGACAGCGCTTATTGGAGTGTTCTCCGGGCTGTCCCCCATGTCAGAACACAATAGCAGGGGAGATCACTGTACTAACATTGGATTTTTAGTGCAGCGGCTCCGACCTTAGCTGTCATTTTTTTTCATTCAGCCACGGGGTTGAAAGAAAAAAAAAAACCTACTAGTGTGTTCCAGGTTTTAGGTTGTCTGTTGGTGGATCAATTTGTTTTCCCCTTCAGCCCGTAAGCGGAATAAAAAAAAATGAACAGATTCCTCTATAATTGAGGTATGCTCCCCGCTGAGGCATTGTATTCCGACTACAGAATACACACTGATCAGCAGCCACAGACCCTGATTGAGAAAAATTTTCCAGCAAGCCGATTTGATAGAAGTCAATCATTAGATCGACTTCTGTTGAGCTGGTGTGGCCACACAGATTGAAATTCAGCCAGTCTCTGCTGAATTCTGATCCACCTATGGCCAACTTTATTTACAGGTGTTTTAGGAGAATCCAGTATTCATACAGGAACAATGAGTGCTGATGGCCACATTGGTCAAGCAACAATTATCTCATTGACTATTTACAGTAGATAATGTGCCTGTTAACCACTTGCCGACTGCGGCACGACTATTTACGTTGGCGGTCAGCCCCTCACAGGCAGAGCGATGTAGTACTACGTCGCTAGCTTGTGAGGGTCTAGGGAGCGAGCGCCCCCGGAGGCGCGGTCACGGACCCCCCCGCGCGTGTGACCAGCGGACCCAATGTCTGCCGGTCACTTGGCTATCGTCGGTGTAGAGGGAGAAAGGCAGGCGGCTGATGTAAACAAGCCGCCTGTCATTCTCCCCTGTGTAGGAATAGTGATCATATGGTTCTACTATGTAGGACCGTTGATCACTGTTCCTACACCTCAAGCCACAGCCAATCACAGTTATAATCACGCCCCTAGGGACACACATAACCCCTCCCTCTCAAAAAAAAAGTTAACCCCTTTACTGCCAGTGTAATTTTACAGTAACAGCGCATATGTATAGCACTGATTTATGTAGAAATGTCACTGGTAACCCCAAAAGTGTCAAAAATGTCAGTCAAGGGTCCGATCTGTCCGCTGCAATGTCGCAGTCCCGCAAAAAAAAAAAAAAAGCAGATCGCCGCCATTACGCATAAAAAAAAAAAGACAAAAATCTTTACCTTTGTTAGTAAACGCGATAACTTTTGCTCAAACCAATCAAAATACGCTTTTTGCGATTTTTTTTACCAAACATACGTAGCATAAAACAAATTGGCCGAAAATGTAAAAAAATTTTGATTTTTAATTTTTTTTGGGGGAATTTCATATAAAAAAAAATGTGAAAAATATTGTTATTTTTGCAAAATTTACGCTCTTTTTTTGTTTATAGCGCATGATCAAAAAAAATCACACAGGTGATCAAATACCACCAAAAGAAAGCTCTGTTTGTGGGAAGAAAAGGACATCAATTTCATTTAGGTACAGTGTCGCACGACCGCGCAATTGTCCGTTAAAGTCACACAGTGCCGAATAGCAAAATAGGCCCTGGTCAGGAAGGGGGTAAAATCTTCCGGGGCTTAAGTGGTTAATACCGAAGCTGCCGAACTGCAACCTGGTATCCCTTTATATCAACTACTTTCAAGATACACTTTTAGAAGTGTCTGCTAAGCAATGGTGATTATGCCATCAACTTGATTTTTCAACAACTAAGATTATATGATACTCAAGGGGGCTTTACTAAAGGCATTAAATCATTTCTTTTAATACTGGTGAGTTAAAGTAAACACAATAGACACACCTGTACCTAAAGTACTTAATGTTTAGTGATTCCAATGAAGAGATTGATCAGACAAGTACAAGGAATTTTGTAGAGACAGCGGCTTTGTATATACTGTATTTTTTTTTAACATTCTTGGGTTAATGACTTTTAAGGACATGCTTACATGTGTATCCACTTTTGTTAAAGCATTCATTGTGTAATGGTTACGTCTGTTATAATGTTGAATGGGCCATTATAGAACTACACCCTAAATCTCTGAGACGAACGTAATTAAAGTGGTTTATTAGGAAAGTTCACTTCTTTCCATTTACAGAAGACTGTACTGTTATTTGCAGCCCTCAGTTCTTACTTCCACAGGAGGCCTGGGGGCTGTTTTAAATATTAGCGATTATCAGAAGTCAGTTCTGCCAAGAGTACTGTTGGTTGGCAAGCAGCATACACGTCCCGTTCTATGAGTTTACTGTATATGACAACAACCGTATTAACATTTAACTCATTTCCAGCAAGGATCCATACAGCAAACACTTGGTCTTCCAAGAGGTACTCCAGGTATGGATATTTTATATATTGTTACATTACAAAGTATTGTAGCTTTTGTCATGACTTTTTGACCGTTCTGAGTGCTTGTGCTTTAGAGAAATTCCAGCTATGGTATATTTTAACATAGCTACATTGGCTCAGCTTGGGCCCAACTAAACTGTACATATACTATACCTGGCTGATGCCCCTTGAAGCTGGAAATCACTGAAGTGCACACCTCTACTCCAGTGATCTCCACTTGCCTCGGGGTGCCATGGTGAGTGGCTTGCCTGCTGCATTCTAAACACAAGAGCTTGGCCACTTAACAAGGTTACCATTCAGAGAATGCTTTGCAGTTTCTGAATTAATGCAGTGTTCTCCGATTGGAAATAGTGGAGGGGCAGGACAATGATGTCACACTCTCCACCTGGTCCAATTCAAAGAGTGCTTGGCATTCATTTAGACAATGAAAGCATTATTTAAATGGCAACCATGCTACCACACTGTTGAAATGCAGGGCTCGTTGGATGGCCGACTTAGGAGAAATTGATGGCAATCAATGGGACATGGCCTTAGGCTGGCCATACACTATAAAATTTTCTTGTTCAACTTTCCTTTAGATTTACCAAAACCATGTAATATAGGGTCAAACCTAAACACTTTCAATTTGTATGCAGTCAGGCAGGCCCTTGCACTACATAGTTTAAGGTAAATCTAAAGGAAATTGAATAAGAAAATTGTATTGTATAGTGTATGGCCAGCCTTAGAATTGATTCCGATTATGTCCCTATTAGCTTCACATAAGCTCTCGCAGTTGTTTATTCTCCATAGAGCCTACCATATGTCTGCTACCCACCGGGGATTTACATTACAATAACTAGATTGCTATAATTAGCTAAGTTAATTGCTATATTCTGTATATCATCTATGGGACCTACCAAAAAGAAAGGGGTTGAGTATGTTAATTCCCTCTTACTGAGAGAATTATTGACCTACCGCCACCGTGATGCACTGCGGAAATTTAACCTTATTTGGCAGAGCTGGCTGGATACCCCCAGCCTTGCTCCTTCGTAGTTATGGGCCATACACACTATAAGATTTTCTGAAGACTTTTACCTTTAGACTTACCAAAACCATATAATATGAGGTCACACCTAAACACAATTTGTATGTAATCTGGCAGGCTCTTGCACTACATAGAAAAGGTAAATCCGAAGGAAATCTAACCACAAAAGTTGGATAGTGTGCATCCAGCTTTAGTAATGGATAGTCTCTCAAAACCTAAGCTGGAATGGCTCAATTACTTAGGGGCCTAAAACATCTCACCTACTGAGTACTTTAGTTGTCTTAGTTTGGTTTAGAGCTTATAGTATGTTATTGTTTGAGAACAGAAATACATGTAATTATCAGGGCTTTTTTTCTGCAGGAACGCACCTCCAGCACTGACTGTATGTAATGGCCAGGGGTGCGTTGCAGGGTCTACTGATGCTGGCTACTGGGGAATCTATTGTAGCTGGAGGGGATCTATTTTTGCAAGGGGGGGGGGTCTATTGTTGCTGGAAGAGATCTACTGTTGAGGGAGGGGCATATTGTTGCTGGTGGGGGACCTACTGTTGCTGGGGGGGGGGGTCGGTCAGTTGTTCCTGGAAGAGATCTGTTGAAGGGGGGGGGGGCGCGTATTGTTGCTTGCTGATGGAGAGTCTATTGATGCTGGCTGTGCGTAGATCTGTTGTTGCTGCTGCTCGTGGGCCTATTGTTGGTAGGGGGAAGATTTTGTTGTGGGTGGTCCATTGTTGTTAGGGGGAATCTATTTGTTACTGGCTGCAGGGAAACAACTCCTTTTCTTGCTATTACCAAGTTCCAAACAAATTACTTAGCACCACAAAATTGTGCGTGGAACTGTATCCTAGGTATTGGGTAGGGGGTGGAACCAAGGAATGGTACTTGGAGGTGGGAAGGGGGGCTGGTTCGAAAAAGGGGAGCTCCTGCTCTTATTCTCGGAGGAAAAAAAAAACCCCGAGCAGTATGACTAGTTACATAGTTACATAGTTACATAGTTACATAGTTAGTGAGGTTGAAAAAAGACACAAGTCCATCCAGTTCAACCCATGATGCGTGTGTGTTTGCTTTTAACCGTACATTGTGTACCCCTGTATGTTGTGGTCTTTAAGGTGTACATCTAATAGTTTTTTGAAACTATCTATGCTCCCCGCTGATACGACTGCTTGTGGAAGAGAATTCCACATCCTTACCGCTCTTACAGTGAAGAACCCCTTACGCACTTTAAGGTTAAACCGCCTTTCCTCAAGTTTTAGTGAGTGGCCACGTGTCTTATTGTATTCCCTTTCTCTGAATAGTTTGTTCCTTATGCTAGGGTCGCCAGTACAGTATTTGTACATTGATATCATATCCCCCCTCAATCGTCTCTTCTCCAGAGAGAATAGGTTCAGTGCTTGTAGTCTTTCCTCATAGCCGATGTCCTCCATTCCCCTAATTATTTTTGTTGCCCTCCTCTGGACTTTCTCCAGTTCCAGCACATCCTTCCTGCGGACCGGTGCCCAGAACTGGACAGCATACTCCAGATGTGGCCGGACCAGAGTCTTGTAGAGCGGGAGAATAATCTCTTTATTTCTGGAGTGAATCCCCCTTTTTATACATCCCAGTATTCTGTTGGCTTTGCTTGCGGCGGCTTGGCATTGCATGCCACTGCCAAGCCTGTTGTCTACCAGTACCCCCAAGTCCTTTTCCATCCTAGACTCACCCAGAGGTTCACCCCCTAGTGAATAGCTTGCTTTCTGGTTTCTGGCACCCAAGTGCATTACTTTACATTTTTCTACATTAAACCTCATCTGCCATGTGGTTGCCCACCCCGTTATTTTGTTCAGGTCTGCTTGCAAGATTTCCACATCCTGCATAGAAGATATTGGCATGCCTAATTTAGTATCATCTGCAAATACTGAGATTGTACTAGATATCCCCTCCTCTAGATCATTTATGAATAAATTAAACAGGATTGGTCCCAGGACAGAACCCTGGGGGACCCCACTTTCCACACCCGCCCAATCCGAGTACTCCCCATTAATCACCACCCTCTGGACTCTCCCCTGGAGCCAGGTCTCTATCCAGGTACTCACCTTATGATCCATACCTACCTTCCTTAGTTTGTACAGTAAGCGTTTGTGAGGAACGGTGTCAAAGGCCTTTGCGAAGTCCAGATACACCACATCCACAGGCTTACCTTTATCTAGGTGGCAGCTCACTTCATCGTAGAAGGTTAACAGATTGGTTTGGCACGAACGATTTTTCATGAATCCATGCTGATTTCTACTTATAATACCATTTTCATTACTAAAGTCTTGTATGTGGTCCCTTATCATCCCCTCCAAAATTTTGCAGACTACTGATGTTAGGCTGACCGGCCTATAGTTACCCGGGATATATCTCGGCCCCTTTTTAAATATTGGTACCACGTTGGCTTTTTTCCAATCAGCTGGCACCATACCCGTCTGTAAACTATCCTTAAAGATCAAGAATAATGGTCTGGCAATCACCTGGCTGAGCTCATTAAGAACCCTCGGGTGCAAGCCATCCGGTCCCGGGGATTTATTTATGTTAAGTTTCTCTAGTTTAGCTCTAAGTCTATCCTCTGTTAGCCATGGCGGCACTTCCTGAGGTGTATTATTTAGTTCGGCCTTACAAGCGGGTTTCGTGTAGCCCCCCGATTCCTTTGTGAAGACTGAAGAAAAGAAATTATTTAACACTTCCGCCTTTTCTCTGTCCTCAGTGGCCATTTTTCCTTTATCATCTTTTATGGGGCCAATGTGCTCTGGCCTGGCTTTCTTACTGTTTATATACTTAAAGAACTTCTTGGGGTTCTTTTTGCTCTCCTCCGCTATATGTCTCTCGTGTTCTATTTTAGCCGCCCTGATTTCATCTTTACATTTCTTATTACACTCTTTGTAGTGCTTAAATGCTGCCAATGACCCCTCAGTCTTGTATTTTTTGAAGGCCTTTTCTTTAGCTCTAATATACATTTTAATGTTGGAGTTTAGCCACCCAGGGTTTAGTTTTGCTCTTTTAAATTTATTTCCCTGTGGAATGCACTGGCCCACTCCCTTGTTAAGTATGCTCTTGAAGCACTCCCATTTTTCCTCCGTGTTCTTTGTTCCCAGGGTTCTATCCCATTTGATATTTTCTAGCAGCGAGCGCAGTTTAGGGAAATTGGCTCTTGTGAAATTCAGCGTCCTTATATTACCCTTGTGTTTCCTATTACTGTAATTAATACTGAAACCAATTGACCTATGGTCACTGTTCCCTAAGTTGTCCCGTATTTCTATATCCGTGATCAGGTCTGTATTGTTGGTAATCAGTAGGTCAAGTACCGCATTGCTTCTTGTCGGTGCATTCACCATCTGACCCATGAAATTGTCCTGCAAAACATTTAGGAACTGCCGAGCCTTGGCTGAGTGTGCGGTTCCTTCTGCCCAGTCTATATCTGGATAATTAAAGTCCCCCATTATAATGACATTTCCCATCCTTGCTGCCAATCCTATCTGTAACATGAGGTCCGCCTCACCCTCCTCCCTCTGGTTGGGGGGCCTATAGCATACGCCCAATATTACCTTCCCCGCCGTGCCTTCCCTTTGAAGCTCTACCCATAGGGATTCTGCCTCGTCCATAGCTCCATTATTAATATCATCCCTCATATTTACCTGTATACTGTTCTTAATATACAAACATACCCCTCCCCCTTTTTTACTTTCTCTATCTCTGCGATAAAGGGAATACCCCTGAATGGACGCCATCCAGTCATGAGAGCTGTCAAACCAAGTCTCAGTTATCCCCACAAAATCTAAGTCCTCCTCAAATATCAGCAGCTCCAGCTCTCCCATCTTGTTGGCCAGGCTTCTGGCATTGGTATACAAACCTCGTAATTTTGATCGGTTATATTTATCCTCTTTTGATGTTTTTAGGCTGCTCTCTTGATTTTTCCCCGTACCCACCCTGGGTATAGGAGCTCCGCACACCCTATCGCTAATGCCCCCATTTCTGCCCTCTGAAACTTGCTTTCCACTGGGTAATTCTACATCTGTACCCTCCCCCCCATTCCCTAGTTTAGTTAAACTATGAGCTCTGGTTAATTTGTGTAATTTCTGTTTACAATTTTCTTTTGTGCTTCATGTATACCGACTGTTTATGACTCACCTTTTGTACTTTTGATATTAATTAAAAAAAAAAAAGTTTGGATTTAAAAAAAAAAAAAAAGTTTGGATTTAAAAAAAAAAAAAAAAAAGGCAACTATGCTAAACAGTCAACCTCCTGTGTTCAAAATGCTTTAGGCCAAACGCTCAGAATGGGACGCTAAAGCAAGTGGAGATCACTGGGATAGCAGGGTCTCCTTGCTGATTTTTAGGGGCATCAGGGAGGTATAGTATATATACATAGTTATTTCGGAGATTGGCCAATATAACTATGTAAAATACATCCTACTTGGAATTCATCTTTATGGAGCTGAGGGCACCAAAACACTGAACAACCCCAGTCATCTTGAAGGGTCCAAATGGCCTACAGGTAAAACCATATAATATGAATGAACATTTTACAAAAGCTGCACATATTTTTAATAGTTACTGGGGGGCCAGTTACTGTATTAGGTATCCAAACTGTATCAGTGCAATGCTCTTTAAATATAACCACACATATACAGCTGTGATGTGCAGAGAGAGGAGAGGAGAAAAAAAAAAAAAAAGCAGTACCTATAGTGACCAACCCAATTCCAGTTTACAAGTCGCATCAGATTATTTCTAAATAGCTTCTATGATGTCATGTCTAGCTAAAGTAGCCTATTTGTGTCCTTGTTGACAAAGGATCAAATACTTGGCCATTCTCCAAAGGACTGTTAAATGTCACATAAACTTTAGTTTCTAGACACACCATGTACATTTCTTAAGTCAATGCAAAATATTTTCATACAACAGTTACGAGAAGGTTTGATGCTATTTTCCACTGAAGCCAGGAATTTAGTTTGTTTTAGAACCCTGGGACACATTATCCAATCATAGATAGTGGACAGACTCCCATTTAGTACTCAGGAAGAAGGAACTTAAGAGTCTTTGAGTCAGTTTCAAAAGTACAGAAGCACATTGAACACTGCGAAAAAAAGAAGACACACCCACACATGGAAGAAGCACCAATAGGAAACAGGAGAGAATACCTGAAATCACAACTTACATACTTGAGTTTGTATGGTTTTAGGGCACCATGAAACCTATATAAGGGTATGGAGAAGGCACCTGCTCTTCCGTCCTCTTACTGGATTATGATGTAAATATAGCAAGAGGTTTTAGAGGGAGACACACTATGATAAATTGTTAAAGTGGTTGCAATCCTGTACATACACCCGATGAAATGACTAGAGAGAGGACACAAATACTCCTGTATAAATTGTACCAGATTATCTGCAGCCCCCTCTCCTCTACAGCCTCCTAAAGCACACATTTTACACAGCTTCAGGAGGCAGAGATTTTATGTCACAAACTGCACAACATAGAGCAGGGAGCCGAGTGTAATCTGAGACCTGAGGGGAGGAAAAAAGACACTGCCCTGCACAGTCTCTGCTGATTCAATTAGTCACCTTCTGTGTGCTTGGGGGAGGGGGGCACCCATCCCCCAGGATTCTGTGGTATAGTCATAACCTGTCAGAAATGACTCGTGCATCTAGCAGAGGGAGAAGAAAGCTGATATGAACCAAATTAGGTGCTTTGGATTGAGGTATGTATTATAGAAGGATATGGTTTGTTCATTTTTCATTTCAGAAGTTTACAATGCCTTAAAGATTTACGTTTTTTCATCAGGCAGGTGTAGATCAAGCACCAGAAAAAAGACCCTACATTTAAGGCTGGGTTCGCTCTAGTGCCAATTAGATGCAGGTTTACCCGCGTCCAATTCACGTGTCAGGAGAGTGTGACCGGCTTTCAATGGAGCCAGTTCACACATCTACAAAGTGGCTGCAGAGCAGATCACACAGGAGTCCTGTGCATATTTGGCTCTGTTGCAAGGCCTAACTTAAGCAAAAATTTGGGCCTAAATCATCCCCGAAAGGGAGAACAGGAATGCACCAGACCCCTGTTGTGAGCCACGTCCAAACTAAGTGTAAAACCCAGCCTCAGAAGATCCGAACCTGCAGAAGGCCGCAGGGACACCCACAGCAGTGGTAATGCAGTCCAGAAAGATAGGTAATTAGATTAGCAATAAAATAAAATAAGGCTAACACAGCTCAGAGGTTTGAGAAATATTACTTTAGCAGTGCCTGGACTCAAAGACAAGTCAAAAACACTTTTAGATTAAGAGGAAAGTGTCAGCAGACAGTGCAGCTTGAAAGTCAATGTCAGCATATTATATTATGGAACGGATCTCTGCTCTTTTAGGAAGTCCACAATAGCAGCCTCTATATTTTTTTTCAGAAAGATTTACTTTAAAGGGCCATTGACCTGTACACTGAGATTCCTGTAGATACAGAAGTGAAATCTCTGAATAAAATATACAGATCTACCAACCTGCTGGACCGAGAATGAACTCACTGGTTAAAGCTGAACTCCAACTGTAGATTTTATTGCAGTTACATTGGTCCAGCATACACAAACCATACTTGTGGGACTGCTGTGGAATTGGAAAAACGCTGTAAAAGTCGTTGCCAATACAGTGATCACAGTTTACTTCCATTATTAAAAGTCCTGAAATTCAATAAATGAAAGGATTGGGCCAGGGAGAGTAAGGATGTGGAAGAAAATGATTCGGTGGTCCTGGATCTACCAAAGTTCAGAAATAATGTAGTCACTATCTGACTTACAGCAGCTTACAATGCATAGGGTGAGTAGCTCACAGTGTGTAATGAAACCAGATTAACTACTTAAGTTAGTCAGCATTTTTTTTTTTTGGTAGAACATTACTTCGAACATCCAAATATATTATATATATATTTTTTTTTTTTTTATTTATTCATTTTTTTTTTGAAGCAGAGGCCCTGGGGAATAAAATTGTGGGTGTTGCATTTTTTTAAGTCACGCAGTATTTGCGCAGCGGTTTTTCAAAGTAAATTTTTTTGGCAGACATACACTTTAAATAATTTTACTGCACAAAAAGACAATATAATACCCAATTGTTTGGTAAACTATAAAAAGATGCTAGGAAAAGTAAAAAGATACCAAACATGTCACTTTAAATTTGCATACACCCGTGGAATTGCAACAAGCTACGGTTCTTAAAAATCTCCATAGGCTTTTACGGGTCACCAGTTTAGGAAGTCTACTGCTAAAATTATAGCACTTACTATACCGTTTGCGGTGATATCTCACATGTGGTGCTAACACTGTTTACATATGCGTGCAGGACCTTTGCATACGTTTACCATTGCACGCGAGTACGGTGAGGGCGTTTGGGACACACAAAATGATTATTATTTTTTTCTTTTTACACAGTCTCTAATTTTTTTATCAATTTTATTGCTATTACAAGAAATGACCAACACCCTTTGTGATAGCATGTGCAGTGACAGGTTCTCTTTACCGAGACATCTGGGGTCTATTAGACCACCGGATCTCTCCTCGGCCCTTAAAAGCATCGGATTAATCTGAGATCAGTTTGATCAGATGCTTGCACAAGCCAGTAACAGCTTGTGGACATCTAAACGAAACACGAAGTGACAAAATCCTGGTAGCTTCTGGTTTCTTAGATCATGAATACAATACAAAACAATCAAAATCTTTATAATAGTAGTTAAAACCATTAAAGTGAAATGCCATATCATTAACATAACACATATAATGAACATACAAGTAAAACTACGAACTGGCATAGCAGATCAACGCGTTTTGCAAATCTAGTTGCTTCCTCAGGATTCAAACCAATATCCAAAATGCGATAAAGATGCACAAAAACAGTAACACATAGTAGATAACCCAAAATAAAAAGAAAGCTCCTTATATTTCACATTTGATACAGCATTATATTACAGTCACTTTTTTTTGCACAGTGAGGGTTACACTGTACAATGCCTGTAATATTCTGTATCAAATGTGAAATATGAGGAGTTTTCTTGTTCATTATTTTGTGTTAGTGTTTTCTACTATTTATTATTGTTTTAATATAGCCATATCGCTCTTTGAATAACGGTGTGTGGATCCTGAGAAAGCAACTCGATTTGTAAAACACGTCAATCTTCAACCCCACATTTGTAATTGTAGTTATGTGTTCATCACATGGGTAATATTAATGATATGGCATTTCATTTTTAATGTCTAACTATTGTACTAAACACTTTTTTGCTTTAATTATTTTTTTGTATTCTACATTCATGTAGAGGCACAAAGTTTCATTTATACTAGTCTTTCATTTATGATTTAGTGAGAGAATGCGGTTTAAAATTGGTTGTAATTAGAAATGGTGCCATAAAAGGAAGTTGGGGCAGATTTATCCACGATTGTTCAAATTATCTGAAAGATCTCCTGAGAAACAGAGAACACGACTCCCAGCTGGATGCTTCCTTTGAAGTCACAAATTTCAGGGTAATTGCCAGGAAATCAGCAGGTAAGGGTGAAAAATATAGATGGATTCCAGAACGACAGATAACCTGTCCATGGTGAGGAGGAAGGAGAGAAAAAAAAAGACTGAGCGGTGGGTACAGCTGGGATAAAGTTTTAGATAACTTGTCCTATTATATGGTTAATGGTGGAATATTTTATATATATATATATATATATATATATATATATATATATATATATATACACACACATATATACACATTTTATATAAATATATTTATTTTATATATAGAAAAGATTTGCAGAACTTAGCACCTGATGTTTTTAGGCTCCTGGAATGCTTTGAGGATTTTTAATGGTAGTGTCTGCAGCTAATGCCTGGGTTCAGTGTTCAATCTTAAATTTTGAGCTTTAAATACTAGAAGTGGAGGAGATTTTTCTGTGCAGTTTGACTCCCTGGTGCACCTTGTAATGTAATTTGACAGTTCCAAATCGCATGACACAGTCACACCCCACTGCCAGCAATGGAACTGTTCATGTTGTGATTATGAAAAAAGGTTCCTGCACTTTGTTTTACAGATTTAATTTCAACTTGCATGAACTTTTGTAGTATGAAGTGTGCAGGCTGCAATGAAATCGGCAGTGCAAATCACAATGGTGTGCGGCTTTGAAATCTCGTTGAAGTAGCACGATTTCAAAGCCACACTGGTGTGAACGAGGGCTTACTTCATGACTTGCACCCGTCTGTAGGCGGAGGCGCACATTAGAATTCATTCTAGGAAGAAGAGACAACACATTTTGTTCCTTTACAAAATCCACACTTCAAACATGCCACCCTACGGTAGGCCAACACCTGTCTTCTAGCTGAACAGGTTAAAGCAACAGCTTACAAATAAATCACAAAGGATCCTGTTAGATGACATTTTAATGAATGTCTACACAAATGTAATCAGGTAAAAGGAGCTTACATTCAAAATTACACATCTGAAATATTGCAGAAGAGTTCAGATCTAAAAACTTTGAGGTAAGTGTGCGGGAAATGCTTGTCCTATGCACATTGGGTCAGTGGTTTACAAAGAACTTTAAAATACACACATTTTTGGTGTGTTTAGTGATGAAATGTGCACATTGGTAAATATTACCAGTTTACTTTTCTCATGTAGAATCCACTTTTACATTTCATTTTTGGGTGGACTGGGCCAGGATGAATCTCAGTGAATGGTCTTTCTGAGGACTGTTAGGTCATTCCTTGGGGGTCAAAACAAACCAAAAAAAAAAAAACAAATCTCTAGAGCACTGTATAACCTTGTAAGTTTAACCCAGTCAAGGGTGAATGGATATGGGACCCTCACTAGCTGTAAATACCCAAAGACTTAGAGACCTTGTTGCAACATAAAAAAAATGGAGGTAAAAGCACAGAAAAGGAGTATTTTAATTGCTTACTGGTAGCTTTCTACAAACTATTTTTTATTCAATTGCAGTGTGTATTAGAACTTGCTAGAAAATTTGACTACTAACCTCGCGCCCCCCTTCCCCCCTTCCCTCCTACTTCCTTGCGCATATTAGCCCTCTCTTCTGCTGGGTGTCCAAGTACTCCACCATCACTCCCTTACATACCCCTTTATGTAGTTGCTGTGGGAGGGGTGAAGTGCAAACACAGGGTGTAACTCTGCAGATCCAGCAGGATCCAAACATCACAACCAAAATGGAACCTAGCAGAAGCCCCGGGGCTTTTCAAGGTCTACACAAGCATTGTTAAATACACAATCTTTTAGACGTTTTGTTCTTGAAATTGATGGCTTGGTGACAGGGTCTCTAAGATGGTTGCTTGAAGCTGAAGATTAGTTAAAGGGGGAAAGAACTAACCTACAGAGCGTCAGGTGTTCAGTAGCAGGAAGAGGACAGGGCAGCCCTGCAGTGAAAAGGTCTACAGAATCCAGCAGTCTGCACATCATAGGACATACTTCATTACAGGTCAGTTATGCAACTAGACCTCTAGGGCAGTAGTCTCCAAACTATGGCCCGAGGGCTGGATGTGGCTCTTTGCTTGTTTTTATCTAGCCCTTGGGGCATTATTACACCCCCCCCCCCACTGCCAACAGTGGGGCATAGCTACTGCCACCAACAATGGGGCACTATTCCACCCATTGATACCAACGATGGGGCACTATTCCACCCATTGATACCAACGATGGGGCACTATTCCACCCATTGATACCAACGATGGGGCACTATTCCACCCATTGATACCAACGATGGGGCACTATTCCTCCTACCGACAACCATGATAAGGATCTATTCCTTCCACCGATCCCAACAATGGGGCACTATTCCTTCCTCCTAATACCAACGATGGGGCATTGTTTACTCTCACTGGCCACAGTCCAGCCCCCATAAAGCACAAATGAAAGAAAACTAGCCCTTTGTTTAGGAAGTTTGGAGACCCCTGCTAGAGGAAAAAAAAAATCCAGAGGCAACTATCCCATGCATTGCCGCATCTTTCTACACAAATACTGTAGCCCCTGACTTATTAGGACACTTACCTATCCAGGGATCCAGCGATGTTGGCACGCCAGCCAATTTTCGGATCGGCTTCACAGCCGGTTCCCTATTGCTTATGCACGAAGCGCTCTGTACTTTAGAACTGGCCCAGCAGCAGAGTAAGGAGGCCAAACTTCCGAGGGACCTCAGTAGGGTCTAACAGAAGTGGGAATGGGTACCTGTCAAAACCGGTACCCATCCCACTCCCTCCCCCTGAAAGATGCCAAATGTGGCACAAGAAGGAGGAAGAAGATAAGCGGAGCTTCCACTTTTGGTTGGAACTCCGCTTTTAAAATGTAATGCCTTACCTCATATGTTTGCAATTAGATCAAATTTTTTTTTTAACTTTTTCAATTAATTTTATTCTAAGCCCTGGACCACAATTGCATTATAAGTTGCACCCTATTGCCAGCAATGGAACCATTCAAATTGTTGCGACTTTTTGGGGATCTCATTGCGACTTGCATAGACGCCTGTTAAATGAAGCTGCAATGAAATTGGAGGTGCAAATTGCATGAAGTAGTATGATTTCAAAGCAGCACAGGTGTGAACCAGGGCAAAAGTGTGTGAGTGTATATATATATATATATATATATATATATATATATATATATATATATATACACACACATATATACAACAATTTGTTTTACGAACATTTAAAGGGTTTGTTACCCATAAAAAAAAAAAAAAGTCCATCCTGTTCCCTTAAAGTATGTTCTACAGCACAGTGCTTGTGCTATGTCATTTGTTGGCCCTCTCTATCACCTAAAAAACCTGGCTGATCCTCCCTGGCTCTGCCCGTGCCCCTGTAAACTGACCACGGTTTATCATGGCTGCTGAGCCCTGACAGCGTGGTCAGTTTACATGCCTCCATCATCCGCAGCTCTCCTCTCTCCTGTGTCTTCCTCCCCCACCACCTGCTGAAATAACTGTTAAGGAGTTAAATAATTATCTTTGTTTCCTTAGCCTGTGTGCCTCTGTCTCGGTTTTATATAAATAAAAATGCTGTATATACAGGATTTCAGTGTGCTGATCTGCTCACTCTTTCTTCTCCCAAGTGACGTCAGCAGGTAAATCTCGGCTGCGCCCCTTGCAGCTGTCAGACGGGGAGAGGAAAGAGGCGGCCGGTCACGTGATCACCGAGCCACACACTGAAAACAGGTGTTCACAGCATTAAAAACGCAGACAGAGGCACATTGGCTTAGGAGACAGAGGACTATACAGAGTCATGCCAAGTGGCTTAATAACCGCTTTAATACAGAGTTCAATGATTTAGGCCTCCAATCATTATGGAGTTTTCTAAGACAACATAGCAAAAGCCATGCAGTTTTTAGTTATTGAAAATCTGTACCGGTTACATTGAACAGGCTGGTGGGGAGGGAGGAGAAGTCATTGCTCTGACTCAGTTGAGTGTGTGTAAATTTCAGCTTTAGCTCTGTAAACAGCCCTTTTATCTTCACGTGAAAAGGAAGCCTAGAGCTCCACCTGCTGGCTGTATATAAAACACAAAATAATCTAATGCAATGTTATATTAACCTAACCAGAAAGGAAATGTATAAACTTTTCAAAGACTACATTTCCATAGCTTTGCAAATGTAAAAGAAATCTGCTTTAAATAGTGTTATTAATGTAAAATAAACCTGCCTTATGTAAATAAAATGTATTAATGCATGTTAATTATGTGTAAATTGTAACACAGCTATGAGCTCATTACAGATGAAGGCTCTGCTTCCTGCTAAACCCTGGTTGTCCTTTAAAACATCTCACAAGGTTAATCTTTGCAAGTTTGGTATGACTCCTTGGAACCAATGCAGTCCCTGTGTTTATTTTTGAATCTGATGGAAATCTGATGGAAAAGGTGCGGTTTTGAATTTCTCAGTTTGCCAAGAACAATGCAACTAATGGCTTACAACATTTCTGGCAAGATCATAAGTTTTTTTTTTTTTTTTTAACTTGTCAAACAGATAAAATGCATTCAAAGGTATATCCAGAAGAAAATGGACCAAATAAGAGAAGTTCATTGCTAGAGTTTAGATACTCCAAGTCTCGATCAAGGCAAAGCCTTAAAGACGTGACTTTGGGTAGGTGCAGCTGTAGGAATGGCAATATGCCTTTTTATTTGCTCAATTATCCATAAAACATGCCAACACCGTTTTTTTGTAGATTTTTAAAAAAAATTTTGGCTGGCAATGCTTTTACTTCCCGCTGACGACTCATCTGTTGTTAAGGATGCGATGGCCGGCTTCCTAGCCCGTTCCTTAAAAACCAGCTATTGTAAGCGTTTGTGGTACAATCTTAACAAGCCAAAAGCGCTTGTCAACCGCGCCGCAAACATGCATAGGGCATTTGGGAGAGCGTTTTTAATGCTCATTAAACGCATATCAACCGCACCTAATAACGTGCATTAATGCTATAAGTGCATTTGATAAGTGTCAGTATTTTGAGCTAGTATGAACAAACCTTTACACAGTACGAATCTAACCCGTTTCCATGCGAGATTCAAACCATGTATGGGCAGGCTGAATGTACCCAGGTTGATCGATCAATCAACTTGGATACGACTAGCCTGCAGAATTTTGGATGCGATTATTGCAGGCGGCTGTTATAGCCGCTAGCAATAATCACTGTCTTTTCCCAGCAGGTATGGCTTCCCCTGCCAGGAGAACACAAAGGCTTGGTGGGAGGAATTCCCCTGTCAACACTGTGTTGATGGGGGAATTGAGCAAATTTCTCTCTGCTCCTGCTCTGCTCCGTCTATGGCCGACAAGTGGAAAGGCCTGAATCCAAATATTTGCATTCTAGCAACCCTACATCTTCATTTACCCATAGAAAAAATACTGAAACCAAGCATATAAAACGTAAAACAACAAAACCTACTGCAAGGTAAGCACTGCAATATTACCCAAAACATATGCTCAGTGAAATGAACACTATATTTATCAAATTGTTTTAGAAAACGTGACTGTCCATCTGAGTTTAAACTTCAGTTTACTAATATATACTTTAAATTGCCCCGAATTTTAAGCTCGGCAGTGGCAGCTGCCATCTTACTGTCCCAAAAGAGCATTTTAGTGGCCAATAAGGGCACGTCTATTTGACAAGCTGCAGGTGAGTGGGTGGGACTTGAGGCAGGGATCTGAAGTCTCCAGTAACAAAAGTTAAACAGAAATTAATAGACACTATGGGGGTGATTTATTAAAGTCTATGCACTGCAAGTGCAGTTGCTCTGGATAGGAGGGAAACATGCAAGGAAAATAAAAAAACAAAATGCATTTTTGCTTGCACATTATTGGATGATAGAAATCATCAGAGCTTCCTCTCAGATCTAGTGATCTCAGATCACTTGCAATGCACAGACCATTTGCCTTTAGTAAATCAACCCCATTGTGTCTGATCATATTTGGGACTTTTAAGTAACTTTAAAATGACTAAGCTGGGTTCACATGTGTATACATCCAAACAAGGAGTATAAAGTTAAGGCTACATTACATACCTGCAATAAAATACAACCGGTTTGAAAAAAAAAAAAAAAAACACACATTACTCTAAAAAGACCATCTTTCACCACCATATAGTTTGTAGCAGTCATGTTTGTAAGCCAAAAACCTAACCTACCTAACACCATCTTTAAAAATGCCCCTAACCTATGCTGCCTAGCCTGTATCCAGTCACAAGATCCCCTGGGTTAGTGAGCGGCTGCTGCAGGGGAGAGCAATGAGCGCTCCACAATGGCTGTGAATTCTAGGAGCCATCACATCATCTACAACCACCCATGGTCCAGCCGTGGCCTGCACACCCTTCTCTCCTCTGTAGCAGCTGCTGACTGACACAGGGAAGATGGGGCTGTGGGTCACATGACCAGACTTCTATTTTAACAATCCAACAGGAACCAATGGAATGGTAATACCATAATGAATATCCATAATAATCTGCTTCCTGGTGGATTACCAAGTACAATATATTACCAAAGTTATTGGGACGCCTGCCTTTACACGGACATGAACTTAATGGCATCCCATTCTTAGTCCGTAGGGTTCAATATTGAGTTGATCCACCCTTTGCAAGGGTGGGCCAACGCTTCTGGGAAGGCTGTCCAGTTTAGGAGTGTGTCAATGAGAATGTTTGACCATTCTTCCAGAAGCACATTTGTGAGGTCAGGCACTGATGTGGCCGAAAAGTCTGGCTCACACAGTCTGCACTCAAATTAATTCCAAAGGTGTTCTATCGGGTTGAGGTCAGGACTCTGTACAGGCCAGTCAAGTTCCTCCACCCCAAACACACTCATTCATGTCTTTTCAAAAACACTCAGCTTACAAAATGGCTGCTAGGAATCAATTTCAAACATACTAAAAGCCCTAAAACTGACAAACACTAAAAACTCAAATTTTTTGTTCAGTATTAGCGGTTACACTTAAGAAATGTTCTATTAAATGAAATGGACTCCCCATTAAAAAAATCCAAAAAAATATCACCATTTTCCATAAATAGAACCAAAATACACAACTCCACTGGTTACGGATTATTTAAATTATTTGCTAAATGTAAAATGTTTAGTTCATCAGTTACTGTACAAAATAGGCAAGTCAGCGCGGTGCAGATCAGCAGGCCTGACCTTCAAGTTCCAGTTTCCATTCCAAACGGACAATAGAAAAAAAAAAATGAACGGGCAAAGAAAGAGTTTTACAGGTTTCATTTTTAAATAGCAGAAGTATCCAATAAAATAAAATATAAAAAGTACAATTCACGTTCAGTAACGGTGGGTAAGTTGGAAAGACGCAGCGTGGGGTAGTTGGTATGGTAAAACTCATTGGTTTTTCGGTTTGGGCAAGTTCGTTTCGGCATTTGCATCACCGTTTCTCTGTAATGTATCATCCTCCACTCTGTACTCTTGTCTCTGCCGACAGATTTCTTTGTAGCGTAGTGTAATGTCTCTGCAAAAAACAAGAAACAGTAATAGTGACAAGACTTTAAAAGAGACCTCCAGGCAAATAACTTTCATGGCTTGTGTAGAAGGGCTTTGTTTTATGTGCTTGAATGTCACTTAAAAGTATATAAGTGTCACTAGCACAATGCAACCCCCCAACAAAGGTATATTTATAATGTCACAGGAGAAAATGCAATGTTTTGGGGCCAAGGAGGGAACCTTTTATCTAGACAACAGAAACAATGAAGGGGTCCTTATACAGCCTAAAATGTTGCATTTTTTTCTTTGACGGAATGGATCAGTGATGGCGAACCTTGGCACCAAAGAAATTTTAGAACTATATTTCCCATGATGCTCAACCTCACTGCAGAGTGCATGAGCATCATAGGAAATGTAGTTCCAAAACATCTGGAGTGCCAAGGTTCGCCATCACTGGAATAGATGGTCTTTTGTTGAGCAATTCTGGTGTTCTGGTGACACGTGAATACTCTGGAATATATGGGTAAGGCACCAACCATTTCTCCGCCACTTCAGCATCAGCTTCAGATATAGTGTCTCTAGTCTACACTGTATGGTATCTCAAGTTTGGCTGGTTGCAGCTCACTTTCATCACAACTCTGCAGACCTCCCTGTACTAAACCTGTATTGGGGATGGCTGTTCTGAGGCTGTAGTTGACCACTTACCTGCCTGCTCCTAGTTTTCTGTTAAATGTAAACTGAGCTGTGCGTGCTCAGCTCAACGTGCATTCCGAAAACACTCCGGATGTGCCAAAATAACTGACTCCCGTGTGCATGCGCAGGATATATTCCCCCACACTGGCTAATCAAGAGGCTAAAAGCCTGGCACCCCAAGGAAGAGATGACCACAGCCAGCAAGGGACATAACTGCCGTATGGCTAGAGGATGGAGGAAAGTATATTTGGAAGTTTAGTTCCGCTGAAATGTGTGGCACTTATAATTTCACACAATATGGGTGTTCAGTGCAGGGTGAACATCAATATTGAACAAGCCATGTACATTGTTGTGGCACACCAAACAGTTTGCAACAGAAGAGTTAAAGGAGAAGTTCACCTTTTGTAACATGTTAAGACCCATATAACAGGTGACATATGCACAAGTCCCCAATTCGCTGTTTTAACAGCTAGTGGTTAGCTTATATAGCTATAGTGTGGTCAGCAAGTGGTTAAGCAGCTCCATCTAATCATGCAAGGCCAACTGAAAGCTCTGCTCAAGAACCCAAGATTGTATCTTTAGTTCTGATAAGCTTTTGAAAAAATTACAAAGTATTAGGAATTGCTATGCCACATAAATGAAATCGGTAAATTGAGCAATAGTAAAATAAATTATAATTTATCATAAATATACATAAGCAATCATACTGCATGTCACACATTTTTATGTATATATATATATATATATATATATATATATATATATATATATATATATATATACACATACACACACTGTACTGTACACAGTACTAGTGTACTGTATACAAAAAAAAAAAAAATATATATATATATATATATATATATATATATATATATATATATACATACATACATACACACACAACCTCAAATTAAAGAAACACTTTTTAATCAGAGTATAGCATCAAGTCAAGTAAATTCTTGGGATACTAATCTTGTTGGTTAAGTAGCAGAGGGATTTGTTAATCAGTTTCAGCTGCTTTGGTGGTAATGAAATTAACGGGTGCACTAGATGGGCAACAATGAGACAACCTCAAAAACAGGAATGGTTTTACACGCGAATGCCACTGACATTTTTTTCCCTACTCCTCTTTTCTAACTGCTTTTCACTAGTTTTGCATTTGGCTAGGGTCAGTGCCATCACTGGTAACCATGAGGCCATACCTGGACCCTATAAGAGGTTTGCACAGGCAGTCCAACTCCTCCAGGATGGCACATCACCAACATGCCATTGCTAGAATGTTTGCTGTGTAAACCAAGAGCATAGAGGAGATTACAGGAGACAGGCAGTTACTCTAGGAGAGCTGGACAGGGCTGTAGAAGGTCCTTAACCCATCAACTGGGCCAGTATCTGTTCCTTTGAGCAAGGAGGAACAGGATGGGAACTGTCTAACAAAATGACCTCCAGCAGGCCACTGGTGTGAATGTCTCTGACCAAACATCAGAAACAGACTTCAGGAGTGTGGCCTGAGGGCCCGACGTCCACTAGTGGGCCCTGTGCTCACTGCTCAGCACCATGGACCTCGATTGGCATATTCCATTGAACACCAGAATTGGCAGGTCCTGGGTTCTTCCTGGTGCACGACAATGCCCGACCTCATGTGGCGAGAGTATGTAGTGGGTTCCTGGAGGATGAAGGAATTGATGCCATTGAATGGCCCCCATGCTCGCCTGACCTAAATCCAATAGAATACCTCTGAAGCATTATGTTTTGGTCCATCCGATGCCACCAGGTTGCACCTAGGTCTGTTCAGGAGCTCAGTGATGCCCTGGTCCAGATCTGGGAGGAAAAACCCCAGGACACCATCCATCTCATTAGGAGCATGCCCCAACATTGTCAGGCATGCATACAAGCACATGGGGACCATACAAACTACTGAGCACTATTAGGAGTTGCTGCAATGAAATTTCAGCAAAATGGACTAGCCTGCTGCATAATTTTTCCACTTTGATTTTCGTGGTGTCCTTGAATTCAGCTATATTATCTGTAGGTTGATCATTTTCATCAAACGATGTGGCATACTTTTGTTCCTAACACATTACCCAGTCCATATAAGTATAGATATCCAGCATGATCCCCATTGAGATCTGATGTGTTTTCAAAGTGTTCCTTTCGTTTTTTTGAGATATATATATATATATAATTTTTTTTTTTTTTTTACAAATAAAGAAAACGTGAAAAGATTGGGTACCCAAGGAAAAATACAATATTTCTTCTTGTAATACATCGGCAGATTTTCAAGTACCACAGCTTACGTCCTGTGAAAAGTAAATTCTTTATGATCACATATTCCATCTTACAACATCTTATGAAAATTGTCACATTCATGCATCTAACTCCACCCTCTCGTGGCCAAAAGTAGTACTGCACTAAACAAATGTTCTCTGTGTTTTAAAGTAGTTGTAAAGGCTTACGTTTTTTTTCTTTTTTACCTTACAGTGGTTATAAATCTCAGACATGAAATCTGAAAAAGAAAACCCACCCATTTTTATACTGTTTATTTGGCTCTCTGCTGTCCGATTCCTCTGCTACCCGCAGGAATCACTTCTAAACCGTTTTTCCTGACACCAAGAGCTAAAAAAGGTGACAGGGAAGGGATCTCCAGCACACAGCTTGTGATTGACAGCCTCAACTCTTGTGTGCTGTGTGGAGGAGGGGCGTGGTCCTTTGCCTCCAATCAGCTCTTAGAGCTTTTGCACAGTGTAACTGTAGCTCCCCGCCCCCGCTTTGCGAGTGTGAAAAATCCTTTTCATCTCTGAGTTTTACAAGGAAGTACAGGACAGACGGCTGCAGATAAACAGCTACAACTTATGTAGGAAGATTTGTTTAGACTATCACCTGAGACCAGTCACCTCACTGGGTATATGTAAGGATTTATAACCACTTTAATGAATTCTCTGCATTAAAGTAAAAAATGTTCAGCTCCCCCCCAGCCCCCAATATACTTACCTGAGCCCAAACTCGATTCAGCGCTGTGTCTGAGAACAGCAGCGCTGCTTTCTCCTCATTGGACACAGAGGCAGCAGTGGGAGCCATTGGCTCCTGCTGCTGTCAAACAAATCCAGTGAGGAAGAAGTGGGGGGCAGGGCTAAGCCGCACGGTGTGTGACCCCAGTCCAGCTTGGGATCGAACCCACATGTACCAACAAAGAAAGCAGCTTCCTATGGTGGCGCACGGAGAGGAGGCGGTTCCATGGGCATCAGTGGGGGGACCCTAAAAGTGGACGATTGGGCCGCTCTGTGGAAAACCATTGCACAGAGCAGATAAGTATGATCTTTTTAACTAAACAAACATTTTCAGACCACAGATTAGGCAACCAGCAAGGGAAAGCCTAAGGAGTAATGCTGAGAGGGGTCCTACATGTCTTCCACTGTAGGAAGTGTGCACAATGCTTCCCACACAGCATCATGAAATCCTAATCAATCGTTTATGCATTTTTTAATGTGTGAAACTTGCTCAGGCCAGTTCTCTTACCTGATAAAGAAACGCCATGCCGTCCACAGGAGGACAAGAACTATACCCAGAATCCAACACTGCGTTACGTAGAATGGTAGGGGTAGTGTTATGGTGTATGGATCATATTTTACCACTATGAGGAACTCTGTGACTGTGATAGCAGCCACCATCCATGCCTGCTGGCCCAACTTTTTGTGGAACTTCCTGAAATCAAGAGATTGAAAACGTTTAGGTGAAACTTTTATGACCATACAGAATCTAACAATTAGAAAAAAAAAAACAAAAAAGGTATTGCAAGGAACTTAAATTACGAAAAGCAAACCGGCAGCGCGCATTGATGTGCAAATATTCAGGTGCCATCCCACCTGCTCCTGGAGCTCACCATATCAGAATGACCCCCTGTAAAGAAAAAAGTCTAAAACGCACTTGATAATCTCTTCATGAAATCAAACTTGCATCCACTGTATAAACTCTGTATAAAAGATTAATAGCTCACTGACAAATCAGCACGTTCTTCTACCAGCATATAGCTGTAAAATGGTCAGGAAAGAGAAAAGAATCTAGTAGTGCAATAAATATATTATACAAATCAAGCCTAAAACCACACATGCAATCCCATATGTATACAGAACTTTACCAAGCTAGAACCAGATCACAGCCACCATCTTGATCTCCAATGCCCCACTCAGTATCAGGCTTGTACAAAAATGTCTAGAGTCCCCTCTGACACGTTTCGTCACCTAGACTTCATCAGTGGCAGCTCTGATGAAGCTCAGTTGACATAATGCATAGAAACCTATTACGCTATGAGAAGATCTTTTCTCTTTCCTGAGCATTGCACACTATGATGGTACAAAAACATGCTGATTTGTCTGTGGGATATCCATCAATACAGAGTTTAAGACCATAGAAAGAAGCAAATTAAATTCTTTAGAGAGGAGATTATGAAATAGGTGGACATTTTGAGGATGCAGTGAGTGCCATTCCAGTAGGTGATGGAATTGCACCTGAAGTTCTAGGTGTTGCCCATCATTGGGATTATTTTGCTTGATTTATATACTACTTTTAACAATGTGTGCTACCAAATGTTTTCTTCATTTGAGTATCTTTTGTTAAGGTACTTCACACATATTTAAGGAATTTATGAACATTAAACAGTAGTACAGTAGCATCATGTTACTATATTTATTAGCCGTTTACACTGATTATTTCAGAAATTGGTTTAAGGCTTGGTTCACACTTGTGTGTGGGTGCCATTAATCCTGACTGCACGCTGCATGCACTCAAAATTGCTCCCACACTGGGCAACACACTGCACTTGCGATTTCTGTGCAGGCTGCAATCAAACAAAGGAGCAGGGACCAATTTCCTGCGTTTTCAAAAGGAACGGCACCTCATTCAAATGACAATTAAATGCAGAGCTGCACAAGTGTGAACCAAGTTGTCCATCCTCTACTAGTGCATCGTTATTCTGTACATACATTACCATAGTATTAAAACCCAAGTCTACAGCAATGCACTACTTTTCTCAAGGTACCGGGTTTGGGGCTGAATTGAGGCCTGCAATGGGACCGATGTATGGGACCTGTTAAACTTTCAGTGCGAAATAGAAATACAATTTTTATTATTACAGGTCAAGAATTGTGAACTTTGAGGCCCCCATTGACCTTGCTACATATTGAGTCAAAACTCTTTCAGTTTGAAACACACATTGCGTCCATTGTTTGAGATGGTTTTGTTTGCCTGTACGTTGAGATGAGAAGCTGTGCCATCTACCCCCGAAAGGAAATTGTGTTGGTTAAACTTTGAATAAGAGAAACCAGAAAGATCATAAAACTTTGTTCGGCCATGAGACATTTATCACACAATGGGCGAAACTCAATTTCGGGATAACACCTGTGTTCAATCACCTACCAGCAAATAAGCCATTGTCTAAATCATGAGAGGACAAACAAAACTGTTTGGACAAAGACTAGAATCTGTTATTTATTTACCTAAACACAAACAGGGGGGATAAAGTTGTTGAAATCTACACGGAGTCACATAAACATTGTCACTTAGATTGATGAGAACTGCAAATCTCAAAATGAATTTCAGAAAATCATAAATTGATATCTTTGCCCCATCATATACAAAAGGTGTTATGGAACTATGATGTTATGACAACCTCCTACTGAGAAGTACATTATATTCTATCATATAGTAGTGTCAAAGGGTCAGAAATTTCGCCCATATTTTATAATCCAGTCCCCATATCATGAATGTACTGTTAACATAATAATGCCTAAATGGATAATATTCTGATCAGAAGTAACCATGTATAGGACAAGTTACATATACAAGCTGTTGTGTATCAATATATATATAACCGTATATTTTTCGATATAATTCTTACTGCTACTAATTGAAGTCTTGGGTTAAAGAGTAAAATCCAATATATATATATTACATAAGAGATATTAAATATGAGAATGGTGGTATCCAGATTAATCTTTATTCAGATACCTGGTGGATTAAATGGGCGTCATAGATGAGAGCATGATTACATTTTATGTTTTTTTTATAATAGTCTTAAATGGAGAGATTTTTATTTAATTTTAATATACTGGTTAACCAAGAGGTGTCACCCTATGACATCACCAGTTAATGAATAAGATGTTCCAACCAATAGGAATAATGTTCCTCCCACTGGGTTTGGCTTATGATAATTTTTACTGCCCTTTTGTTCAACACAAAATAAAAAGAAACCAGAGATGTAATAGGGGACACAACACAACACAACACACATCATATCCTGCCCAATATACATCACACTTACAACATACACACTACTAACAGCCATGCACAGACTCATCTACACAGACGACTCCATTTCAATCTGCCATGTATCTGAACCTTTGAGGGACGCCAAACAAAGCTCCTCCCTAATTGGCCACCATCTTGGAAATGCAGCCATCTTAAAGGAACCTGGTAACTACTACTCTAAGCTAAGCGGCCATTTTAAATATGGTAATTATGCCTTGCTGTTATTTGATTATCATTCAATATTGTTTATGTACTTCCTTAAATGTTTTACATTTCGTATTTAAAGGGTAACGAAAGTACAATCCCAGCCGTATAAACCATATGTAGATTTTTCTCTAAAGAGATGATTTTTGTTTTTATAACATTTTTAATATCAGATTAAGCGCATTATTTGCGATTTTACGTCTTCCGTTTTGCATGGCTTATTCTCACTTCATCTGCAGTGGAATGACTTTCGGCCATGTGATTCGCAGACTATTGTGGTCTGATTATATAGAATATTAATTTATGGTTCATACTACACCTGGGAAATACATAATCTTGCTTTATTTTACTTTCATCGTTTAGCTAAATATCACATTGCATTTATCGTTTTAAGTTTGTATCTTATGTAAGGTTATCTCTTTGTGTCACTCAAGTATGATCATTTATGGTGAAAATATGTCTTGCGAATAAATATTCTTATATATATATTCCCTATTGTAGACTGTTTCACTAAGATTGGTATATGCTTTTAAAAAGAAATTAACTGATAAAAAAAGAACTCGGGAAAATTATTGTGGTATATTATTGGAGGTCTGAACAAAATTGATTGGGTTTTTCTTAGTTATTAAATTATTTGCCGTAATCGGCTGGAGGCACTGCGTCATAATTTTATTGATAGTTCAGACACCGCCTTTTAGTAATAAATTAAAAATAGTCAAATTTTATACCAAAACGCACAACATATTAAATGGAGTTGCACTGCTGAGATATCATTGATTTCTTACATATGCCAATCATAATTTTGATCATGGTGACATAATTAATAACTTTGCAAAAAAAAAAAAAAAAAAAGAGAATTTTTTTTAATAATTTTTTTTTTAATTATTTAATTGTGAATATTAATAGTAATGCCCTAAAATGTCTACATAAGGTAAGGTTCACGCTGCCAACTCTGGCTAGATGTTAATCCCACAGCCCCAGTAGATTCGGCACAGATCTAGAATATGTAGAGACACCTCTCTGAGTCTAAAATGGTGGTGTATGTATAGGCTAGTTGGAGTCATACCAAAATCCTCAGAAAAAGTCGGGCTGAAAATGGGCACCAGACGTGGGTAGGGGAAAACCTGATGTATGAACTCACCGAAAGCTTCTCTAACCCCAAAGACGTCAGTAAGCGTGATCACATACTTTTAGAATCATGGCCAATCTTACTGTATCTCTGTGAGGAACTGCACCATAAGGCTCAGCAAAAAGGAATTTAGTAAAGTTCTAATCTCCACTCCAAATAATAAGAAGTGAGATAAGGAACCTCCTTGAGCAGGTGAAAGTGACCTCTATTGGGACACATAAGTTAAGAGGATGTAGCGTGAAACTGCAGGAAAAAGTAGAACTGTGGCAGAAGTTTTATTAAGAAAGCTGTAATATAAGCAACCATTTGAAAGAACAATGTAAACGATTAATGCAATAAGTAGGAAGTTTTGAGCAAGGAAAAATGTTTTTTTTTTAATAGCGGAAGTTGCCGAGTAACCAGTAGTTAAAAATTAAGTTGCCGAGTAACCAGCAGTGGAAAATTTATAAATAAATAAATAAAAATAAAAATGTAACAGTTCCAGTAAGGACAGGAATTCATAAATAAATAAATAGGAAAGTTCAAAAAGGTTATGGTGTCCATACAAAAGGGTACTGCTTATCAGTCCTGCATTATAAATAAAATGAAGTAATTAATTAGACCCAGATATGACTCCCAGTCTGATGGTCATGACCCAGATAAGGGGGGGAGAGTCAGGCAAAGAGTCCACGTCCTACCCCAGCCATATTCCTAAGATAGGAGGGCAGAAATTGGGCAGCCATACATAACTAGGTATGAGTCATATCAGGTCACCGCAAAAAGACTAGCACCCCTAAAAAGATACCATACACCTCCAGAATTTAAGAAGTTTGTTTTAAAAAGAGTACTGTCCCGAGTTTTATTAAGAAAGGGTCCTTAGATATTACTAATCATCTTGAGGCCTACGAAAACAGCCTGTGTTGTGCCTCAAGGATGTAATTTAAAAGTCGGCCCACACATAAAAAAAAAAAAAAAAAAAACCCTTACCGCTGCTAGAGCTGCTATATATAATTTAAAATGTACACAGCACCAAAGCCCACTGAATTTTTGCTGTACTGTACTCAAAAGTGCCTAACACCCTTCCATGGAGGAGCCTGAGTACAACCATCCAGAATTTAAAACCCTGTGCTTTGAGGCATCGGCCAGGTACATAAAAATAAGTTTGGCCAGGGACTACAAGTTGGGGTGTTCACTGGAATGGTTGGCAAAAGAGAGCGACAATTTGCACTCTATCCAACAGACCAGTGAACCTAAGAAAGGCGTGAGCCTGTCACCAAAATTGTGGCAGAAACACACCTTTCTCCTCAACCTTAACACTAAAAAAAAAATAAATAAATAAAAATAAAAAGGAGCAAGATTTTATACTGGATACCTCAAGGAGGACACCGGACACCCCACAAATAAGGAGGGGGGAACAGAGGCCATTTTAGGATTTCTTTCCAAGGGGACAGGACCCAAGGGTTCAAAGAATCTCCAGGGAGCATCCCCAAAGAGCCCAATTCACCCTTGAGGATGGAAATCCTCGCTATGCCAAATATCCTCAACAAAAGGGGGGACCCCACAAATAAATAGGGATTTGCCCCATCTTAGGGCTCCCCAAAATCATCGGGAAGATGGAGACATTAAGGCCCAGACCCCGCCAGAACCGAGCAAATGGTTCTGATAGGGATCTGTCCCATCTGTCTGTACCCGAGAGACATAGGCACCGCCGGAGGCGGAGCCAAATATAAAAAAAAAAAAAAGCCAATAATTCTATTTCTGAAAAGGTTTTTCAGCAGAATAGATGCCAAGGTGGATCGGATGATCACTTGGTTCACTCAGGGCACTGTAGCCCGAACTAAAATAATTCCTCTTTAGGAACAAATCTTGTGGCCAGCCAAAGGCCACAAAATCCTTAAATGCCCAAATAGCAAGGGATCAGAGGGACACACTGAATGGATGCATAGGAGACAGAGGTTCTAACACCATTTTATCCCCAGGTCACAGTATTGAGGATCCTGAAAATCCCTGTCAGGGGGATCTTGGTTGTTAGATAATAACTACTCTCCTATTTTTCAGTGGTCACTTCATCCCTCTGACTCAAACAGGTCGCTCAAAGCGGGCACATTTCGAAAAATCGCCAATGGCGGTGATACAAGGAGGATCAAACCCTAATGACGTAATGAAGTCAAGAGGTTAAAGGTGGTATTACGGTAACCAAGAAGAATCCTCAATGTCAGGTAGTTTTGTTGCCTACCATGAATTGCATTGATGCCCCAAAGGGGGGATATTATATATTTTTTTTCCTCCCAAGTAGAAGGTAAATTCTAACAAAATAGTATATCACTGTTCAATTGTTCAATGTGTGGTATCCATGGTGATGAATACGTCCCCATGTTAATGAGCCCCAGAAGTCAGTCTCCCCTGGGAAGGGTTGCATATATAGTCTCACCGCCCATGGTGGTCAGATAAAAGGCTGATCACACGATGGACTAAAAGGAGGACTCTGAGGAAGCTCAGGATACCAACCTCACATTGAAATTTCAACTAAAAGTTATGGCTGAAAACTGTATGTATCATTTTCTCATGGAATCCATTTCCCTTTATAGGACTAAGAGATCCAGGAAGTAAGCAGGAAACCGAGAGTCTGATGTGTCTGAGACACCCAAAGGGGGGTACAGTGTGAAGGACCCGGGATACCCCTGATGGCCGGTCTACCAAGACGAACCCGTCAAGACAGCCAAAGGCAAAAGTGCCCGGAGAAATCCACATTCCACTGGCCAACAGATGATAACCCTTGGATCCACACCTCACTCGGAGTCACCATGCTTGTTTACTGAAGTCACTACACCTACTTGCAGGTGTCTACACCCCATTCAACTATTCCATACCTATCTACAAAGCTGTCAAAGTCCGATTTAAGCCCTATTTCTTCAAGAGTCTGCCTTGGAAAAATGTTTCAAATGGCTACGGCATTTTTTCACACTTTTTCCAAGGAGGGGGGATTTGTTAAACTTTCAGTGCGAAATAGAAATACAATTTTTATTATTACAGGTCAAGAATTGTGAACTTTGAGGCCCCCATTGACCTTGCTACATATTGAGTCAAAACTCTTTCAGTTTGAAACACACATTGCGTCCATTGTTTGAGATGGTTTTGTTTGCCTGTACGTTGAGATGAGAAGCTGTGCCATCTACCCCCGAAAGGAAATTGTGTTGGTTAAACTTTGAATAAGAGAAACCAGAAAGATCATAAAACTTTGTTCGGCCATGAGACATTTATCACACAATGGGCGAAACTCAATTTCGGGATAACACCTGTGTTCAATCACCTACCAGCAAATAAGCCATTGTCTAAATCATGAGAGGACAAACAAAACTGTTTGGACAAAGACTAGAATCTGTTATTTATTTACCTAAACACAAACAGGGGGGATAAAGTTGTTGAAATCTACACGGAGTCACATAAACATTGTCACTTAGATTGATGAGAACTGCAAATCTCAAAATGAATTTCAGAAAATCATAAATTGATATCTTTGCCCCATCATATACAAAAGGTGTTATGGAACTATGATGTTATGACAACCTCCTACTGAGAAGTACATTATATTCTATCATATAGTAGTGTCAAAGGGTCAGAAATTTCGCCCATATTTTATAATCCAGTCCCCATATCATGAATGTACTGTTAACATAATAATGCCTAAATGGATAATATTCTGATCAGAAGTAACCATGTATAGGACAAGTTACATATACAAGCTGTTGTGTATCAATATATATATAACCGTATATTTTTCGATATAATTCTTACTGCTACTAATTGAAGTCTTGGGTTAAAGAGTAAAATCCAATATATATATATTACATAAGAGATATTAAATATGAGAATGGTGGTATCCAGATTAATCTTTATTCAGATACCTGGTGGATTAAATGGGCGTCATAGATGAGAGCATGATTACATTTTATGTTTTTTTTATAATAGTCTTAAATGGAGAGATTTTTATTTAATTTTAATATACTGGTTAACCAAGAGGTGTCACCCTATGACATCACCAGTTAATGAATAAGATGTTCCAACCAATAGGAATAATGTTCCTCCCACTGGGTTTGGCTTATGATAATTTTTACTGCCCTTTTGTTCAACACAAAATAAAAAGAAACCAGAGATGTAATAGGGGACACAACACAACACAACACACATCATATCCTGCCCAATATACATCACACTTACAACATACACACTACTAACAGCCATGCACAGACTCATCTACACAGACGACTCCATTTCAATCTGCCATGTATCTGAACCTTTGAGGGACGCCAAACAAAGCTCCTCCCTAATTGGCCACCATCTTGGAAATGCAGCCATCTTAAAGGAACCTGGTAACTACTACTCTAAGCTAAGCGGCCATTTTAAATATGGTAATTATGCCTTGCTGTTATTTGATTATCATTCAATATTGTTTATGTACTTCCTTAAATGTTTTACATTTCGTATTTAAAGGGTAACGAAAGTACAATCCCAGCCGTATAAACCATATGTAGATTTTTCTCTAAAGAGATGATTTTTGTTTTTATAACATTTTTAATATCAGATTAAGCGCATTATTTGCGATTTTACGTCTTCCGTTTTGCATGGCTTATTCTCACTTCATCTGCAGTGGAATGACTTTCGGCCATGTGATTCGCAGACTATTGTGGTCTGATTATATAGAATATTAATTTATGGTTCATACTACACCTGGGAAATACATAATCTTGCTTTATTTTACTTTCATCGTTTAGCTAAATATCACATTGCATTTATCGTTTTAAGTTTGTATCTTATGTAAGGTTATCTCTTTGTGTCACTCAAGTATGATCATTTATGGTGAAAATATGTCTTGCGAATAAATATTCTTATATATATATTCCCTATTGTAGACTGTTTCACTAAGATTGGTATATGCTTTTAAAAAGAAATTAACTGATAAAAAAAGAACTCGGGAAAATTATTGTGGTATATTATTGGAGGTCTGAACAAAATTGATTGGGTTTTTCTTAGTTATTAAATTATTTGCCGTAATCGGCTGGAGGCACTGCGTCATAATTTTATTGATAGTTCAGACACCGCCTTTTAGTAATAAATTAAAAATAGTCAAATTTTATACCAAAACGCACAACAGACCAAATGTATGCAAATGTATGCAATGGGTCCGATCTGAAGTCTGAAAATTATGCGATGGCGCTCATCTAAAATCTGAAATGTATGCAATGGGGCTGATCTGAGGTCTGAAATGATATACAGTATTGTGGCTGATCTGAAGTCTACACATTAGGGTTAAACAAGTTAGGTGTGCACACCAGTTTAACTTTCTTTGCACTCATGGTTGTACTGCCAATGGTAAGTTCAATTCAAATATATTAAAACTGAATTAAGACTACAGCACAATATTATTAACTGGCACACTGGTTGTCTAATGCTTCTAATCACCACGCAATGTGGAAAAGGTTTATAGTTTGATTTTCAGTCAACTTTAAATTACTTTAGGTGAAATGACAATAGGTGATTGTTTTAGGTTACTGTGTATTAAACCTAGTGCACATATTTCTTCAGACACTGAGGATTAGCCTCCAAATGTACACATTCCAGATAAAGACTTATACAAATAAAAATGAGAACCACATTATGGGTAGAAAAGTGTAAAATCAACAGACAAAACAAACTTACAAATCATCCATGAAGTCATAGATCTCCCTCATTGCTACACCTCCGACGTTCACAAAAAAGACCAATCGCAACAAGACTAGATAGTGTTCTGGAGGCATCCATAGGACGAACTTGAGGTAAAAGGTATTTAGTTCTGCCAGTAAAAACTAGAAGGAAAAACAAAAATGTTACCACACGTGGTTTGACAGTGGAAGTAATAAAAAAACCAAGCTACAGAAATGTAATCTACTGAGCTCAAGAAATATATGCACCTTGGTGGTTATACTAAAGATTTGAATAGACATGTCATACTTGCCCAGCCCAGCCCCTCTTCTTCCTAGGTCCCCCATCGATGCTCCTGGCTCCTCCCCCTTGACAAGTGTCCCCATAGCAAGCTGGTTGCTATGGGGGCACTGGTGCATGCTTGCTTCCGAGCCCTGCTCTATGCGTCCATAAGACACAGAGCTGTGACTTTACCCTACCCCCTGCTCTCTGCTCATTGGCTTACTGGCTGTGATTGACAGCAGTGGGAGCCAATGATTGCCGCTGCTGTCTCAGCCAATGAGGAGCAAGAGACCTGGGACAACCAAGGCTCCCGTGCACTTTCACAGTAACCTGATTCCCTTCTCAAACTAGCAAAGGGCACTGTGGGGGGGGTGCAGCACTAAAAGGTTTTTTACCTTCATGAATATAATAAATGACGATAAAAAATATTCAGCCTTTATAATCATCTACTAAAGTAGAGGATTTACACTTTAAAGGACAACGTTTTGAAGGGTTAAGAATAAAAGCATGCTAAGTTTTCTTGAAAAGTATACAGTTTTAATTTTGATATACAGCTTATATATGTGAGGACACCCTAAATGTCAGCTTTACATTTGGTCTTCTACAGCCCAAAAAAAAAAAAAGAAAAAGCTTAATAGGTTATTTAGGTAATTCAAGAGAGGTATTTTACAGATTCAAAAATAATTAATCCCAATCGAACAACGTTTGCGAGAGAGCATATTATTCTATAAACCTACTCAATTACAAGTCTATGTCAGAACTACGGTACTAGTCCGTCTCCTTTCATATATGCAGCACAAACCACAGCCATAGCAGATATCTGGATGCAGATGCTGTTAAACAGTAAGAGGACTTCAAGTCACACATGGGGTTACAGCTCAAACAAGAACTTAGGTTTACCAAATGTACACTTGGCCTTGCATGAAAGGAAACACGTTAACAATGTAGCCACTTAGAGCACGATGTTCAGTCTACATTTATTATTTTTTTTAAAGCAGGTGTTTCCTCCACAATGAAATTTCAAATGTCATCTTGGACTGAGATTATAAAAACCTAAAGCGGACCTTCACCCATTAATGGAACTCTCGCATACACTTCCTACCTCAATCATCTTACACAATCACAGATAACTTGAATATTTTAAGAAAAGTTGACATACCACAGGTCCCTACCAGATCCTAATATGTAGCAGAGACCTACCTGTAGCATATCTGTGCACGAACTGGATCTCATGATCCACATGCGTGTGAATATCAGGAAGGCTCTGATCCTGTTCCATTTAAGCTATACGTGATATAGCTAAAGAGTTGGTGTGTGAGGTATGTCTTTTTGCTGATGACACAAAAGGTGTGTAATAGGGTTAATATCCCTGGAGGTGTATGTAACATGGAACATGATCTGGAATTGCTGGGAAAATTGGACAAAGCAGTGGAAAATGCAGTTTATGGTTTCTAAATCTAAAATAATGCACCTAGGGGAAAACAACCTTTTAACCACTTTAAGACCGGAAGATTTACCCCCTTAATGACCAGGCCACTTTTTTCAACTTGGCACTGTGTGACTAACAGACAATTGCGCGGTCATGCAATGCTGTACCCAAACTAAATTTTTTCCCACAAATAGAGCTTTCTTTTGGTGGTATTTGATCACCTGTGCGATTTTTATTTTTTGCGCTATAAACAAAAAAATAGCGACAATTCTGAAATAAAAAAAAAAAATAATATTTTTCACAATCAGCTATATGACATTCAAAAAAAAATATTTAGAAATCAAAATTTAAAATTTTAGGCCAATTTGTTTTCCGATATATATTTGTGATAAAAAAAAATTGCAATAAGTGTATTTTGATTGGTTTGCGCAAAAGTTATTACGTCTACTAACTATGGAAAATATTTGTCATTTTTATTGTTTTTTGCAGCGGACAGATCGGACCCCTAACTGACATTTTTGGGGGGACCAGTGACATTACTACAGTAATCAGTGCTAAAAATATGCACTGTTACTGTAATAATGACACTGGCAGGGAAGTTGTTAACATTGTGGGTGATCAAGGGGTTCAATGCGAGCCTAGGGAAGTGATTCTAACTGGGGGGGGGGGGGGGGGGGGGCATGGCTTGTGAATTGACCATAGAGACATGTGATCATATATAGAAGGATCGCAGGAGCTCTATGATCATTCCAAGGAGAAAAAGGGTCAGCTGTGTTTACAACAGCTGACCGTTCTTCTCTCTTAGCGGGGAACGATCGCGGGTGTCAGGCGGCAATCAGAGCCGCCTGCCCGCTGGATTGGCTTCCACTCTGACAAGCGATCGCCCCCTAGACTCCTGCGCGCGACCGATGTATAGTTAGGCGGTTTGCGCAGGAGTGGCTGCCTGCTGCAGTATAACTGCGTTGGGCGGTCTTAAAGCGGTTAAAGGAGTACAATATTGGGGGTACAGTGTTGGCCAGCACTACAGAGGAAAAATATTTGGAGCATCTATTTCAAATGATCGCAAAATGACCAGTGTGGCCAGACGTTGGGAAAAGGGATTCGAATTCTAGGATGCATCATGAGAGGAGTCGCTAGCAGGACCTCATTTAGAATACTGTGCCCACTTGGGAAGGCCTCACATTCAAAAGGAAATTGATAAGATAGAACAAGTTTGGAAATGGGCAACAAAAATGCTGACAAGTCTGAGGGATAAAATTTATCAGTACAGATATCAGGAACTTAACATGTATAGCCTGGGGGAAAAAGGGGAAAGGGAAGACATGATGTTAAATGTTAACTATGGATTCATAGTGCTATGAATTGTATTGTAACTGTACTATCTGCCCTCACGTAAATCGCTGCGCAAACTGTTGGCGCTATATAAATCCTATATATTAATAAAGGGTGTGAATAAGATTCAGGAGGGCAGTATATTCAAAGACGAGCAAGAACACGGACGGGAACATGACTTCTAACTAGCAGGAGGGAAGTCCAAAACCAGCTTTAGAAAGTATTATTTTATTGAGAGTAGTTGATGCTTGGAATAAACTTCCAGCAGAGGTAGTAGGACAGTCAACGGCAGATGAATTCAAATATGCGTGGGACAAACATAGATCTATACCCAGGCAAAAAAAGTAAACACAAAAAAGGGGCTCTCTCAATGGACTACTCTGTCTTTTTTCTGAAATCACTCTTCTATGTTTCTTTGTCACCCCTAACAGAAGTTTCAAGATGGTGGTGTGGGAGCAGAGAACTTCAGCTGCAAGGTAGACCGCACCAGATTCCGTGGAGTAATAATTCATTTTTTCTTATCATATAGGGAAAATTATTAAATGGATAGAATTTAGCTTTGCCTTTGTATAGTGAAATTCCTCTAAGTTTGTTCTCAGCAGCTATGAGGTTCACAGATAACTAGAACATGAGCTCCATCTAGTGCCCATGACAAGGAAAAGATATTGTTCACCGGTCAAAAAGCTTCTCACTTGCTTTTCACAATTCTGTAAACTTTTTATAGTTATTTAGTGAAGTCTGCTATGTTAAATCTATCTAAAATGAGGAGTATAAATGAAAAAAAAAAATCACATAAAAGTATCCTCATAGTTATGAATAATTATTGTACACAATAATGTAAAGTAATAAAGGAATGTAACACCTAAATGGTGTCTGATTAGTTAAAAATCAACTTTGAACATTATAAAGAGTTGCTACACTTTGCTCTTTGATGAATATAATTGTTTTTTTTTATTTAATAAAAAAATAAAAATAAATAAATTGCAAACATATTATACTTTCCTGATCTGTGAAATAGTATGTCCTGATCTGTGAAATAGTTTTGCACACAGCAGCCTGAACCGCCTCTCCTAGGGTCCCCTGCCAGCCTTTTGGCTCCTCCTCATTCCAAGTGCGCCCATAGAAAACCGTATGCTATGGGGGGACTCGTGTAGGCTCGATCCCAAGCAGGCTGTGTTTATCTATTGAAAAACACAGTGCGGCTCACCCCCCCACCCTCCTCGCAGGATTTGACTGACATAAGCAGGAGCCAGCAGTTTCTGAGCAGAGCACAGCCCTGCTGCTCTTGGGCACAGTGCTGGATCGAGACAGGACAAGAAGCTTTTGTACCCTAATGCAGAAAATGCATTAAGGTACAAAAAAAAAAACAAAAACCCTTTAGCCTTTAGAACCACTTTACCTATTTGGCCTTTATTTAGGAGCAAACAACAATGTGCAAATAGTGTATTCTTCTGCAGAGGAATCGTTCATTTTTTTGATTTCACATTAAGTAGAATTGGCTTTCATTCATAACTGCACAGCACTGCCTAAATGTATGTATTGGTGTTTCAACTTGCCCTGCTACTTCTAAATGCTGAGCAGCGAGCATTTTAATACTTGCCAATGATTGCGCCTTTAAAAGTCTTTCTTGGTTAAGAATTTATAAATTGTACTCACTACAAATATAATTCCGCAGACTGCCAACCATCTTCGCAGGTTTGAAGCTGGCTTCCATTCAAACTTTACCCAGCTATAGGGTGTGAACTGGAAGGCAATTCTCTTCATTTTGCCTCTAAAATAAGAAAAAAAAAAGAGCTTAAAAAGCAATGTCTACCTTATCAGCAAAGAAAAAAACATCTTCATACATCACTTGTGCGTTCATATATTCAACACAGACATCCAGTAACACTAAAAGGAAATCTAGTGAAAACTATGCAGGCTGTCATTCTGTCTTCCAGTATGGTGTGTATATAATAAAATAGACTTTATTTACTGGAACTTTAAGAAAATTATTTGCCAAATCGAGGAATTTTGGGCAGCATATAGCTTTTTCTTTCACAATATTGTAAAGGATATTGTGTAACATTACTACCCTCCCTCTCCACCTCGTCCAATCAGAAAACACTTTGCATTCATTCAAAAAATGCAAAGCATTCTCTAAACAGCATCTGTACCGAGCGGCTGACCTCCTGGGTTCAGAATGCATCAGGCCAGTTGCTTAGCACAGGACCCCAACGCAAGTGGAGATGACTGCAGTAGTGGTGTCTACTTCAGTGATTTCCAGCTTCCAGGGGCATCAGTCGGGTATGATATATACATAGTAACATGTAACTTTGTTAAAATAGCCCAAACCTGGAATTTCTGTAAAGTACAAGCACTCAGAACTGCTAAACAACAATGATAAAATCTACAATACTTAGAGGCCATACTAACTTTTGTACCATTTTGGAACTTTTTTTTATATTCTTTGCATAAGCTTCACTATTGGACATAGGCCAACAAAATAGCCCCAACCCATTGAGGCATGGACTCCATTGGACCTTTGAAGGTATGCTGTGGTATCTGACACCCAGACATCGGTAGCAGACCTTTTAAATACTGTATGTTGTGAGGTAAGGTCTCCATGAATTATCCTTGTTTTTACAGCACTTCCCAGAGATGCTTAATTGCATTGAGATTTATGGAATTTGGAGGCCAAATCAATACCTCAAAAATTCTGCAGTCTGGCAGGGCAAATTATTCTGCTAGAAGAGGCCACTGTCATTAGGGAATACTGTTTCCATGACGAGGTGTACTTGTTCAGAAACAATGCTTAGGTAGGTGGTACATGTCAATTAACATCCACATGAATGGCAGGACCCAAGGTCACCCAGCAGAATATTGCCCAAAGAACCCTACTGCCTCCGCCGGGTTGTCTGCTTCCCATACTGCATCCTGGTGCCATCTCTTCCCCAGGTAAGTGATGCAGATAAACCCCGCCATCCACATGGTGCGAAAGAAAACATTATTCATTAGACCAGGCAACCTTCCATTTCTCTGTGATCCAGTTCTGATGCTCATGTACACATTGTAGGTGCTTTTGGTCGTGGGCACCCTGACCCGTCTGCGCCTACGCAGCTCCATACACAACTAACTGCAATTGCCATTTTTTCTGCTTTCAATAACATCAACTTCAGGAAAACATGTTCACTTGCTGCTTAACCACTTAAAGACTGGAAGGATTTGCCCCCTTAATGACCAGGCCCTACTTTGCGATTCGGCCTTGCGTTAATTTAATGGACAATTGCGCAGTCGTGCGACGCTGTACCCAAACAAGATTTAAGTCCTTTTTTTACCACAAATTGAGCTTTCTTTTGGTGCTATTTGATCACCTGTGCAATTTTTATTTTTTGCGCTATAAACAAAAAAAGAGCGACAATTTTGAAAAAAAAAAAAAATAATAATATTTTTCACATTCTGCTATATGACATTCTCAAAAAAAAAAAAATAAATAAAAATCAAAATTTAACATTTTAGGCCAATTTGTTTTCTGCTACATATTTTTGGCAAAAAAATAGCAATAAGCGTATTTTGATTGGTTTGCGCAAAAGTTATCGCGTCTACTAACTACGGGAAAGATTTATGTAATTTTTACAAGGGCAGTGGGTTTGTGGGCACCAGATCGCATGTTAGCACAGTATTAGCATGTTTGTCAAAAGTAGTGCATGCACTACTTTCCATAGGTGGTGCGTGGAATGGTACACTCAAAACACACTGCCTTCGTGATCTGCTGTGGGTGCCAAATGGACAAATGGAACCCCAAACACACAGGTCACAAGGGCAGTGTGTTTGTGGGCACCAGTTCGCTTGGTAGCACAGTAATAGCGCGTTTGTCAAAAGTAGTACATGCACTACTTTCCTTGCGGTCTGGTGCAATTTGCAGCCCATTCAAATGAGTACATGATGAAACCACATTTCCCCCCCTCCTGCAACAGGGCTACATGTGACTAAGAAAAAAAAAAGTTTTAAAAGATGCACTATAGTTACAAAAATGTATCAGTTAGTGATTGACTTTACATACCTTAGATACATTCTGCGTAACTACAGTAATGCTTACATTTTTTTCTGTTACACTGTAGCCCTGTCAAAGGATCTGCGCATTATCCCCAAAATAAGATTGTTGTTAATTCGTATTCGGACCCTGTTAGTGTAACAAATAATATTTTATATCTGGACCAATTATTGCGGCTTGGCACTTTCATCCTTTTACTCCATAAAAGCTATTTCTTCCCAAGAATCCCGACAGGGTTGCCACCTCATCCCTTTAAACCCGAACACAGGTTCTGTGGCTGAAGGTGGCAAACTCACTTAGTGCATTAAGTGAGCTTCGGAACCCGTGTAATTAAAGGGATGAGGTGGCAACCCTGTCGGGATTCTTGGGAAAAAATAGCTCCGATGGGACTTTCCAACAGGCAACACATAGCTGCTACATTCCAGCAATCACTTGATTTGTCAGGCTTCAAATCCTGCATCTCATCATCCTAATCCCAGAATCTCCCAATCCATGGCACCCTTAGCTGCACTGAGCAGTCACAGCGGAATAATATTTTGGATAAAATGACATTAGTATCACAACAACCAAGCATGGGAGGAACACTTTCTCTATCAATGCTGGAGATGAAACAAAACAGGATCTTAATCCAAAATCTTTTTCAGTTTGTTTGCAACAAGAAAATTATTTTCTTAAAGCGGTAGTAAAGCGCTGGCTTTTTTTATTTTATTTTTTTTTAAACCTGCAAGGCAGTCATAATGTGGTAGTATGCATCTCATACTAGCACATTATGTGAAACTTACATTAGAACGGTCTTTCTTTCGTGTTTGCGGACTTTGGCTGTGAGTGGCTGGAGCCCTAATGACATTGCCATTTACGGCACATGACTTTGAAAGGCACAGGTATGCCATTCCTTCAGAGCGCATGCGCTGGTGACATCCCCGGCTGCATCTACAGTAAATATCCTCTAAACGGTGCTTGTTAAGGCGATATTTACAGTACCCTATAGGTAAAATTCATGCATGGGAGTTTACTCCCACTTTAAGAAAACTATACACAGTGGGACGCGATATCATGTGATCCTGCAAGTAATGGAACGGATGATGCCCATAAGGCGTTTGATAGCATTGAATGGTCCTTTCTATGGAGCACAATGAGACAGTTTGGGTTTGGGGAGGTATTTATCTCCTGGGTTCAATTGTTATAGAGTAGTCCCAAAGAGGTCCTTAGAGAAGCCGGGCGAATCTCCCAAAGCTTTAATTTATACAGGGGCACCAGGCAGGGGTGTCCCTTGTCCCCTTTGCTGTTCGCCCTGGCAATAGAGCCACTGGTGGTGCTGATCTGGGTAAAACCTTTCCAAGAAAAAATAATCCTATATGCAGATGATACTATGTTGATGTTGGGAGATACTGCCTCTTCTCTTGAAGAGGCAATGGCAGTTATTACCAAATTCAGCACATACTCTGGATTGGTGATCAACTGGGGTAAATCATCGTTGATGCCCCAGCGGACGATCCAACACCGCTGCCCACTGACATACCCATCTCCTACCATTCAAATATTTGTGCATCCATGTGACACCTCAACCGTTGGATTATACCAAACTCAATACTACGCCACTGCTGGCCCGATTCCATGACAAGGTTAAAACTTTGGTCCAAACTTACACTGTCCCTGGCGGGACGTGTAAACCTCATAAAAATAATTCTTATGCCCCAGCTGTTGCATATACACCACAATTCCCCAGTAGTAATTCCCCTTAAAGTGTTTTGTATTATTATATGATCTTCAGTTGTTCTTTGGAAGACTAACCACCCCCGGGTGAAACTGGAACCATTTCAAAAACCCAAAGAGGCAGGTGGCCTAGCCCTACCCAACCCTTGGTTATATTACATGGCTGCTCAGCTGCAACATATAGCACAGGCATGGGAGAGAGAGACCCGCATGGTCCAGACCCCCTTGGGTGAGGAGACCGCATGGTCAGGTTGCCTTGGGTGAGGAACTCTAACAGTGTGTGCTGGGCATTCTTTGTAACCTTCAGGCCGAAGACACCACCAAGCAGGTTGTGGCAAGAGCTCTGTTCCAGGCCCGCAGATTGATCTTTAGACATTGGATATCTACTGCCCCTCCCACGATTGGGGAATGGGTGTCCCAGATGGGTGACACGTTAAGACTTGATAAATACATCTGGCAGCATAGAGGACGCACTAACAAATTTGAAAAGCTCTGGCACAAATGGCTGGATACACCAGGCATCACCCCAGTAGAATTAGTTCTTGGTCGCCTCCTGTCTGGATAGGACGCATGGTTCTGACTGCTATGTCCATTATCTAGTGTTGTTTCTATAAGACCTGGCATTGCATGAAGCATTGTATTGTATAGCCATATTGCATGATGATTCATTACATGTACCCCTGTGGGGCAAGAAGATATATACGTGTATCATGTCATCTACTCTTAACCCATCTTAGATATACATCCGAAATGTATCTATGGATTATGAGAACTCTCTGGTTTATATCTGTTTGTGTTGGCCCATGTGAAATATAAATAAAGTTCTTTACGGAAAAAAACAAAAAAAAAAAAAAAGTAATAGAACTAATTGCAAATGAGCAGCCTAACGGTAAAACCAGTGTTTGTCAGCCTGCCGCGTGAGCTACTTCAGTTTGTTTTTGGGATGCCTATCTGATAGACCTGATAAGCAGCCCTACTGCCAACTGATTGTACGGCAAGCTAACATGGTTTACAATTACGAGGCAGTGGGTTAGCTTCTTCAGCCTGCAATAGATGTGCTGTTACTGGCAGGCTCCCAAGTAAACTTTGTAACAGATTTACAAAATAAACTAACGCTGTAAACAGTGAGGCATGCTTCCAAATTCCAAACATACCGAAAAACAGATCCAGAGTTTACTTACACAACAGAAAGCTAGTTGCAAGCTTTTATTGCATTAACACACCCCTTCTTGGCAGACACTTAAAGCCCAACTCCAGGCAAACAAATTATCCCATTGCAAGGGTTAACTGCTTGCTTTATGCGTAAGGAAATAATAACAGGGGACTTACTTACCCGATCCTCCTTGCAGCTTCTGCCTTCCCCACACCTCACCATCCTAAGGTCCTGATGTAATCAAGGCTAGAGCAGGGTCCATAAGCCTGCCCTGAAAGGAAGAACGCCAATGGACAGCCCACTGCCAGATCGTGGGGGAGGAAAACGGTTTCTCCTCTCCCCTAGACAAAAAGCAGTTAACCCTAGAAGTGCTGGCACAGCTTTACTGTGAGGGATAATTTTTATCTACCCAGAGTTGGCCTGGACATGAAGTCCTCCTTTGCAGTGGGGTAATACCTTCACTTTAAGGGTTTAATGCTTATGTCTAGGGATCAGGTTAAGCACTTTTTCTTACTTGACCCTCCACTCCCACAGGTTCCTCCATGCTGCTAGACCAGACCCAGCAGCCTCTTCTGCCCTACTCTCTGGCGGTCCAAGGTACATTGACTTCATCAACAATGACGCAGGGACCCTAACCTTGCATTGGACATAAGGAAGCTTAGGTGCAAGTCCACTGCCGGAGTGTAGGGGAGCACCATTAAATGGTGGGATTGGAGGATAAGGTAAGAGTGCTTTTCCCAGCCCCTAGATATAATTGGGTAGTCAAACTTCACAGTGTGGGCGCAGTGCAATTGCAAGGGAAGACTTTGTTTTCCTTGAGCTGGGCTTTAAACACTTTAGGACTAAGCCTATTTTTGACACATGTCGCTTACAAGTTGAAATCAGTATTGTTTGCTAGAAATTTACTTAGAACCCCCAAACATACTGTATATATATTTTTTTTAGCAAAGATTTTGGAGAAAAAAATTGTGCTCGTTGCAATATTTTATGTCACACGGTATTTGCGCAGCGGTCTTTCAAATGCAATTTTTTGGGAAAAAATACACTTCACTGAATTAAAAAAAAATAAACCATAAAGTTAGGCCAATATTTTTGTATATTGTGAAAAATGATGTCACACCGAGTAAACAGATACCTAACATGTAACGTTTAAAATTGTGCACATTCGTGGAATTGCGACAAACTACGGTACTTAAAACCATAGTTTTGAAGGGTTACCAGTTTAGAGTTCCAGAGGAGGTATTTTACTAGAATTATTGCTCTTGCTCTGACGATCGTGGCAATACCTCACATGTGTGATTTAAACACCGTTTACATTTGCGGGCACAACTTACGTATGCATTTTTTTTTTTTTGGTGCGCAAGCTCAGGGTGACGGGGGCACTTTAAAAAAAAAATGTTTTTCCTATTTATTTTAGTTTTATCACTGTTCCTTTAACAAAAACAATTCAAAATCTGATCACTTTTGTTGTGGTCACAAGGAATGTAAACATCCCTTGTGACAGTAATAGGCAGTGACAGGTACTCTTTATGGAGGGATCTGGGGTCCAAAAGACCCCAAACCCCTCCATTGCAAATCTGCATTTTTGAATACTGTCACCTTTTAAAAATCAGCGCCATTGGCAGTCGAGTAAAACAGAAAGAGACGTTGTGACATTGCCTCCGGGTTACTTGATTGGAGACCCGTTTGAACTGCCTCCGGGTTACTTGATTGGAGACCCGTTTGAAGCAGACTTCAGCTTAGTTCGGGAGTCTAACCAGCTGGAGTACGTGGCAGCTGGCCGCTCGGATCACCCGGTGGGACAGGAGACAGGGGCAGAGCAGAGGATGGGGGGGACGTCCCCTCCTGCTCACTGTGATAACGGCCGAGTGGCTGCTGAGCCGCATCAGTTGCTATCAGAAAGCCGACTGGGCACTCTAAAAAAATGGTACCGGGTGATGTCTACAGCTGCAGGCATCTTCCCAGTACAACCACTTCTTCAAGCTGACGTACAGGTACGTTGGTTTGCGGGAAGTGGTTAAAGATAAACTAAGAGAAGCGGTCTGCTGTATATACTACGGAAAAGAAAAAGGGTTTCTTTTTCAACTGGATTTTAGCTGCCTTTCTAGAAGGTAAGATTATGTAAACTGCCAACTCACTGGACATGTGATGCAGCACATCCATGTTTTCTTTCCACTAGCTTAAAGCAGACCATCACTGCATGTGAGCACCACAAACCAAAAACACAAATTCATTTTTAATATTCAAAGCAAACTACCCCGATCTATCCAAGTCTCTACGCATTATTTTGTCGATTTGTAAAAACACACCAAAGCATTTCTGGCTGTGGCCATCTTGAGTAAGGGCAGACGATTCAAGTAGCATTTACTTCGTGGAATCCATCCAGTTTAGGCATGCATGCAGGAGAGAATGCTTAGCTGAGAAATCATTTGCCCAAGCAAGAAACCAGAACATAGCAGAAGAAAAGTAAATAAAAGTTTAACATCTTGCACGTCCAAGACCCGGACGTGTTGGATCAGGTACTGCCTCTGCCAGCCGTGCCACTTTGATGCCATATATCAAAGTTACACGGTCGGTGAGTGCTAAAACAAGTAAATATGATCTACTTTCCTATTTATTTACTAATGCTAGCAGAACATAGATAATAATCAGTGTTGATTGGTAGAGTGAAGTTCCACTTTAATACAGGAGACTGTTTTGTATCCGATAACTTCAACAAGTTATATACATGAAACCACAAACCTGTATGTTGGAATGTTCCACAGGCCCTGCCATTTATAAGGCTTCATTGACAGCCACTTAAGGGTCTTCATACCGCAGTAAATTCCAAATCCATTACAAACCAGAACGTCCATTATCCACTGTCAGGGAACAAAGAAAAGGGTCTTTACACTTCAGTTTATAAACCTAAAGCAATGATAAAATCTCTATAAATGATTATTTCACTGACATAGAGCAGGCAATTTCAGTCAAGCATTTGTTGGATGGTTAAAATAATTTTTTTTTTCTTTTTAGAAACCCACACAACAGGTTAAACCTAAAACGAATCAGTGTGAGTTAATATGTAAAAACATGGTCTGTGTAGTCTGTAATCATCCAAGTACATGAGCTTGCCATTTGGATACTTTTATCAAAACAAAAGCAACAGACTCGTTGCTAATGATTGGTGGACAGAAACCATGTGACCTAGGGCTGGCACCAATTTCTATACTAAATTTAGAACAGAAAGATGTTCTTTTTTGTAGCTCAAAGTAAGGTGACTTGGTAATCGAACAATTGTCCCACTTATTCATGTGAAGTATTTTAGTGAGCTATCAATTTAAAAGTGGTTGCAAACCCTTGTTTAAAAAAACAAAAAAAAACAAACATGCCTATACTTGCCTGCTCTGTGCATGGGCTTTGCAGAGAACAGCCCTGATCCTCTTCTTCTGGGGTGCCCCAGTCTCTTATTCTTCATTATTCATGCTCCCACGAGAAGCGGCTTTCCCTGGGGGGCACCTGTGTGGGCTCAGTCCCGAGTCCTGCTGCTAAACCCGCCCCCGTGTTACTGGATTTAAATGACCGCAGAGGGAGCCAATGGCTCCTACTATCAATCTGTCCTATTAGGAGAGACAGCACTCGTGCACTTCGCTAGATCAAATCAGGCTCAAGTAGGAAAAGAGGGGGGGGGGGGGGGGGGGGGAGTCTTGGGGCATAGAAGGTTTTTTACCTTAATGCACCAGAATGCTACAGGCAAAAACGGAATTTTTGTAAAATCTTACCTGTAAAATTCCTTTCTCTGAGTCCTCCGACAGTCGCCGCCTCTTCATATTCGTCACATATGGGGTATTAGACTTTGCTCCGAAGGAGTAGCTAGGCAACAGAATATGTCAACATTAAAGCTTTTAACATATCCCACCCTCAAGGGGTGGTCCCCTCAGTCAATACCCTCCTACTTCCTGCAACCATATCTCAGTTTTAGTGGAATAGCAGTAGAGTATACAACCAAACCCCAAAAGAGGGGCGGGGGCGGCGACTGTCGGAGGACTCAGAGAAAGGAATTTTACAGGTAAGATTTTACAAAAATTCCGTTTTCTCTTACGTCCTCCGACAGTCGCCGCCTCTTCATATTCGTCACATATGGGGACGTCCCAAAGCAGTGCAAACATGAGGGGTGGGAAACGCATCCGCGCCGAAAAGGCAACGCAGTCTCCGCATCAAAGAAAGGAACCTTACCAAAGGAAGGAAACCAGCTGGGCAACAGGAAAAAACAAGTGCTCAACAGGAGCAACAACCCAGGAAAAGACAAATAACCATGGGATAAAAAACTTATCCCAACAGCCAGAGGTCCCCAACAAGGGACCCTAGGGAATTGCCGCACTAAGAACCTTGCGGCCAAAGGAAGCATCCGCCGATGCCCGAACATCTACTTTGTAGAATTTTGTGAAAGTGTGTACGGTCGACCAAGTCGCCGCCTTACACACCTGGGCTACAGAAGCCCCATGACGACAGGCCCAAGACGTACTCAGAGATCTAGTAGAGTGCACCTTCACAGGCACAGGGGGAACCTTCCCCTGCAAGGCATAGGCCTGTTCAATGGTCTGCCTGATCCATTTGGCGATGGTAGAGGCCGACGCCGCCATGCCCTTCCGAGGACCCTCTGGAAGAACAAACAAGGAGTCCGTCTATCGAAAAGACTCAGTCGATTTAAGGTAAACCCTTATCGCCCGAACAACATCCAGAGAGTGTAATCTCACCTCCTTTGGATGTTTAGGCTTCGCGCACAGCGAAGGCAAGACAATATCCTCATTAAGATGGAATTCCGAAACTCGCTTCGGAAGAAAAGAAGGATTAGGTCGCAAGACCACCTTATCCAAATGAACAACCAGATACGGAGACTTGCAGGACAAAGCTGCCAGCTCCGACACTCTGCGAGCCGAAGTGATCGCCACCAAAAAGGCGACCTTTTTGGACAACAGACAACGAGATCTCCCTGATCTGTTCAAAAGGAGCACGTTGCAACACAGACAGAACGAGATTCAAGTCCCAAGGGGGCAAAGGATCCCTCCTAGGAGGAACCAGATGCCGCACACCCTGAACAAAAGTGCCAACCAAGGAGTTGGAAGCCACGGGACGTTGAAACAGAACGGCCAGCGCAGACACCTGACCCTTAATCGTAGCCAGCGCCAAGCGCTGATCGACACCCGTTTGAAGGAAGGACAGCACTCGGGAAACCGAGTACGTGCGGGGTGAAAACCCCCTGGACTCACACCAGGCAAAATAGGCCTTCCAAGTACGGTAATAAACCTTCCCCGAGGAAGACTTCCTCGCGTTGATCAAAGTATGAACGACCTCTGGGGAGAGACCCTTCTCCTTCAGGACCTCGGTCTCAACAGCCAGGCCGTCAAAGCCAGAGACTGTAAAGCAGGATGGTATATCGGTCCCTGAGACAGGAGATCGTCTCGAAGAGGCAGACGCCACGGGGCGTCGACCGCCAGATTCACGAGGTCTGCGTACCAGGACCGGCGAGGCCAGTCCGGTGCCACAAGAATCACCATGCTGCGTTCCGAGTGTAACCTGCGAAGGAACCTGGACAGCAACTGAATCGGTGGAAACGCGTACATCAGCCTGTACTGATGCCACGGAGCCACTAACGCGTCCGACGCGTTTGCCCGAGGGTCGCGCGTCCTTGCCACGAACCTTCTCACCTTGTAGTTGAGACGGGACGCGAACAGGTCCACATCTGGAAGACCCCACTTCACGCACAACATCTGGAAGACAGTTGGGTGGAGAGACCATTCCCCCTGATCCAGGGTCTGGCAACTCAGATAGTCCGCCTGCCAGTTCTCCACCCCCGGAATGTGAACCGCCGTTATCGCCGGGACATGAGTCTCGGCCCAAGACAGAATGTCGGCCACTTCTCGAGCCGCTCGGGCACTCCTGGTGCCCCCTTGGTGGTTGATGTAGGCCACCGCCGTGGCATTGTCCGTCTGCACCCGAACCGGGCAGCCCTGCAGCCGGTCCGTCCAGCGATGAAGACAGAGATTTATCGCACGCAATTCCAGAATGTTGATCGGAAGGGAAGACTCCCTCTCCGACCAAGTTCCCTGGGCGGACAGAACGCCCAGAACACCACCCCAGCCCGACAGGCTGGCATCCGTGGTGATCACCGTCCACGAGATAGGACGAAACGATTTGCCCCCGGACACCATCGGGGACTGGAGCCACCACAGAAGGTCTCTTCTGGTGCGATGACTCAACGAGATTTGAAGATCCAGAGATTGAGGTCGCCCGTCTCACATGGACAGGATCTCCGCTTGGAGACCCCGCGTGTGAAACTGGGCGAAGGGAATCGCCTCGAAGGCCGAGACCATCAATCCCAGACATCTCATGCACGTCCGCAGAGACGAGTGCGGAACGTCCCTGAGGGACCTGACTTCCTCCTGAAGAGTTCTGAGTTTGTCTTCCGGCAGGAAGACCTTTGCCTGCACCGAGTCCAGGATCATTCCCAGGTAGGGAAGACGAACCGACGGACTCAGTGTCGACTTTGGAAAATTTATCGTCCAACCAAACTCCTGCAGAGTTTGCATCGTGACAGACAGGTCCTTCTCCAGACCCTGGCTGGTCGCAGTCCGAACCAGAATGTCGTCCAGATACCCCAGGACAGAAATGCCCTGGGCGCTCAATAATGCCAGAACCGGTGCAAGCACCTTGGTGAAGACCCGCGGAGCCGAGGCGAGACCAAAAGGCAACACCACGAACTGGTAGTGATCCTCCGCAATGGCAAATCGAAGGTACCTCTGGTGACCCTTGAAAATGGGGATGTGAAGATACGCATCCTTCAAATCGATGGAGGCCATGAATTCCCCCGGAACCAGGGCAGCCACCACCGACCGCAGGGATTCCATGCGGAACTTGCGAACCCGCACAGAGCGGTTCAGAGCCTTCAAGTCCAGAATTGGACGAACCTTGCCCTCCTTTCTGGGCACGGTGAACAGATTGGAATAAAACCCCCGAAATCTGTCCCGATGAGGCACCGGAACTACCACTCCCTGAGCCCTCAGGTCCCGCACCGCCAGGTGCAGGTCCCGTAAACGCTCTGGAGACAGTTGAAGATTTGAGGGAAAAAATCTGCTCTCCGGCCGAGAGAGAAACTCGATCTTCTAACCAGATCGAACGATCTCCTGAACCCATCTGTCCCGCACGCGGGCCAACCAGGGCTGAAGAAAACCGAGCAAGCGTCCCCCCACCCCAAAACTGGGTGAGGGCTCCCCTTCAGGCCACACTGTTATGGGCTGCGGATCCGGATTGACCGGACTTCTGTTTTCCAGACCAGGGCTTCTTCTGAGAGCCTTGACCTTTGAACGGTTTGCCCTTGTAGTGCGACCGAAAGGCACGAAAGGACCCCTGAGGGGGCGAAAATTAGCATGCTTCTTCCCAGAAGCCCCCTTAGCCTTGGGGAAATGGGGCAAGAGAGTGCTCTTACCTCCGGTGATCCCCTTAATCAACACATCCAAGGACTCCCCAAAAAGGCGAGACCCATCATAAGGCAGATTGGCTAAGGTCTTACATGAAGACTGGTCCACCGACCAACATTTCAACCAAACCAGGCGGCGAGACAACACCGCCACGCTGTGTACACGTGCAGCCAACGGGACTAAGTCCAAGTCCGCATCACACAGATACATGACACCCTGGTGGATTTTATCCACCATATCCAGGGTCGCCGGCGAGGCCGAATCGGCCACTAGGACGCGCCGAAGCATCTGCGTCCAACTTGCGACCGCCTGGGCCGCCATGAGAGAGGCAAACAGAGCCTTAAGCATAGAACCCGTAACAGAATAAGTATGACGGGCAAGAGACTCCAATCTCCTATCCGTGGCATCACGGAACACCGGGGAATCCTCTGCAGGAATCGCAGTGGATTTGTTTAAAACCGCAATTGCGTGATCCACTGGGGGTGGCACACACCACCTCTCATCAGTGGAAGGCGAGAAAGGATAACGCAGCTTGAACCTACTTGCAAACGCAGCGTTTGTTTTATGGAAGCAATCAATTCATCCATGATTGCAAGCTCTTCAGGCGAGCCAGGGGGAGAATTATCAACCCTTTCAACTTCAGCCTCCACCTCGGACCCCACTAGATCCAGGGAGGAGCGGGACCCCGATAAGGAGGCCCCCGCCACAACAACCCCATCACCTTCACCCTCAGAATCAGAGGAAAGAGCAACTCTGGGTCTTTTAGTAGATTGAGCAGCCACCAGCATCTGCACCTGAGCAGCAAGGCCAGCCACAATAGTGGCTAAATCCCCCCCTGGGGGGGAAACAGCGGTCCCCTGGCTTTCCACCAAGGCGGTAGGAAATTTGCCCTCCTGAGAATCCATTGCCCCAACAACAAATGCCAGATAATAAAGGGTTAACTGCCCCTTTAACACGCGCGGCGAGCGCAGCCCACCGCACCACAACACAAGCACAATGAGACCCCCACAGGGACAATAAAACTGACACAGGCAATGGATAGGAAGGATAAAACCTGAGGAGACCCTCGCCGCTGCTGCTGCCTCGATCGGTGTTCCTGAAGAGGAAGTGATGCTGCCAGGGCGCTCTATGAAAGCCTATGGAAGGCTACAAGAAAATGGCCGCCATGCATGTAGAACATGCGGCCGGAGCGAGTGTAGGCAAAATGGTGCCGTTTGGCGCCGAAACCGCCACTCCACAGTACAGTAATGCACACATGTCTCCATATAAAAAAACATGTCAGATCGCCGCGGCGATCGCTGTATAATGCCCAAACATGCCAGAAAACATGCCCCACAGCACACAGCTTCTCACACTGACAAGGCTGACACACACAGTGTCACACAGCTCCCCCCCCCCCCCCATTGCAGCCCACAGCATGCAGCCGAGAGATAGGGAGACAAACAGTGTGAATAGAGGCAGGTTACACAGTCCCAGACTGACACCCCCCCAGACAGACAGGTCCCCACATAAATACACTTACCTCACAGTGGCGTGGGGGACCCGCACAGGCGAACAAGCCGCTGCACATGAGGCAGGAAGAGTCGCATACAAGACGCACAGAATGGGGGTTAAGAAACCGCACAGCGTCCAGTGAGGTAGCCACCTCACCAATCATCCCTGCACCGAACAGGGATGGGTCGTTCACTGTGCCAGGAGCGTTACCTGGCTGAACGCTCGATGGCAGGCTGGGAAGCCACTGACCCACGACCTGCGACCAGGGGGATCAGCCCGAGACCCAGCCCGCATGATCCTCTTCATCCGAAGAACTAACTAATGCTGACAAAAAGAACAGCTAAGTAAAGGTAGAGAGAAAACTCAAACAAAAAATCAAAAAAGAAGAAAGAGTCTGGGGCACAAAGCCCCAGCACAGAGAGAGCCAGCCACTCCTGACAAGCTAGACATTAAAACTGAGATATGGTTGCAGGAAGTAGGAGGGTATTGACTGAGGGGACCACCCCTTGAGGGTGGGATATGTTAAAAGCTTTAATGTTAACATATTCTGTTGCCTAGCTACTCCTTCGGAGCAAAGTCTAATACCCCATATGTGACGAATATGAAGAGGCGGCGACTGTCGGAGGACGTAAGAGAAACCTTGTTTTCCCATTTTGGCTAGAGCAAGGGAGAGTAATAATCCCTGTGAGATTTATTTTTCACCACAGACAAAAAGAAACCAAGAAAGGGCGCATCGACCTAGCGCATTATCCTCAGTAATAGGCTTTATTTATGCAGCATATAAAATGGCTACTCACAAACACAGGTGTAAAAGTGATCATAACAAGCTCAGTTGCTCCAGTGTCGGGAATAGTCCATATGAAAGTCCATAATCCAATGAGATGACGGCTGACGCGTTTCGAGGCTCAGCCTCTTCCTCAGAGCCACATTTATTTTTCACCGTCTGTGTCTAATTGCAGAGATTTCCTTTTACTTCCTGTCCCATAGCCATACAGGAAGTGAGAGGAAATCCCTGCAATTTAAGGGAAATCCTGGGGGGACCCCCAGGTCACCAGGAACTTGTGTCCCCTCTATTACTTTTCTGGGGACAACCCAAAATTTGGGATTTTTACTTTCACATTTAAATATAATAGTAAACAGGACAAATAGAGGAGGGTGAATCTCCCTACACAAACAGCAATAAAAACTGACAAGCTCTAATCCCTCTGTACTCCAACCAAAACTAAAAAAAAAAAAAAAAAAAAAAAAAAAAAAAACTTGCCTCTAGTTATACTTTAAGGTGAAAAACCTTGAGGCTTTACAACAAACAAATCTATTACTAAGAAACAATGCTAGTATTAAAGTATCCTGTTTAAAAGTTTTTAGTTAGCACAAATCTCGAGGTATTGCTGTTTGCTATTGTACAGCATTAGGTATAAAGATTTGTAGATGAGCAACTGCCATTGCACCACCTCACAATTTAATAAATATGTTTCCATAACATTGCATATTCCTGATATACCATGTACTTGTGTTTAAAAGTATCCTGTTCTCTGTGAATTGTATATTGTGCGATATACCCGGTGATGCTGCCAGTTCCCCTGGATTAATAAATAAAACAAATTCTCTTTTTGGCTGTGAAGTATTTGGATGACGGGTCCGACTCGCACCGGAATGCTTTGCCCCACCTGAGCGGCTTTTCTTTGTTAGTATCAATGATTAATAAAATGTAGACATGCTGACATACAGACATAAATGAAAGACATGCTGAAATATACTAAAAGCGTGTAAGTTAAGGAAAAATAGCTGAATCATTCCCACTTACATGATCCCACCAGCATTCACTGAAATTGGGCAGCTGGTGCTCCAGGCTGTATTCCAGGAACTCAAACATTACGCTGATCATCATACACATCCACCAGTCTCTTATCACTAGTGTCTACGAGTGAACAAGAAAAAGACATGTCAGTTCAGGTAGAATTCAAGCTGGTTAGTACTGCCATTCACACAATGACAGCAGCAATGAGGGCTCTATTAGACAATTGATTCTAAATGGCAGTACTGTGCAAATGAAACTCCCAGCCTTGCTATCATTTGAATGCCGGAGGACCCACCAACACATGCCAGTAATAGATACACCTATGGCACTGGGAGGCTGGTTTGAGTTTACGATGGGTCACTGATTCCTTTGAAAAAGCATTACATTTCTGGGCTGCAGTGCCAGCAATCAGCAGCTTAACAAAACAACTTTGCTTGATTTAATAAAGAAGCAGAAAATCCTCACCCAAAAATCAAATTTCCGTTCATTTTGAATTATCCAGTCATTTGGAAATGCTTTTCACAGGACTGAATATCTGAAGTGAATATTTACACAATGTTTGGAGTGAAGATTTCCTGCCTGTGTATTACACATCTAATGTCATGGTAGCCAAGTGCTTTTCACTTCTAGGGTGCTTTGTTCAAATCCCATCAGAGATGCTTTTTGTATGAATTTGGATCACATTTGTATTCTCTATATAAACCGATCCAACTTTTATTACACAAAATCAAGTAAAAAAAAAAAAATTATATATATATATATATATATATATATATATATATATATATATATATTTTTTTTTTTTTTTTTTGATAGCATGCCTTTTTTTTATGTGGTGGAAGCCGCTTTGTATTTCTTCTGCCAAAAATCTTCTCCCCTTTTTTTTTCTGTATATTACACCAACATGGGCAATGCAGTGTACAGCAGTGTACACTCTTGGCATCTGTGAAGTGTGAACAAAAACAACTGTGCCAGCAGCAAGAGTGCAGCACACCAAGATGCAAAATAATATGCTCTTCCTTTATTGAAATAGCCAGCAGGAACAAGTTCTATTCGGACATGTTTCACGCTGGGCACAATGCTTTCTAAAGTAATAGGTTCCTGTTGCTGGTACAATGGATTGCTTCTGGAGACAGGCTGAGTCAGCACCCGAGATGTGATTGTGGAGGCCTGATCTCACCTGGAGCACCATGTGAAATATTTGCATGTGGAGCAGAGTGCTGGAATAATGCAACATTAACAGAAATGTGCACAAGTTTCATCATCACTAGCCGCCCTCTGGTGGAAGGAGGCAGAAGCCAGCAGTGAAGAAGCTTCTACTAAGATAGCAGTGGTAAGGGAGTGCGCAGAGCTGTTATTGTTGTAATTGTTATTTTTGGAGCAAGGCAAACAGAGGTAAGTTTGCCATAATGTGTAAGTATCAACAGGTCTTCTAGCCATGATCAAATTAGCTGCCTTTTTAAAAACTTCAAATGGGTTGCTAGAGCAGGAAAAAAACACCATAAAACACTGAAAAAGTGCAGGAGATGTTATCCGCTTGGCTGCTATGGGCAACACATCCACCTTGTTTTTCAAAGAGTAAACCCAATACTTGCATCTAGCCCAGGAGTCCCCAAACTGCAGCCTGGCAGCCAGATGTGGCCCTTTGGATGCTTTAATCCGGCCCTTGGGGCACTATTTTCATCTACTGATACAAACAATGGAATATAACTCCCCCCACTGATATCAATAAAGGGGCAAATTTCCTCCCAATGACAGGGCCCAATTCCTTCCAATGGTGCCAATGGTGGGGCCCAATTCCTCCCAATGGACCCAACGGTGGGGCCCACATCCTCCCAATGGACCCAACGGTGGGGCTCACATCCTCCCAATGGCGCCAACGGTGGGGCCCAATTCCTCCCAATGGCGCCAACGGTGGGGCCCAATTCCTCCCAGTGGCGCCAACGGTGGGGCCCAATTCCTCCCAGTGGCGCCAACGGTGGGGCCCAATTCCTCCCAATGGCGCCCACGGTGGGGCCCAATTCCTCCCAATGGCGCCAACGGTGGGGCCCAATTCCTCCTAATGGCGCCAACGGTGGGGCCCAATTCCCTCAAATGACAGGGCACAATTTCCTCCCAATGACACCAATGTCAGGGCACAATCCTCTCAATGACATAGGGCACAATTTCTCCAGCTGGCACCAACGAAGGGGCAATATTACATGTACATAGTTAGTGAGGTTGAAAAAAAAAAAAAAAAACACACCAGTCCATCTAGTTCAACCCATGATGAGTGTGTATAAACGTTTATGTCAATAGTACATTGTATACTCCTGTATGTTGTGGTCATTAAGGTGCCCATCTAATAGTTTTTGAAACCATCAACGCTCCCTGCTGATACCACTGCTTGTGGAAGAGAATTCAACATCCTTACCGCTGACAGTAAAGAACCCTTTACGCAGTTGAAGGTTAAACTGCTTCTCTTCCAATTTTAGTGAATGGCCGCGTGTCTTTTTAATGTAAGGGATTACACTGAAAAGTTTGTTCCCCGTGCTAGGGTCGCCAGTATGGTATTTATACATGGATATCAAATCCCCTCTCAAGTGTCTCCTCTTCAGAGAGAATAAGTTCAATGCTTGTAGTCTTTCCTCATAGCTAAAGTCCTCCAGTCCCTTTATTAGCTTTGTTGCCCTTCTCTTAACTCTGTCCAGTTCCAGCACATCCTTCCTGAGGACCGGTGCACAGAACTGGACGGCATACTCAAGATGCGGCCAGACCAGAATCTTAAAGAGTGGGAGAATTATCGTTTTATCTCTGGAGTGAATCCCACTTTTTAATACGGACCAGTATTCTGTTGGCTTTTCATGCAGAAGCTTGTCAGTGCAAGCAATTGCTGAGCTTGCCATCTACTAGGATCCCCAGGTCCTTATCCATTCTATATTCACCCAGAGGTTCTGCCCCTAGTGAGTAACTTGCGCTCGTATTTTTTGCATCCAATGCATTACCTTACATTTTCTAACATGAAACTTTATTTGCCATGTAGTTGCCCACACAGTTATTTTGTTCCAGGTCTTCTTGTAAGGTTTCCACATCCTGCGTAGAAGTTATTGCCAATGCTTAGCTTAGTATCGTCCGCAAATACTGAGATTGAGCTGTTAATCCCATCCTCTAGAATAGATCGTTTATGAATTGGTGAAGATTGGTCCCTGGACAGATCCTTGGGGGACCGCACTTTCCACACCAGACCATTCCGGGTACTCTCCATTTATCACCACCCTTTAGACTCGCCCCTGAAGCCAGTTTTCAATCCAGGTACTCACCCTATGGTCCATACATACGTACCTTAGTTTGTACAGTAAATGTTTGTGGGGAACTGTATTAAATGCCTTTGCAAAATCCAGATACACCACATCTACAGGCCTTCCTTTATCTAGATGGCAGCTCACTTCTTCAAAGAAGGTTAATAGATTTGTTTGGCAAGAACGATTCTTCATGAATCCATACTAATTACTAATAATGATACTGTTTTCATTACTAAAATCATGTATATTAGTCCCTTATCATCCCCTCCAATAGCTTGCAGACTACTGATGTTAGGCTAACCGGCCTGTAGTTCCCAGGGATATGTTCCTCCCATTAACACCAGGATGGGGTATTGTTTATTCCCACTGACGTGGGGACCTTTACTACTCCCAATGGCCACAGTCCAGCCCCATTTAACTCTGAAGAACAGTAAACTGGCCCTTTGTTTAGAAAGTTTGGAGACCCCTGATCTAGCCCCCCCCCCCCAAAAAAAAAAAACACAAAAAATTACAAAATTCGTTTTTTTTTTTGGTCACAACTTACTTTTATGTACCAACCAAGAAAGTGTGCGGGTACAAAGCCATCAATTTTATCCTGAAAAAATAAAAATAAAAACATTATAAAGACAAATGATATAAACTGCATATTAAAATAATGCGTACAATGGCAAATATTGTGTCAGCTGTGCAGGCGGGGTGAGGGGAAGCATAAGTTGTCAAACAGCTTCACCTTTCATAACGCAAAAGGTACTAGTTGAGACCATATGGTGTCAAATATGCTGGGGTGCCTCAAATTAACAGCAATGATTAACAAGACCTATATACAATCCTGTTTTATAGAAGTTCCTGCCCATATATCTGACATGCTTTTGCCAGTTGTGTCATAAATTCCAAAGAAAATGCGTTTAAGAAACAGTTTCTGGGTAAAGACAGATGTGAACAATTTACAAGCTACTAAAGGGGTCAATTCATTAAAAGATAAATACTGCACAAATGTTTGAGTTAAAATAACTCATGGTATTTATCTCAAAAGTACTCAATTAACTAAAAATCATGCGTTCTTTACCGAATGCCTTAAATATTTATGTTTTGCGATATCACTATTATGCATTGTTTTTGGTGTTTTTTTTCACATTTTTCTTTTACATGCTAACACTGCAAAAGAGGAAGGAATAAATGCTCAGAAATACTATGAAACTGAAAACATTCTAGTGTGTTTTAGACCCCGTTCACACTGGGGCGACTTGTCAGGCGACCTGGTCGCCTAACAAGTCGCCATGGGTCGTCTGCCATAGAGTAGCACAGGACCCGTTCTAATAGGAGCGACACAAGTCGCTCCGACTTAGAAAAAGGGTCCTGAGCTTCTTTGGGGCGACCTGCATAGACTTCAATGATATGAAGTCCGTGCCGGCCGCTCCGAGGTCGCGGTGCGAGCTGCGCACCGAGATTTCACAGGTCGCCCCGGCAAGTCGGGTCGCGCCTGTGTGAACCGGCTGTTAATTCACAGAACAATCTTCCTCTTGTAAAATGTTACAATATATTTTATTTCCTGAGCTCAGAGCAAAACATTTCCACACCAATACATTGTATACTTTTCATTCATAGCCAGTGCAGAGTTCCCCTTATTTTGTACATTGCTAAAATACGACTGCCTACAGGCAGGTGATAAACAACCAAGTGGGTGTTTATTGTCTTTTTTTCTGTATTTATCTCACATTTTTAACAAATGTGCAGTGTTTACCTCACATTCGATATTTTAGTTTGATGAATTGGCTAGCTCGTACAAAATTTCCGGAGCGGGAGGTCATGTGACCTTCATATCACATGCGGTAATCTTTAGTAAATTGACCCCTAAGAGTTCAAAGCATAAACTACAAACTGGCTAGGTTCACACTGGTGCAATCACAGATATCGCATGTGATTTGCACCGCATTGCTATGCAGATCACATGCGATATCTGTGCAATGCAAATTTAGCCACACAGTTTGTATGGCTGAATTCGCGTTGTATTCGGACCAAAATGGTACAGGACCCTTTTTTGGGCCGCAATGGAATCTGATTGCAAGCGTGTTCACACCCATGCAATCAGATTCCTGTATCATTTTCATAGTTCGCACTGCGATCTGACCTGGGGAGTGTCATTCATTTTACAATGACACCCACAGTGGTTTACAGATGTCAGTGTGAACCATCTGATTCAGGTGCGATGGGGGTGAACCCGCACAAGATTCCCTACATTGCACCAGTGTGAACCCAGGCTAAATGTTTCAGGCTCTAATCTGCCAATGACAATAACTCACCCTAGCTCCACCGCACTGTGGGAAGATAAAGAGCTAAGTGTCGGTGCTCAGGCTTAACGTCCAAATCAAATGTTATATGAATAAAGCCGGCACACGAAAAGGCTTCTTCCAAGTAAAATTCTTTATTCCAACATGGATAGCGGTGACAACATGACAAATGCTCACGTGTTTCGGCTTTACGCCTTCCTCATAGCATGTACCGGCTTTATGCCTTCCTCATAGCATCTAATCTGCCAATAATTGTCCTAAATTTGAAGTGAAAAGGACTTGTGCAAGAAGGCCTTATCTTACCATATACTGTATGTATACTCCATTTACTAAGCAAACCCTTTATATTCCACACAAATGTTCTTATAAAAAATATCTTAAAACGGAGTTCCACCCTATTTTTCCACTTTGCAGTTTCTGGTACATTAAAACAACCTGAAGAAGAATTGGATATTTTTTTTTTTTGTTTCACTTATCTGATTTTTTTCTGAAAATTAACTTACCTTCCTTCAACTTCCTCCCTCTGTGGACGCCGACGTCACTTCCTCCTTTGCATTGACTCCTGGGAGATGAGCGCCATCAATCCCAGGAGTCAATGCGCCTGCACCGGTGTCCCTCGTCACTTCCGGGGCAGGCACGTCATTCCCTGCTGAATGCATTAGAACAGCCTCTGGGCATTCGTAGAACCAGCTGATGACGCGCCTGCCCCGGAAGTGACGAGCATGGCCTTCTGGGACTCTGCCATCCAGGAAGAGGGAGGCGATGAGGGACGCTCCTGCTTCAGCTGCCCACACTGCAGATGGCAGCGCCGAACAAGAAATTTTCAAGGTAAGTTGAAATCACAGGATTTCAGCTCTCTTTAACCACGGGAAAATTTACCCCCAGGCCATTTTTTTTTTCAATTTAGTACTGCGTTACACGAATATTTTTACTACTTTCTGTTATAAAACATGTTCAATAAAAAAAAATTGAAAACAATCTAATTTCTTTATCAATTTAGGCCAATATGTATTCTGCTACTGCTACATTTTCTTTTTTTTAACAAAAATAATCACAATAAGCGTATATTGATTGGTTTGTTCAAATTTTATAGCATCTACAATCTATGCAATATTTTTATTTTTTTTACTAGTAATGGCGATCAGCAGACAATTTGGACACTGACACTTTTTAGGGACCCGTTACATTATTACAGTGACCAGTGCTAAAAACAAATATGCACTGTCACTGTACTAATGACACTGGCTGGGAAGGGGTTATCAGGGGCAATCCAAGAGTTAAATGTGTTCCTAGCCAGTACTTGTGCACTGTGGGCGAGGTGATTTTACTAAGGGAAGGCACAGATCTGTGTCTCTGCTTCGCAGGAACACAGGATCAATGCCTTCCCTACAGATTGCCATTCTGCCTGTGTACTGATCAGCAGGTGCCGACAGAGTCCGCAGTACCTGCTGCTGGGCTCCCACTGGGTGGGATCACAGCGGGAACAAGTCCCGGGCGGGACGCATGCGCGTTCTACCCGGCAGAGCCAGATCGCGTATATTTACATGATCCGGCGCACAGGTGCCGCCCTGTAGCAGTAAAACTACTATGGGGCAGCCCAAAAGTGGTTAACTGTTCTGTAAGCTCAACAGTTCCTTTCCAATATTATGGCCCTTTGAGTATCAATAACCAGTTTGTGATCTCTGTGTAGATCCCTGGACCAAATTTAGCAGAATCAACATGCGTTAACGTTTCATTAACTACTTTGGCTACTTAAATAACTTTTACATTTGTTTAGTATAACGTGAAATTTGGATTTTTGACTTACTGTAAAAAACTTTCTCTGATTTTCATTGACAGATACTGCTCCTGTCAGTCTCGGTAAGTCAAAAATCCCATTTTTCTCTTTCGTTCGTTGACGGACACAGCCTCTGTCATTTTTAACCATTGGGACATCCCAAAACAGTGTAAGGCTCCGTTCACATGTAGGCGTTTTTGGGGAGTTTTTCTGCTCTAGGATCAGCTCTCAAAACGCCCAAGAAGACAAATCCTATTCATTTCAATGGCCCCTGTTCACATCTGAGCGTTTTGATGCTGTATACAAAACGCCCAACGCTCAAAAAAGTACATGAGCTTCTTTTTGGGCAGATTACAGGTGTTTTCCATTGATCTCTATTCAATCTAAAAACGCCTGCACAAAAATCGCGGTAAAAAACGCGGTAAAACTTTACGCTCAGGTGTGAATGTAGCCTTAAACATGAGGGGTGGGAAACAGCAAAAAAAAAATCCCAAGACTAAACAGCCAACCAGGCAACAGGGGCTCAAGCTAAACAACTGGAGCAAACCTGAAAAAAACACTACACCCTCAAAGAGGATCAGGTCCTCTTAAACAGCAGCCTGCAAAACCTTGCGGCCAAAAGAGGCATCCGCAGTTGCCAACACATCCACTTTATAAAACTTTGTAAAAGTGTGCTCCGACGACCAGGTGGCTGCCTTGCAAACCTGCCCCACTGACGCTTGATGGCAGAAGGCCCAGGAGGCACTAAGGGCCCTAGTAGAGTGCGCCTTGACAGGGAAAGGAGGAACCTGACCCTTAAAGAAATAGGCCTGAATCACTGTCTGTCTGATCCATCTGGAAATGGTCGCAGAGGAAGCCAACAACTGCGGGGTCCATCCGTGAGCACAAAGTTTGACTTCCTGAAAGTCTCAGTAGCTGCCAGGTACCCCCTAATTGCCCAGAACACATCCAAGGAATGCAAGGAGATCCGCAAAATGTATATTTTGCGGATCTCCTTGACGTTTACCAAAGACCCGGGGCCGGAAACCAGCGAAAGCACCAATAATGGGTGAGGGCAGACCTTCATGCTAAAGGAGTGTTGTCTGCTGGTCCGAGGAAGCTAGCTCTAGGCTTACCCTACCAAGGTTGCTTGGAACCTCCCTGGAAAGATTTAAAAGAACTATTTCCCTTATTCTCCGTCACAGAAGCACAAAATCATTTTCTCTCTTTCAATATCTCTTTTATTGTAATTTTCCAAAAAAAATACACATACACAAAAGAAACAAAACCACAAAATATCAACATAAGATGTTACAATTAAATTATTGAATCATTTTCTATGGGCTGAGGAGGCGGCGAGGCTCCTTCCCTTTCCTTGTCTGTGGTAGGAAGGTACTTTTTATCACCACCGCTGAAACAAAGTTTGGACAGCACAGGAGCTGTATCCAAAGCCGCATCACAAATAAACTATAAACTGCAGCCCATTGACCAACTGGTCCACTAAATCAACATAAGCAGCGGGGACTTTCTTGTCAGCTGGGTCCTTAAGGGACGGGATTCCTGTACTAAGATTATGGTTGCTTTATTCAACCTGAAAACAGGAGGGTCCACCACTAGTGAACTAGTCAACTTTTTTAAAAGTCATTCCTCAAAAGGGTAACGTATAGCAAAACGTTTGGGGACCACAAAAGGTAATTTTGGTTATTCCCATTCCTTACAGAAAAACCTGTCAAAATAAGGCACCATAAAGAGAAACACCTTTGGAGTACCGAGGTGGCGACTTATGGGTACCAAACGACACAGCCACGTCCGTGGCTACATCAGCCACATCCTCGATTTTTAAAGTCACTCACACTGCAGTGAGAAGTGCGTCTACCAGCGTTTTTTCTTTCGCTGCTGTGACCATGGAAGAATCAACCTCACTATCGGATGGATCCGGGGGTGTGATATTAAGCCCCCTGGATGGGCCGTGTCCACGGCGGCATCAGGCTCATATTTAGAGGAGACAGACTGAGCAAGGGAAGGCGGGGGCGCTTTCTCCTGGGCCTTTGCCCACACGCCACATTCACCCGGGACACTAAGGACTGCCGTCAGTGCAACAATGGGAAGCTGGGGTTCCGAGGGACCTGACACCTCCATGAGGGGGGTCAGTGGGGGAGATGTGATCCTAAGGCTCCATAAGAAATGGAAGACCTTGCAGTATAAAAACTATCTTTTGGCACCACTAAAAGAATCTCCTCAAGGCACCTATCAGCAGACAGAGATAACAGGAACCCCCAAAGACTCACCCTACCGACTGGAGGAGCGCAGAGAATTCAAACCCAGCATAATCATGGACGCTATTCCTGTTCATATGTCCTGGGCACAGGAAGAGGAAACTAAGGAGGAAGAGGATGAGCTTCGGCATATGCCCATGAGGCTTCAGTTGTTTCCAGCATCTCCCAGACTAAGGGAAAATGGCCCCCGTGACATCATCCAATTACACAAACCTAGCCGCCAACCAGAGACCAGCCAGACTAAAGGAAAATGGCCACCATCAGTTACAAACACTGAAGCATGCTGCCAGGTTCTTTCCTGCACCGTCTGCAACGCTGCACCCTCTGCAAGGGGACCCCCCTGAAGGAAGGACACAGGTTTCGGGGAGACTCTGCTGTGCACTCTCTGCACTGGACCCCCCCTGCACTATACCCACTAGGATGACCGGAACCTCTTCTGCCTTGATCTGGCGCAGGAGTCTCGGCAGAAGCTTGAGAGGAGGGAAAGCAAAAAATCAGACTATACCGACTCCTAGGAGCCACTAATGAGTCTGTGGCATCGGCTAGAGGATTCCGCAACTGTGCCACAAACCTCTGCACTATCCTGTTGAAGCGAGAGGCCAACAGATCCACCTCGGGAGTACCCCACTGGAAACACAACTGATGAAACATCTCTGGATGAAGTGACCATTCCCCTTGGTCCAACGCCTGTCGACAGAGGTAATCCGCCTGCCAATTTTCCACCCCTGAAATGTGCACAGCAGAGAGGGCTGGAGCGAATTGTACTGCCCACCTTAGAATGTCGGCTACTTCCCGAGCCGCCAGGACACTTCTCATGCCCCCTTGGTGATTGACATAGGCCACGACCGTGGCATTGTCTGATTGAATCTGTACCGACACCCCTGGAGACAACATGTCCATTGATCCAGACAGTCTGGTCGCTCAAAGTTCCAGTACATTTATTGGTAGCCTGAACTCTTCCAGATTCCAGACCCCGGGTACACTGTGTGCCGAGGACGCCTCCCCACTCGGACAGGCTGGCTTCCCTGGTGACGACCGTCCAGTATAGGTGAAGAATCGATTTGCCCTGATAACGTGGCAGAGACTGAGGATTCTTGTTCCATTTCACCAGAATCTCTTTTTGCAGAGATCTTGTGTGTAACTGTGCAAACGGAACCGCCTCAAAAGGTAGACACCATCAGGCCCAGTACCCACATGCAAGACCAAAGAGATGGCCATCTGCTGGACAGCAGAAGCTGAACTGCCGCCTGCCATTTCTGAATTTTTTCCAGAGAAAGAAACACTTTGGCTGAGGCCGAGTCCAGAGTCAGACCGAGATAGTCCAGACTTGTGGACGGAACCAGAGCCGTCTTCTGAAGATTCAGAATCCAACCAAACTCCCTCAGAGTTCTCAGAGTAATCTCCAAGTTTCCCAACAGAACAGTCAAAAGACTCTGCTCGCAAAAGCAGATCGTCCAGATAACCCAGTACCGCTATCCCCCAATGAGGCAGCAATGCTAGCACAGGGGCCAATACTTTTGTGAAGACCCGAGGAGCGGAGGCGAGACCAAAAGGGTAACGGCACAAACTGATAATGCTCCTCGCTCACGGCAAAGCGGAGGAAGGGCTGGTGGCCGACACATAATGGGATGTGTAGGTGTCCTTAAAGTCGATAAAGACAGCCAGCGTGTTTTGGAGGTCAAAGGAACTCCCCCCTTCATCAGGGCTACAACAAAACATATTATGTAAATAGAATTGTGTTTGATAATATAATGAACCTAACAATCCACAAAGCCACTGTTCTTGTCACAGGCATAATTCCCAAACCTTCCCAGACGTGAAGGTCCTACAACACTTAAGTGATGTCAAAGTTACTGAGCCCTGGTCAGGAAGACGACTTTCAGTAAGATCCTCAAAGGAGTGGGGACCATCTATTCCAGAGAATGAACATTAAACTGGTATTAAATTAGAACTATAGGCAAGAATTTGACTAAGGGAGAGTTATAACCCGTCAAATTTTTATTTTGCCTTCTGTGTCCCACTGCTGAGATTTCCCTTTCTTCCTGTCCCATAGCCAAACAGGAAGAGGAAATCCCTGCAAATTAAGGGAATTCCTTGGGGACCCCCAGGTCACCAGAACTGGTGTCCCCATTGGAAGATTTCCCCTCTTTTACTTTTCTGAGGACGACCCAAAATCTGGGATTTTCTTTTACTTTCACTTTCAATTTGAATGGTAAACAGGATAACTAGAGAGAGTGAATCTCTCTATAAGGGCACAGACAGAAAAAAACCCTGATGGGTTCTAATCCCTCTGCAGTCTATCCAAAACTAGAAAAATGTTTTGCCTTTAGTTATACTTTAAAGTCAAGTTTTTATTTTCCCTAAATCAGATAAAAATAACTTAACTCACATGCATTTATTTTCTTTAAAGAATTTGTGATCAAATGAAAAAAGTAAAATCTCCATGTTAAATATGTATGACAAATCTATTCAGTGTTTTGTCGCTTTATGAGATTTAAAACGCATTAGTCTTTTCCTTTTTTTTAAAAAGGCATTGCAAATAAGAAACCTTTTAATCTCAGACATTGTGTAAGCAATAATCTGTGACAGCAGACCTACAGAGGCAGATTTTTAATTAACTACTTTATGCAGCAGAATTAAGCTTATTTTATATGCCCATCAGAATCACTTTTATAAGCATCTATAACAGCCAGATATAGATTTAATGCTTTTAATTTTAGTTTATCCTTTCTTTCCGGAAGCATCTAAAAATTAAAGGAGGCATATCTGCAAGCTGTGGCTTTTGGGAAACGAGCAGTTCTCACTTTTACAACCACTGTTAGGTTAACACATTATGCACTTGCTTAAACTACTTATCTTTTGCTTGTCATTTTGTTACAAGAGTATAGAGATGACACAAATCCTTTGCAATCCTTTCTAATCCAGGATTGGACTGTCTGCAATGCATTCCAGATGTGGAATGTCACACTTGAACCCTGCAGATTGCCAGTGAATCTAAAGTGGCAGAGGCTATGTACTGCAGATAATCAGTTGAAAGGTCATTTAACGGCTAAAAAAAGTCAAACTATTCAATTCCAGCATGGCCATAAATCACTGTGGTATCAGATATTACCTGCCTTGAAATGGATTCATGTTCGATTTTTCTACGGTTTCTGAGTATATCCTTAACAAAGAAGGCATTTGCCGTATAACTGCTATCACAGGCAAAAAAAAATGAATTTTTGTAAAATCTTACCTGTAAAATTCCTTTCTCTGAGTCCTCCGACAGTCGCCGCCTCTTCATATTCGTCACAATGGGGTAATTGACCTTTCTCCGTAGGAGTAGCTAGGCAACAGAATATGTCAATATTAAAGCTTTTAACATATCCCACCCCCAGGGGGTGGTCCCCTCAGTCAATACCCTCCTACTTCCTGTATCCATACCTCAGTTTCAGTAGAATAGCAGTAGAGTATATAACCAAACCCCAAAAGAGGGGCGGGGACGGCGACCGTCGGAGGACTCAGAGAAAGGAATTTTACAGGTAAGATTTTACAAAAATTCCGTTTTCTCTTACGTCCTCCGACAGTCGCCGCCTCTTCATATTCGTCACAATGGGGACGTCCCAAAGCAGTGCAAACATGAGGGGTGGGAAACGCAGCCGCGCCTAAGGCAACGCAGTCTCCACAGCAGAAACAAAGGAACCTTACCAAAGGAAGGAAACCAGCTGGGTAGCATGAAAAAACTTGCTCAACAGGAGCAACAACCCAGGAAAAAACAAATAACCTAGGGATAAACGATATCCCAAACAGCCAAGGGCCCAAAAACAAGGGACCCTAAGGTACTGCCGCACTAAGAACCGTGCGGCCAAAAAAAGCATCTGCCGATGCCTGAACATCCACTTTGTAGGATTTTGAGAAGGTGTGAACGGACGACCAAGTCGCCGCCTTACACACCTGGGCCACAGAAGCCCGATGATGACAGGCCCAAAACATACTCACTCAGAGATCTGGTAGAGTGCGCCTTCACAGGCATAGGGGGAACTTTCCCCTTCAGAGCATAGGCCTGTTCAATGGTCTGTCTGATCCATTTGGCGATGGCAGAAGCCGACGCCGCCATGCCCTTCCGAGGTCCCTCTGGAAGGACAAATAAAGAATCCGACTTGCGAAAAGATTCCGTCGATTTCAGGTAAACCCCGATCGCCCGAACAACATCCAGGGAGTGCAAATCCACCTCCTTCGGATGTTTAGGCTTCGCGCAGAGCGAAGGCAAGACAATGTCCTCATCAAGGCGAAATTCCGAGATCCTCTTCGGAAGAAAAGAAGGGTTAGGTCGCATGACCACCTTATCCAAGTGAATGACCAAATACGGAGATCTGCAGGACAAAGCTGCCAGCTCCGACACCCTGCGAGCCACCAAAAACGCGACCTTCTTGGACAACATAGACAACGAGTTGCAACACGGACAGAACAAGGTTCAAGTCCCATGGAGGCAAAGGTACCCTCCTAAGAGGGACCAGATGTCGCACCCCTTGAACAAAAGTGCTAACCAAGGGGTTAGACGCCACAGGGCGTTGAAAAAGAACGGCCAGCGCAGAAACCTGGCCCTTGATCGTAGCCAACGCCAAACGCTGGTCCACACCCGTTTGAAGGAAAGACAACACCCTAGACACCGAGTATGAGCGAGGGGGATACCCCCTGGACTCACACCAGGCAAAATAGGCCTTCCAAGTACGGAAGTTGACTTTCCCCGAGGAAGACTTCCTCGCGTTGACCAAAGTGTGAATGACCTCAGGGGAGAGACCCCTATCCTTCAGGACCTCGGCTTCAACAGCCAGGCCTCAGAGCCAGCGACTGTAAAGCAGGATGGAATATCGGTCCTTGAGACAGAAGATCTTCTCGAAGAGGCAGACACCACGGAGCGTCGACCGCCAGATTCACGAGGTCTGCGTACCAAGACCGGCGAGGCCAGTCCAGTGCCAGTAGAATCACCGTGTGCGGTTCCGAGGTCTACCTGCGAAGGAACCTGGACAGCAGTTGAATCGGTGGAAATGCATACATCAGTCGATACTGATGCCACGGAGCTACCAACGCGTCCGACGCGTCTGCCCGAGGATCGCGCGTCCTTGCCACGAACCTTTCCACCTTATTGTTCAGACGATCAACATCTGGAAGACAACCGGGTGGAGGGACTAGCAAAGGCAGAGCATGCAGCGCTGACATGTGGCCCGATCGATCGCCGCCAAAATGGCGGCGCTTGGCGCCAAAAACGCCGATCCTAGCACATAGAAATGGCCAGCATATGCCTGCAGCTATTAATAAAATGGCGGACCGCAGCAGTGGCCGCCGCATGTATGCACCAACATGTATAAAATCATGCCCTACAAGCATACAGCATGTCACACAGATAATCACACAGTTTTAACACTGAACAGTGTACAACAGCCCCCCTCCTTGCAGCCCACAGCAGCATGAAAACAGACAGGGAGCCCAACAGTGTGAGACAGACATGCAGGGTTACACAGTCCCAGACTGACACCCACTTAACAGACAGGTCCCCACACAGAGTACACTTACCTTCTGAATGGCGTGGGGAACCCACACAAGCGATCAAGCCACTGCACATGGGACAGGGAGAGTCGCAGCCAGGATGCAGTAGAACTGCGGTGCGAAACCGCATGGCGTCCAGTGAGGTAGCCACCTCACCACAGCATCCCTGCAGCGAACAGGGATGGGTCGTTCACATATGCCAGGAAAAATACCTGACTGAACGCTCAATGGCAGGCTGGGAAGCCACTGGCCCACAACCTGCGACCAGGGGGGCCAGCCAGAGACCCAGCCCGCACGATCCTCTTCATCAGAAGAACTAACTAATGCTGACAAAAGTAACAGCTAAGTAAAGAGAGAGAAAAACACTCAAATAAAATCAAAAAGAAGATAAAGGCTGAGACAAAATGCCCCAGCACAGAAACAGCCAGCTAACTCCTAACAGCTAGTCAATGAAACTGAGGTATGGATACAGGAAGTAGGAGGGTATTGACTGAGGGGACCACCCCCTGGGGGTGGGATATGTTAAAAGCTTTAATATTGACATATTCTGTTGCCTAGCTACTCCTACGGAGAAAGGTCAATTACCCCATTGTGACGAATATGAAGAGGCGGCGACTGTCGGAGGACGTAAGAGAAAATAAAAATTAGTACCCTGCTCTGTCCCCACTTGTTACTGTATTTTTTTTTTAACACCCAAAATGCACATATTTTGGCCTGAAGAGTACCTAGAACCCCTAGAACATTATAGATTTTCTGAAAGCAGAAACCCTGTAGAATAAAAACATGACAGCTACATATTATGTTGCACAATATTTGCTCAACTGTTTATCAAACCTATATTATCAGTAAAACACACTAAAATTATTTTTACTACATTGAAACACAAAATAGGTGTTTCAATGTATAGGTTTTGGAAAATATAAAAATGTCGATTGTGTTAAATAAACAGATACCAAAATATGTCTGGCCCCAAATCTGCATGTGCCTGCAAAAATCTCTACAGCTCATCAGTTACTGTAAAAAAATGGGTTTAGAATTATCCCACTCACTCCAGCATGCGCGTTGATATCGAATAAGTGCTGCGCAATTCGTGTTTACATACATAACTGCATTATAGGTGCGCATTTGTGCATATGAACATATGTATCCTGAGGGCCATTAGTCTTTTAAATAAATGTTTAATTTATTAAATTTTTTATTTTATTTTTACATAACTGAAATGCTATGACAAGGGGGCTTATAAGCCCCCTACGTTATATGCATTACGTAGGTAACAGATCCTTATTATGGAGACATTAGGGGGCTATTAGACTCCTAATTTCTCCTGCTCTCTGCTTTAGTCGATCAGGTGAAGAGTAGACTGTACTGAATCTACGGTTTACCTGGCCACAGCTTGCCATCCTGACAATTTTGTGGTCCCGGGTTCCCTAGAGGAAGGGTGGCCTGCATTTCCACTATCTGTACATATGATCGGGAGACTTTACAGTCTCCATAATCACTTGTACATTTCAGCCATGATTCAGCTGATGCTACAGCAGCCATAAGCTCATCTAAACCCTTTTAATGCCTTGACGTACTACACGTCTGTCAGCAAAAAAAGTATATGTCTGGCCAAAACAAACAATTGAAAACCAGGAAAAAAAAAAAACTCAGTAAATTTCGAAAATACATTAGCCTCCGTTTGATTTGCAGTTGTCATGAAGTTGCCCACGTTATCAGCTATGACACCGGCCATTTGATAGTTCAGATGAGAGCACAAGGTAATGGCATGCCTTGAACTAAACTATTTTTGGAAACCGGTAAATTGAGATGTTCAGTTCTACTTTGGAGGCAGAGGGACGGGCTGGACATCCTGATTACACAACCACTGTGACTGGCTGTCACAGTGGTCACATGACTGGTAGCCCGTTCCCTGTAACAGTTCAGTCGATATGTTGTGAGCTTGCTCTCAGCGCAGAAACTCAAAACACCTCAGTCATATTGGACCTGGAGGGCTTCCCATGCTGATGAATGCTGCAGATTTGGCATTTATGTTTTTGAATACATTAAAGGGCTTGTTAAACTCGTTTGTGAGTAGATTTGCTTTAAAAAGATTAAAGTGGTTCTAAAGCTTTGTTTTAAAAAATATTGAAAATAACAAACATGCCTATACTTACCTGCTCTGCACACCTGACGCACGAGACTCCTCCTCTTCATCAGGTACCTCCAGGGAAAGCGGATTTCCCTGGGTGCACCCATGAGAGCGGGCGCCTGAGTGCCGCTGCGGTGTCCACTCACACAGACAACCGGCCTTTTGCTCCTGCTATCAATCTGTCCAATGAGGATACAGACAGCGGCGGGAGCCGCTGCTCTAGTGCACATCGCTGAATCGGATGCACTCAGGGTAAGGAAAAAGGGGAGGGGTCTGGGGAGCAGCTGCAGCACAGAAGGTTTTTCATCATAATGCATAAAAAAAACGAAGAAATGTAAGGTTTTAGAACCACTTTAATAAAAATGGATTTTTGTAAAATCTTACCGTAAAATCCTTTTCTCTTAGCTCATTGACAGACGTAGTCCTCGGTGATACAGCACCTTCGGGTTATGTTGCCTCCACAGGAGCAGGACTAGACAGGAAATTAAAATGCTCTGGCCACACCCTAGGGGCAGTCCCAGAGGGTATATCCTCTCTCTCTCTGCCTCAGCAAATCAGTTATGTCAAAAAGCAGTCTTTAGAGATTTTAACCCAACCCAACTCCAAAACAGAGGGGCGGGGACTACGTCTGTCAATGAGCTAAGAGAAAAGGATTTTACGGTAAGATTTTACAAAAATCCATTTTTCTCTATCGCTCATTGACAGACGTAGTCCTCGGTGATACAGCACCTTCGGGACGTCCCAGAGCAGTATCACAAATGAGGGGTGGGAAAATGGAAATCAAATCCCAATCTAGAAGGCCCAACCGGTGCCAACTAGAAGTTTACAATGCTCATCCTTAATGATGAGACTCAACAAAAAAGAAATTTTTCAAACAGAAAAAAAACCCTCGAGGTAGACCACCGGTCTCCTCAAATTGCGGCCTGCAAAACCTTGCGGCCAAATGAGGCATCCGCCGATGCCGTCACATCAATTTTATAGGATTTTGTAAAGGTATGTACCGACGTCCAGGTGGCCGCCTTACATACCTGGACCACTGACGCCTGATGGCGAAAGGCCCAGGAAGTACTGAGCGCTCGAGTGGAGTGCGCCCTAACAGGGAACGGAGGACTCTGACCCTTAATAGAATAAGCCTGTACCACCGTCTGTCTAATCCATTTGGCAATGGTCGCGGCAGATGCAGGCAAACCCTTTCTGGGGCCATCCGTGATCACAAAAAGTGAATCCGTCTTACGGAATGATTCCGTAGCTTTCAGGTATACTTTGATTGCCCGAACCACATCCAAGGAATGCAACGCATGTTCCCGATGATGCTTGGGCTGAGGACACAAGGAAGGTAGTACAATATCTTCATTCAGATGAAAATCTGAAACCACCTTAGGAAGAAAGGATGGCTTAGGATGAAGTACTACCTTATCCCTATGAATCACTAGGTATGGGGACTGGCATGATAATGCAGCCAGTTCTGACACCCTGCGTGCAGAAGTAATAGCCACCAAGAAGGCCACCTTCTGGGATAAAGTAAACAAGGGAATCTCCCTGATGTTTTCAAAGGGAGGTTTCTGTAGAACCGACAAAACTAAATTAAGATCCCAGGGCGGTAAGGGCGCGCGGACTGTGGAGCCAGGTGCCGCACCCCCTGGATGAAATTCCGCACCAAGGACTTGGTAGCTAAAGGTTTCTGAAAGAAGATTGCTAATGCTGAAACTTGACCCTTGATGGTGCTCAAGGCTAGCTTCTGCTCAACCCCTTGTTGCAAAAAAGCCAATATTCGAGTCACCGAATAGGTACGTGGAGGAAATCCTAAAGATTCGCACCACGCAATATAAGTCTTCCATGTGTGATAATAGACCTTGCTGGAAGTCGCTTTCCTTGTTTTAATAAGGGTAGGAATGACTGAAGCTGACAAACCTCTGTCCTTCAGTACTTGGGTCTCAATGGCCAGGCCATTAAAACCAGCGACTGTAAAGCACGATGGTAAATTGGTCCTTGAGACCACAGACACTCCCTGAGACGAAGTTCCCACGGAACGTCTGCGACTAGCCTGTCCAAGTCGGCCAGGCCGGCTTGACGAGGCCAGCCTAGAATTTCTAGGACCACTGGTGCTGACTGGATCTGAACCAGGCGTCCCTAGAGCTATCTGGCCCCGACCATCCGAGAAAGTCTGGTCGTTTCCTGTTCCCACACATTTATCAGATACCTGATTGCTATCAGGAAGGGTGATCTTTTCTGGTTGAACCTCAGGGACCGAAGTCACCCGGCTAGAGGCTTTTTGGCCTGTCTGGTCAACCAGATCCGATTCCTGTGGGGAATTGAGACTAATCTTAGGAAAAGGTAAAGGAAAAAGATCTATTCAGGGAACGGTGACTACCGCTCCCTGTAGTACTTAAATGTTGGAAGGGAAGAATCGCACCGGTAGTAGTAGTTGATGCTCGATCTAATGTCCTGAATACCGGTGAAAACGTCCCCCCACCCTCAAACCGGGTGGGGGCGCACCTTCAGGCTGTGTACTCCTTTGCTTCGGGTTTGGCTGAGTTGGTCCTCTGTTTGTCCGACCAGCCTTTCTTGAACCCTCCTGGAGGAGTCTTGCCTTTCCCGCTTGTTCCAGCCGGGCGTGCGAACCCTTTATGGGCGGTAAAGAAAGGTCCTCGCTTGTTGCGAGGTCCCTTAGCTTTAGCAGCCTGTGGCAAAAAAGTGCTCTTGCCCCCAGTGGCATCCTTAATGATTTCATCTAGGGTGGCCCCAAATAGACGATTCCCCTGAAAAGGGAGATTCGTCAAGGTCTTTTTGGAACCTAGGTCAGCTGACCAGCATTTTAACCACAGCACACGTCTGAGGATTACCGCTGACATAGATGCATGCCCTAATAGGGGAGTAGTGTCCAAGGCTGCGTCACAGATAAACTGTAGCCCTTGTATAATCTGTTCCATCAAATCAGATGTTTCCTGGGGAATATCTTTTCCCCTAAGGTCTTGGCGTACCAATCTCGCCCATTCCGTAAGTGTCTGGGAAACTAGACCAATAACAATTACTGGTCTAAATGCTGACCCTATCAGAGAGAAGATGGTGCGGGACTCTGCTTCCATCTTTCGATCCACCGGATCCTTAAAGGACGAAGTGTCCTCCACTGGGATAACCGTGGCTTTATTCAGCCTGGAAATAGGTGGATCCACCACTGGTGGTACCGTCCATTTCTTAATGATGGATTCCTCAAACGGATAGCGTCTAGCAATACGCTTGGAAATAGTAAAGGTACGTTTAGAATGCTCCCATTCTCCTTTAATCTTATTACCAAAACACTTGGGTACAGGAAAAACCTTCACCGTTTTGATGGGCTTGTTAGTACCAAAAGGAATCTCTGTATCAGTTGCTTCTGCCGGTAAAACCTCAAGTTTTAAGGTTTCCTGCACTGCCACAACTAGTGCGTCCACCAATGCTTCTTCCTGAATTATAGCGGGAGAAGAAACGTCCTCCTCACTGTCTGAGGGAGCTTTACCTGAGGTAACAGCCCTTGCAGAGGGACCTGCAACTGCAGTGACCATCTCTGAATCTGAGTCAGAGGTGTCAGATAATATAGGGGTAGGCGGGGGTCGCTTCCTTGACCCTCGTCCCTGACAGGCCGCCTCCACCCGAGCCACCATAGACTCCAAAATTGCTGTAAATGCCTCTACACTCTGTGCACCGGCGGGTCCCGTGGCCCCCTCGAGGGAAACAGGTGGGGGAATTTGTGTGGCAGGGTCCATGATTATTCCAGTAACTTCCCGGATAATATAATTCAAAAATAAAAATCTTTTTTTTTTTTCTTTCACAGACCCCCAGCGCCACAAAAGCCCCTTAGTGTTACCTGCTAGGGATCCCTATCGATCGAGAGAGAGAGAGAGATAGACCCCCCAGGCTCACCACTTGATGCTCAGAGTTTAACTGCAACAGGTTACAGCGCTGTCTTGACAAACAGGAAGTCTTTTGGCTGGCTGCCCAGGAAGAAAGGAGGCGGCTCCGCCCCTCTGCACGCCTTCCGGCGCTTCCCCTAGCTCCACGAGGTGTTTGGATCACCTCAAACATGGCCGCCCCCATGCTGGAGACACGAGGCTACGCCAAAATGGCGGCTCGTGCAATCCAGCAAAAAAAATGGCGGCGGCCTGTACCGAATAGCGGTGTGCTGCAGGGCACACAACACTATCTCTGCATGGGGATTTTTGGCGTGGTTGGCGGTACCGGCCCTGGCGGACCTCATGGCCTTCGGAAGGCCTGCTATAGCTGGAGATTTGACTAGGAAGGCAGTCTACATGTCCGTGGCTTCTGACTGGTAGGTACCTTATTCTTATCACAGTAAGATTCCCAGACTGCCACTGATTACAATCTTTTAAACATGTATACAATTAGATTGTTAGCTCCCAAACCAAGCCTCCTGGCTTTTTGCACATAAAATCACACTCAAAGTAGGGGGATCTGTGCCATGTTATAGGATAGAGGGGAACTCTATCTTACCATACAGAGAGGGGCCCGCGTTCACCACAAGACCCGTCAGGGGGAAAAGGGGGAACATACTACTCACCATACCGGAACCAGGCGGGCACCAACTCCTGACAGTACCCCTCTCCACTGGGGCGGGAGGGCTGTCGACCAATACGGACGCCGTGACTCATGGTCTTTGGCGTTTCAGCGAGACGTTTAACTCGCGGGGTCAGTCCCTTAATGGGACTTTGTCGCGGCCGACCCAGCGCGGAGCTATGGCCTGCACGCGCTCGTAGGCTGAACTGGGGTGACCACCGGATCTCAACATCCAGCCCGTCGCCCAGTTCAGCTTTCTTGCTTGAAGATCTCACAGGAACACTGGAGAAAAAAGCTGTCTAAAAAATCTTAAGAAAAAAATCTTGCCAGGACCGAAGATCCCAGCAAGGTATCTAGGTCCTTACTCCTAACTAGACAGAAAATAACTGATTTGCTGAGGCAGAGAGAGAGAGAGAGGATATACCCTCTGGGACTGCCCCTAGGGTGTGGCCAGAGCATTTTAATTTCCTGTCTAGTCCTGCTCCTGTGGAGGCAACATAACCCGAAGGTGCTGTATCACCGAGGACTACGTCTGTCAATGAGCGATAGAGAAAAGGTGTATTAAGTTAAGGCGCTAGGCTGGTACGCCCTCTTTTTGTTGTTTTTCAGTGTAGTGCATAACAGAGCATTCTCAGTCCTAGGCGGGCAGTGACGCGTGCCGACATCCTATAATCTTGATTAGAGGCAAGAAGAAATTAAGTGGCCTTTAAACATCACACTAGAATCCAGGAGGTTGTTTTTATTGGTGTTAAATAAGCCTCTAGGTGTGCTGAATGTTTTACATAATATTTAAAAATGGTCATATATACTGGCATGTTTGCAGAGGGCTTGTAAACCCTAACAACATTTTCTAGTTTACTCCCTTTTGGTTAGGTAAATATGCCATTGAAAGTATCTGTTCGGTAAGTGCAAAAAAATACAATTGATTCTGCCAGAGATCGAGAGAGCTGATGCACTACCACTTAAAGAAAGTGAAGGCTGAACAATGCTGTGTACGAGAGGCCTATAGGTTAAAAGGTGAACATAGCCAAAATCAGTAAAACACCTTTTTTTTTATAAAAACACATTAGCAATAAAATCACACTGCATTGGAAGGATAAACTTACCCATACGTTGTGATAAGGGTCAGTCTTATTGGCGGGGTCATAGATAAGGCAATTCCCGCCATAATCTCTTTCTGGGAGAGGAACACCCAATTTGGGGTCAATATACTTCATGAACTGTCTCCCATCATGTACAGTCTGCAGGAGGAAAAATGGTGTATAATTTAGTATTTCATTTACAAAATGGAGTGTATGCACCAAAATCCACCATTTTTTTAATTTCATATATTTATTTTATAACGCGCCATAATAGTATATGGATTACCTTAGATCACTCTTTCCTTGAAACAGCTCACAATCTTTTGTCCCTACCAACTCATACATACTGTACATTGGAGTAAATTTTGGAGGAAGCCTTATTAAACGATAAGCTCCCCTTTGTAAAAAAAAAACAAAAAAATAACAAAAACGCACACGTTTTTGCAGGCAAAAAAAATAGCATTTCATTTTTTATCCCCCCCCCCCCCCCCACAGGAGCCAGCAAAGCATTGTGCCCGCAGTCAGTGGATTGGGGGCGCAATGTCAGGCTCCTGCAAACTTACTCCAGCTTTCCGCCCATACCTCTGTACGGTCTTCAGTGAAAGTTGAAGTGATCAATTGGCCGTAATCCATTTGGAAATTTAAGTTGTCTGAAGTGGTGGCAGATGGGACTTGTAATTTCTGCACAGATCTTTGGGAAGGAAAGATGTAGCTGTGCAGGCAGAGAAAAAAAAACCCTGCCCACTAACACGGGAAGAATTTGAGGCTATGTTCACGTTAGCGAAGCGGACCGCGGCAGAATCACCGCGATTCTGCCCGCGATCCGGAAATCATCGCAAATTGCGGGACGCCTGTGCGTTGCCGTTGATTTGCAATGGCACCCCAAACGTTGTGCGATGTTGCCGCAATTTCCGCCTGCCTAATCGCTGTAACATCGCGCCAAAAACAAAATCGCGGGTCGCGTGACGCCCAGAAAAGGTACAAGAGCTTCTTTGGGGTGTCATGCGACCCGCAATTTTGTTTGCGCGATGTTACCGCGAATCGGCAGGCGGAAATTGCGGCAACATCGCACAGCGTTTGGGGTGCCATTGCAAATCAACGGCAACGCACAGGAGTCCCGCGATTTGCAATGATTTCCGGATTGCGGGCAGAATCGCAGTGATTCTTCCGCGGTCCGCTATGCTAACATGTGAACGTAGCCTGAGGGATGAGGGGGGACTGTGGCATAGTAACATATTAAATGTTATACACTAAATACAGGTGTAACATAACATGTTGCTAAAGCTTTACCTATGCTTTACCCAACCAGTATGTCTCTGAATGGGGTCAGGGCAGCAAGAAGAAACACTAGTGAGGAAGCCAAGACAGAGCAAAATCTCTCTGGCCTGGCCAGCAAAGTAGTGACACCATAGGAGAAGGCAAATGGCCTCCACATGAACACAATCATTTCCGGTTATCTGGCTAACAAAATATTCTATCCTAAACCAATTTTGAAGGGCTTCCCACACTAAAGTGTGGTACACACTGATTTTTTTTTTTTTTCAACCCAGCGGGTTGAGCGAAAAAAAAAACAAAAAAAAAAAAAACAGTCAGTTCCAGTTGGCTGAGAGTGCTGATCAGAGTGTTCTGAGTCTTTGGCTGAGAGCGCTGATTGGGAGTCGGTTGACTGCTTGTTTTCCAGCATGTCTGCCCGACGGAAGCCGCCCGAACGGACCGGCTGGCATACACACTGTTGGTTTGTTTTTTGTTTTTTAACCGGGCGATGTTTCCCGACATTCGGTCAGTTTGTATGGGCTTAACAAAATTAACACCAAATTTTCCCCTCCTTTTTGTTTTTAAGACTATCCCATTTTCGTTTTGCATGTCATTTACCATCAGTTTACTGCAAAGAGAACAGATAGCACTTTAAAGCCCAAGGACAGAGAAAGCAGTAAATAGGACAGCCAGTGACACAATAAACGTTTAATGACTCTCACTAGAGCCTAACCACTTAACGTGTTTAAATATTTAAACCCATTAAGTCAGCTATTATATAGTTCTAAGACATGAGGCACAATCTGACTACTAAAGGATTTGGGTCTACAATATCTGTTCTTATCAGTGATCCAGGAGGGGCGCTGTGCTGTCATTCTGGCCTGATTATGCAACCCTGCTGGGGTGATGGGGGCTTTCAAAGTTAGTACCAGCTGGAAAAAAAACTGGGGTGCCCACAGGCAGTTCCCCCGTGAAAGCTGGAAGAGCCCCTTACTCCTGGTTTGAACATTCTACCTTGTCTAGCTGGGAAGGCAGAAGGTCCACAGTGTCTGTGCCCCCTGGGGGTGGTCGTCCTAGGCGTGCTCTTAGTAACACTTGAGCATGGGGACCCCACGTGTGAATGGACACATGGTCAGTTTCACCAAATTGCTTTCCTTTTGCACTGCGCCTTTTAGAGCTGGGGCAATTTTTGTCTACCTGGCCTCAGGGCACGGCAAGTGCACTATTGCATGGCCACTTATTTTCTTTTACATTTTGGCTCACTTTCACTGGTGTGTGTTTTTATCACTGGCTGAAAGGTGTGAGTCCTTGGGCTTGCCCTGACGTCTAGGGAGAGGTTATGGCCCTCAGGTTCCTTCCTCCCCTGCCCCTTGGGGGGGTCTCTCTTCGGGAGAGCCCCTCAACTAGGTATTCGATGGTTGGCTTCAGCTAAGGTAGAAGAACGGGTCTGCCAGGCCTTCTGGCTAGGCAGATTATTCTAAACCCTTTGACCCGGTCATGAGCCTTGCGCCCTGGAGGATCAGGGTAATGGCCCTACCCATTCAGGGGAAGGGCTAAAAGCACACTCTTAAGTGCACTTTTTAGTGTGTGTGTGTGTTTCACATGCACGTTTGTTCACTTACAGGTTTTTCCATTTCAGGTTTTTGCACCACAAAAAAAAAAAAAAAAAAGACCGGGAGCTGAGAAATTTCACACCAGCAGAAAATAAGATATTGCTAAAGAAAAGGTGCACACAGGCAGTTTTATGGACTATAGCCAAAACACCAGCAATCTATAGCTTCTTATGAAATACATAACAGGTAATGAAAGCAAGCTCATGTGTAATCTTAGCCACAAGCAATTTACAGAAAAGCAGGAGAACATGCCCCAATAAGTTCCACTGTGAATAAGAGCCGCAATGTTTAGGTAAATATGGGTGTAAAATTAATCAGGTCTAAAAAGTAGAGCTGCTCTTTAAACTACCCTTTTCAGACAGAGACCTTGTAACAAGTATGGTTATTAAAAACAAAAAGTTTTATTTTATTTTTAGGCTACCAAGTGCTGTTAAAATAGAGAATAGATTGTTCAATGCAAAAAAAAAAAAAAAAAACCCTTCATCGAGATACTGAAGTCATAAATAACAGTGCCACACTATTTCCTTTACTGGGAAACAGGATGCACGGCTCTTGACCTTTCTATGGGGGCACATGCCTGCTGAGCCAGCCTGTCTGCGTCTATTAACACAAGCAGCGGGACTCAGCCCCACCCCCAAATCCTTGACCTAGCCAATGGCTCCCGCTTCTACCAATCTGCCCAGTGAGGATGGACAGAGCTGGGAAAGCTGCTGCCTATAGTGCACAGTGCTGGAACAAGCCAAGGCAAGTATATGGGCAGAGGGGGGGGGGGGGGGGGGGGCTGACAATTCGGCTCGGTTCACATATATGCGAATTAGATGCATTTTTACCCCCAACCAATTTGCATAACATGTGAATGTGACCGGCTTTCCATGGAGCTGGTTCACACATGTCCAGGTGTGGTTTAGAAAAGGGTCCTTTGCATTTGTGTGCCTGCTTCAGGTGCAAATTCAGGGAAAAATTTGGCCCTGAAGTGCACCTAAACCGGTGAACACAAACCCTTCGAACTGGAACCCACCGCTGGTTACTGGACCAGGATTGCAGTTATTACTGGACCTGCATTCCCACTGAAAGCTTTAAGTCCATCTGTTGCAGTAGAAGACAGGACTTTCAGTTTGTTCATTCATTCACAAATCTCTATGAATGAATGACACGACTGTCCATTTCCACTGAGCTCGTTATGAAACACAACTCCGCTTGATGTGCAATTCTGATTTTGTATATCAGAAAATTAGAGTGCATCTGGAAAGCATTCACAGCGCTTTACTTTTCCCACATTTTAGGTTACATCCTTATTCCAAAATTGATTAAATTCATTATTTTCCTCAAAATTCTACAAAAAATACCCCATAATGACAATGTGAAATCTAATAAAAAAAAATCCCATGTACATAAATATTCACAGCCTTTGCTAAATACTTTGTTGAAGCACCTTTGGCACCAATTACAGCCTCAAGTCTTTTTGAGTATAATGCTACAAGCGTGGCACAACTATTTTTAGGCAGTTTCTCTCCTTCTTTGCAGGAACTCTCAGGCTCCACCAGGTTGGATGGGGAGTGACAGTGCACAGCCATTTCCAGATCTCTTCAGAGATGTTCAAATCGGGTTCAAGTCTGGGCTCTGGCTGGGCCACTCAAGGACATTCACAGAGTTGTCCCATGGCCCTTGTCCTGTTGGAAGATAAACCTTCGCCCCAATCCCGAGAGGTCCAGAGCGCTCTGGAGCAGGTTTCATCAAGGATGTCTCTGAACGTTGCTGCATTCATCTTTCCCTCAATCCTGACTAGTCTCCTAGTTCCTACCACTGAAAAAAAAAAAAATTCCCCTCAGCATGATGCTGCCACTACCATACCATGCTTCACTGTAGGGGTGAAATTGGCCAGGTGATAAGCGGTGCCTGGTTTTCTCCAGACACGACGCTTGCCATTCAGGCCAAAGATTTTATTCTTTGTTTCATCAAACCAGAGAATTTTGTTTCTCATTGTCTAAGAGTCCTTCAGATGGCCTTTTGGCAAACTCCAGACGGGCAGTCAAGTGCCTTTTAATGAGGAGTGGCTTTTGTCTGGCCACTGTACCATACAGGCCTGATTGGTGGAGTGCTGCAGAGATGGTTGTTCTTCTGGAAGGTTCTCTTCTCTCCACAGAATAACGCTAGAGCTCTGAAAGAGTGACCATTGGGTTCTTAGTCAGCTCCCTCACTAAGGCCCTTCTCTCCATGATCGCTCAGCTTGACCTGGCGGCCCGCTCTAGGAAGAGTCCTGGTGGTTCCAAACTTCTTCCATTTATGGATGATAAAGGCCACTGTGCTCATTGGGACCTTCAATGCTACAGAAATGCGTCTGTACCCTTCCCCATATCTGTGCGTCCATCCAATCCTGTCTCGGAGGTATACAGACGATTCCTTAGACTTCATGGCTTGGTTTGTGCTCCAGCATGCACTGTTAACTGTGAGACCTTATATAGACAGGTGTGTGTCTTTCCAAATCATGTCAAATCAACTGAATTTACCACAGGTGGATTCCAATCAAGTTGTAAAAACATCTCAAGGATGATCAGTGGAGACAGGATGCATCTGAGCTCAGGTGCAAAGGCTGTGAATACTTATGTACATGTGATTTTTTTTCTTCATTTTTTAAATTTTCAATAAATTTGCAAAGATTTCAAACAAAACTTCTTTCACATTGTCATTATGGGGTATTGTTTTAAAGCATTTTGAGCAAAAATAGGATTTTTGTACTCACCGTAAAATCCCGCTCTCTGAGTTCATTGACAGACACAGCTCCAAATTCTTTACCATAAGAATATGCTGCCCTCTACAGGAATATGACTAAGCAGACAACACAAATGATTGGCTATGCCCCTTGGGCCGTCCACAGCTGGCATAATACCCCTCTCTGCTTAGAGAGAGATACTCCATATTGTAACAAGCAGTAACAGAAGCATAAAAACTCCTTAGAGGAGTGAGTGCTGTGTCTGTCAATGAACTCCGAAAAGGATTTTACAGTGAGTACAAAATCCAATTTTCTCTTCCGTTCAATGACAGACAGCTCCATATTCTTTACCATAGGGATGTCCCAAAGCAGTGCCAAACATGAGGGGAGGGAACAAACCCAAGGCTAAACACAAGTCAATGCAGGCAATAGTAGCTCAACTAAAACAGGAGCCCAACCTGAAATACACCCACAAGAGACAAAAACAGACACTCAATCGCAGCCTGCAAAACTTTGCCGCCAAAAAGAGGCAACCGCAGACACCAAAACATCCCCTTTGTAAATCCTTGAAAGTATGCGACGACCGAGAGGCCACCCTGCACACCTATGCCACGGATGCCTGATAAAGGATGGCCCAAGAAGCACTAAGTACCCAAGTAGAATGTGCCAACACAGGGAAAGGGGGGAACCCGACCCTTGAGCGAATAAGCCTGGGTCACCGTCTGTCTGATCCATCTGAAAATGGTAGCATAGGAAGCAGGAAGCCCCGTCTGCGGCCTCCGTAGGGGCCAAATAGACCGGAACAGCTCGAAAAAACATCCAGGAGTATGCAAGGCAAATTCCCTGGGATGAGCCCGCCTGGGACACAAGGATGGCAGCACAATGTCCTCGTTCAAATGAAAATCAGAGACAACCTTCAGAAGAAACAATGGCTGTGGTTGCAGGACCACCTTATCCCTGTGAACCACCAGATATTAAGGACGACAAGACAAAGCCGCAAACTCCAACACCCTGCGAGCAGAGGTGAAAGCCACCTTTGACAGCGTAAGAAAAGGAATATCCCGTATTACTTCAAAGGGAGGTTTTTTAAGAACCGACAGAACCAGGTTCAAATCCAACGGTGGCAGAGGAGAACGTACAGGCGGAGTAAAAAGATGAACCCTTCGAAGGTATGTACGCATTAATGAATGGGAGCTTTCAATAAGGTAGGAATGACAACATTCGGGAGACCCTTGTCTCTCAAGACTTGGCTTTCAACAGCCACGCCGTCAAATCCAGAGACTGTAAAGCAGGATGGAAGATCGGCCCTTGAGACAGAAGATCGTCTCTCAGCGGAAACCGCCAGAGAGGCTCAACCACCATCTGCATAATGTCCGCGTTGGTCTTGGCTTGGGGCTACCAGAATGACCTGCATCCGTTCCAAAGCCAACCTGCAGAGGAACCTGGATAACAGTTGAATCGGAGGGAAGGTATAAATCAGCCGATACTGGTGCCAAGGCACCACTAACGCGTCCGTGGCGTCCGCCAGAGGATCGCGGGTTCTTGCCACGAACCTTCCCACCTTTTTGTTGAGACAGGACGCGAACAGGTCTACTTCCGGAGACCCCCAGACCCCCACCGGGCACACAGGAGGCGAAACACCTCCGGATGCAGGGACCATTCTCCCTGGTCCAGGGTCTGCCGACTCAGATAGTCCACCTGCCAGTTCTCCACACCTGGAATATGAACAGCCGAAATCGCCGCAACGTGCGTCACGGCCCAAAATAGGATCTCGGCCACTTCCTTGGCCGCCCGGGCACTCTTGGTGCCCCCTTGGTGATTGATGTAAGGCACCGCTGTGGCATTGTCCGTCTCTACCCGAACCGGGCAACCCCGAAGCCGAGTTGACCAATGAAACAGGCAGAGTTTGATTGTGCGGAACTCCAAGACATTTATCGGTAAGGATGCCTCCTCCACCGACCATGTCCCCTGGGCACAAAGCGTGCCCAGAACTCCACCCCAGCCGACAGGTTGGCATCCGTGGTAAGCACCGTCCACAGCAGAGGCCGGAAGGACTTGCCTTGTGTCAGAGTTGGTGACAGGAGCCACCACAAAAGATCCGATCTTGCGAGGTGGCTCAGAGAAATCCTCCTGTCCAATGACAGGCGTTCTGTCCCACCTGGCAAGGATGTCTGCTTGCAGAGTTCCCGTGTTAAATTGAGCAAATAGGATGGCTTCGAAAGCCAAAACTATCAGACCCAGGGACCGCATACAGGCCCGTAGAGATGAGAGATCGTTGTCCCTGAGGGACCTGATCTCGTCCCGCAGGGTCGGGAGTTTGTCCTCCGGGAGAACGAACTTCGCCTGAGAGGAGTCCAGGGGAGTCCAGCACCATCCCCAGGTACGGGAGGCGAACCGAAGGAGTCAGAGACGACTTCTGAAAGTTGATGGTCCACCCGAACTCCTGGAGCGTCTGAAACGTGACCGACAGATCACTCGTCAAAGTGGCACACGAGCTCGACCTTAACAGGAGGCCGTCCAGATAACCGAGGACCGCAATCCCTTTTAAAACGCAGTAAAGCCAGCACTGGAGCCAAAACCTTGGTGAATACCCTGGGAGCGAGACCGAAGGGCAACACAAACTGGTAATGCTCCTCTGCCACCGCGAATCGGAGATCCCTCTGATGACCCTCGTAGATAGGGATATGCAGATAAGCATCCTTCAAGTCGATGGAGGCCAGGAAGTCCCCTGGACTCAACAACGCCCCCACCGACCAGATGGATTCCATCCGGAACTTTTGTACCTGCACAAAGTGGTTTAGTGACTTTAGGTCCAGAATTGGACGCACCTTGCCCTCCTTCCTGGGCACAGTGAACAGGTTGGAATAGAACCCGCAAAACCTGTTCCGCTGAGGGACTGGTACAATGACTCCTTGGGAGAGAAAATCTTGCACCGCCCCTTTGAGATCCCTTGAACGATCGGGAGTCAGACGGAGATTTGATGGAAAGAACCTGTCTGCGGGGCGAGATCAAAACTCGATCTTGTACCCTGAACGAATCAGTTTATGAACCCACCTGTCCCAAAGTTGGGACAACCAGGGTTCCAGAAAGTAACGCAGACATTCCCCCACCCCTGCAACGGGTGAGGGCGTCCCTTCAGGCAGAGGAGGGCCGGGGCGCCGAACCGGCCTTGGGTTTCCTGGACCATGGCTTCCTAGGGCCGCCTGAAGTCTTGAAGGATTTACCTTTTTCCTGTGCCCCTGAGGCACAAAAGGACCCATGATGAGCCTTGAAAGAAGGACCCCACCCAGCGCGGGGAGATTTTCCCTTAGAGACTTGGGGCAAAAGGGTAATTTTACCACCCGTAAGACCTTTGATTAACTCGTCCAAGGTATCCCCAAAAAGGAGATTATCCACATAAGGGACATCAGACACTGTCTTCTTGGAAGCGTGGTCAGCCGACCAACTTTTAGCCAAATAATGCGGTGGATTGCGAACCCAACCGCAGACAACCTTGCGACCAAAGGAGCCTCGTCCAAGGCCGCATCACACAGGTACATCACAGCCTGGGCCATTTGATCCACCCGGGTGGCACAGTGGTGTGGTGGTTAGCACTTTCACCTAGCAGCAAGAGGGTCGTTGGTTCGAATCCCAACCACGACACTGCCTGCCTGGAGTTTGCATGTTCTCCCTGTGCCTGCGTGGGTTTCCTCTGGGTACTCCGGTTTCCTCCCACACTCCAAAGACATGCTGGTAGGTTAATTAGATCCTGTATAAAAAAAAATAAATAAATTGGCCCTACTGTGTATGTATGTGAGTTAGGGACCTTAGATTGCAAGCTCCTTGTGGACAGGGACTGATGTGAATGTGCAATGTATATGTAAAGCGCTGCGTAAATTGACAGCGCTATACAAGTACCTTAAATAATAATAAATGTCAAGGGCAGCCTGAAAAGCCGATTCCGCCACTAAGGTGCGCCTAAGCACCTTGGATCATTCCGTGACAGCTTGAGAAACCATCACCGAAGCAAACACAGGCTTTAGCAGGGAGCCCGCCACCAAATACATGTGGCGGGAAAGCGTCTCCACGCGGCCTATCTGCCGGATCCCTGAACACCTGGGAGTCCTCCACAGGCATCAATGTGGATTTATTCAAAACTAGAAATAGTGTGGTACACCTTTGGTGACACCATCCAACGATTGTCCACAGAATCCGCAAAGGGATAGTTTAGTGAAACTCCTCGGGGAAGGGGAAAACCTGACCCGACTTCTGGGCTTTGCGGGACCCGAAGGAAACCCGCTTACCTGACTGGGTGGGCTCATCATCAATATTTAAAAGTCTCCCTGACGGAGCGAATGAGTGCATCCACTATAGCGCGTTCCAGCGCCGCAGTAGAAGAGAACTCCTTCTCCTCCCCTTCCGAATGTGAGGACTGGGACCCCTCAGTCCGGCACGTTGTCTGTTGCAACCAAATCAGGCTCTGAGTCAGAAAACGAAACATTAAACACTCTGCCCGCCTGTTAGTCGCATTCCTTAAAGCCGGGGATTATACGACCGGAAACATGGTTGCCTTAGTCAATGACTCCTCAAAGGGATACCGGACAGCAAAGTGTCTTGAGACCATCAAAGGTCATTTTGGACCCACCCAGCACCAGCAATTGTCGAAAAAAGATAGATAAGAACACCATAACCACCCGGGACAGCTTGTAGGTGACAAACGGAACAGCTATGTTCGCAGCAGCCTCCACTGCATCCTCCAACATAATTGGCTCTTGCACTGACAGGATGAGGGACTTCGCAAGTGGTGGGTGCCTGCAGGAAGGAGGGGAACCCGGGGGTCCAACTGTCTCAAGGAGGGGCCCATGTTCACCCCCAAAACCCTCCGGGGGGAGAGGGGGGACAGTTACTCACTATATCAGGAACCAGGCAGGAACTGCTCCAGACAGAACCCCTCACCATCAAAATAGGGGGCTGTCCGCCAGGAAGAACGCTGCGACTCAGGCCACAACCTGGTGGTATACAACCACGCGAGGCATTTAACTCAAAGTCCAGCCCCCAACTAGTGGGGCTATGGCACGGCTGACCTAGTGTGGAGCTTAAGTCTGTGCGCACTCGCTGGCCAGACTTGGGTGACCACTGGATCTAGATTATCGGGCCCGTCGCCCAGTCCAGCAGTTGATTGTAGATCTCACAGGAAAAGTCCAGGAGAAAAAAATTTCTACCTAAAAAGAAAAAAATTGCCAGGACCAAAGATCACAGCAAGGAACTAGGTCCTTACTCCTGACTAGGCAGAAAAAAAGTGGCTATAGCAGAGAGGGAGTATACCCCCATAGGTGCAGCCAGAATTCTTTTCTGCCTAGTGTGCTACTCCTGTAGGGGCCGTATAACCCAATGGTTATGAATATCAGGAGCTGTGCCCGTCAATGAACAAAAGAAAATAAATGTTATTCTTTTATTCTTTATTAGATTTTTATTCTTTTTTTTTTTTTTTAACACACTGACCAGAATAATATAATTTTACCATGGTAACATTGTACTACTCTGGGGAAGTGATCATTGTTTTTTTATCATTATAATTGCTAATAATGGTGAATTTATTTGCTATAAGCAAGCATTTTACTGAATGAAACCGATTGTTTGTTTTGTGATTCGCTGTAATTGCCCAAATCTAATTACATGGTACAGATGGGCTGTGATTGGCCCTGTAAGTTCCTTGTGATTACATTGCCAATTACAGCTAGCAACAGAATTGTACACATGAAAGGAAGCCATCCATTTTTTTCAGCTGTCATGTGATCTGCGGTGATTGGTCACAGCGGTCACATGGTACTGGCAGTGAGGCTGTAAACTGATCAATCATCAGATAACAAGAGTGACAGATCGCACCGCAGTGAGGCACAATGTGAGAGGCCATCCTACGACATTCAACTAACACAACGAAAGGGCCTTTCGTTGATCTGGGTGAACATTGTATGATGTCCTCCCATATCGCGCACTGGTTTATGCATTAAGGTAAAAAAAATATCCCAGTGTGTTTTGTCATCCAATTTCCCTTTATACATACCTTTCGCAATCCTGCACTGGGCTTGTCTGAGCGTCTCTTTCCTCCCCGTTCACAGAGGCAGCAGCGGGAGCCATTGGCTCCACTGCTGTGAATCAAACTCTGGACAGACAGTGAGGGTACACTGTGTCTATGGATGCAAGCAGCATGGCTCAGGGACGAGCCCACAGGTGGGCCCCACATAAGGTGTGGCTTCCTATGGTGGTACATCGAGGGGAGGAGGAGCCAAAAGTGCTGCCGGGGGAGACCCCGAGAAGAGGCTGCGCTATGCAAAACACTGCACAAAGCAGATAAATATAATGGTTTTTTTTTTGTTTTTTCTTTTTACGAGAATACAAAGTGTAAAGCTTCACAATCATTTTAAGCTGTCTACGCAACATGCAGGACAAATACAAACCTTACAGCAATAGAGCATGACAGTTGTATTTTCAATTATTTCCACCCATCAAAATCATCAATAGGTGGATTGAATGATCTAACTGTAACCATACAAGTCTCTATTATGTTTATGGAGACACAAAACCCTATACAGTACAAGCTCTGAGGTCCCCATGGATATAGTTAAATGCTTTCTATAGGAAGCATTTGTGATTAACCATGATGCATAATAGAAAACAAGCAGCGAAGAAGGAAACATGAGATAGCTTGCGACTAAAGCATTATAAAGCTGAAGTTTAATCTGCTTATATTTTGTCTTCCCTGGTTCCTCCCCTCCAACCCCCACTCCCAATCAATGCGCCAATTCAATTTTAACTAAAATGTTTTCATTACATAAGTTATGTTAGATACAGTAAGTCACTGGGCATGTAAAATGCCCTAAAAGCAGCAGGCCAGCGGCAGTCAGGTTGGTGAGGAATAAAACAGATACTGGACATCCTCCTGCCCAGAAATGCGGTGGGCTGTATCTGGCATGCTGCAGCTTCTAATGCATAGTGTGAGGAGCTCTAAGTGTGCATTGAAATCAGAGTAAGCATTTTTTTTATGATTTGAACAAATTCTGTACAGTCATGGGAGAAAATAGTCAGAGCTGACCAAAAAAAAATTATATAATTCTCAAAATAAACCACAGCGTGAACAAACGCATAAGGCTAAAACCACAGCGTGAACAAACACATAAGGCTAAAAGGTCCACAGTAAGCAATATAATACAGGAGAGGGGGCTGTACAACTGCAAGACTGAAAGTAAAGCAAGCCATAGGTTGCAGGAAAGAAAGTCACTCGATTCCCCCAGAAACACACGTGTTAATTGGGGAATCCCTCTAGTGGAGCCAATGTGTTCTGCCAGCAGCTGTTATAACCGCATGTAAAATCCAATAGGCTGGTTGTACCAAAGTTTAACCGATTGGGTACATTCAGCCTGCCCATACAAGGTTTGAATCTAAGCCTCTGCTTGCTGAACCAGCAGAGATTCAAACCGTCTATGGCTGGTTTAATCCGAAGTTCATATTTAAAACAGCAAAGCGCCAATTAACCAATCATGTCAAGCAGCTTTGATCACAATAGTCCTAGTCACAAAGGATACAAAATGGTCACTGTATCCTAGAGCAGCTTAAATTACAACAGTTAAACTTTAAATACAAAACAAGCCATTACAATGGATAAATATCAACCAGAGCAATTAGCATACAAGCAGTTGAAACTGTATTCCTCACCTGAAACAGAATGAAGATGAGAAAAAGCTCATATACCACACTTACACAGAGCCAGAACCTCCAGTAAGCTGAAAAACAAAAAGCAATGCAGTATATTAGGCTGAAAGCAATGGTAAAACCAATGGCAAAAAAAAAAAAAAAAAATCCCCTGCAAAACAACAGCATAATGTGATACTACCAATGACAGGGCTTCCATCTTCACCCGGTCTTCCTTCTGGGTTCGCAAGCTTCGACAATTTGACCGGCTGAGCTGCGATGTCATGTGCGGGGGTCATGGCTGTGGCACAGCTCTCTCAACTGACAGGATGCTGTCCATTGAGAGAACAGTGCGCATGCGTCGGTGACAACACTGGCTGCTACTACAGTAAATATCTCCTAAACTAGTGACTCCAAACTGTGGCCCTTTGCTTGCTTTTATCTGGCTCTTGGGGCAATATTTTCATCCACTGATACCAACAATGAGGTATAATTTCCCCTTTTAGATATCAATGAAGGGAAGGAATTCCTCCCAGTGACACCATCGATGGGGCACTATTCCTCCTACTGACACCATTAATGGGGTACTATTCCTCCCACTGACACCATTGATGGGACACTATTCCTCCCACTGACACCACTGATGGGACACTATTCCTCCCACTGACACCACTGATGGGACACTATTCCTCCCACTGACACCACTGATGGGACACTATTCCTCCCACTGACACCATTGATGGGACACTATTCCTCCCACTGACACCATTGATGGGACACTATTCCTCCCACTGACACCATTGATGGGACACTATTCCTCCCACTGACACCATTGATGGGACACTATTCCTCCCACTGACACCATTGATGGGACACTATTCCTCCCACTGACACCATTGATGGGACACTATTCCTCCCACTGACACCATTGATGGGACACTATTCCTCCCACTGACACCATTGATGGGACACTATTCCTCCCACTGACACCATTGATGGGACACTATTCCTCCCACTAACACCATTGATGGGACACTATTCCTCCCACTGACACCATTGAAGGGACACTATTCCTCTCACTGACACCATTAATGGGGTACTATTCCTCCCACTGACACCATTAACGGGACACTATTCCTCCCACTGACACCATTAATGGGACACTATTCCTCCCACTGACACCATTGACGGGACACTATTCCTCCCACTGACACCATTGATGGGACACTATTCCTCCCACTGACACCATTGATGGGACACTATTCCTCCCACTGACAACATTGATGGGACACTATTCCTCCCACTGACAACATTGATGGGACACTATTCCTCCCACTGACAGCATTAATGGGGCACTATTCCTCTCACTGACAGCATTAATGGGGTACTATTCCTCCCACTGACACCAACAATGGGGCCCCAAAGACAGCAATGATAAAGCACAATTCCTCCCAATGACACCAACGAAGTGGCGCTATTCCTCTCACTGGCACCAAAGATGGGACATTGTTTATTCCCACTGACTTCTAGATTTTGCTCTACTCCTAATGGCCACAGTACAGCCCCCCTTGAGTCTAAGTGGCCCTTTGTCTAGAAAGTTTGAAGACTGCTGTCCTAAACTGTACACGTTTAGGAGATGTCACTGAAATCACTGAACTGGCTGTGTTGTCTTCTGAAGAGTCAAATCTTTTAGTAGGCAAGGCAGTTTCTATATGAACTAAACTGACTTTTGGCCTGGGGTTTCTCGTCAACACCTATCCATTAACCGAAAAAAAAATTATAATATATATATATAATATATATATATATATATATATATATATATATATATATATATATATATATATATATATATATATATTTTTTTTTTTTTTTTTTTTCTTTCAGGCACTGCTTTGCCTTGTAGCCACCCAAAAATGTACCTCACAGGGCCCAAAATAAATATTTTACTGATCGCATCGTGGTAAAGAAGTTAAAATACAAAGCCAGAAGCTGTCCAATCTAGGGGCCAGCAATCAGTTTTAATATGACACAGGTGCTTTAACATTGCCCAGCCCTTTACTTAAGCAAGAGAAAATTGTAAGCTATTAAAATTTAAAAAAAAAGGCAATACCTGGGTGTGGTCTTGAAAATGGTCCATCTTTAGCTTGTGTGACACCAAAGCATAGAAAAACCAATATGCTGGCCACTATTCCTCTAGAAAACAAATTAGAAACACAAATTGAAACCACAAATTGTTAAAAAAAAAAATACACACATTCCACTCAGTAAATATTTTAGTCAAAGGTAACTTAATAGATTTGAAAAGCAGCATCCTCATGCCATAAATTCCAACTCCTTTCTCCACCTGGGTTTTCCCTCCCACCTTCATGTGTTCCAGTGATGCCTTTTGCATTCTCCTTATAATAAAATGCAAAAATCCAACAAGGAGTGTGGGAACGTCATTTATGGCCACATTAGGAGTGCAAACACAGGAACTCAAACAAATCTCACCAATAGGTTTCCAAGAGACATCTACCAAAGTCTTTAATATTAGTTCTAGGTTGACTGATTAGAACACGTATTTAGGATTAAAATTTTTTAATTAAAATAAAAAAAATAAAATAAAAATATGCAGAGGCAAAACTATTTTAAACATTTTAAAATAAGAAATTGTTTGCTAGAGATGCAGACAAACTGGAAATACAAGTGACGATTAGAATTTGTTTCTTTGTGCTAGGCAACGGTACATTGTAACCTTCACGTCTACTCCCCCAAGTGTGGCATTCACAAGACTCATAACTGACAAGCCTTAACAGTACAAGGAAATGTGGGCAAAGTGTCATGCTCAGTCACATGGCCAAAGGATTCTGAAAGAGAATAGTTAAGAGCACACAGTTCCTAGACTCTTAGGGACCCAATCTCTTTAACGGCAAATATAAAAATGATGGCTAAAGTACTTCCCAATAGGTTAACACAAGTGATGACTAAATTAAAACATCCAGGTCAGTAGGGGATTCATCTCAAAGATTTACAGCTGTCAACCTTCAGACAACTATACTAGTAAACTCCCTTGGTTGATTTTTTACCTATGGGCAAGCCTATAAGGCGGCTTACCTATAGGTACAGTAAGTACCTTCTAAACGTGCACTGTGTCGTTCCTTCCGAGCCCTGTGCCTTAAACAGCGACTCTCGCATGCATGTGCAGGAGTGACATCGTGGCTTGGCCATTCATACCGCTGAAGCCCATGAACCCGGAAGACTGAGTGAAGATGTAAGCACCTACAGCGGTGATAGTGAGCTTCTGGATGGCTTTGTTTTCAGGAAAGTCTGCCATAATGTGCTAGTATGTGGGACTTTAAAATTTTCAACTCCCAGTGTCTAATTCGGGAAAGAGCGCTATTCTCTATTGGTCGTATTTGTGGAAAGTACTGAAAAGATTCCTTCGTCTACATGGGTATAACTATTCACCCATGTATATCTCCCTTAATTCCCCCACCCCCCATTACTAAACTTATAAGCGAATTGGTGTAAGCTACCGCTGACAGTTCTAGTAAGTGTCAATCTTATCAAAATGACATGGGTCCCTCAATTATTATATGATTTACGACATAATGCCCCCCTTTAGATTGCATTACGCATTTCAAAAAATGTGAACATTTCCGTGCTCGGGGAAAAAAAAAAAAAGGAACCCGAGTAACCGGAAACGCACCGCCTGTCCATTTTCATCTGATCCGCCAGATGGATGAAAAATAGGACCAACATCCATCTGGATTTTGCGGGCAGGATTGGATCAGGGGAGACTGGAGGGTCCAATCAGGTCCGCCTGAAAAACTGACAGACCTGATCGGAAAGCCCGTGTAAAAGGGCCCTTTCAATCAAAGAAATGCTATTTCCAATGTCTGCATTTTAGGATGCATGCAATCTTAGCACAGTCCAGGTCCCTCTAATTGTTTGCCTGGCTGTCTCCATCTCAACAAAGGGTCAAATCTCACTATCATAAAGCCCTGTTACAGCACTCCGTGAAACATAACTCAAGTGTAGGGAACACTGGCAACTCTATATGGGACCTATCTCAGATGATGAATGGTCCGATATTATAAACAATGTGCTACAGGTATCGCCAACTACTACACAGAACATTTCACAAATCTTAATTATCCATTGAACCTACCAGACGGTACAAAAATGTCTTTAGATACATAGAAGAGACTTGCCCTTGTGAGCACGCGATGACACAGATCCGATGATCCACATGCTCTGGAAATGCCCCAAGCTATTTCAATATTGGACAATCTTCGATACTCAACACTTTTTCTGTTTATCTACAACCCAATCCTACATTTTTGGGTGCTGGGATCGTTAAATGAGGGGCAATATACCTCTTGTGTTTAATGTTGCTGTTATCCACTTGCTATTCTTAGCACGCAAGCTTATGATTCAAAAATGGATTTCTCCAAACACTCCATCCACCCTTGATGAGTGGAAACAGGTAATAAATACTTCCATCTTAAGAAGCTAGTGTATCAACACAGGGGTTGTCCTACTAAATTCTTCAAAATGTGCGATGCCTGGTTGGCAAATCCCAGCTTAGCCCCTACACAATTGATCTTGGATAGGTTATAGGGTTGATTCCTTTTTCTTTTCAGATGGGGGGGCCACACGCTATAACTGTAAATTATACCGGTTTTGTCCTATTTCTCTCAGGAGCATTGATCCATGGACTGCTGTGGCAAATGTAAAAGTGTTTTTCCAAGACCCTCATTTTAACCACTTTTAACACTTGATGATGATGATTAATGTTCTTGATGCCTTACTACCAACCAGTGACAGAAGTTTCACTATATATATATATATATATATATATATATATATATATAATATTATACACACACACACATATATATATATATATATATATATATATATATATATATACACATATATATATATATATATATATACACATATATATATATATATATATATATATATATATATATATATATATATATATATATATATATATATATATATATATATATATATATATATATATATATATATATATATAAAATCAAGTATTATTGTATGTATCGTATGTGACTTTTTGGGGAGGGGGGGCACTTCCTTAAGATTTTAACACTTATCTAGAATATGTAATGCGATTGTGTTTTGAGCCCGATTCATCCTTACAAGTTTGATATCACTTGGCAGGCCAGAAAAATAATTCATTCAACAGTTGACAGAATGCATTGTCAACAGATGAAATAATTCACAGTTCTCACAAGGCAGCAAGAAAATCCTGCATATTCCCTTGTGCACAATGGTCATGACTGTAAAAAAACAAAAGAATAAAAAGATACTTTCTGCATGCTCCTTGCTCAGTCCCTACACAGCCACTTTTAGGTTGAAGGACGTCAAGCATCATCCAACCTCTTCCTGTGAACCTGGGGCATCATGGAAAACCTGGAGCTCAAGATAACACAGCCTGAATTCACAGCGTAGTGCTATATAGGATAAAGCGCACATGTGAGTGCCGTATTATGCAACAAGAAGCTTGTCAACAACTGGTCACATGAATGCAAGACACTCAGAATTAAGGCATGCATGCTTTAAAATACTAAACTCACAGTATAACCCACATGTGAATCGCACAGGAACTGTAACGCATTCCTGTGCAATTCACATGCGATTTAGTGTGGTGCAATTTGAGCCAATTCATTTTAAATGGGCTCAAATCACACTGCATCGCACCAGTGTGAGGCAACCTTTTTTGGAGCCACACCACATCAGAATTGCATGGTCGTTTTGTACCATGTGATCCAGTGCAGGCAAACCAGGGTGAGGGACAAAGGTTGTGAGAGGCAAAGATAAGGTAGAGGTGTCTGGTAGTCACCATACCTATTTTGGTGAAGATCAGTCGGGTTATTTACATTCAGATGTGGGGAGCCTCTACAGGGTCCTAGGTTATACACCTTTATTAGAGGTTTGTTAGAGTATTTTTCTGTTGTGTCATGTAGGAGTTATAAATACGATTCCCTTTAGGGTCCATTCACACTAGCGCGACTTGTCAGGCGACTTGGTCGCCTGACAAGTCGCGGTCGGTCGCTCGCCATTGAATAGTACAGGACCCATTCTAATAGGAGCGACACAAGTCGCTCCGACTTAGAAAAAGGGTCCTGTACTACTTTGGGGCGACCTGGAGGCGACTTGCATTGACTTCAATTATATGAAGTCCCTTCACAGGTCGCCCCAGCAAGTCGTGTCGCGCCAGTCTGAATGGGAGCTTATGAATGTTTTGCTTTTTTGTGCTGTATCTCTTTGTAAATTATTTAAAATAAATAAAAATTATTTAAACAGTGCAGGCAATCCACTGTGCATTTGCGATGCGTTTGGGGGGTATCGTTAACTTTTTTCACACCGCAGGTCTGTGAACCTAGACTAAATGTGAAGTGCAAGAAGCTGGAGTTGGGAAATTAAGCTCTAGCCCTTTATAACTTCCAACATTAGAAAGGTGCAGAAACTTGGAGTTACAGCCTAAATGAAGTATACACCAATGACACTTTGGCTCCGTTCACACTGCTGTGATGGCAAAGTCATTTGATTCTGCCCTGCAACTTCCTTCCAACTTGATCCAACTTGGATGCTATTTAGGAGCCTGTACAAGGGCTGAAATCACTAAGTCAGACCAAAGCAGTGCAGGAACTTGTGTAGTGCCAGTTAAAGACGGCTCTCTTATTGAAGCATTGAGAACTGTGCGTGATACTTTTATTTTCACTACTCACGGGGTAGGTCACCTTCTTCAAAGTCTTCTTTCAGTAAGAACCTTACTGGGAGCTTGGGTTCTCGGGAGACATAGGCACCCCTAAAGGAATACCTCGCACGTGGGGGGGGGGGGGGGCAGAAGATCTCCAGGCTATCTCTATCCACTTGGATAGGCTTCTTCCCTTTGTTTTCTTTGAGGATGATTGTTTTTACATCCTCTGCTCTAACTGGAGATAACCATTCCCTATTGTGGAGAGATACTCTTGAATCTCTGCTTTTGTACTCTACATGGATGAAGTTTAACTTGGGTGTTCCCTGGAGGGACCGCCAAGCCAATTCCATCTTGATGGTTTGATGTTTCTATCTCTGGGTTTTGCCTATATGTCTCCCTGTAGCACGAGCGGATAAGAAGGGCGTATAGGGTACTTGATCAGATGACAATTAAAGCCTTAAAGCGCCTGTGTCCGCAAAACGAGTAGGGAAATACTATGAATAATCTGATTGTTATAGCCTACCTGATTTTATATTGGGGATTCCATAACGTCCATTTTATATAGAATGTGTTCTTATTCTTTGAGTAACAAAGGGGGGGGGGGTGGGACTTTGAGCGAGGCGCACGGTGGGACTTTCCGTGCCTCTCCATCCCTGTTCAATATGCAAAAAGAGGAGGGTTGGGACTTTGAGTGAGAGACATGACACAATTCTTTGAGTAATAAAGCTTTGACTTTTATAAACGTTTGGTATATTTGATAAATCAAGAGGCAGTTGTTCAACGCCCATTCCTTTTTGCCCTCTATTTTTGATTGACTACTTTCTCTGGGTTGAGGACCTCTTGATATAAAGCGAACTTAGCTGTTTTTGAAACCCCCCTCTCCTTAGAAACAATTTCACTTAGTTATTTGGTAAAGACTTTGATACCTTTTTAAATATAGACATCACATTGGCCTTACGCCAATCCAGTGGTACTATTCTAGTCCCTGAAGAGTCCCTAAAAATTAGAAACAAAGGCTGTGAAATGACAGGGCTCAATTCTTTTAAAATCAGTGGGTGTATGGCACCTGGTCCAGGTGCGTTATTCACCTTTATTCTGTCTAAATATTTCTGGACCATATCACTTTTGAGTCATTGTAGATCATTTGCGGCTGTGTAAATACCATCCCCATTATGGCCATGAGCTCTCCCCCATGCTCCTTTGTATACACAGAGCTGAAGAAGGTATTACATTTGCATTCCCTTTGTCCCAAACTCTACTAGACTCTAGCTTTCCTCAATGTCTCAAAGAGAGAAAGTCGTCAGCTGATTCAATACATTATCCGCCAATAGTGAATGTCATACTGGAGTAAAGTACGGAATTTAAACAGGCGATCTCATACACTGATTTACTTGATTTTGGTGCCAACACTTGACGTTCCTGTGCAATATTTGTACAATGAGCACCTACAAACAGAAGGTTCAGGAGTGATAACCATTGTTAAAGCGGAGTTCCACCCATTTTTAATACGTTGGATTACATAGATGTATGTAATCCCCTTTAAAACGACTTACCAATGGAAACATTTTTTTTTTTTTTTTTGCTAGTAAATACCTTAATTTCTGCTTTATTCCTCCTCTCCTCACTTCCGGGTCCGATCGGCGATGACGTCATTCAGCGATTCGCAGTGTGTGCTGGGATGTATTCCATTCCAGAAATCTCGCAGTATTAGCCAGGAGCTGAGCTGTACTGAGCCGTGACCTGCCCCGCCTCCACCCCGCCTCCTCTCAGTGAGTTGTACTGTATGCATTGTATTCAGGCCGTTCTCTGCCCCGCCTCCGCCCCCTCTCAGTGAGCGAGGCCTGAAAGCATTATATCCTCACTGAGAGGAGGCGGGGCGGAGGCGGGGCAGAGCACGTCCTGAATACAATGCATACAGTCCAACTCACTGAGAGGAGGCGGGGCGGAGGCGGGCAGGTCACGGCCTGAATACACACAGTACAGCTCAGCTCCTGGGTAATACTGCGAGATTTCTGGAATGGAATACATCCCAGCACACACTGCAAATCACCGAATGACGTCATCGCCGATCGGACCCGGAAGTGAGGAGAGGAGGAATAAAGCAGAAATTAAGGTATTTACTAGCACAAAAAAAAAAGTTTCCATTGGTAAAAGTCGTTTTAAAGGGGATTACATAGATCTAAATTTACTAAAATGGGTGGAACTCCACTTTAAGGGAAGGATCACTTTTCATGTTTCAAAGGTAACCAAGGAAAAACAATGTTGCAGGTGGAGCCATCCGCCATACCAATGTCTCCATAAAGGAGTTACACAATCTGTAAATGCAAGTAAACATGCAGTGTTTCAAAGGCTGTTTAGAGATTACAAAATTGTAGCAAATGTAGGCAAGAGGTCAGTCAATCTGTTATTTTTTTCATTTGTTGCCATTACAGTACTCTCCAAGTTTGGAAAAAAAAAAAAAAATGTTAAATCTTTATTTTGACACACACACTTTGCTACACGAAAAGAAAAATGTTGCAGTTATTCATTTTCCCTAGACAGACCAACTCACTCTAGCTGCTTTCATATGGGGAAACAAAAACAAAAAAAAAAAAAAAAAGAGTTCCAAAGTATAAAGGAAGCTTGAACTCAAAGACTAAGTGCAGCAGGACAGGAAGAGCTGATAGAGGACAACCACTTGTAAACTTCCTTGTGCTCTCATAAAACAAGGAGCAAACAGGAAATCTACGACGAAACTTGTGATGATTTAGAAACACAAAATGTAAAAAAATTGATCTGGTCTGGTTATTAATTCTTTTATCAGGATGTCATTACCCTTGCCAAGATGGAAAGGTCTGTTCTTAAATACATCAAACCTGGCTGAGTTTGGGACACACACAAAAAATCCAGGAGCAAGCAGGCAATTTTTAAAGCCCAACTGAACTTTAATTACTCTAATGCAGTCAGGCTGCATATACACTGATAAATCGGATCTGCAGAAAAAGTTAACCACTTAAGCCCCAGGCCTATTTCGGACACTTTTTGTTTACAAGTTAAAATCAGTATTTTTTCCTAGAAAACTACTTTGAACCCCCCAAACATTATATATATATATTATATATATATATATATATATATATATATATATATATATATATATATATATATATATATATATATATATATATTTTTAGCAAAGACTCTGGAGAATAAAATGGCGGTCATTACAATATTTTTTGTCACACGGTATTTGCGCAGCGGTCTTTAAAACGCCATTTTTTTTTTTTTGAAAAATCACATTTCGCTGCATAAAAAAAAACGAAACAGTAAAGTTAGCCCATTTTTTTTTTGTATGTTGTGAAAGATGATGTCACGCTGAGTAAATAGATACCCAACATGTTACGGTTTAAAATTGCGCACACCCGTGGGATGGCAACAAAATACGGTCAATAGAAATCTCAATAGGCGACGCTTTAAAAAATTTTAACGGTTACCAGTTTAGAGTTAGAGTGTAGCTCTTTTTTTTTTTTTAATTATTGCTCACGCTCTGGCGATTGCGGCGATACCTCACATGTGTGGTTTTGAACAGTGATTTAATTTGCGGCTCGACTTCCATATGCGTTTTCTTTTGTGCGCAAGCTAATGGCGACGGGGGCGGCTAAAATTATATATTTTTTTCCTATTTATTTATTTTTTTTACTTTATTACAGATTTTAATAAAGAAAAAAAAATCTGATCACTTTTATTGCTGTCGCAAGCAATGTAAACATCCCTTGTGACATCAATATGCAGTGACAGGTACTCTTTATGGAGGGATCGAGGTTCTAAAAGACGCTAGACCCCTCCTCTACACTTCCATGTATTCAAAATGCCGCAAACCGCATTTTTGAATACACTAGTTTTTTGAATTTGCCGCCTTTAGCAGCAGAGTAACCCAGACGTGACGTCATCCTCCGGGCTACGTCATCAGAGACCCGATCGAAGACGCTTACGGCTTTGATTGGGACTCCATCCAGCCAGTGGACGTGCCGGCTGGGTGATTGGGTCTCCCAGTGGGACGGGAGATCCGGGCAAAGCCGCAGAAGGCGGACACTTTCAACCCCGTCCTGCACAGGTCATTTTTTTTTTTAGCATTGTCACACTTAGAATGACAAAGCCATGCAACACTGTACTTAAATGAATTATTTCATCATGATTTGATACATGAATTATTTCATCATGATTTGATACAGATGGCGCTCTTTTGGTGGTATAAAATCACCACTGGGGTTTTTATTTTTTTGCTATATAAAAATAAAAAAAATACCAACTTTTTTTTGGTTATAAAACTTTGGAAAAAAATAATTCTTGAAGTAATGTAACGTAATTGTAAGTTTCTGTTAAATTTTTTGGAAAATGAAGACTTGAATAGAATTCACGTTATTTTCCACACACAGCAAAGGTATATTTAGAACTACACTCCAAAACACATTCAATTCCTCCCGAGTATGGGTACCACACGTGTGAGACTTTTTCAGTGTCCCAAAATCCAAAGAGCCCCTTTGGTCTTTCTATCAGCAGAAATTACGTGTCTAAATTTCCTAACTACCCAACACATTTTCAAAGGCCCTGTAAACACCCATAAAATAACCACATTTTGGTAAGCAAACACCACAAGGTATTTTCTAAGAGGCATGGTGAGTCTTTTGAAGACTTCAGTTTTTGCCACAAGTTTTGAAAAATGCGGAATGAAAATGAAAATTTTTTTTAGACAAGTTTTCAATTTAATAAACTATTTCTCACATACAGCATAGGCATAATTAGAAGGCGTAGCAGAATGTGTTTTGTGGGTGTAATTCTATGTATGGCAATACCATGTGTGTGACTTAAATATCAGAAAGTGGGCTCCATTCACAAAGCGGTATCTCATAGCATCTGCGTATGCAGTAAGATACCGCACAGCATTTTTCAAAAAGTTTTTTTGCAGTCACTAAAAAATGCTACTGAAATATTGCAGGAGTTATTTTATGAAGTAATGCTGTATTTTAGTAGTGAAAGCCTGCGGTAGTCAGCATCCTTAACACCGGCTTTAAATAGCTGGCTGGTAAGGAGCAGGTGGCCGCCCGCATCCTTAACCAGTGACTGTCATGATTGTTAAGGATAGGGCGACTGCAACGTCCTTAACCACCTAAGGACCAGGCCTATTTCAGACACTGGTTGTTTACAAGTTAAAACCAGTATTATTTGCTAGAAAATTACTTAGAACATTATATATATATTTTTTCAGCAGAGACTGTAGAGAATAAAATGGAGATTGCTGCAATACTTTATGTCACACCCTCAAAATTGGTACGTAAAAATTGCCATAGGCGATGCTTTAAAAATTTCTAGAGGTTACCAGTTTAGAGCTACAGAGGAGGTCTAGGGCTAGAATTATTGCTCTCGCTCTAATGATCACGGCAATACCGCACATGTGGTTTAAACGCTGTTTACATATGTGGGTGCGACTTGCTGATGCATTGGCTTCTGTGCGCCAGCTCTCGAAGGGAGAGGGCTCTTTAAAAAAAATGTTCCCTTTTCCTAATTTTACCTTTTATTTTTACACTGTCCCTTTAAAACAATTTTTGATCACTTTTATTCCTATTACAAGAAATGTGCACATCCCTTGTAGTAGAAATAAGCAGGACAGTTCCTGTTTAATGAGATCTGGGGTTAAAAAGACATCAGATCTCACATCTACCCCTAAAAGAAAAAAAAAAAAAAAAAAAAGAGGAGTCCTCTAAGGCCGTTGGGAGGAAGCGACGTATGATGTTGCTCCAGTCCTCCAAGGCCATAGAGTCGAGTGGGGGCCATGTTGCTCTCACTCGACTTCCTGCCTGGGAAATGGATGGATGGGATCGTTTTCCCCGCTATCGACGGCTCTGAGAAGCGTAAAAATGACCGGGAAGCGAGGGGGAGAGGGGTGGGCACCTTCCTTGCTGCCCATTAAAGTGAATTTCGCAACTGGGACCACTTTAATGTGAAAGAGGACCGCCGGCTGTGTATAGAAATACCCGGGTTATGGCAGCCACACCGGTATTTAATGTTCAAGTAGCAACGTAAATACGCGGCGGACGGTCCGGAAGTGGTAAGGACCTATCAGCGGGGTTCTGTCTATTGTCCCCTGCATTGGATCACTGCACATGACTCACCACCAGCGGGCACTATAGTGGTCCAAGCCTCGTTTTGGTCCTCCTTCCCCCAGAGTCTGACGTCACGTCCGGGTCCCCTTCCTGGTCGGCACTCATCATGGGTGATCGGAGCGGCCAAAGACGACGATCCTCTTTGCCTCCTATAGTGGGCATTGTGTGACCCCTTTTCCACCCTTCCTTGTCCAGGATTGAGACATTCCGTTATCTCCAGCTTCACCATTGCAGATCCAATGGGGGGTCATTGTACAAGGTGTACTGCTGTTTTATACATACATGGAACTGATTTTGAATAAAACTTCTCAATGTTAAATTTACTACATTGGCATCATTCATGATTATTATTGCTGCCATCAATCATCATCGGGGGGGTTCATATAACGCTTATGTGTGGTTAACCCTTATGCGACTGATTAGGGAGCACGCATGCTCCGAATTGAGATGAATCTCAGATAATGTCAGTTGGTCTAAATCAGTAATAAATATATTTGGACACAACATATATACTTGGTGTGTTGTTCCTGTTCATATTTTTTTTAACTTAAAAGTTGGCAGGCAACCTTTATTACCAATAATATGTACCGTACTTTACAAATGTTCCTGACATGCATTTCATCTTCCTGGATTTCTTTTTCATCTGGCCTTCAGATATGAAAGGCAGAGTGATTTAACACCTGTTTAGATTTGTCATCCATGTGACGAAATGTAAAGAATGCCGTTTGCAATAAACTTTGCATAAAATAGTTAATTTGCATTTAAATTTTAATGGTCCAAGAATGTAAGGCAAAATGGTCGGCCCTCACGCATGTTCACTTCATCAAATCTGACCCTCTTTGAAAAAAGTTTGGACACCCCTGCACTATGGCTTTTTTTTCTCAATTGTGGATTGGGATTCCCCTTAAAATCCATACCAGACCAAAAATGGCCTGGTATAGGTTAAAAGGGGGGTCCCCCCTACAATGTTTTATTTTTTTGGATCACATTTGTGTTCACTGATGAGAGGTGCAATTCCTACAGAAGGCAATGAGCCTGGAATCCGCATCTGTAGTGCTCAGAAAACGCACAGGACACATATACACTCATCAGCCACTTTATTCAAATGCCTGGCAACACAAATTGCTAAATCTGCCAATCACATGGCAACAACTCGGTGCATTTAGGCTTCTGGTCGGGTTGAAGAATACTTAAAGTTCAAACTGAGCATCAGAATGGGGAAGGAAAGGGGATTTAAGAGTCTTTGAACATGGCATGATTGTTGATGACAGACGGGTTAGTCGGATTATTTAAAAAAAATGCTGATCTACTGGGATTTTCACACACAACCATCTCTAGGGTTTACAGAGATCGGTCCGAAAAAAAAGAAAATATCCAGTGAACCGCAATTGTGTGGACTTAAAAAAGCCTCGTTGATGTCAGAGGAGAATGGGCAGACTGGTTTGAGAGGATAGAAAGGCGACAGTAATTCAAATAACCACTCAGTACATCCAAGGTATGCAGAATACCCTCTCTGAATGCACAACCCATCAAACCTTGAAGCAGATGGGATACAGCAGCAGAAGACAACACCGGGTGCCACTCCCGTCACCCAAGAACAGGAAACGGAGGCTACAATTTGCACAGGCTCCTCGAAATTGGACAATAGAAGATAGGAAAAACATTGTCTGGTCTGAGGAGTCTCGATTTCAGCTGTGACATTTAGATGGTAGGGTCAGAATTTGGCTTAAACATAAAAACATGGATCCATCCTGCCTTGTATCAAGGGTTCAGGCTGGTGGTGGTGTAATGGTGGTGTTGGGATTTTTTCAATACACACTTTGGGCCCCTATAAGTACCAATTGTGCATCATTTAAACGCCACGGCCTGAGTATTATTTCTGACCATGTCCATCCCTTTAGGACTACAATGTACCCATCTTCTGATGGCTCCTTCCAGCAGGATAATGCCCCATGTCACAAAGCTCAAATCACCTCACCACTGGTTTCCTGAACTTAACAATGAGGTCACTGTACTCCAACGGCCTCCAGTCACCAAATCTCAATCCAATAGGGATGTCGAGGAGCGGGAGATTTGCATCATGGATGTGCAGCAGACCAATCTGCAGCAACTGCATGATGCCATTATGGACCAAAATCTCTGAGGAATGTTTCCAACACAATGTTGAATCTATGCCACGAAGCATTAAGTTCTGAAGGCTAAAGTGGGTCCAACCCGGTACAAGCAAGGTGTACCTAAATAAAGTGGCCAATAAACATATGTGAACCGGCTCTATAGAAAAGGCTGCCGATTCACATGTGCAAATCTAACGCAGTTCAAAAACGCATCCAATTCGCATATATGTGAACAGAGCCTTAAAGTAGACCTTTTCCAGGACGGTCACAAAAAGGGTAAAGCCACCATGCAAAAGGATGTGAAAAGACATTTACTCTTCCTTGCAGACTTTTCTTTCCAAGAATGTTCACACTTTTCTTCTCTCCAGCACACTTTTTTGTGACGGCCAGTTTAGGAAAAGAGGACTCCATCCCCTCTTATCCCTGGAGTTTTTAACCATCTCCTATGGCCCATGTGACTCGAGATATAATCTAGAGTAAAAGGGGAAAAAGGTCTCATGCCTGGAATATTGCAATGTACACACATTTTCCAAGAAGGCACTGGATGAGGTGTCCTTCCCAGGAAGGCATCTGTGAGGCTCTGGCTACATCACCAGTACCTCTAAAGAGCAGGAAGTGTTATGTAGTTAAAAGAGAAGTCTAGCTTTGGAAACTAATTTACATAGTTTGAGTCAAACTGGCCCAAACAAACTTTGTCTCTCCCTAAGCGTTCAGCCCGCTACATGTGTGGCAAAACTGTATGTAGCTTCAGCAACATACAGTATGCCCCACTGTGTTCCAGGTACAAGCTCAGACGAGACTAGTCTACAGCAGCGATGCTCAGTGAATCACAGCGAGTGATGTATTCGATTATTGAATACAAAGCCTCCAATTGGCTGAGTCAGAGGCGGGCTGATGTCACAACCTCTAGCTCAGCCAATCAGATAACGCTTTGTATTTATTACTAGAATAAATTACTCGCTGTGATTGGCTGAGCGCCCTTGCTGTAGACTAGACTCTAGACTAGTCTGTGTTCCAGGAAGACTGAGCTCGTACCCGGAACACAGTGTAGCATACTGTATGTAGCCGCAGCTACATACAGTTTTTACCACACATGCAATGTACTGACAGCTTAGGGAGAGACCTAGTTCGTTTGGGCCAGCATGGCCCAAACAAACTATGTAAATTAGTTCAAAAGCTGGACTTTGCTTTTAAATGTAACAACCAAAAGCCTTTTTTCCCCTCATCCGAGAAATTATGACCCATTATGAGAATTTAACCATTCACCTCCATTCTGCTGTAAACAGACATGTCTTTAAGGAAGAGGAGATTTCATTTAGAGACATGGAGACCAAAATAATTTTATATTATAGAGGTAGAAATATAGTGTGCATGTGTTGCAGAACATAACATGTAAAAAAATATATATAACTAAAAAATATAAAGTTCACCCAAAGCCACACAAGTTTTCTTTCAATTCAGAATTGCTTTAATTAACGATAAGAAAAAATCCCTGGATTTTATTGTACAGGAATTGATGAAAGAATCCGTTTAGTATAAATCCTCAGTAAAGGTAACCGAAAGGCTGCATACTATAAACAAAGCACAACAATGCAAATGTATAGGAAGCGTTTGCCCTACTTTAAGTCTTTGTTTCATGTGCTAGCTTTGTTAGGTAAAGCAGGATTGCTTAATTACCCTGACAGGTTACACAAAGGTAATCCCTGAGCTCTATGCTAAATAATATCCTACAACAGTTAATACCTTCGAGACACCTTTCTCCTAGCTCCCAGAGACAATGAAGCTTAAATAGTCAAGAAAGATGAAATGATGTGTACTTGGTATGTCAAAGACTGGTTATGTGCATTACTGAAACCTATAAGCTTTCGCAGAAAGAATTTGCAGAACCTGCGACTAAAACCACCACATACAATAAAGCATAAACTTGCCAACTGGCTGAGACAATGGTAACTGCAGATGGAATTACAATTAAAATGGAAAACTATACACAAAAAAAGAAGTCGCGAAGTCACGTGACGCAACATGTAGGACCCCCGGAAGTGACGTATGAGGAAGAGACGCACATCACCTATACCCGTTTTACTGTGCTGCTGACAGCGTTTTTATATGCGAGTTATTGCCATTTTATCCCAATAAATTCTTCTGACATACTACACCATGAGAGGCTCTATATTTGTACCCCATTTCCGAGAGTACTGTCAGGAGTAGCGGAGCATCCCAACAGAATCCCCACCCCTAGGATCATAGGAGACCCCATTCACAGGACCCTGGGACCTCTGGAGTGATCTTCCACCCCCCTTACCAGAGGACAGACCAGTACCAGGAACCAGGAGAGGGAACCATCCCTGGAACCCTGCAGCCATCATCGACCTATAGGCTTTACACAAGAAAGTGACAGGTGAGAGGCCAACCACACCGTTTGGAGGCCTGCTCACGGTCCATCGCCTGCACTTTTTGGAGGTACCTGGTAACGCCCATCTGCACGTATACCTCGAGAATAATTTATTGCCACCAGCACCAGCATTTGGCTTAGCAAATAGCACAGTTATCACACAAAATCACAAGTGAAGAGATCTGCGTTTTACTTTCTTCATTCCCAAGATCCCTGCACTATGCACTTTATTTGAACTTATTTATCCACCATACTGCCTTTATTGCATCAAGGCGCATTTATGATTAATATCTTTGAAATATGTGTATCTATGTACTTTTCTTTCAGCTAAGATCAGTTTTTTGATAATTTGTAAGTATCAGCACTGTCACTTTACACAGGGGGAGAGGGTACATGTTTTTAACAGGTACCTGTCACCACTTCTGGATAACCTCGCTGCGGAAGTTCCCCTGCCGGCGAGCCATTCACAAAGCATAGCCAGCTTTGCGCATGTGTAGTGGGGAACAGGCTGTGAAGCCACAAGGACTCACTGCCAGTTTCCCTTACAAGGAATGGCGGTGGCAGCAGCGCCCAAGAGCCAAGTGAAAAATCAGCCGACACCTCAGCTGATTTTTCTCCCATCGACATCCCTGGACAGGTAAGCGTCCTAATATTAAAAAAACAGCAGCTACATTATTTGTAGCTGCTGACTTTTTTTTGATGGGGGGGCAGGAGTGCCACTTTAAGTGCTGAAGCAGATATTTTTTGTAAGGGGAGGTATTGTTCTATTATAAAGCCAAATCGAAGTGAAAAGAAATACAAAAACCAGCACAAGGGACATAACTAACAATCAGTAGGGCATGTCCCTTGTGCTGATACCTCTTCTGTTAGTCGAGATCCTCCTCCATTGATGCGCACCCCCCCCCAAAAAAAAAATCAAACCCATAAAACTTCTCTCATAAATGCAATCTAGAAGGTTTTTCTGAGCATTGGGCTGCTTCTACAGGGAAAACCCTAAACTCCTGTAGAAATTATACATATACATACACACATATATATATATATATATATATATATATATATACACATATATATATACATATATACATATATATATATATATATATATACATACATATACACACATATACACGAATGAATAGGTTATTCTGCACCTCATCATCAGATGGGCATTACTAATAATAAACTAAGCCCTGCTCCTCTGCTAAGATGTGCAGCTCCACATAGAGACACACTGTGCAACATGGCACGGTAAGTGAGCAATGGTGAAAAAAATCAGATGCAGGAAGAGAACATGCAATACTGGTCACTAGTGCATGTGGTTGCTTTTTTTTGGGCACAACTTCTATAAAGCAGGCCTCCTTTAGAGGAGCAATTAAACTTATTTAACTTCTCTATCTGGAAGACTGGTGGTTCTTGCTCTATGATGCCAGGTGGATGAAAAGGCTAGCTATTAAAAACAATCTGGCCCTCCTGCTACCTATATTGAATACCCTGTATAAAAAAAAAAAAAAAAAAAAAAGTTGTGTACCTATTTTTGATCTGGTACAGTTACGTGGTTCAGCAGCTCCAGCCTCCCTGTATCAAGAGAGCAGCTGCTGCCTGGGAGATGAGGGAGCGATGACAATGGCTGAGCAATGAGAGCTCATGGGTGAGGTCAGGGCTCTGGGAATGCTCAATCAATATTGAGCACTGCTTACACAGGAGAACTGGAGCTGCTGAAACCGGCAACCTCACCTGATTTAAAAAAAAATGTACACAGATTTTTTTTTTTTATACACGATATGCAGGATAGGTGGGGGTCTGTGTGTGGGGACATTAAGAAAAATTAGAGTTAGCCTTTATTACCGCTTTAGGTTCACCAACTCAGTAAAAGATCTCAGAATTGGGCAGATTGTAGAAAATGATTTGCGCTTATCTGCACAAAGCTGTACTTCGCCTTTTCTCCCAGCTCAGCAAAACCCTAGCACACAAAGCTTTAGATTCTCAAACACCAACTATAAGAATTATTTTGTAGAAGAAAATGGTAAAGAAATTGCATACCTTTTTGTATTATAGGCTGTGTCTTGGGGAGTTTCCTCAAGTAATGTAACATATACCAAGGAGCATGTCAGGATGAATAGCACTGTTAATGTGTGAGCTCTCCTAAAAAATAAAATAAATAGAGTGGTGGTATTATAAAAATGTGACAAAAACAATTGCTAAGGTATGTCTCCTAGGTCATAACATTTTAGACGTTAACATACACAGAAGATATACAAAGAATAAACTTTATGAATGTAAGCTATACATTTCCATAATGACTGGCCTAACCATAAATCAAGGCTCCACCCACAAGATTCATCATCCCTTAGGCAAGGCTCTACCCATGAGGTGCATTATCCCCCACTTTGGAGAGGACAAGACAAGCCTTCAACCCGCCTAGTTCAATCAGATATTCTCATCAGACCATGTAATAACTTTGGCAGACCTTTGTACGCATACTAAATATCTGTTATACTGCGTACATGCTTCTCCCATGCAGCCAAAGCCCTTAGGATGTTGGGAAGGGGAAGTGCACTCTCTTAACTTCAGGAGCTCCAGGCACAATGAAGGGGAACACAAAAAAAAAAAAAGTATATACTGACTTTTTATGCCATTATCACCAATACTTTATAGCAGGCATGTCCAACCTGCGGCCCGGAGCCGCAGGCAATACGGCCCACTGCCCCCTGAAAATTTTTTTTTGCTGGGGAGGAAGGAAGTTGGGTCGGGGGCATGGCCACAGCAGCTTCCAACTAATGGTAGGCAGAGACTGTGGGGGGGGGGGGGGGGGGAGCATGTGCAGTGTTTCTGACTCCTATCTCCATGACCACTTCAAATCACTGAAGTGGTCATGGTGGTTAGAGTGTTCCTTTATTATCTCTCAGAAGACGTAAACCTCTGTATACTGATTCCATTTCATTTGATCATCCTCTAGTTGTGTTAAATTAGTGCGGGGGGCGCGGCGGCGCAGGAGGGGCGCAGCAGCATTTTATTACATACCTTAACAATAGTATATATTTTATATGCGGCCTGAGAAAATTTCTCTACACTCAATGTGGCCCAGAGAAGCCAAAAGGTTGGACACCCATGCTTTATAGGAAATACCAACAGGCTAACTTTCACAAGGTAAGCCCCTCCCATACACAGTTCAAATCTCTGCCGGTACAGCAGGAACTGGCTGAGATTCGAATCATTAATGGACAGGCTGAATGTACCAAGTTGATTGATCGTACAACCAGCTTGCCGGAGCAGCTAGCAATAATGTCTTGTCTATGTGGGGACGGCTTTACCCGCCCTTAAACCTCCCTGCTCCCCCCCTCCCCCCGCTGGGAGAAGACAATGGGCCCGCAGGAGGGATTCCTCCATCAACACTGTCTGTTGAACACGGTCTATCCCCAGGATTTAGCAGAAATAATTGTATTTCTCTTAGGTCGGCCATACACGGAGCAAATTTCTTTCCTGCAACCAAGGGTTGCAAGAAAAGTTCTCTCCGTGTATGGCCGGCCTAACAGGAATACGATTATCATTGCCAAATTCTGGGGACTTCAGATAAACTTTTCTAATATGCGTGGTTACCCCAGGACCTCATGTTGCATATCATCCTTGCAAAGCTGGTTACGATCTATTCCACAAATGCAATTTCTATCAAATGTGAGCCCGCGCCTTTTACAAAATAAATGCAAACCCCAATTATCCATTCTAAGGAACAGCAGGGGACCTAGCCTTCTGAAAACTAGGGGAGATACAGCATAACACACATGAGCCAGCAGTTTTTTTTTGATCATGCAAGGAGGATTAAAATTACAAGTTAAACACATTCTTGTAAAATTGGAAAACGTGCAAGCTTTCCACCATATGAAAAATGCCACACAAAAAAAAACTGGTTTACAACTATGTTCTATGAAGAAACAAACAAACAAGAGGATTTTCCCAATTAAACTCATCAAAAGAAGAGATTTACTAAGCAAAAAAAATAAAAAAAAAAAGTGTTCCCATACATACCACAAGCACTAAAGCCTTCTACTAAAGGGTGTCCTTTAATGCAGCTTTTACTTAGCCTCTGGTATCTAAAGTAGCATACATCTAATTTTTATATGGCTTTAAAAGGCTTACCTATGATTTTTATATTTTCCACTCTCTGTTCCTAGTAATGGCAGCATACCAGGAATAATTGGTAATACATAGGGGGGAGAAAAGAAAATCTAGATTAAACAGTGTTCAAGGAAAAGGTCTTTTTTGGTGGCCTTTCCCCGTTGAGTGTTTTCTTTGCAACGAATACCTGATAAATTCCAATTCTCAACACAGAGGAATCTTGTAAATAACTCAAGTCTTGGGATACCCTGAAAAAAAATGCTATATCTACAGCTCATTGTACATTAGCATACACAATAAGCTTATGTAGTAATATATAAAGAACAAGGCATGCTCTGCGTACTTGACACCCACCCTATATAACAGCAGTCTCAAAACTGCAGCCCAGTGGCCAGTATGTGGCCCTTGGAGAACAATTTCCACCAACTGACACCAATGACGGGGCACTGTTTCCCCTACTGACACCATCAATTGGGCACTATTCTTCCAGTGATAACAATGGGGCACTATTTTTTAAAAATAAAACCAATGATAGGGCACCGATGTTGGAGAATTCATTAGTAAAGTTTGCCCTTACACCTATGCCCATAGAAATGCTCCATTACATTGATAATCAGTGGAAAAGTTCAACCTACATTTGTGGCCATTGGGTGAAGGGCCCCATTACAATAGTAGTCACTGGAAACAATTCTCCATACACTGGTGGTCAGTGAGGTAGAATGTCCCCTAACATACAGCTAAACAGAGTAATACCGATTGTCATCAGTGGTTATACAGTATATTTTAAATTGCCAATTACTCAACTACGTAAGCTCTGTAGAAACCCTGGGGTTACATGGAACCCAGACTGAGAATAGCTGCAGTAGAATCAGACATTTTTATTCGCCCACTGTCTACATGTGTGAATAGGATTTCTGGCTTTGGAGAAATACAGACTGTTCTGATGACTAAAGATTTAAAAAAACTGGATTTTTGTCTTACCGTAAAATCCTTTTCTCGGATGTTCATTGACAGACACAGCTCCAGATCTTCTTGACCCTTGGGTGTATGCTGCCCCCTACAGGTGTAGGACACAAGGCAGAAAAAAGTTTGACTACGCCTAGAGGGCAGTCCCAGGGGGTAAACTCCCACTTCCTGCTATAGGTCTTCAGTTTTGTAACAAGCAGTGTCACAAGAACATAAAACCCAACTCATTAGAGGGTCAGGTGCTGTGTCTGTCTATGAACATCAGAGAAAAGGATTTTACGGTAAAACAAAAATCCAGTTTTCCCTTTCGTTCATTGACAGACACAGCTCCAGATCTTCTTGACCCTTGGGACACCCCAAAGCAGTGTCAACATGAGAGGTAGGAAGAACACAGCAAGAAACACACTTTCCAAAGGCTAAACATAGCCAACCAGGTAAAAACAGGAGCTCAACCAGGAACAACTGGAGCTCATCTGACAAGCACACTCAAAAGAGGACTACTACTCTCCAACAGCAGCCTGCAAAACCTTGCGGCCAAAAGAAGCATCCCAAGAGGCACTAAGCACCCTCGGAGAATGCGCCTTTACAGGGAAAGGAGGATCTTGACCCTTAATGGAAAAGGCCTGCACCACCGTCTGCCTGATTCATCTAGAAATGGTCGCAACAGATGCGGCCAGCTCCTTACGGGGCCATTTATAAGGACAAAAAGATAATTAGATTTCTGTGGCATAGGTCAAAGGATCCTGAGACCTTGCTACAATCTCTGTATCATCCTGTTTAGATGGGAGGCCAACAGGTCCACATCGGGAGTCCCCCACTGGAGACACAGTTAATGAAAAACATCCGAGTGGAGAGACCATTCTCCCTGATCCAACTTCGACTGACTGAGGTAGTCTGCCTGCTAATTTTCTACCCCTGGAATATGCACAGCAGAGATTACTGGATTTAACCATTCTGCCCACCTTAGAATACCAGCTACTTCCAGGACCGCTAGGCAGTGCCCCCTTGATGATTAACATATGCCACGGCCGTGGCATTGTCCGATTGAATCCTTACCGGGTACCCCTGTGGACGAACCGTCCATTGGGTGAGGCAAAACCGGATTGCCCGAATTTCCAGGATGTTGATCGGCAGGTTGAACTACTTCAGAGTCCAAATCCCCTGAGCACAATCCATGCCCAAGACACCTCTCCATCCGAAACAGGCTGGGATCCGTGGTGACCACTGTCCAGTATAGAAGGAAGAAAGGATTTGCCCTGTCGAAGCACCGGAGAGCAGAGCCACCAGATCAGGGATTCGCTCGAACCCCGGCTAACAGGATCAGATTGTCCAGAGACTGTGGGTTCTTGTTCCATTTTGCAAGAATCTCCTTTTGCAAAGATCTGGTATGGAACTAAGCAAATGGAACCACCTTAAAAAGGTGGAGACCATCAAGCCCAGCACTTGCATACAAGTCCTTAGAGATGGCTGCCTGCTGGACAACAGGAGCCGTATCGCATCCTGCAACTTCTGGAGTTTTACCCCCAGAAGAAACACCAGGCTGAGTCCAGAGTCAGGCCCAGATAGTCCAGCTTGGTGGAAGGTGCCAGAACAGATTTTTGGAAATTCAGTTTCCATCCAAACTCTTGCAGATTTTGCACCGAAATGTCCAGACTGTCTTTTAAGGCATTTGGAGACTCTGCTCACAGTAGTAGTCGTCCAAGTACCTCAGTACCGCAATAATCCCCTTCTGCCTTAGCAATGCTAACACGGGGCCAAAACGTTCGTGAACACCCGAGGAGCTGAGGCGAGACCAAAGGGTAACACCACAAATTGATAGTGCTCCTCGCCCACGGCAAAGTGAAGGAAACGCTGATGCCCGACATATCTGGATATGAAGGTGCGCGTCCTTGATATCAATAGAGGCCAGAAAATCCCCCTGATGAAGGGATGCCTCTACCGTGCAAATGAACTCCACTCGAAATTTATGATCCCGTGCAAAGCGGTTCAAGGACTTAAGGTCCAGAATTGGTCAGACCTTGACTTCTTTCCTGGGAACAGTAAATCGGTTTGAATAAAACCCATGAAAACGTTTGATTCCAGGAAACGCTACAAATTAACCCCTGTGAAAGCAGATCCTGTTCCACCCCAAGAAGACCTCGTAGGTGATCTGGGGACAAACGCAGGTTGGAAGGGAAGAACTGGAACTCGATCTTGTAACCGGACGAATCAATTTGTGGACCCATTTGTCTTGAATCAAGGAGGGTCTGTTTCCTGAAAGAAGCAAAGACGTCCCCCCCCCCCCACCCCAGTTACGGGTGAGGGCTCCCCTTCAGGCAAAAGCGGCTTGTCTGCGGTATTGGAGGAACCCGTTCTCGACTTACGAGGCCAGGGAATATTGGAACCCCCCTGCGGGATTACAGGCTGATTTTGATCCCTGGTCCTTAGATCCTGAGGGACATAAGGACCGCGTTTACAACAAGACTCTTTGCTTCTGGTGGTCTGTGGAAGCAGAGTACTCTTACCTCCATCCAGTAAGACCCTTAATGATCTCTTCTCCTACAAAGGGGAAATCAGACAATACTTTCTTGGAATATAGCAAAAATTTGTAGCGCTAATACATATAATGATCAATATAATAGTGAAAATTTTAAATGATCTGAATGATAATAAAACACTCTGAATGCGAATAATAATAAACAAGCTCAGCAAAAAAACATGAACAAAAAGTCCTCTATTGTGAATATATACATGGATATAAAAGAATGAAAAATTGTGCTCAATAGAAGTGATGAAAAATTATATATAGTCCCAATGAAATCCAGTGAAAAATCCATATGAATCACATGAAGAAAATTGTATGGTAAACTGCTTACCAGACCCTTAAGGTCTTCAGAGCATATAGGTAAAGCAGAAAATAGCTGATATCATGGGAGAAGGATCACAGACTCCACAGGCACAGATCTCTCATAATAATGGCACCAAATCCAATCATGATCCATAAGGAAAGCCTCCTGTAGACATAGCCCATGTGTGGGTAATGGAGGAAAAAGGATGGAAGGAGCACATAGCGTAATACAGTTTAAATAAAATGCTAATTTATTAAAAGTTGCACTTACAAAAGTAGAAGGAAACTGGTATAACACAAAAACGAAGCAGCGGCGTCCCGCAGGTGTAGATAGGAAGCTTGGACCAACAGTGGGGGCGTGGCCGAGCTTCCTATCTACACCTGCGGGACAACCCAGCTTCGTTTTTGTGTTATGCCAGTTTCCTTCTACTTTTGTAAGTGCAACTTTTAATAAATTAGCATTTTATTTAAACTGTATTACGCTATGTGCTCCTTCCATCCTTTTTCCTCCATTACCCATACATGGGCTATGTCTACATGAGGCTTTCCTTATGGATCATGATTGGATTTGGGGCCATTATGATGAGAGATCTGTGCCTGTGGAGTCTATGTGATCCTTCTCCCGTGATATCAGCTATTTTGTGGTTTACCTATATGTTCTGAAGACCTTAAGGGTCTGGTAAGCAGTTTACCATACAATTTTCTTCACGGGTGATTCATTTGGATTTTTCACTTGGATTTTCATTGGGACTATATATAATTTTTCATCACTTCTATTGAGCACAATTTTTCATTCTTTTATATCCATGGATATATTCACAATAGAGGACTTTTTGTTCATGTTTTTTTGCTGAGCTTGTTTATTATTATTCACATTCAGAGTGTTTTATTATCATTCAGATCATTTAAATTTTTCACTATTATATTGATCATTATCATCTATTATATTGATCATTATGCATTAGCGCTACACATTTTTGCTATATACTATGTGGACTTTTTTTCTATGGGTCTGTGTTAGCAGCTTTTTTCACATCATTTTTTATACTATTTGGTTTAGCGCAGAAATATCTCTTGATTTATATAATACTTTCTTGGAAACCTGGTCCGTAGACCAGTATTTCAGCCATATCATGCGGCGAAGAGTCACCGCCATCACGGACACCCTACAGGCTAAGGCGGCCGCATCCAGAGAGGCATCACAGACATGCTGCAACCCCTGGACCAACTGGTCTGCCAGGTCAGGAGGGGACTGTCCCCCTTCCAAATCCTGGCACAGGAGCTTAGCCTATTCCCTTAAGGTCTGGGAAACCAAAAGTATGGCAAAAACCGGCCGCAGAATAAACTGCCCAGGGTAAAAAAGGTATCGGACCAGAGATTCAGCTCTCGTCAAAAGGGTCCTTAAAAAGGACAGAGTGTTTTCCAACGGGAGAAGGGTGGCTTTATTCAACCTGGAAACCTGCGAGTCCACCACAGGTGGTACTGTCAGTTTAACAGGGACTCTTCAAAAGGATACCTTCTAGCGAAGCGTTTAGGGACCCCAACAGTGCATTTGGGGGAACCCCACTGACTTGTGACAATGTTGCAGAAAGAGGCGGGAAACACCTTTGCCGCTTTGGAGGCTCTGCGGGTACAAAATTGCACCGTCACTGCTGTGTCGGCTGCACCAGTGCAATTTCAAAGTTTCCCGCACGGATACAATCAATACATTCCTTAGCGCTTTTTCATGCGCAGCTGTAGTGGAAGAGGAATCATCCTCGCTATCCGAGCACTCAGGGCGCATGGATGCAGACTCAGTAGGGTGGCTCACGTCCGGGGCGGCCAAATCAACCTCAGAATCTAAGGGGACAGAGGATGCAGGTGAAGGCGGAGGACGCTTTTTGCTCATCCTATTTTGGAGGACAATATCTACTTTGAACACCAGTGACTGCAGGACTGCCCCGCAGCCTTTGAGAGGGGGGTCAGGTGGTGACACGTGCTCCAGGGACTCCATGGTGGACATGGGGACCGCCAGCAAAAAGTGTAAAAAAAATGGTTAAAAATTCCTGCCACTGCTGCACCAGGGCACCACAAGTCCCAGCACACCAAATACCTATAACCGAAAGAGGGAGCCGCTTAGCAACCACAGGGACTCACCACCCCCTCCTCAGATGCAGAGTAAGAGAGCCAGGCTTCAGGCCATGCAGAGATCAAAGAGAAAAAGAGGAAGTACAGGAACTGCCACTAGAGGCCAACTCACCTCTTCATAGGCTTTAAAAACATGGCAGCCGTGTGATAGCAATGGGAAACTACATGAAAATGGCCGCTGGACTATACAAACCTGGCCGCCGATTATACACACAGACATCCACAGCAAAATGGCAGCTACACGTGGTGCCCATGTGGCACCCGGGACCCCCAGGTACACTTGGACAGCAAGGAGGGAGCATGCTAGGGATCCCCACCAGGACCATCCAGGGGGGGGAGGGAAGGGAGCAAGGAAGGGGGGAAGGGAGCTAGGCATGGGTGAATGGAGGGGGTGGTCCGCAGAGGGACCCGGATAGTGAGGGGGAGCGACATGGAGGGAAGGAAGGGCACTCGTGGGTCCGACCAATGCAGGCAGGGGCCAGCGTCCACCCCAAAAAAACCACCAGAAGAGGGGGGGGGGGAGAGAAAACACTAGTCACCACACCTTGGGACCGGACAGGCACTGCTCCAGGCAGACCACTGCACTATCTTGGAATGGGGGTGCTGCAGGCCAGAGGCACACTGCGACTCGGGCCGTGACCAGGGTTGCGACCTCGCAAAGGCGTTTAACTAGCCGGCCAGCCCCCGTCCAGTAGGGCTATGTCGCAACCAACCCAGCATGAAGCTAAGGTTGGGTTGTGCTCACTGGCCAGACAGCGAAGACCGTAAGGATCTAGAATATCCAGTCCGTCACACAGTCTGGCAGTTGATTGTAGTTCTCACAGAAACAGAAAATAATAAAGGAAGAAAAAATTCAGTTTAAAAAAGAAAAAAATGCTAGGACCAGAGATCATAGCAAGGAACTAGGTCCTTAATCCTGACTAGGCAGAAGAAAAAAAACTGAAGACCTATAGCAGGAAGTGGGAGGTATACTCCCTGGGACTGCCCTACAGGCGTAGTCAAACTTTTTTCTGCCTAGTGTCCTACTCCTGTAGGGGGCAGCATAAACCCAAGGGTCAAGAAGATCTGGAGCTGTGTCCATCAAGGAACTAAAGAGAAAGTGAATTTTTTGTGTTATAAAATTCAGCATAAAAAGATAAACAAATGGAAAGGTCTACAGCACCCATGACAGCCATTTGCATTCATTTTCCAACCTACAGCAAGTAAAAAAAAATGTTATATATATATATATATATATATATATATATATATATATATATATATATTTGGAACAGGAGATCAGACATATGTCAGGATTCCTATAGCCTTTTAGAAGCAGTGCTACCTACAGCGACCTGTCATTAGTGGACTTGCCTCTTCAGGTGCTGGACTGAAGTAAGGAAACCCTAATGGAGTTGATTTACTACAGGCAAACAGGCTGTGCACTTTGCAAATGCAGTTTCTCCAGAACTTCGTAAATGAGGGGAAGCTCTGACTTCCATCCAATCGTGTGCAAGCAGAAATGCGTTTTTATTTTTCTTCTTTGCGGGTGATTGGGTATTTTTTGCAGAGTGAAGCCTCATCTCATTTACTAAGTTCTGAGGCAACTGCACTTGGAAAGTGCATAGTCCATTTGCCTTTAATAAATAAACCCCATAATGAACCCGTATTATAAAAAGCGAGTAGTCTCGCTGTGTCTGCAAACTAGGAATAGACAGATTATCGGCAATGCCGATATACCGAGGGTCGATACGCACTTTCCCCGATATATATCGGTATTGGCTCCCGGGACTGGCAGATATTGACGATATTTTTGTGACTTTATTCTGCCTTCTTAGGCCACCTCCCTCGCCTTGGACAGCCTCGTCTGGAGTCAGGATTAGACTCACAGGAGTGTATTACAGCCATACACCCACCCACAGCAGCCTGGTGCAAGCCAGCCACCCACATCCACAGGCCCTGTACCAGCGAGCCACCCACCCACCACAGGGTGCCAGCCAGCCAGCCACCCACCACAGGGTGTCAGCCAGCCAGCCACCCACCACAGGGTGCCAGCCAGCCACCCACCACAGGGTGCCAGCCAGCCACCCACCCACCACAGGGTGCCAGCCAGCCACCCACCACAAAGTGCCAGCAAGTCAGCCATTAAGCATTAAACAAAAATTAACATGTTCAGTACCAGATTTGTGTCAAAAATTGTCTTATTTTTCAAAACTTTAAATGTACAAAATATCGGCCGATACCGATACGTTGTGACCCTGAAAAAAACAAATTGGTCTATCGCTACTGCAAACCATCAGATCCTATAAAAGGAGAGGTACAGCCAAAGCTAGTTTGGCGGCACTTCTGTGGATCACAAGGGTGCAGTGCGTTCTGCACTCCTATGACTCATTTTCAGCAGACAACGTTCTGAATCCCGCACATCACACAGCAGGTCCAAGCTCAGGCAAGATTAGGAAAATATGGTCGGGAACCACCCACAACCAGTATCAGCCTCTCAGTTAGCCGTTAAGAGTCTGAGCCTGCCGCCCCCTTCACAGTCCAGTGCCCCCACTGAGCACAGGGTGGGGAAGCAGAGAGCTCTCAAAACTGAGTGATCAGCGGTCTTGATCACTCAGTTCTCAGTCTTTGAACCAGTGGGGGACAGATGTAGCATCAGAGTGATGCTGCATCCACCTAGGTAAGTATGATTCTTTATAAAAAAAAAAAAAAATTCTATACTTCTCTTTTGAGGCGACAATAATTTTACAATTTTTATAAAATAAAAGCAATATCTATATCTCTCTCCCTCTGTCTGAGAATAGCAGAAAACACTTGCACTTGAGTGATGAAACAAAGGAATTGGAGAGGGCATTCTACACTATATATATATATATATATATATATATATATATATATATATATATATATATATATATATATATATATATATATATATATATATTAGAGCTGCACGATTAATCGTAACAGAATCGAGATCGCGATTCACTCCCCCTGACGATCTTAACATGACACTTGCTCGATTCTTTACATAGTTATGAGGGAGCAGCTGTCAAAAAAAAAAAAAAAAAAAGCCTCCCGCAAAAGCCTATCAGCATTAGTCTCCCACTGAACTGTAAACACAAATGATTACATTGTATCTTTTCTTTCCCTCTGCTGAGGAAGGAAGTTTAACCTCTTAAAGACTAAACCTTTTTCCTACACTTGTTGCTTGCAAGTTAAATCAGTTTATTTTTCCTAGAAAAGTAGTTAGAACCCCCAAACATTTATATATTTTTTTTTTTTTTTAGCAGAGACCCTGCAGAATAAAATGGTGATTGTTGTAAATTTTTATGTCACTGTATTTGCGCAGCAGTCTTTCAAACGCAATTAATACACTTTAATGAATAAAAAAATAAAAAAAATAAAACAAAACCGTAAAGTTATCCCAATTTTTTTAATAATGTAAAAGATGTTACACAGAGAATCGTGATCTTTATTCCAAGCAAAAAAATCGTGATTCTCATTTTGACCAGAATCGTGCAGCTCTAATATATATATATATATATATATATATATATATATATATATATATATATATATATATATATATATATATATATATATATATATATATATATATATGTAGAATGCCCTCTCTAATTGTTCCTTTGTTTCATCACTCAAGTGCAAGTTTTTTCTGCTATTCTCAGACTTCCTGTTTTAGGGTGGCTGCATTTCCATGCCCCCTTGTGATTCTGAACAGTCACCTTTTCCTGCTTGTGCTGAGATGAACTATACATTTACCTCCCGACACATTCAGGTCTTTAAGAATTGTAGTACACGTGACCAGAAATAACAGCACTGCTTGCTCTACACCAGTAGCAGTGGAGCATAGGGAATGTGCACAAGACAAAAAACACCAGAAAACAATGAGAAACTCTGCCAGGAAAGGAGCTGTTGCCCACAGCAGCTGCTTTGTTTAAGATTACCCAAAAATGACTAATGAAACTTACCTAGTTACCCTGGGCAACAACTCCATGGCTCCAGTTTTTAGAAGTCAGCCCCTGTCTATGTTCTGTGTTACAAGGCGTCCTTCAAACATTTTCCCATTCTGTGTCAAGCACGGTTCTAGAAGGTGCCCTTGAAACATTAAGCAACTAACATGACTTCTACTACACATGTAGTTTGACTGGTTTTTAGATACATGCAAAGGCAAAGAGACAAAGAAAAGCACTGTGAAGCGGATCTAACTAGAGGCTTGTGAAAGTCAGTTGAAAGTGATAAAGTGGAAGGAAAGTGACGGTAACCTGGATCGGGCTGGCGTAACTAGAAACCAAAAAAAGATAATCACCTAGCACACAGTCTGCATCTGAAATTCAAACAAATTAACATTAAAATATTTATATAGAAGAAATCGCAGAAGTCTAATAATCAGGAGCAACAGACTAGGTAGAAAGTGACTTCTCTGCTGTTATGCTGGTCACCAAAACAAAGGGCTGGTGCATGGTGGAGACTAAACTCCAGCCTTATCTTTAGTCATGTAAAGTTGTACAAGCTCCTCGCCAGTATCAAAATTGCTTACTCAGTTTTAAACTGCACACTGTAAGCTTCTTGCAGTGTACATTAGAAGCTACATCAAGTCAGAGCCTGCTTCTTATTTCCTGAAGAATGTCCAGCATCATCTAGCACTTTCCTCCGAAACCTTATTGCCCCTTCCTCACTATATGTTCTTTCAATCATGGAGGATCAACATCACCTGTAGCAATACCTAGGACAGTCTTCATACAATTGCAGGCTGCCCAGAAGCACCCTTCCTCTAGACCAGTGGTCTCCAAGCTGCAGCCTATATACCAGGGGTCTTTAAAAAGTTTCCTCACTTTGATTTTATATTGGAAACGGTGCAGGCGGTGTTTTTCTGACGGCATTAAAAAGTTGGTATGACTCTGGGAAAAATGCATTGCAAAGGAAGGTGACTGTAGAAAAGCAATGGAAAATGGATTTTTGTAAAATCTTACCGTAAAATCCTTTTCTCTTAGCTCATTGACAGACGTAGTCCTCGGTGATACAGCACCTTCGGGTTATGTTGCCTCCACAGGAGCAGGACTAGACAGGAAATTAAAAAGCTCTGGCCACACCCTAGGGGCAGTCCCAGAGGGTATATCCTCTCTCTCTGCCTCAGCAAATCAGTTATGTGAAAAAGCAGTCTTTAGAGATTTTAACCCAACCCAACTCAAAAAACAGAGGGGTGGGGACTACGTCTGTCAATGAGCTAAGAGAAAAGGATTTTACGGTAAGATTTTACAAAAATCCATTTTTCTCTAGCGCTCATTGACAGACGTAGTCCTCGGTGATACAGCACCTTCGGGACGTCCCAGAGCAGTATCACAAATGAGGGGTGGGAAAATGAAAATCAAATCCCAATCTAGAAGGCCCAACCGGTGCCTTTTTTTCAAACAGAAAAAACCCTCGAGGTAGACCCCCGGTCTCCTCAAATTGCGGCCTGCAAAACCTTGCGGCCAAATGAGGCATCCGCCGATGCCGTCACATCAATTTTATAGAATTTTGTAAAGGTATGTACCGACGACCAGGTGGCCGCCTTACATACCTGGACCACTGACGCCTGATGGCGAAAGGCCCAGGAAGTACTGAGCGCTCGAGTGGAGTGCGCCCTAACAGGGAACGGAGGACTCTGACCCTTAATAGAATAAGCCTGTACCACCGTTTGTCTAATCCATTTGGCAATGGTCGCGGCAGATGCAGGCAAACCCTTTCTGGGGCCATCCGTGATCACAAAAAGTGAATCCGTCTTACGGAATGATTCCGTAGCTTTCAGGTATACCCTGATTGCCCGAACCACATCTAAGGAATGCAACGCATGTTCCCGATGATGCTTGGGCTGAGGACACAAGGAAGGTAGTACAATATCTTCATTCAGATGAAAATCTGAAACCACCTTAGGAAGAAAAGATGGCTTAGGATGAATTACTACCTTATCCCTATGAATCACTAGGTATGGGGACTGGCATGATAATGCAGCCAGTTCTGACACCCTGCGAGCAGAAGTAATAGCCACCAAGAAGGCCACCTTCTGGGATAAAGTAAGCAAGGGAATCTCCCTGATGTTTTCAAAGGGAGGTTTCTGTAGAACCGACAAAACCAAATTAAGATCCCAGGGCGGTAAGGGCGCGCGGACTGGTGGAGCCAGGTGCCGCACCCCCTGGATGAAATTCCGCACCAAGGACTTGGTAGCTAAAGGCTTCTGAAAGAAGATTGCTAATGCTGAAACTTGACCCTTGATGGTGCTCAAGGCTAGCTTCTGCTCAACCCCTTGTTGCAAAAAGGCCAATATTCGAGTCACCGAATAGGTACGTGGAGGAAATCCTAAAGATTCGCACCACGCAATATAAGTCTTCCATGTGTGATAATAGACCTTGCTGGAAGTCGCTTTCCTTGCTTTAATAAGGGTAGGAATGACTGAAGTAGACAAACCTCTGTCCTTCAGTACTTGGGTCTCAATGGCCAGGCCATTAAAACCAGCGACTGTAAAGCATGATGGTAAATTGGTCCTTGAGACCACAGACACTCCCTGAGACGAAGTTCCCACGGAACGTCTGCGACTAGCATGTCCAAGTCGGCCAGCCTAGAATTTCTAGGACCACTGGCGCTGATAGAATCTGAACCAGGCGTCCCTAGAGGTATCTGGCCCCGACCATCCGAGAAAGTCTGGTCGTTTTCTGTTCCCACACATTTATCAGATACCTGATTGTTATCAGGAAGGGTGATCTTTTCTGGTTGAACCTCAGGGACCGAAGTCACCCGACTAGAGGCTACTTGGCCTATCTGGTCAACCAGATCCGATTCCTGTGAGGTATAGGGACTAATCTTAGGAAAAGGTAAAGGAAAAGATCTATTCAGGGAACGGTAACTACCGCTTCCTGTAGTACTTAAATGTTGGAAGGGAAGAATCGCACCGGTAGTAGTGGTTGATGCTCGATCTAATGTCCTGAATACCGGTGAAAACGTCCCCCCACCCTGAAACCGGGTGGGGGCGCACCTTCAGGCTGTGTACTCCTTTGCTTCGGGTTTGGCTGGGTTGGTCCTCTGCTTGTCCGACCAGCCCTTCTTGAACCCTCCTGGAGGAGTCTTGCCTTTCCCGCTTGTACCAGCCGGGCGCCCTTTATGGGCGGTAAAGAAAGGTCCTCGCTTGTTGCGAGGTCCCTTAGCTTTAGCAGCCTGTGGCAAAAAAGTGCTCTTGCCCCCAGTGGCATCCTTAATGATTTCATCTAGGTTGGCCCCAAATAGACGATTCCCCTGAAAAGGGAGATTTGTCAAGGTCTTTTTGGAACCTAGGTCAGCTGACCAGCATTTTAACCACAGCACACGTCTGAGGATGACCGCTGACATAGATGCATGCCCTAATAAGGGAGTAGTGTCCAAGGCTGCGTCACAGATAAACTGTAGCCCTTGTATAATCTGTTCCATCAAATCAGATGTCTCCTGGGGAATATCTTTTCCCCTAAGGTCTTGGCGTACCATTCTCGCCCATTCCGTAAGTGTCTGGGAAACTAGACCAATAACAATTACTGGTCTAAATGCTGACCCTATCAGAGAGAAGATGGTGCGGGACTCTGCTTCCATCTTTCGATCCACCGGATCCTTAAAGGACGAAGTGTCCTCCACTGGGATAACCGTGGCTTTATTCAGCCTGGAAATAGGTGGATCCACCACTGGTGGTACCGTCCATTTCTTAATGATGGATTCCTCAAACGGATAGCGTCTAGCAATATGCTTGGAAATAGTAAAGGTACGCTTAGAATGCTCCCATTCTCCTTTAATCTGATTACCGAAACACTTGGGTACAGGAAAAACCTTCACCGTTTTGATGGGCTTATTAGTACCAAAAGGAATCTCTGTTTCAGTTGCCTCTGCCGGTAAAGCCTCAAGTTTTAAGGTTTCCTGCACTGCCACAACTAGTGCGTCCACCAATGCTTCTTCCTGAATTATAGCGGGAGAAGAAACGTCCTCCTCACTGTCTGAGGGGGCTTTACCTGAGACAACAGCCCTTGCAGAGGAACCTGCAACTGCAGTGACCATCTCTGAATCTGAGTCAGAAGTGTCAGATAGTATAGGGGTAGGCGGGGGTCGCTTCCTTGACCCCCGTCCCTGACCGGCCGCCTCCACCCGAGCCACCATAGACTCCAAAATTGCTGTAAATGACTCTACACTCTGTGCACCGGCGGGTCCCGTGGCCCCCTCGAGGGAAACAGGTGGGGGAATATGTGTGGCAGGGTCCATGATAATTCCAGTCACTTCCTGGATAATATAATTCAAAAATAAAAAACTTTTTTTTTTTTTTTTCCAGACCCCCAGCGCCACAAAAAGCCCCTTAGTGTTACCTGCTAGGGATCCCTATCGATCGAGAGAGAGAGAGATAGACCCCCAGGCTCACCACTTGATGCTCAGAGTTAACTGCAACAGGTTATAGCGCTGTCTTGACAAACAGGAAGTCTTTTGGCTGGCTGCCCAGGAAGAAAGGAGGCGGCTCCGCCCCTCTGCACGCCTTCCGGCGCCTCCCCTAGCTCCACGAGGTGTTTGGATCACCTCAAACATGGCCGCCCCCATGCTGGAGACACGAGGCTACGCCAAAATGGCGGCTCGTGCGGTCCAGCAAAAAAAATGGCGGCGGCCTGTACTGAATAGCGGTGTGCTGCAGGGCACACAACACTCTCTCTGCATGGGGATTTGGCGTGGTTGGCGGTACCGGCCCTGGCGGACCGCATGGCCATTCGGGAGGCCTGCTAATAGCTGGAGATCTGATTAGGAAGGCAGTCTACATGTCTGTGGCTTCTGACTGGTAGGTAGCTTATTCTTATCACCGTAAGATTCCCAGAATGCCACTGATTACAATCTTTTTAACATGTATACAATTAGATTGTTAGCTCCCAAACCAAGCCTCCTGGCCTTTTGCACATAAAATCACACTCAAAGTAGGAGGATCTGTGTCATTTATAGGATAGAGAGGGACTCTATCTTACCATACAGAGAGGGGCCCGCGTTCACCACAAGACCCGTCAGGGGAAAAGGGGGAACATACTACTCACCATACCGGAACCAGGCGGGCACCAACTCCTGACAGTACCCCTCTCCACCGGGGCGGGAGGGCTGTCGACCGATATGGACGCCGTGACTCATGGTCTTTGGCGTTTCAGCGAGACGTTTAACTTGCGGGGTCAGTCCTTTAATGGGACTTTGTCGCGGCCGACCCAGCGCGGAGCTATGGCCTGCACGCGCTCGTAGGCTGAACTGGGGTGACCACCGGATCTCAACATCCAGCCCGTCGCCCAGTTCAGCTTTCTTGCTTGAAGATCTCACAGGAACACTGGAGAAAAAAAGCTGTCTAAAAAAATCTTTTAAGAAAAAAATCTTGCCAGGACCTAAGATCCCAGCAAGGTATCTAGGTCCTTACTCCTAACTAGACAGAAAATAACTGATTTGCTGAGGCAGAGAGAGAGAGGATATACCCTCTGGGACTGCCCCTAGGGTGTGGCCAGAGCTTTTTAATTTCCTGTCTAGTCCTGCTCCTGTGGAGGCAACATAACCCGAAGGTGCTGTATCACCGAGGACTACGTCTGTCAATGAGCGCTAGAGAAATTTGATTTTAACCACTTTACCACTAGAGGATTTTGCTGTCTTACGTCTGGGCCACTTTTTGCGATTCGGCACTGTGCGACTAACTGACAATTGCGCGGTAAAAACCATTTTTTTTTTAAATTTTTGGCCAATTTGTTTTCTGCTACCCATGTTTGGTAAAAAAAAAAATCACAATAAGCGTATTTTGATTGGTTTGCGCAAAAGTTATTGCGTTTACTAAGGGAAAGATTTATGTCATTTTTGGTGTTTTGGCGGCGATCTGCGGTTTTTTTTGCGGGACTGCGACATTGCGGCGGACAGATCGGACCCTTGACTGACATTTTTGACACTTTTGGGGGTACCAGTGACATTACTACAATAATTAGTGCTATATATATGCACTGTTACTGTAAAAATGACACTGGCAGGAAAGGGGTTCATTTTATTGGAGAGGGAGGGGTTAATGTATGCCTGGTGCTTACTAACGTGTGGGGGGGGGGGGGGAGGTGACTGTGTGACACAGGGACAGATCCAGGGTTCAGCTATGCTGAACACTGCAATCTGTCACTCCTTGTCACTTAGGAGATCCGCCCGCTCTGTTTACACAGGCGGGCGGATCTCCAAACTAGATTCCCCGACGATCGCCGCCGCTCCTCCCCTGGCCCGACTCCCGCTGTAACTGAAAACAGCGGGAGTGAGCCTCCGGCGGCGCGCGCGAGCCTCTGGCGGTGCGCGTGCGCTGCCGAGAGGGGGGAATGTCTGGTGACGTAGACCTACGTCGCCAGACGATAACGAGCCACTGTGCTGCAGTAGCAGCACAGTGACCAGTGGTAAAGCGGTTAAAGGGTGCCTTGACTGAAAAAAGGTTGCGAAACACTGTCTTAGCAAGTCCTCAAGAGATAAAAAGGCAGGTGGGGACACTGACACATCAGCACTCAATATAAACATTTTTTTATTTACCCCCTAGTTTTGATGAACTGTGGTTTTAATGATCCCTGCTTACAAAGACCTACTAAAGCATTTTCTAAGGCCAGCAGTTTTTAAGAGTTAAGTGCAGTGTTAGTTTTGCGCTCAGATTCAGAGTGAGCATAATCTTCCAGGATCCTACAATGTTCTGACATATATCCTTTAATCTTTTTTTTTTTTTCTCTTTCTTTTTAAAACCCACTTCTGAGTCTGTATCCTCAAGCTTTCTGCTTTCTCAGCAATGGTTTTCACAATTTGTGCTTTTCTTCTGCCAAACAGCTTCCTATTCCTATAATTCCCTGGCGAGGAGATAAGAAGATTAAAGGGTGCATGTGTATGGCAAGAACAGCTTGGAGAAATGTTTACGGGTCAAACTAGTTTAGGCTATAAATATTGAATTCTGAGCATGGCACAAGTAGAAACTTTATTATAAAGTAACCCTAGGCATTATATTATGATATTCAAGACGTACTAAATTTTACACTTCAGTTTGACCCAATTGCTAAATACCAGGCTGCCAACATGTAAGCTTAAGATGTAATCTTCCACTGAAACAAACTAATATTAGCAGGCTATGTGACCCATCGGAGCAACTTTTTTTTACAATAAGGCAAGTGCAACTGCCAACTAATTGACTGCAAAAGGTTGCAATAGTGTATGAGTCCGAACAAAGGCAACCCTCCGGCCACCTATTCTCAGAGTATGCCAATTTGTTCGCTCCATGCCTTTTTCGAGTCAATGTCAAAGTAGTGAAGCCAAAGAACATCATGCCAACTAGGAAAACCACAGGTCTTTGAAAGTCTCTCCAACCACCTTTGGCCCTCCTGCTCCCCCCCTCACTGTGATGGGTAGCCTGTCTCAAAGAAAGGACAAGCCAATGCTACATGCAGACAGAGCAACGTGCAGCATTCCATAATCACTAATCAGAATTCATTATGGAATCTCCATGTTTGCCATGGGTCCAGTGCTTTGCACTAATCTTCTATAGAATATCTAGGACTACCTCTGTGTTCAGCCTTTTAACAGTAGGTTTGTTTTTAGCAATGGAAACCTGGCACTGGCCATTTGCTAAAAAATAGTAAAATAGAATTTTTGTAAGAACTTACCGTAAAATTATTTTCTCTGACTCCTCTGACAGTCGCCGCCTGCAGAGGGCGCCATTACCCACTAGCAGTGTTAATTTCGTCGACTAAAAACGTTTGTCGACTAAATTAACACAATTTTAGTCGACTAAAACTAAAACAATTCAGATGACTAAAATACGACTAAAACTAAAATGGCATTTTAGTCAAAATAAAACGAAATAAAAAATTGACATCAAAATTAACACTCCTCTGCTGGCCATTTCTATATCGGCAACACAATTCCATCCAGAGCATGTAATAATAGCACATTAAAGTTTAAACATGTATTGCACCACCGCATAAGCATAAGTAAGGAGCATCTACTAAACTGCTGAAAACTAAACAATTAAGAAAAAGGCTTCTCTTATATTTTTCCCTAATATTTAATGTTGGTAATTTATTCAGGTAATATGTGACATTACAGCCAATGGAGTTTACAGCAGTGTTAATTTCGTCAACGAAAACGTTTTTTGTCAGCGCTTTCGTCACCGGCATTTTTCAATTGACTAAAACAAGACGCAAAGTATAGCACATTTTCGTCAAATGACGAAAACTATGACGAAAATCAAATCCGTTTTCGTTAACGAACGAAAACTAAATGAGAATGTGAGGCAGGGACGTTTACCCAACTTCCGGTTTTCACAGAGCTCCGCCTGTGTGGCGTCTGGCGTGGCGTGCCCCGTGACGTCCGACATGAGGAGTGGACTACTACAAGAGAGTCGACTCGAGACCAGTCACCTAACCTCACCAGAGCACTGCAGCCAGAAGCACCAGGCCTGACTCATCACAGGGCACTGGCACCCGGCCACCACCACATCCAGAGCAGAGCACCCACTGTGAGTTAACAGCCAGGCCAGCTATTACTGCCTCCCTGAGTCCCCTCAGACCATTCACCAGTCACCACTGGCATCCGATTCCGCCATCCATCCAGGACTGTGTGCGTGCATATAGGCCGCTGAGGCCGCCCGGCCCATCCTGTTCAACAACTTCAGTTCAGAGTCAGACCAGAGACCACCCTTAAACCTGAGACCCCCATCCAGCACTCTGAGCAGCACTGTGTGCACTCACTGCAGGCAGCAGCATTACAGGCCTCCTCTCTGACCTGACCATGACCATTTAGATGACTAAAATGAATTTTAGTCGACTAAAACGTCCTACATTTTAAAATGCAAATTGTTTTAGGCGACTAAAATGTACTGGAGTTTTAGTAGACTAAAAATGACTAAAACTAAAACACTTGCAGAAGACTAAAATGGGACTAAAACTAAAATGCCATTTTAGTCCTAAGACTAAATTGAAATTTGCTGCCAAAATTAACACTGCCCACTAGTGAAGGCTGTATGAACGGGCGGCGACTGTCAGAGGACGTGAGAGAAATTCACATTAAGGATCTTGCCTTTGCTCCCTAAACCTCTATTGCGATTAATACCCCCCCCCCCCCACCACCATCTTGAACTGGCCCATTCCTTCCCTTCAATCTTACTTGGGTAAAAATTAAGCAAGGTATACATGTAGATTTATGATCGTTTAAAACCCGCTGGAAACTCACAGATCCCCACATAAACAGAAGTGATGCTGATGCAGGGATCCCTCCCGCTGTTTTCTGACTGCCATTGTTTGCAAGGGCTGATCAAATGCAGATTTTCCAGCATGACCATTTGACTGAAGCCAGTTGTTTCACTGGCGTTTATTGAACAGACAGCGCTACACACGTCCTGAAAGTCCTGCTCAACCAGCCAACTCGTCACATGTATACACCGCTTTAGATCAGTCTTTCTCCAGCAGCCTTCTTGGATATCTACATCAGATATGCCAGGAGACACCAGCTTTTACTGTGCCTGGAGGAGAGCAGTTTCGGTGGTGGCTGTCTTAACCCGGAAGAGTAAGTCATCTCCAGATGACATCATGAAAGAAGACAGCAGATCAGTTGAAAGATGCTTGATTTCCTAGGTGGGAAAGTGTTCAGGATATCCCAGCATGCCAGGTAAGAAAGGGTAAAAAAAAATGACCTCCAGAAGGGTAAAGTTCCTCTAAGGCTGGGTTCCCCTATTGCGAAATGAATGCGGGTTTCCCCCCTATCGAATTTGCATGTCAGGAGAGTGTGGCTGGCTCTCTATGGAGCAAGTTCACATATCTCTGAATCGGCTCCGGGGCGAATTGCACAAGAGTCCGTTTAAGGTCCAGATTCAGCCAAAAATGCGGACTGAAATCAGACCTAAAATGGTGAACAGGGGCACATGGGACCCCCGCTGTGAGCTGCTCCATGCAGCAGTGTGAACCTAGCCCAAGTATGCAAACTGCCAGCACAGACATTACAGTGCCTAAAACATTTGCCTGCCATTCGGATACTGACGCAGAGATATATATATTTATTGGCACCAGCTCTACTGAAGGTCAATGACAAAACACGGGGATTAAACCAAGCGATTCAGTCAACCTTCGACTGACTTACTGCCCCATAAGGCAAAAACATTGGCAGGATATGTTCGCTACACTCCAATGCAGACCATCACAAACTTAGGACATTTTTCCAAGGCATTCTGCGACATGCCCTATGCTTTCGCTGGCAGCAATACAACATTGCAATATAAACATGCAGGAAAGATCAGGCATGGTTAACAAAAAACACACAGGTACTCTGCACATCCAGAATAAACCATTCAGATGCTTGGTGCCAATCTCTGGCACTACATCATACTGGGTGACAGCACAGTTAATGCACAATAGACCAGTTAAAGTTCAAATTTCATTACAGGATCTGAGGCAGCACAGAAGACGTGAACCAGCCAGCCTTCCTAAAGTGGTTGTAAAAGGCAGAAGGCTTTTTTTTTTTTATCTTAAAGTGGAGTTCCACCTAAAAAAAAAAAAAATACATAAAAATACCCCCGGGACAGTCAGGGCTAGTACATTCCACAATGGCTAGCCTCTGAACTGTCCCGGGTTGCACTTACCTGCAAGAAGAAATACTTACCTTGAAAATGTATTGTCCAACACTGCCATCTTAGGTGTGGGCAGCTTGAAGATAGCGCTATTCTCTTCTGCGTCTTCTTCCGTCCTCTTCAGTCCCACGATGCACTGCGCCGGCCCCGCCGTCACTTCCGGGTCTGCAGCGTCATTCCTGCACAGCTTCTGGGCATGCCCAGAAGCGGTTTAGCAAGGTATGACGGCACCTGCACCGGAACTGACATCGGGGCCGGTGCAGGCGCATGGATTCCTGGGAGCGATGACGTTCAGCTCCCAGGAATCATTGCAAGCCAGGAAGTGATGACTCGCCGTGGCCGCCAAGGGAAGAGGAAGTAAGGTAAGTATATTATCTTCTTAACAAGGGAAGTAAAAAAAAAAAAAAAAAAAAATTGTGATTATCCATTTGTTTTTCAGGTGACCCGGAGCAAGAAGATGGACGGAACTTTAATTTTAGGGTGGAGCTCCGCTTTAATGCATTCTATGCATTAAGATAAAAAGCCTTCTGTATGCAGCAGCCCGCTAATACTTACCTGAGCCCCTTCACGATCCAGCGATGTCCACGAATGTTTTGGTCGTCCGGGACTCTCCTGATTGGCTGGGAGCCAATCAGGAGAGAGAGAGGGGGAGGGGCCGAACCGCAGCAACGTGTCTGAATGGATACACAGAGTTGCGGGTCGGCTCGGGTTCTCTCATAAGAAGCTGCCTGCTATGGGGGCACTCAACAGGAGGGAGGGGCCAGGAGCTCCAGCCAGGGCACGGAGAAGAGGAGGATCGGGGCTACCCTGTGCAAAACTACTGCACAGAGGAGGTAAAAAATAACATGTTTGTTATATTAATATATTTAAAAAAACACGAGACTTTACAATTACTTTAAGAGCCAATTCAGACTAGCGCGACACGACTTTGGGGGGCGACCTGTGAAGTCGTGTGCACCGCGACTTCGGCGCGACTTGCAGAGACTTCACATAATGGAAGTCTATGCAAGTCGCTCCGAGGTCGCCCCAAAGTAGTACAGGACCCTTTTTCTAAGTCGAAGCGTCTTGTGTCGCTCCTATTAGAACGGGTCCTGTGCTAATCAATGGACCGCGACCGAGCGTGACTTGTCAGGCTGACAAGTCGCGCTAATGTGAATGGGCTCTTAAACTATCATGCAGACAGACTTCAAAATACTTTTCTCCTGGCAGGAGAAAAGCATCTTTAAAAACTCGCCTAATTTGTGTAACTGCAAACACATTTAGGCGCCTAAAGCGCTTTCATTCATTTCATTGACCAGAATATTAAACATCTGTAAAATAGGAGTTTTTGAGCTGCAGTGTGCCTGAGGCCTAACATAAATAAAAACCATTTGTAAAAATAACAGCCCTGCTAAAAAACGGTACCAGTGTGCCTTTTTTATTGTTACCTTTAGATATCTGAAACTTTGCAACTGGCCAGTCATGGGCTATACTGCCACACATAGGTCATCTTTTCTAAATAAAGCTATTTTTTTTTTTTTAGGTATTGATTTTGCTCCTCCACCCCTCTAATACTTACCTGAGCCCTCATTGAATCCAGCGCTGTGCACATCTGCGTCTCCTCTCTCCCCTCACTTCCGGGTCTCGCTGGCTTTGCAGGGCCACTGGGAGCCATTGGCTCCGGCTGCTGTCAATCAGTGACAAGTGAGCGGGGCAGAGTCCCACTATAGACAGCTGGGCTTGGGAGCGAGCATGCATGAGTGCCTCTATGAGAAGTGGCTACCCGTGGGTGTACTGGATGGAGGAGGAGGAGCCAGCACTGGTAGGAGACCCAAGACCAGGATGTTTAGGGCCGCTCTTTACAATTCCATTACTCTTTTCCCCCTTTACTTTAACCTGGGAATTCTGTCATTAACCACTTCTGGACCGGCAGGTCCCCCGCCCCCCGTAATGACCAGGCCATTTTTTCCAATACGGCACTGCGTTACTATAACTGACAATTGTGCGGTCGTTGCTAAAGTTTACAAGTACTAGGTATTTTTAGACACAGACCTTCAACAAAACATGCACATCAGGAAGTCAAAGTCAGAACTTTTGATCTGAACACTTGTTTTAGGTCTGTGCATAATGGCTCTAATTTATTTATTTAACCCCATCCTGCCGCCGTCGCCTCCTGGCCCTTCAAGAGCTAAACAAGCGGGAGGCGGGCATTTGGGTCATGTGACTGCTGTGATTGACCCTCAGATGAGCAGAAAGCTCCCAATTGCAAGTAAGCATCAGGAGCTTTCCAATGCTCACTGGTGACTGCAGCGGCTGTGCTGGGAGGCCGCATATATGAGCTACAATGGCGGGAAGAGGTTACGGTGGATGTAAACCACATTCCTGAAATCTGACCTAACCACATATCTGCAGTGTTTACTAATCTCTCTCTAAAGCCCTAAGTGTTGTCTCTCTCTGTTGCTCTGTTCCGCTGTTATCGGCATGATAACTTTGACAAGTTCTCCAACACAGGAGATAAAAGCAGCTTAAAATTTGTGTCGGGGTGGGTGCATAGAGATAGATTAGCAGACTAAAGATCCTCAAAAAAAGAAAAGAAAAAAAAAAAAAAAAAAACGAAAGCTGTAATAATGTCAAAGTAAGGAAAATATTTATGTCTAAAGCTTTCCTGTGTGCAATTTCAACTCTCGGCATGGAGTATTCCATACAAAACCCTCTTGTGAAAATATAATTAGACACTAGCTGCTTCATAATAAATATGAATGCCCTAAGAACAATAAAGCATTTTCTGAGTTTCCAATTCAATTTTACAAAGCATGAGTGTAGGGTGACAGCCATTACATGTCAGCAATATATCTGCAAACAGAAAAGCCTCTGTTATCTGGGCTCTTCTACATCTATCTTGCAGCAGCCAGGCAGACAATTGTGAAATTGATGCAACGAGATCGGCATTATGTGGAATAAAGAGACAGTGGGGAAAAACTACCTAAAATATTGTGGTTGGCAGCAACTTGTTCTTGGTGGAATACGCTCACCGACCCCTGAAATTAACTGCTAGCTTCCAGATTGGAATAACTGGTTCCTGAATTCTACATTTCTCTGCTTACCCTTATCTTATGTAGCCAAAATTTAAAGCAACTGTTGCATTATTAATGGCTCAACATTTTTGGAGCTGGCACATAAGTATTAGAATATTTGCACAAGCCAATATAAAGACCAGAATACAATAGGTATGGGAGCAGTCGGGTACTTCACGCTAATCTGGGTGATAAAGTACTCCCAACTAGCAATCAGTAAAATGCATAAAAAATAAAAAACACACACAAGGCTCAAAGAAAGTTTATTTCCTCGGGATAATAAAACAAAATCATTATATACGTGGCAAATAACTTGTTATCTGATAAGAACTCTTCACACTTTTTTTTTTATGATGCCGTAAAATTTATGGCTTAGAACAGAAAATCCAATCCATGCTATGGTTATGTGTACTACAATGCTAGTCTAAGAAATTAAATAAAAACATAAAAAAAAAAAAAAAAGAGCAATGCATTACAGCTGCAGTATTTCGATTTGTATCAATTAGGACAGGCTTGCAAAACAGAGAGAACACCTCTCCCATACTAGCCCCATACACATACATCAAAACCAACCAGGTGTAAAAACAAGGGTACAAGGGTCGCTAAAAAAAAAAAAAAAGAAAACTCCTAAATCCATAGATCCATAGAGAGGAATTGGTAAACACTCCCCTGCTACACTGCTATAAATACGAACAACCACCTGAAGACTTCAAGATCTGACTCCACCGGGAAAGCTTCTGGTTCCCTGCTGCACGAAATGGTTGGATCCACCACAACCCCATTGTGAAGGGTCAGCTGGAGGAACCCCAGACCGCACGGAGGACGATCTGCGATTTTTTTTGAGGGACTGCGACATTGCGGCGGACAGATCGGACCCTTGACTGACATTTTTGATACTTTTGGGGTTACCAGTGACATTACTACAGTAATCAGTGCTATACATATGCACTGTTACTGTAAATGTGACACTGGCAGTGAAGAGGTTAACTTTTTTTAGAGGGAGGGGTTAAGTGTGTCCCTAGGGGAGTGCTTCTGTGATTGGCTGTGGCTTGAGGTGTAAGAACAGTGATCAACGGTCCTACATAGTAGAACCGTATGATCACTATTCTTACACAGGGGAGAATGACAGGCGGCTTTGTTTACATTAGCCGCCTGCCTTTCTCCAGGTGTAATGGATGATCGCGAGTGCCGGCGGACATCGGGTTCGCCGGGCACACGCGGGGGGGTCCGTGTCCGAGCGGGAGCGCGCATCCGGCGGAGCGCGCTCGCTCCCCAGAGCCTCACAGGCTAGTGACATAAGGCTTTGCCTGTGAGGGGCTGACCGCCGCAGTATATGTACTTGCGGCGGTCGGCAAGTGGTTAAGTGCAGCTTTACTGGGATTCTCTCCAATGCCCTGTTGGGGCCCTCTAGTTGTCGATTAATGAATTAGTTGTTTTGGCCCTACAATAATCGATGAAAATGGTTGTCAACTATTTTCATAATCAATTAGTTGGTCAGCTGATTAGTTGTCCTGTATACATAATGCATTATTTGTTTACATATCAGAAAATACAGTGCAGCACACATACAGCTCAGTACACCCTCCATACAGGTCAGTAAGTGCCTGAGACCTTGTGAATGTGTGGGGAGCAATGTACAAATGAACCCCTTATAGTAACGATTATCTGCTCTTATTGTACTATAAAGGTCTAATTTTAGTTTTTTTTTTTAACCCCATTATGACAGGTGATACAAAAAAAAAAAAAAAAAAAAAAAAAAAAAGCATGCTGCTTGGTTCACACCTTTGTGTTTTTTGGTGCTTTTTACGGAAACGCACTACAGTTCATTAAACATGGTTCCCTGTGGGACACATTCACATCTATGCATTTTTCAGCCGCTGCATATTTGGAAAGAGTCAGTCAAGGACTTTTTTTTCCAACGCAAAACGGTGCTTTTTTTTTTTTTTTTTTGCTTTTTTGGTTCAACAGACTTCAATGGAGAAGCTGCAGAAAAACATGTAGTGCGTTTTTGCCCCGATTTGCATTTTTTAATCTGTCCAACAAGAAATTTGGCAAAAGGAAAAAAAAAAAAAAAAGCATGAAAAATGCAAAACCCAAATCGCAGCAAAAATGGATTTTTGTAAAATCTTACCGTAAAATCCTTTTCTCTTAAGCTCATTGACAGACGCAGTCCTCTTGATTAATATCAACTTGGGTTATACTGCCCTCTACAGGAGTAGGACACTAGGCAGAAGGAAAACGTTCTGGCCACACCTTAGGGGCAGTCCCAGAGGGTATATCCTCTCTCCCCCTGCTACAGGATGTCAGTTATGTCACAAAGCAGTGTCAGAGAATTTAACCCATCCCAACTCAAAAGTAGAGGGGCGGGTACTGCGTCTGTCAATGAGCTTAAGAGAAAAGGATTTTACGGTAAGATTTTACAAAAATCAATTTTTCTCTGTCGCTCATTGACAGACGCAGTCCTCTTGATTAATATCAACTTGGGACGTCCCAAAGCAGTGCCACAAATGAGGGGTGGGATAACAGAAATCAAAATTTAAATCCAGAAGGCCCAACTGGTACCCAGGGCGGTAAGGGTGCGCGCACTGGCGGAGCCAGGTGTCGCACCCCCTGGATGAAATTCCGCACCAAGGAATTAGTAGCCAAAAGGTTTCTGAAAGAAGATTGCCAACGCTGAAACCTGACCCTTGATAGTGCTCAAGGACAGTTTCTGCACAACCCCCTGTTGCAGAAAGGCCAAGATTCGGGTCACCGAATAGGTACGTGGAGGAAATCTAAGAGATTCACACCACGCAATATAAGCCTTCCATGTGCGATAATAGACCTTGCTGGAAGTCGCCTTCCTTGCTTTAATTAAAGTAGGAATAACTGAAGCTGACAATCCCTTATCCTTCAGCACCTGGGTCTCAATGGCCAGGCCGTTAAAGCCAGCGATTGTAAAGCAAGATGGAAGATCGGTCCGTGAGACAGCAGATCCTCCTTGAGAGGAAGTCTCCAAGGAGCGTCCGTGACCAGCCTCACCAAGTCGGCGTACCAGGCTCGACGAGGTCAGTCCGGAGTTCCTAGAATGACTGGAATTCCCTCTACCTCTATCCTGCGAAGAAGTTTCGGCAGTAACTTAAGATGATGGAAGGCATACCGTAGCTGATACTGCCCTCACGGGGCGACCAGCGCGTCTGCTGCGGCCGCTAGAGGATCGCGGGCGCGAGCTGCAAACCTCCGCACCTTCCTGTTGAGCCGAGATGCCAACAGACCCACATCCGGGGTGCCCCAATGAAGGCACAACTGGTGAAATACCTCTGGATGAAGAGACCATTCCCCTTGATCCAGAATCTGACGGCTGAGATAATCTGCCTGCCAATTTTCCACCCCCGGAGTGAATATCGCGGAGGGAGTCGGAACAAACCGTTCCGCCCAATGAAGAATGCTGGCCACTTCTATGGCCGCCAGGGCACTCTTGGTGCCCCCTTGGTGATTGACATAAGCCACAGCCGTGGCATTGTCCGACTGGATCCGAACCGGGCTGCCCTGGAGCTGCTCGGTCCAGTAAATCAGACAGAGTCTGATCGCTCTCAGTTCCAACACATTTATCGGAAACCTGGATTCTATCGGAAGCAGTGACTTCCCCTGGCTGAGCATTGGAGACCGAAGCCACCAGACCAGAGACTCCCTGGTCCGCTCGCTCAACCGGATCCGATTGTCCAGGGAATCGGGATTCCGATTCCATTAGAAAAGAATCTCCTTTAGGAGAATTCAGGTATGAGACTGGGCATACGGTACTTCCTCTAAGAAGGCCACCATCAATCCCAGGATCCTCATGCAAGTCCTGGAGGGAACTGGGAATGATCTTTGGGAAAAGTGAAGAAAACGTTCTGCTCAAGGAACGGGAACTACCACTCCCTGTAGCATCAAGTCAATTACTGCCCCCCGCAAAGCTTTTAAGCGATTCGGGGATAGTCGAATGTTGGAAGGGAAGAATCGCACCGGTAGAAGTGATCGAAACTCGATCTTGTATCCCGACCGTATGACCTTGTGAACCCCTTTGTTCGGGATTCTGGAAAGCCATAGATCAGGAAACCAGTGAAGACGTCCCCCCACCCCAGAGATGGGTGGGGGCGCACCTTCAGGCTGTATTGGTTTTATTTTCAGGTTTAGCTGAGCCGGACTTTTGTTTACCCGACCAGCGCCCTTTGAAACCCCCTGAAGGGGCTTTGGAGCCCTTATCGCTCGCCCCAGCGGAACGAACAAACTTTTTATGAGCAGCAAAGGAAGGTCCTCGCCTGTTACGAGGTCCTTTACCTTTAGCAGTCTGTGGCAAAAAAGTGCTCTTGCCCCCAGTGAGATCCTTTATAATCTCATCCAAGGTGGCCCGAAACAGGCGATCCCCTTGAAAAGGGAGATTAGCCAAAGCTTTTTTGGAACCTTGATCCGCCGACCAGCACTTTAACCACAACACGCGTCTGAGGACCACTGCTGACACCGATGCAGGCCCTAACAAGGGAGCGGCGTCACAGACGAACTGTAGTCCTTGTATAATCTGCTCCATCAAATCGGATGCTGCCGGGGGGGGGGGGGGGGGATACTTCTCCCCTTTAAGTCACGGCGTAACAATTTGGCCCATTCTGTTAATGTTTGTGAAACTAAACCACTAAACTAAAGGACGGAGCATCCTCCAACGGGATAACAGTGGCTTTATTTAGTCTGGAAATCGGTGATTCCACCACTGGTGGTACCGTCCATTTTTTAAGGAGGGATTCCTCAAACGGATAGCGCCTAGCAATGCGTTTGGAAATAGCAAGGGTTCGTTTCGGACGATCCCATTCCTCTAATTTTATTACCAAAACGTTTGGGCAAGGGAAAAACCTTCGCCATCTTGGTAGGCTTGCTAGCACCAAAAGGAATTTCAGTCTCAGCTACCTCTGCCGGTGTAACCTGAAGTCTTAAGGTTTCCCGGACAGACACAACTAGTGCGTCCACCAACGCTTCTTCTTGTGCTATGGCGGAGGCAGAAACGTCCTCCTCACTGTCTGAGGAGACCGTACCTGAGACAGCAGCCCCAGAAGAGGGACCTGCAGCTGCAGTGACCAGCTCAGAATCCGTATCTGAAGTATCAGATGAAATAGGGGTAGGCGGGGGTCGCTTTCTTGACCCCCGTCCCTGACAGGCCACCTCCACCCGGGATACCAAAGACTCCAAAACTGCTGATAATGCATCAATCACAAGTGGGTTACTGGAGGGTCCTGCGGCCACCTCGAGGGGATCAGGTGGGGATACATGTGTGGCAGGGTCCATGATTATTCAAGACACTTGCCAGCAAACAAAAAAAATAATTGCAAAGAAAAAAATGGATTTTTTGTAAGATCTTACCGTAAAATCCTTTTCTCTTAGCTCATTGACAGACTTAGTCCTCGGTGATACACCACCTTCGGGTTATGTTGCCTCCACAGGAGCAGGACTAGACAGGAAATTAAAAAGCTCTGGCCACACCCTAGGGGCAGTCCCAGAGGGTATATCCTCTCTCTCTCTGCCTCAGCAAATCAGTTATGTGAAAAAGTAGTCTTTAGAGATTTAACCCAACCCAACTCAAAAAACAGAGGGGCGGGGACTACGTCTGTCAATGAGCTAAGAGAAAAGGATTTTACGGTAAGATCTTACAAAAAATCCATTTTTCTCTAGCGCTCATTGACAGACGTAGTCCTCGGTGATACACCACCTTCGGGACGTCCCAGAGCAGTATCACAACTGAGGGGTGGGAAAATGAAATCAAATCCCAATCTAGAAGGCTCAACCGGTGCCAACTAGAAGTTTACAATGCTCATCCTTAATGATGAGACTCAACAAAAAAGAGAAAAAAATCTTTTTTTTTTTTTCAAACAGAAAAAAACCCTCGAGGTAGACCACCGGTCTCCTCAAATTGCGGCCTGCAAAACCTTGCGGCCAAATGAGGCATCCGCCGATGCCGTCACATCAATTTTATAGAATTTTGTAAAGGTATGTACCGACGACCAGGTGGCCGCCTTACATACCTGGACCACTGACGCCTGATGGCGAAAGGCCCAGGAAGTACTGAGCGCTCGAGTGGAGTGCGCCCTAACAGGGAACGGAGGACTCTGACCCTTAATAGAATAAGCCTGTACCACCGTTTGTCTAATCCATTTGGCAATGGTCGCGGCAGATGCAGGCAAACCCTTTCTGGGGCCATCCGTGATCACAAAAAGTGAATCCGTCTTACGGAATGATTCCGTAGCTTTCAGGTATACCCTGATTGCCCGAACCACATCTAAGGAATGCAACGCATGTTCCCGATGATGCCTGGGCTGAGGACACAAGGAAGGTAGTACAATATCTTCATTCAGATGAAAATCTGAAACCACCTTAGGAAGAAAAGATGGCTTAGGATGAAGTACTACCTTATCCCTATGAATCACTAGGTATGGGGACTGGCATGATAATGCAGCCAGTTCTGACACCCTGCGAGCAGAAGTAATAGCCACCAAGAAGGCCACCTTCTGGGATAAAGTAAGCAAGGGAATCTCCCTGATGTTTTCAAAGGGAGGTTTCTGTAGAACCGACAAAACCAAATTAAGATCCCAGGGCGGTAAGGGCGCGCGGACTGGAGGAGCCAGGTGCCGCACCCCCTGGATGAAATTCCGCACCAAGGACTTGGTAGCTAAAGGTTTCTGAAAGAAAATTGCTAATGCTGAAACTTGACCCTTGATGGTGCTCAAGGCTAGCTTCTGCTCAACCCCTTGTTGCAAAAAGGCCAATATTCGAGTCACCGAATAGGTACGTGGAGGAAATCCTAAAGATTCGCACCACGCAATATAAGTCTTCCATGTGTGATAATAGACCTTGCTGGAAGTCGCTTTCCTTGCTTTAATAAGGGTAGGAATGACTGAAGTAGACAAACCTCTGTCCTTCAGTACTTGGGTCTCAATGGCCAGGCCATTAAACCCAGCGACTGTAAAGCATGATGGTAAATTGGTCCTTGAGACCACAGACACTCCCTGAGACGAAGTTCCCACGGAACGTCTGCGACTAGCATGTCCAAGTCGGCCAGGCCGGCTTGAGGAGGCCAGCCTAGAATTTCTAGGACCACTGGCGCTGATAGAATCTGAACCAGGCGTCCCTAGAGGTATCTGGCCCCGACCATCCGAGAAAGTCTGGTCGTTTTCTGTTCCCACACATTTATCAGATACCCGATTGTTATCAGGAAGGGTGATCTTTTCTGGTTGAACCTCAGGGACCGAAGTCACCCGACTAGAGGCTACTTGGCCTATCTGGTCAACCAGATCCGATTCCTGTGAGGTATAGGGACTAATCTTAGGAAAAGGTAAAGTAAAAGATCTATTCAGGGAACGGTAACTACCGCTTCCTGTAGTACTTAAATGTTGGAAGGGAAGAATCGCACCGGTAGTAGTGGTTGATGCTCGATCTAATGTCCTGAATACCGGTGAAAACGTCCCCCCACCCTGAAACCGGGTGGGGGCGCACCTTCAGGCTGTGTACTCCTTTGCTTCGGGTTTGGCTGAGTTGGTCCTCTGCTTGTCCGACCAGCCCTTCTTGAACCCTCCTGGAGGAGTCTTGCCTTTCCCGCTAGTACCAGCCGGGCGCCCTTTATGGGCGGTAAAGAAAGGTCCTCGCTTGTTGCGAGGTCCCTTAGCTTTTGCAGCCTGTGGCAAAAAAGTGCTCTTACCCCCAGTGGCATCCTTAATGATTTCATCTAGGTTGGCCCCAAATAGACGATTCCCCTGAAAAGGGAGATTTGTCAAGGTCTTCTTGGAACCTAGGTCAGCTGACCAGCATTTTAACCACAGCACACGTCTGAGGATCACCGCTGACATAGATGCATGCCCTAATAAGGGAGTAGTGTCCAAGGCTGCGTCACAGATAAACTGTAGCCCTTGTATAATCTGTTCCATCAAATCAGATGTCTCCTGGGGAATATCCTTTCCCCTAAGGTCTTGGCGTACCATTTTCGCCCATTCCATAAGTGTCTGGGAAACTAGACCAATAACAATTACTGGTCTAAATGCTGACCCTATCAGAGAGAAGATGGTGCGGGACTCTGCTTCCATCTTTCGATCCACCGGATCCTTAAAGGACGAAGTGTCCTCCACTGGGATAACCGTGGCTTTATTCAGCCTGGAAATAGGTGGATCCACCACTGGTGGTACCATCCATTTCTTAATGATGGATTCCTCAAACGGATAGCGTCTAGCAATACGCTTGGAAATAGTAAAGGTACGTTTAGAATGCTCCCATTCTCCTTTAATCTGATTACCGAAACATTTGGGTACAGGAAAAACCTTCACCGTTTTGATGGGCTTATTAGTACCAAAAGGAATCTCTGTTTCAGTTGCCTCTGCCGGTAAAGCCTCAAGTTTTAAGGTTTCCTGCACTGCCACAACTAGTGCGTCCACCAATGCTTCTTCCTGAATTATAGCAGGAGAAGAAGCGTCCTCCTCACTGTCTGAGGGGGCTTTACCTGGGATAACAGCCCTTGCAGAGGAACCTGCAACTGCAGTGACCATCTCTGAATCTGAGTCAGAGGTGTCAGATAGTATAGGGGTAGGCGGGGGTCGCTTCCTTGACCCCCGTCCCTGACAGGCCGCCTCCACCCGAGCCACCATAGACTCCAAAATTGCTGTAAATGACTCTACACTCTGTGCACCGGCGGGTCCCGTGGCCCCCTCGAGGGAAACAGGTGGGGGAATATGTGTGGCAGGGTCCATGATAATTCCAGTCACTTCCTGGATAATATAATTCAAAAATAAAAAACTTTTTTTTTTTTTTTTTCTCAGACCCCCAGCGCCACAAAAAAGCCCCTTAGTGTTACCTGCTAGGGATCCCTATCGATCGAGAGAGAGAGAGATAGACCCCCAGGCTCACCACTTGATGCTCAGAGTTTAACTGCAACAGGTTACAGCGCTGTCTTGACAAACAGGAAGTCTTTTGGCTGGCTGCCCAGGAAGAAAGGAGGCGGCTCCGCCCCTCTGCACGCCTTCCGGCGCCTCCCCAAGCTCCACGAGGTGTTTGGATCACCTCAAACATGGCCGCCCCCATGCTGGAGACACGAGGCTACGCCAAAATGGCGGCTCGTGCGATCCAGCAAAAAAAATGGCGGCGGCCTGTACTGAATAGCGGTGTGCTGCAGGGCACACAACACTCTCTCTGCATGGGGATTTGGCGTGGTTGGCGGTACCGGCCCTGGCGGACCGCATGGCCATTCGGGAGGCCTGCTAATAGCTGGAGATCTGATTAGGAAGGCAGTCTACATGTCCGTGGCTTCTGACTGGTAGGTAGCTTATTCTTATCACCGTAAGATTCCCAGAATGCCACAGATTACATCTTTTTAACATGTATACAATTAGATTGTTAGCTCCCAAACCAAGCCTCCTGGCTTTTTGCACATAAAATCACACTCAAAGTAGGAGGATCTGTGTCATGTTATAGGATAGAGAGGGACTCTATCTTACCATACAGAGAGGGGCCCGCGTTCACCACAAGACCCGTCAGGGGAAAAGGGGGAACATACTACTCACCATACCGGAACCAGGCGGGCACCAACTCCTGACAGTACCCCTCTTCACCGGGGCGGGAGGGCTGTCGACCGATACGGACGCCGTGACTCATGGTCTTTGGCGTTTCAGCGAGACGTTTAACTCGCGGGGTCAGTCCTTTAATGGGACTTTGTCGCGGCCGACCCAGCGCGGAGCTATGGCCTGCACGCGCTCGTAGGCTGAACTGGGGTGACCACCGGATCTCAACATCCAGCCCGTCGCCCAGTTCAGCTTTCTTGCTTGAAGATCTCACAGGAACACTGGAGAAAAAAAGCTGTCTAAAAAATCCTTTAAGAAAAAGTTCTTGCCAGGACCTAAGATCCCAGCAAGGTATCTAGGTCCTTACTCCTAACTAGACAGAAAATAACTGATTTGCTGAGGCAGAGAGAGAGAGGATATACCCTCTGGGACTGCCCCTAGGGTGTGGCTAGAGCTTTTTAATTTCCTGTCTAGTCCTGCTCCTGTGGAGGCAACATAACCCGAAGGTGGTGTATCACCGAGGACTACGTCTGTCAATGAGCGCTAGAGAAAAACTTTTTTTTTTTTTTTTTTTTCAGTAGTCCCCCAGCGCAACAGCGCCCCTCAGTGTTACCTGCTTGGACACCACAGAGAGAGAGAGAGAGAGAGAGAGAGAGAGAGAGAGAGAGAGACCCCAAGGCTCACCACCTGATGCACAGAAGTTTCTATCAACCTGCTCCCAGCACTGTCTGTTACAGACAGGAAGTCTTTGGCTCGTTTTCCCGGGTAAAGGAGGCGGCTCCGCCCCTTTACGCGCCTTCCGGCGCTTCCCATACTACTCCTCGAGGTGTTTGGTCATCTCCAAAATGGCCGCCCCCATGCTGGAGACACGAGGCTAAGCCAAGATGGCGGCCCCCCGCGACCTGCGGGAAAATGGCGGCGGCCTGTGGAAAGGACAGGGGGAGAGGGGGGGGAACATCTTACTCACCATACCGGAACCGGCGGGCGCCACTCCTGACAGAAACCCTCTCCACCAAGGTGGGGGGGCTGTCGACCAATACAGACGCCGTGACTCAGTTTACAACTGGTCGTCGGCGACCAGGCGAGACGTTTAACTCGCAGGGTCAGTCCTCGTCCAGTGGGACTATGTCGCGGCCGACCCAGCGCGGAGCTAGGGCCTGCACGCGCTCGTAGGCTGACTGGGGTGACCACTGGATCTTAACATCCAGCCGTCGCCCAGTTTCAGCATACTTGCTTGAAGATCTCACAGGAACAACTGGAGAAAAAAGCTGCCTAAAAAAAAGTTTTTCGAAAAAAATCTTGCCAGGACCAAAGATCCCAGCAAGGAACTTAGGTCCTTACTCCTAACTAGACAGAAAAAACTGACATCCTGTAGCAGGGGGAGAGAGGATATACCCTCTGGGACTGCCCCTAAGGTGTGGCCAGAACGTTTTCTTTCTGCCTAGTGTCCTACTCCTGTAGAGGGCAGTATAACCCAAGTTGATATTAATCAAGAGGACTGCGTCTGTCAATGAGCGACAGAGAAAATAGTGTGTGCAAAAACGCAAAATGCACAGCAAAAAGCACTGCAGAAATGGATCAAAAGCAAACTGCATAATGACAACCGAGCAGCTTCTCAGCTGCATCGGTGGTTGTTACAAGAAAGCCGACCTTCGGCTCTAAACAACGGTACCGAGGTGGTACCTCTAGCTGCAGGCATCACCCCGGGACAACCCCTGAAGCCGAGGCTGCATATTTGCATTCCGTCGGCGTGAAGGGGTTAAAAGGCCTAAACAATCGTCCAAGTACTTTTTATTCCTGCAAACTATTTTACACTTTCACTTGTGCTGTTGGTTTTGTCTGATAAGTAATCCATTTGTTCAGTGCACTGGGAAACACCCAGCTAGGACTTGGTAAAGCTGCAAGGTTATTATGCATAATAAATACTTTGATTTTATTTGTGAAATGTGTTATTTCAAAAAAAACAGGGTTTGAGAGCTTCCATTATGCTGGCTTGGCTGCCAGCATTCAAATGCTGTAATCCAAAAATCTTAATAGCATTTGTTTACTTGCAGGTTACATCCAGTCTGTAAACGACCTAGGCCGGTATTTCTTGACCCTTTTAACATGGAGGAACCCTTAAAAATAACTTTTGGGCTCAGGAAACCACTGCTAATAATTACTTTATCTACAGATCGCAGTACATTAGCCTGGTGCTTCCCTTGCAGGCAGCTTGAAAGACCATTGGGATTAGTGGTTACTTACCAGAGAGGCAGAAATTGTTCAAGGAACTCTGGAAACGGAACCCTGGTTGAGAAAGGTTGTCCTAGGCTCATGATATAAGAGTTCGCTTGTCAGAATAAATTGTATGCAGTTTTACATACTCATGTCTACTTTGTGTATCTGTATGCATTGTTCAAAAGAAGTACCATAGCAGTCAGTGAAACTAGCCTTGGACACTGACCCCTGTCTTTTGCATTACACACAAATAGATTTTTGTCTTGGCAGAAACTCGTATGTACATGGGTATAAATGTGCCATTTAAGCACCCCTTTTAAACGTGAAACCTCTGGTAAACTTTAGGTATCGTGAGAAGCCAGATCTCACCTGCCACTTCACTGGAATCCTCTTCAGAATAATGCTGGAGCCTCCGGAGGTTCCTGTGCAAATGCCAACTCTCTAAGTGCCGGTTCACACTTCTGCGATGCGGGAACGATGCGAATATGCAGCGTGTTCCCGCATCGGATCCGCACATCTGGCAGTTCACACTGCCATATGCGATACGCAGGGGGTGTCAAAAGTTAACGACACCCCCAGTTGTGATCTGCAAGTAAGCACAGAATCCGATCGCACAAGTGTGAACCACTGTGGAATCAGATTCTACTGCGGCTCAAAAAAAGCCTCATGTGCGTGTTTGGTGTGGATACAGTGCGAATTCAGCCATACAAAGTGTATGGCTGAACTCGCATCCGCACATCAGATCGCATGTAATTAGGAGCAGTGCGCTCCGAATTACATGCGATCTCCGCAAACGCCGAAGTGTGAACCGACACTGAAAGTTTTTATTTCCTTAGGCACCTCCACGTCCCCTGTGGGGTGAGAAAGCGTTTCCTACGCTGCTCATTCCCAAGAAGAGGTGATACAATAGAGTAGGGCTGCAACTAACAATTATTTTCATAATCGATTAGTTGGCCGATTTAATCGGATAATAACCTTAAAAAAAAAAAGTGTGGTGTCTAATTTAGTTATGTAAAGTTTAAAAAGGTTGTAAACTAAAAAAAAAAAAAAACCCTGTAAAACTAAGGCATAATGAGCTAGTATGCATGGCATACTAGCTCATTATGAAATACTTACCTTAGAACTAAGCCCCTGCGGTGCCGCCCGCTCACCAGTGACACGGCCAATGTGTTTGGCCGTCCTGGTTCGCCTCCGCCAGCCATCTGATTGGCCGGACTCGCAATGACACCACTCTTGCGCATTCGCGCGGGAGCCGTCGTTCACGGCACAGGGCTCTGAAGGAATGTGCCGGGTGGCCGTTCCTTCAGAGCGCATGCGCCGATGTCATCGGCTGCATGAAAAGTAAATATCGCCTAAACAGTTAAAGTTTAGCAGATATTTACAGTACCTATAAGAAAGCCTTATTATATGCTTACCTATAGGTACAAGTTGTAAGAGTGTATTTACAACCTCTTTAAGATATTTAAGAATAAATTGCCTTTTTTTTTTAAAGACGTGGTAAATCTAAATAACTATATGGTTAGGGAGCAAAATCTCCAGTTTAATCTGGTAAATATCATCAGACTCAGACCCAAGCAACCAGCCGACACATCTGCCGCCTGGCCTTAAGACCCAAAGCCAGAATCGGCTCTGATCGGGTCTCCAATGTAAAAACCCGGAAGCAATGTCATTACATCAGTTCTGGGTACTGGAGCCTTAAAGGCACCAGATTTAAAAAAAAAAAAATGACAGCATTCAAAAGCAGCCAAACTTGGCGCTTTGAATGCTTTTAAGTGAATAGTAGAGATATAGGGTCTTTTAGACCCCAGATCTCTCCATAAAGGGTACCTGTCACTGCCTATTACAGGCAGTCCCTGGGTTACGAATAAGATAGGCCTGTAAGTTTGTTCTTAAGCTGAATTTGTTTGTAAGTCAGAACAGGTACATTTTTTAAGTGTAGCTCCAGCCAAAATAATATTTTTAAATTTTCATTGGATAGCATAGGGAAGGGGTAACACCCCTGTGACATTTGTTTTGCTGTCTGTACCCCTGGTCAGAAGATTTCACCTCACTTTCTGGTCCTATGACAATTGGATTTTGAAAATGTTGGGTTTTTGTGGAAACAAGGATTGGTGATCAAGCTTCAGTGAAGGCACCTTTTTCCCATGATAACTCTTACAGGAGTGAATTTCCACCTCACTTGCGGTTGGCTCCCTCTGTTGGTAATTAGGAGTCGTTTGAAAGTCGGATGTTTGTAACCCGGGGACCGCCTGTACTGTCACAAGGGATGTTTACTTTCCTTTTTGGCAGCAAAAAAATGATAAAAAAAAAAAAAAGGGACAATAAAAATAAAAAAATAGACGAAAATAAAAGAGAAAAAATATTAAAAGAGCCCCGTCCAGAAACGAATGCATATGCAAGTCACGCCCCCATATGTAAACGGTGTTTAAACCACACGTGAGGCATCGCCACGATCGATAGAGCGAGAGCAATAATTCTAGCACAAGACCTCCTCTAACTCTAAAAAGGCTAGCGTTAAAATTTTGAAAGTGTTGTCTATGAAGATTTTTTAAGTACCGTAGCTTGTCGCCATTCCATGGGTGTGCGCAATTTTAAAACATGACATGTTAGGTATCTAGTTATTCGTCGTAACATCTTTCACATTACACAAAAAAGTTTTGGCTAACTTTACGTTTTCTTTTTAAATGCATGAATGTGTATTTCTTTCCAAAATAGTGCATTTGAAAGACCGCTGCGCAAATACCGTGTGACAGACACCATAGCACCTGCATGCAAGCCCAGAGGGATTACCGTCTGCTGGACAACAGAAGCTGGATTGCCTCCTGAAATTTCTGGAGTTTTTCCAGAGGAAGAAACACCGGCTGAGGCCGAGACCAGAGTCAGACCCAGATAGCCCAGTTTGGTGGACGGAATCAGAGCAGACTTCGGAATGTTCAGAATCCAACCGAACTCCCTCAGAGTTCGCAGAAAAACCTCCAAGTTGTCCATCAGATCAGGTCGGAGACTCCGCTCGCAGACCAAGATCGTCCAGGTACTCCAGTACAGCTATTCCCCGCTGACACAACAATGCTAGTGTCGGGGCCAACACTTTCGTGAAGACCTGAGGAGCGGAGGTGAGACCAAAGGGTAATGCCAAAAAACTGATAATTTTCCTCCCCCACGGCAAAGCAGAGGAAGTGCTGGTGACCGGCACATATTGGAATGTGAAGGTACAGTGACTTGCGAAAGTATTCGGCCCCTTTGAACTTTTCGACCTTTTGCCACATTTCAGGCTTCAAACAAAGATCTAAAACTGTAATTTTTTGTGAAGAATCAACAAGTGGGACACAATCATGAAGTGGAACTAAATTTATTGGATTTTTCAAACTTTAACAAATAAACTGAAAAATTGGGCGTGCAAAACTATTCAGCCCCCTTAAGTTAATACTTTGTAGCGCCACCTTTTGCTGCGATTACAGCTGTAAGTCGCTTGGGGTTTGTCTATCGGTTCTGCACATCGAGAGACTGAAATTTTTGCCCATTCCTCCTTGCAAAACAGCTCGAGCTCAGTGAGGTTGGAAGGAGAGCGTTTGTGAACAGCAGTTTCCAGTTCTTTCCACAGATTCTCGATTGGATTCAGGTCTGGACTTTGACTTGGCCATTCTAACACCTGGATATGTTTATTTATGTTTTGGATCATTGTCTTGTTGGAAGACAAAATCTTCGTCCCAGTCTCAGGTCTTTTGCAGACTCCATCAGGTTTTCTTCCAGAATGGTCCTGTATTTGGCTCCATCCATCTTCCCATCAATTTTAACCATCTTCCCTGTCTGTGCTGAAGAAAAGCAGGCCCAAACCATGATGCTGCCACCACCATGTTTGACAGTGGGGATGGTGTGTTCAGGGTAATGAGCTGTGTTGCTTTTACGCCAAACATAACGTTTTGCATTGTTGCCAAAAAGTTTGATTTTGGTTTCATATGACCAGATAATCTTCTTCCACATGTTTGGTGTGTCTCCCAGGTGGCTTGTGGCAAACTTTAAACTACACTTTTTATGGATATCTTGAAGAAATGGCTTTCTTCTTGCCCCTCTTCCATAAAGGCCAGATTTGTGAAGTATATGACTGATTGTTGTCCTATGGACAGAGTCTCCCACCTCAGCTGTAGATCTCTGCAGTTCATCCAGAGTGATCATGGGCCTCTTGGCTGAATCTCTGATTCTCCTTGTATGAGCTGAAAGTTTAGAGGAACGGCCAGGTCTTCGTAGATTTGCAGTGGTCTGATACTCCTTCCATTTCAATATTATCGCTTGCACAGTGCTACTTGGGATGTTTAACGCTTGGGAAATCTTTTTGTATCCAAATCCGACTTTAAACTTCTCCACAACAGTATCTTGTACCTGCCTGGTATGTTCCTTGTTCTTCATGATGCTCTCTGCACTTTAAAACGGACCTCTGAGACTATCACAGTGCAGGTGCATTTATACGGAGACTTGATTACACACAGGTGGATTCTATTTATCATCATTAGTCATTTAGGTCAACATTGGATCATTCAGAGATCCTCACTGAACTTCTGGAGAGTGCTTGCTGCACTGAAAGTAAAGGGGCTGAATAATCTTGCACGCCCAATATTTCAGTTTTTTGTTAACAAAGTTTGAAATATCCAATACATTTTGTTCCACTTCAGGATTGTGTCCCACTTGTTTATTCTTCACAAAAAATTACAGTTTTATATCTTTATGTTTGAAGCCTGAAATGTGTCAAAAGGTCGCAAAGTTCAAGGGGGCCGAATACTTTCGCAAGGCACTGTAAGCCTTCTTGATATCGATAGAAGCGAGAAAATCCCCCTGATGTAGGGACGTCACTACCGTGCGAATGGACTCCATTCGGAATTTCTGTACCCGCACAAAGCAGTTTAGAACCTGGAGGTCCAGAATTGGACGCACCTTTCCTTTCTTCCTGGGAACTGTAAATAGGTTTGAGTAAAACCCCTGAAAAAGTTCCAAAGTGGGACCAGGGACAATCACCCCTTGATGGAACAAGTCTTGCACTGCTTCAAAGAGACCCCCATAAGCAAACTGGGGACAAGCGCAGGTTGTAAGTTAAGAAACTTTCCGGAGTAGAAGACCGAAACTCAATCTTATGGTCGGACCGAATGACTTTGTGGACCCACTTGTCTTTTACCAGGAAGATCCATGGATCCGGAAACCAGGGAAGACATCCCCCCACCCCAGATATGAGTGAGGGTGCCCCTTCATGCAGAGGAAGCCTTGTCCACAGGTCTGGAAGAGCCCGCTCGTTCCTTGCCAGACCAGGTCCTCTAGGTACCTCTGGTGCAGGCTATGCAGGGCTTACAGTAGATTCCTTGTCTTGAGACCCTGAGGGACGAAAAGACCTCCTTTGAGCCAAGAATGGCCCCCGGAAGCCTGCAGAAGAAGAGTACTCTTCCCCCCTGTGAGGCCCTTAATGATGTCATCCAAGGAAGCTCCAAACAGGTAATTCCCCACAAATGGGAGATCAGATAAGGCCTTCTTAGAATTCTGTTTCACAAACCAGCATTTCAGCCAGATAATACGCTGAAGGCCCACTGCTGAGACAGACAGTCTGGAAATCAAGGGAGCTGCATCCAAAGCGGCATCTCAAACTGTAGCCCCTGGACCAATCGATCCACCAGCTCCGCAAAAGGTAGGGGGAAGCAGTTCCCCCTCCAGGTCCCGGCATAAATGTTTAGCCCATTTAGTCAAAGTTTGCGACACCAGGGCAATAGTAAATACCAGCCTAAGTGCTGATCCAGCTATAGTGAACATATGGCGGGTCAGAGACTCCGGCCTATCAGCCAGATCTTTAAAGGCCGGGGACTCCACAACTGGAAATAAGGTGGCTTTATTTAACCTGGAAACTGGCGAGTCCACTACAGGTCGGACCGTCCATTTTTTAGGCAAGGAATCCTCATAAGGATACTGCATCGCAAAACGACTAGGAACCGCAAAGGTGAGTTTTGGACAACCCCACTGTTTAGTGACATTATCAAAGTAGGAGGGAAAGGGGAACACCCTCGCTGCATTGAAGAGCCTGTGGGTGCCAAAAAAGGGCCGGCGCCTCCGACGCAGCATCAGCCGCATCCTCCATCTTTAAAGTTTCACGCACTGACACCATCAGCGCACTCCACCAGTGCCTTTTCATGCACAGCTAGAGGAATCACCCTCACTATCTGAGCAAACAGGGTGCGTGGACGCAGACCCAGAAGGGTAACTCGCATCGGCGGAGGCTGAATCCGATTTAGGATCTGATGAGACAGGTGAAGCAGGCGAAGGCAGGGAATGCTTTTTGCTATCCCATTTTCCCAGGACCAAATCCACCTTGGACACTAAGGACTCCAGAACCGCCGTGGTCTGTCTGAGAGGGGATCAGGTGGGGAAATGTGCTCCAATGACTCCATTCGAGAAGAGGAGGCCCCACACAAGAAAAGTGTATAACACTGCTAGAGACACCCCCACCATGCTGGCGGTACCACAGGGTTCAGCACAGAGCACTACCACTGCTATAGCAGAGAGAGGGAGAGAAAACCCCCCAAAAAGACCAACCACCACCGATCAGGCACTTACAGCACCAGGCAAACTGCACAACATGCTGCGATCAGGAAGAAAAAGATCCAGGAGTCAGCACTAGGGGGATAAGGAGGAGCTCCCACCGCCGAAATGACCACCCATATAGCTTCATGGCAGCTGCTATTTTCAATGAGAAAACCACAATAAAATGGCTGCCGAGGCTACACAAACATGGCTGCGGATCCACAGCCCAAAAGGCCAGGGGGTGCCCCAGGAGCACCGAACACGATCCCAGCAAGAAGGGGGGCCCTGTCAGGAACCCGCACCAGATACAGCTCCCTCCCAAAGGTCGATTGTCCAGGTGCCGGTGGTGCACCCCCCCAATCACCAGCTCGATACCCCAGACCGACCTAAAAGGTATGGCCAACCCCATGGGAGGGTATGAGGGAGGGAGGGTGGGTGTGGGCAGATGAAGGGTAACAAGTCCGCAGAGGACCACCGGGGCTATGTCACGGCCAACCTAGCGTGGAGCTGAAGCCTGCACGCGCTCACTGGCTCGCTTGGGGGGCCCCCTTGATCTAGATTATCCAGTCCATCACCCAGTTTGGCAGTTGATAGTAGATTCTTACAGGAACAAAACAGAGAAGAAAAATAAATTCCATTTAAAAAAGGAAAAAATTGCCAGGACCAGAACTAGGTCCTTACTCCTGACTAGGCAGAATAAAACGGAATGCCTATAGCTGGGAGTGGGAGTATACCCCCTGGGACTGCCCCATAGGTGTAGCCAAGCTTTTTCCTGCCTAGTGTTCTACTCCTGTAGGGTGCAGCATAACCCAACGGTCAAGAAGATAAGGTGCTGTGTCTGTCAATGAACGAAAGAGGAAAAATATCTAATCATGTTTGGGGATTCTATGTAATTTTCTAGCAAAAAATGTGGATTTTAACTAGAAGCAACATATGTCAGAAAAAGGCTTAGGCTTCAAGGGGTTAAATTATACCAGTGAGTCGGAAATCAGAAAAGCATAAATATATAGGCAAATGGATTGAGGGTGTTTTTATAGCATAAAAAGATATAAAAATATTCAATACAAAAGGGAACTCTCAGGACAGATGTGTTCACAGCCAGATCTGCCCACATTTAGCTTTCAAGGGCTGAAAACCAATTTAAGGACAAAAGCACAAAACCCTACCCATAAAATCATCTGAAACAGGGGACTCCAAACTTTCTAAGCGAAGGGCCAGTTCATGGTCCTTCAGATTTTAGGGGCACTGGCCTGTGCCCAGTGGGAGTAGAAAATGCCCCGTCTTTGGTATTAGAGGGGAGAAATAGTTGGTGTCAGAGGGAGGAATAGTGCTGCATTATTTGCGTTTGTGGCAGAAATGCCTCAAGGGCCAGGAAAAGTTAAGGTGGTTGTAAAGTCAGAAGGTTTTTTTTTTTATCTTAATGTATTCTGTGCATTAAGAAAAAAAAAAACCTATGTACAGCAGCCCCCCTCAGCCCCCTTAATACCTAACTGAGCCCATCTCTACCCAGTGATGTTGTAGGAGTGTCTCGGCTGCCCGGCACTCTCCTTCCTAATTGACTGCAGTGGGAGCCCAAAGGCACGGCGCTGCTTTCTCAGCCAAAGTCAGTCAGCCAATGAGGAAAGATAGGGGGTAGATCGCGAGTCCATTTCTGAATGGACACAGGGAGCTGTGGCTTGGCTCCGGTGCCCCTATTGCAAGCGTGTGCTGTGGGGGCACTCAACAGGAAGAAGGGGCCAGGAGCACCGAAGAGGGACCCGGGGAAGAGGAGGATCCAGGCTGCTTTGTGCAAAACCAACTGCACAGAGGAGGCAAGTAGAACACATTTTGTATTTTTAACAAAGAAAAAAAAAAAAAAAGACTTTTAGTATCCCTTTAACCACTTTACCGCTGCTCACTAGAGCTCTACTGCAGCAAAGTGGCTTTTGTAGGACCTACGTCGGCAGACACTACCCCTTCTCGGCGGCGGGCGCCGCCGGAGGCTCGCTCCCGCTGTATTCAGTCACAGCGGGAGTCGGGCCAGGGGAGGAGCGGCGGTGATCACAGCCGCTCTTCCCAGATCGTCGGGGAATCGAGTCTGGAGATCCGCCTGCTTGTGTAAACAAGCGGGCGGATCTCCCAAGTGACAGGCAGGGTCAGATTGCAGGGTTCAGCATAGCTGAACATGCGATCTGTCCTTGTGTCACTCAGTCACTGAGGATACTACAGTGGGGGGAGGGGGTGATGTGAAGGGGACAGAGGACACTACTGTGATGAGGTCTTTATTTGGAGCTTGATAGTTTTTTGTTTTTTTAAAGGCCACGAATAGCAGACAACAATTTTAAAAGCAAGGACATGGAAAACTGTAATACACATACTAATGCAATTTAAAAATAAATAACTAATACTTCAGTTTGAAGTCAGTCTTTTCCAATCTCTCCCTACAAATAAAAATTATCTATGCCATCTTACAGATGCGGCAGCCATGGAGCTACACCTTTGGACCTAGCTATAAGCAGCTTGGATATTGGAGTACATCTTCGTCACGGGAGTCTCGGTAAAATCCCAGTAGCCAAAACTTTTTATTTTTGTTTTGGACAGTGAAGGGTTTAAACTTTTTTTTTCTAGAATTTTAAATGCTGTTTCCATATAAAGAAAATGTCTCTCAGCTTGTTCTGGCTCCTGTCGCGAATACAGGAATAGTGGGGAAGAAAGCAATAAAATTCTTACAAAGATCCTAAACCCTTGGGGCCAAAAGCAACCTGCACATGCTCTCTGTGTTCCCATACTTGGCTCTAAGATAAATCAAAAGTGGCAGCAGGATGTTTGGGCACTCTGTTTCCCCACCCAGCATTACAATACAGCAGAATCGAATTGTAACAGAAAGTCAGGTGCTGTGATGCTTTGTGTGTTCCTGCACCTGGCACTATAATGAAGCCAATACTTTCACGGGAAGTGATCTCCACCCAACAGTAGTATTGTATTGGCCTAAAGTGAACAGAGAAAAAGAGTGGAAGCATGTGATCTAGTAAGAAAACAATGAGTGGGATAAAAAAAAGCCCCCTGCCATTGACCACCAAGGCAGGGAGGGGGAGTTAACATTATTACCACTGGCCAACAATGAAGGTGGAGGTGCCAAGGTGTTAAAAGCACTGATAGTGACCACCAATGAGGCTGGGTTCACACTTAATACAGATGCGGCACACAGAAGGGGTCTGGTGTGTTCCTGTTCTCTGTTTCAGGGATGAAACAGGTCTGAAATTTTGCCTGATTTTGGACCTGAAACTGAGCCAAAGACGCACAGGACCCCTGTGCAATCCACTCCACAGCCACTACTGAGCTGTGTGAACCGACTCCATTGAGAGCCAGGCACACTCTCCTGTCTTGCAAATTGGATGCGGGCAAACCGTCATCCAATTCGCACTAGTGTGAACCCAGCCTGAAGGAAAAGAGCTTAATAGTTCTGCCACTGACCATCAATGTAGATAATGAGTTAAGAGCACTGTCACTGCCCATCAAAGATGTGGGAATAAAATAGCACTTACATTGACCACTGATGTGAGCGGAGTTCACTGGCACCAATGCTAGAGTGAATACTGCAGCGACTGACACCAGTGTTGTTACCGACGCCTATTATGAGGGTTACTACTGCAGCCAATGTAGAAAGTTATTACTGCATCCACTAAAACCATTGCTGAGGGTTTTCTTTGCAGTCATTGACACCAAAGCAAGATTTTGTTGCGTTCACTGACACGAATGCTGAGGGTTACTATTACAGTCACTGACACCAATGTTGGGGGTTATTACTGCAGCCACTGACCCCACATCTGGTGTTTTTTTATTGCAAGCACAGACTTCATTGATGGGAGATTCTATAACCAGGGATTTGATGGGAGATTCTATAACCAGGAATTTACTCCCACTTTCAATTCAATGCAAGCAAAAAATAGAGCAATATTGAAAATATGGAGTGTTGTAGTATGTTATGGACTAATCATTTTGAATAGGCAGCCTAACTCAACACAACGTACTTCAACACTCTAAAACAAACTTCTGTTATGGAGCCCAGTGCAAGTGTCAGTGGCCGCATTAGAGGTGCTTTATAATTTTCAAGTCGATCACCACTTTCCTAAACCTTGTTGCCTCTGTAGGGTGGGCCATGTCAACTTATGTCTGGTAATCTAACCAGGGTAAAATCTGTCAGAAGGGGAAACAAGCAGCAACAAAATTTGACAGGATTCCAACCCCCTCCAAACTAGCCAACACATATAGGAAAAAAAAAAAAAAAAAATCGGTTTTGGTTAAAGAACTAAAGTTCATTTTTCCATGCAATCCCTACAAATTAGATGGGCAAAAATTGTGGATTCCTGCAAAATTTTGCTTTGAGGTTATATTAAAAACTCTTTTCTTTAGCAATCTCCCCTTTAATGCTCTTTTGAGCTAGCAAAGGAGATGCCTACACTGAAGAAAATTATGTACTATTTCCCTTACAGAAAGTAATCTGCAGCTACAACTTTCATTGGATGTGTGTAAAGGTGGTTCTACCATCACACACGGGATGTATGTCAGGCAACATTCCGCCCATGGGTATGGCAGCCAGTTAGGCCGGCTTCTGTCAGACAAGCATGCTGGAAAACCAGGGGCCGACCAGCTCCTGATCAGCCCTCTGGCTGAGAGGGCTGATCGGAGTGTTCGTGCATTTGTATTTAGCCCCCCAAGCCAATACTTTGTAAAACCACCTTTCACTGCAATTACAGCTGCAAGTTTTTCTTGGGTGTGTCTCTACCAGCTTGCACATCTAGAGTGACATTTTTGCCCATTCTTTGCAAAATAGTTCAAACTGTCAGGCTGGATGGAGTGTGTCTGAACAGTAATTTTCAAGTCTTGCCACAGACTTTAGATTTAGATGTGGACTTTGACTGGGCCATTCTAACACATAAATATACTTTGATCTAAAAGATTCTATTTTAGCTATGGCTGTATGTTTAGGGTCACTGTCCTGGAAGGTGAACCTTTGCCCTACTCTCAAGTCTTTTGCATACTTACAAGTTTTCTTCCAAGATTGCCCTGTATTTGGCTCCATGCATCTTCCAATCAACTCTAACCAGCTTCCCGGTCCCTGCTGAAGAAAAGCATCCCAACATAATGCTACCACCACCATGTTTCTTGGTGGGGATGCTCTGTTCAGGGTGATGTGCAGTGTTAGTTTTCCGCCACGCATAGCATTTAACTTTTAGGCCAAAAAATTGGATTTTTGACTTACCATAAAATCCATTTCTCTGATGTTCATTGACAAACACCGCTCCTGATCTTCTTAACCATTGGGTTTTACTGCCCCCTACAGGAACAGGACACTAGGCAGAAAAAAAGTCTGGCTATGCCTATGGGCAGTCCGAGGGGATATACTCCCTCTCCGCTATAGGTACTATAGGTTTGGTTACAAGCAGTGTCAGAAGAATTACAACTCCACAGAGGGGTGGGTGCTGTATCCATCAATGATCAGAGAAATGGATCTTACGGTAAGCCAAAAATCGCATTTTCTCTTTCAATCATGGACGGACAGCTCCTGATCTTCTTAACCATTGGGACGTCTCAAAGCTGTATTAAACACCAGGTGGTCACCTTACAAACCTGCGTCACTGACGCCTGATGAAGGAAAGCCCAGGAGGCACTGAGCGCCTGAGCAGAGTGGGCCTTGACAGGGAAAGGAGGAACCTGACCCCTGATGGAATAGGCATGAATCACCGTCTGTCTGAGCCATCTGGAAATGGTCACAGAGGAAGCGGACAACCCTTTCAACCCTTTCCGAGGCCCATCCGTGAGCACAAATAGTAAGTGTATTCCTAAAAGACTCTGTAACTGCCAGGTACACCCTAATTGTCCGGACCACATCCAAGGCATGCAAGGCAATTTCCTTCGGAATGTTCTGGCCTGGGACACAGGGAAGCCAACACAAGGTCTTCATCCAAATGAAAATCAGAGACAACCTTTGGAGGGAACGATGGACAGGGACGTAGAAACACCTCATCTCTGTGAAGCACCAAGATGAACGTCAGGATAACGCCAATTACACCCCCCCGCCCCGAGCTCAGAGGCGATGGCCCCCAAAAAGGCCACCTTTTGGGACAGTAAGCAGTGGAATCTCCTGAAGATTCTCAAAAAGGAGGCTTCTTGAGGACTGGGAGCACCAAATGGAGGTCCCAAGGTGGCAACAGAGACTGCACTGGAGGGGTCAAGTGCCTAAACTCCTGAAGAAAAGTACGTACCAGGAAGTATGTGGCCAAGAACCATTAAAAGAAGACCGTTAAGCCCGACACCTGACCCTTGATAGTACTCAAGGCCAGTTTCTGCTCAAACCCCCGTTGAAGGAAGGTCAAGATCTGAGCCACCGAGAAAGAGTATGAACCCCAAGAGACTCACACCATGCAATGTACGACTTACACATGCAATAGTAGATGTTCCTATAAGTAGATTTACTAGCTTTTAAACAGCGTTGGAATCACCGATGCAGACAAACCTCTAGCCATCAGCACCTGGCGTTCAATAGCCAAGCCATCAAAGCCAACAACTGTAAAGCAGGATGGAAGCTTGGTCCTTGGGACAGCAGATCGTCCCTGAGAGGAAGCTTCCAAGGAACGTCGGCGACCAGCCGCACCAGATCAGCGTACCAAGACCGGTGAGACCAATCCGGAGCCACTAAGATGACCAGAATCCCTTCTGCCTCGATCCTGCATAGAAGTCTTGGCAGAGGCTTGAGAGGAGGGAAGGCGTAAATCAGACGATACTGACCCAACAGGGCCACCAGCTCGCTTGTGGTGTCCGCCAGAGCATCCTGTGACCGAGCTACAAGCCTCCACACCTTTCTGTTCAGCCGAGTCGCCAACAGATCCACCTTGGGGATGTCCCACCGGAGACACAACTGATGAAACGCCTCCGGATAAAGGGACCACTCCCCTTGGTCCAACACCTGCCGACTGAGGTAATCCGCCTGCAAGTTTTCCACCCCGGGAATGTGTACAACGGAGGGGACTGGAATGAACCGTTCTGCCCACCTTAGAATGCCAGCTACCTCCAGAGCCGCCAGGACACTTCTTGTGCCCCCTGGTGATTGACATAAGCCATGGCATTGTCCGATTGAATGCGCACTAGACTTTTGCAGTGTCCAGAGCCCCTGAGCAGAATGCTTGCCGAGGTTGCCTCCCCAGCTGGACAGGCTTGCATCCGTGGTGACCACTGTACAATACAAGAGGAGGAAGGATTTGCCCAGCTGAAGTGCTGGAGAAGGAAGCCACCATATCAGGGACTCCTTCGTTCCCCAGCTCAGCCGGATCTGAATGTCCAGGGACTGCAGAGTCTTGTCCAATTTGGCCAGAATCTCCCTTTGCAGGGACCTTGAATGGAACTGTGCAAACAGAACCGCCTCAAAAGGTAGCCACCGTGCATTGAGCACACAGACTACAGCAAAGTAGCAACACCACAAGACTTCCAGGGACCCAGGAAAAATCCCTAGGCCTCAAGGACCAGCCCTGGCAGGATGGGGGGCCCTGGCAGAGCCCCCACCAGGGACAACACCCCCCGCACAGCTAATCGTCCAGTTGCCCCCCCCCCCCCCCATCGCCAGCATAGCACCGACTGTCTCAAGGAGGGGCCCACGTCCACACTAAAACCCTCCAGGGGGAGAGCTACTCACCATAACAGGAACCAGGCTTCCAACCCTCCAGACAGAAGCCCTCATCAACAAAATAGCGGGGCTGTGGGGCAGAAAGAATGCTGGGGCTATGTCGTGGCTGACCTAGCACAGAGCTGGGGTCTGCGCTTGCTCGCTGGCCAGACTGGGGTGACCACTGGATCTAGATTATCCAGCAGGTCGCCCAGAACGGCAGTTGATTGTAGATCTCACAGGTTAAAGACAAGAGAAAATGTTCTATCTAAAAAGAAAAAATTGCCAGTACCAGAGATCCCAGCAAGGAACTAGGTCCTGACAAGGCAGAAAAAATGAGTACCTATAGCAGTGAGAGGGGATAATACCCACTGAGACTGCTATAGGCTTAGCCAGACTTTTTTCTGCCTAGTGTCCTACTCCTGTAGGGGGCAGTATACCCAAATGGTTAAGAAGATCAGGAGCTTTGTCCGTCAATGAACGAGAGAGAAAGTTCAATTTTGGTCTCATTTGACCAGAGCGCCTTCTTACACGTTTGCTGTGCCCCTCACATGGCTTCTCGCAAACTGCAAATGGGACTTTTTATAGCTTTCTTTTAACAATGGCTTTCTTCTTGCCACTCTTCCATAAAGGCCAGATTTGGGGAGTGCACAACTGTTGTCCTGTCTAAAGATTCTCTGTGGATCTCTGCTGCTCCTCCAGTTATCATGGTCCTCTTGGCTGCTGAATAATGCTTTCCTTGCCTAGCCTGTCAGTTTAGGTGGACGGCCATGTCTTGGTAGGTTTGCAGTTGTACCATATGCTTTCCATTTTAGGATGATGGATTGAACAGTGCTCCATGAGATGTTCAAAGCTTGGGATAATTTTTTATAACCTAACCCTGCTTTAAACTTCTCTACAATTGTATCCCTGACCTGCCTGATGTGTTCCTTGACCTTCATGATGCCGTTTGTTCACTAAGGTTCTCTAACAAACCTCTAAGGGCTTCACAGAACAGCTGTATGTTTACTGAGATTAAATTACACACATGTTGACTCGATTTACTAATTAGGTGACTTATGAAGGCAATTGGTTCCACTAGATATTAGTTAGGGTTATAGGAGTAAAGGGGGCTGAATACAAATGCATGCCACACTTTTCAGATATTTGTAAAAAAAAATTGAAAACAATTTATCATTTTCCTTCCATTTCAAAATGATGTGCCACTGTGTTGGTCCATCCCATAAAATCCCAATAAAATACACTTACATTTTTGGTTGTAACATGACAAAATTTTGAAAATGTCAAGGGGTATGAATACTTTTTCAAGGCACTGTAATTCTCCTTTTTCCTTTGAAGCCCTATTTTAAACTTCTGGCTAGCTATCACTATTTTTTGCACTGCCAGATTATAGAGATGCTATGTAAGGAGGTGCTCAGATATTTTAGAACTAGTTTGAGACTGCATCAATACAGGGCAAAGCCACAGAATGTAGGCTCTGGCTGCTGAAGGAGCCAAACACACTACACAGCAAAGGACACAACCCCTTATCAGGTCAGAAGGCTCTGACATACTCAGACAGTGAAGTTCAACTCCTGCTGCAGGACCGACCAAGAATATGTACAACTGCAAATGAAAGAGGTGCTTGTGAAGGTTCTCATTTATCTCAATCATGGTATAGCTAGTGATGCTTAGTCAATTCAACTGAACTTGTTCTGTAATTTTGAAGCCTCTTCAAGCCACTTTATCAGTCCCGATGAGTGTCAGGGAAATACCCCATTGTTTATATAACAAGTAGCATGGACACCTTAATCCAATTTACATGGAATGTGTATATGTTGACTGCCCAAAAACAGGATAAAAGCTGTGAAAGTTGTAAAGCCACCATGTCCTAGTTATAGATTCCCATCTTTAGTGTCAAAGTCTGCAGAGGTGTTAATTCATTGATTTACACGGTTGGAGGTGTGAATTATAGTACCCCAAGATATAGATAAAGGTGTGTTAAAATGGCATATATCTATCGAAGGCCCAATCCCATAAATGGAATGATGTACCCAGACAGGTTGGTTCCACAACTTTCACACCTCCAGCACCTACACAATCTATAAGGTGATTGGATTAGAGCATCAGCATTACCTGTGTGGATATGATGCTGGGGTATCTTCCCGACACTCAGTGAAACTGAAGTGGCTTGGAGAACATCATAGAAGTTGTCCAGTTGAATTTAAACAATAATCAACAAACAATAGCCAAATGAGCAGAATTTACAGTTTTATAAGCATGCATACTTTTTTCCCCAATATGTGGAAAAGATTGCACCGAAGAAAAAAAAAATGGTAAGTTCATTTCTGCTTAAGCATGAGGGAGTTTGATAGGTGAAATTTCTCCTTCCGACCAAACACTTAAGAGCCCATTCAGACTAGCGCGACACAACTTTGGGGGGCAACCTGTGAAGTCGCGTGCACCGCGACTTTGGCGCGACTTGTAGAGACTTCACATAATGGAAGTCAATGCAAGTCTCTCCGAGGTCGCCCCAAAGTAGTACAGGACCCTTTTTCTAAGTTGGAGCGACTTGTGTCGCTCCTATTAGAACAGGTCCTGTGCTAATCAATGGACCGCGACCGAGCGCGACTTGTCAGGCTGACAAGTCGCGCTAATGTGAATGGGCTCTTAGTGTTCAAATATTTGTCTATAGCCTCCAACCCACAGCCTGTCCTCCACTAAAAGGATACATAATTTAAAGCTCAACTCCATATTGAATATCTCTATAAATAGTTTGAGAGAAGATGGCCTCAACTACATACGGTATACAGCACTATGTTCCAGCAGAGGACCCCAAACGTCCCGGCCTACTCCCGGAACAACATAGTCAGGGTTAGGCTTTAAACTCTATATAGTGATCTTCAAAGGTATTGGGTATACTGGTAACTTGTCTCAAGTTACAGAACAATCCCAGGAAACCATACTCAAACATTTTAGCCCACTTCCACCACTAGGGTGTGTTTGGGGGTGGGGGATGGGTCCAAAAAATTTTATGAAAATATGAACCCTGGAGAATAAAAAGTTTGATAAAAAGTGGGTTTCCAAAATGCTATTACAAGACCAAAGAAAGCCAAAAGAGCTGCACATCTTAAAAATTCCACAACTCCAATTCAACAAACTAATTTGGAAGCCAAGGCTACAGGCTTATCTGCCATCTTCCCATTCTCTTCTAAAAAGTCTAAAGCCTAGTATAAAGGGGCCAAATGTCGGGTGGCATCAGCAGGTTCAATAGAAACTGGTCGACATTCAGCCCGTGTGTACTGGAATCAGTCCGACTGAAACTGGCTGTGTGGCTGGCTTCTGTGGAAGGGGCATGACCAAAAAAGGTCTGCCCACCAGCTCCCGATCAACGCTCCCATCCAATGACCAGAGTGTTCCGGCAGGTGGGCCATCTTGTGGTTGCCGGAAAGAAATTTTCTGAGTGTCTGGCTGGCCTTAGAGACAACAAAACCCTTGCTCACGGACATGTCACTTCCATGTCACTACAAAGAATTACAAAGTGGAAAGCTGGATTACATTTACAAAACAAAATGCAATTACAATGCTCCAAAAATATCAGCTCTGCAGAGCACACAACCTAATTTTGAAAGCCTGAAGCTCTCACGACAAACTGGTTTGCTTAAAATTGTTAGAGACAGTGCTAATTTAGAGCCCCAAGATTTGTATTTTTCTAAACCAAGTAAGGCACTTGCGTAGACACTGTACAGCTATAATTATGCACAGCAGCACATCACTAGGGGAAGGGAACTTGACAATATTCACACTTTTCTATTTCAGCTTCAGAAATTCAAGCTTAGACTTCTCAGTTCAAGAAAATAACTTACTTTCATGCCGACTAATCCTCACAGTGCTTGAAATAACTGCTCACGCATGGCGATTTAGGTGAGATTCAAGCCATTCAGTGCAATCAAAGAAGTCAAGTTATATTTACATAAGAATGGCAAAGGGATGACGAACACAATTTGCCATCTACAACATCAGAAATCTGTCACATTAGAAAGTACAAAAAAATAATCCAGTAAAAATAATTTTAGTGAAATATCCTGGGTGGCTGGTATAGGATTAAAAATATAAAAATTTTTAGAACAGGGAGATGGAAGAAGAGCTTGCTCTGTCCACTCCGAAAAAAAAAAAAAAATATAAAACATGTGGCCGAATCAGTGTAGAGCAGCTGCTGAGCAAACCATTAAATTCAATAGGACCTATAAAATAAGGCAGTGCAAAGCGCAATGATCATGTGAAAAGAAAAAAAAAAAAAAAAAACACGATTCAGTAGCTATAGTCTTTATTATTTCAAGAGCGGATTCTATAAGTTAAAAGTGATACTAAAAGGTTTAATTTTTTATTTTATTTTTTTTTTTAAACAAACATGTTATATTTACCTGCTCTGTGTAATGGTTTTGCACAGAGCAGCCCTGATCCTCTTCTTCATAGTTACATAGTTAGTGAGGTTGAAAAAAGACATCAGTCCATCCCAACCCATGATGTGTGTGTGTGTGTTTGCTGTTAACCGTACATTGTATACCTCTGTATGTTGTGGTCTTTAAGGTGCCCATCTAAAAGTTTTTTGAAACTATCGATGCTCCCTGCTGACACCACTGCTTGTGGAAGAGAATTCCACATCCTTACTGCTCTAACAGTGAAGAACCCCCTGCGTATTTTAAGGTTAAACCGCCTTTCCTCTCGTTTTAGTGAGTGGCCACGTGTCTTATTGTATCTCCTTTCTCTGAATAGGTTTTTCCATATGCTAGGGTTGCCAGTACAGTATTTGTACATTGATATCATATCCCCCCTCAATCGTCTCTTCTCCAGAGAGAATAGGTTCAGTGCTTGTAGTCTTTCCTCATAGCTGATGTCCTCCATTCCCCTAATTATTTTTGTTGCCCTTCTCTGGACTTTCTCCAGTACCAGCACATCCTTCCTGAGGACCGGTGCCCAGAACTGGACAGCATATTCCAGATGTGGCCGGACCAGAGTCTTGTAGAGTGGGAGAATAATCTCTTTATTTCTGGAGTGAATTCCCTTTTTTATACATCCCAGTATTCTGTTGGCTTTGCTTGCAGCGGCTTGGCATTGCATGCCACTGCCAAGCCTGTTGTCTACCAGTACCCCAGGTCCTTTTCCATCCTAGACTCACCCAGAGGTTCCCCCCCCCCCCCTAGTGAGTAGCTTGCTTTCTGGTTTCTGGCACCCAGTCAGCACTACTGGCTCATCCCCCTTGACCCCTGCCCCCTCACTCCCGAACCCTGCTCTATGTCCATAAGTCACAGACGTGGCTCGGCCCCACCCCCGCTCTCTCCTCATTGACTAACTAGCAGTGATTGACAGCACTAGGAGCCAATGGCTTCTGCTGCTGTCTTTCAGCCAATTAGGAGAGAGACCCAGGACAGCTGAGGCTCCCATGGACATCACTGGATCGGGAGGGGGGCTATGGTGGAAGCAGTACACAGGTGTTTTTTTACCTTCATGCATAGAATGCATGAATATAAGTCTTCAGCCTTTACAACCACTTTAAAGCCATGTTTCTCATCCCTTCAGTAGAATATCAAGTTTTCTATGACTGATTAGATTATTTGGGCCAGGCAGGCCCAAGCTAAATACTTCCATTACAGAACGATGGCTGAATCATGATCTCATCTGTCCACCTCAGCTAATCAGGGGAAGCCTTGTATTGATTAATAAAAGCACAATGTTTCTCCTGAAAGGCAGAGAAGCATTTAGCCTGATTATTTTGTTTCCAACAGCAGACAGAAGCCTATACTGCTGCTGAGACACAGCACCACTTACTGTATACAGCTAATGTTACCACAGAGCACACAGCGGGAGCATGGTTATGTAATGGAAAGATAATTAAAGTGGTTCTAAAGCAAAGACATTTTTACCTTAATGCATTCCCTGCATTAAGGTATAAAAATTCCCCAGTAGCAGTATCGATCCCCTCACCCCCATGAATAAATACTTACCTGATTTCTCATTCGATCCAGCACTGTGCCAGTCTGTAGTGGCTCTCTCCCAGCATTCAGAGCAGAGAGGCAGCAGCCAGAGCCTTTGGGTCTTGCTGCTGTCAATAGAGAGCAGGGTGGGCAGGCCTGAGCCACGCTGTGTGTGTCTATAGACACACACAGCCCAGCTGAGGAACACCCTACATATCTGCCGACATAGCAAGCAGCTTTCTATTTTTACAGACACTGTAATTAGACTGTATTGTGAAATCTTGTGTAATATTGTGAAACTTTGTGTAATCTGTAACTTGGGCTTGTGCCCGTTTATGTACTATAAAAAATGTAATCTGGGTCACATATCTGTTGGAAGATGTGGACCCGCTGTATGGTGTATATTCTGAGTAAACATATGGAGACGAATGCAAACCTGATTGGCGTAGATGTCCGTTATTTCAACTTAACAGAAGGAGCCAAGAGCACCGGTGGGGGACTGCAGTACAGGGGACACAGAGCAGGTAAATATAACATACAGGCTTTTTTTCTTCAAATAACATACATAACAGGTTAAAGTTCTACAGCATATTCTTTTTTTCTACTGTAAACAGATTGTAACCTAGTACTGAAACTGAAATAAGTGTTCTTCCAGAAATGTTAAGTCTATATCAATTCTTCATTTTTATTACAGGAGTTATTGTGCTAAAAAGCACAACATAGGTTAAGTTTACATGCACGTTTAACGTAGCAATCACTAAAGCCTAGTACACACAGGCCGAATGTTGAGCGGCATCAGCTGGTTGAATAGAAACCGGCGGACATTCAGCCCGTGGGTACTGGAATCGGGCCGGCTTCTGTTGAAGGGGCATGACCGAAAAAGGTCTGCTGATTGGCTTTCAAATAGCACTTTCAGCCAATGGCTGAGAGCGCTGACTGGCACACAATAGAAGAGCTGGGGAGATCGCTAGTACAGCGGCTCCTCCTGAGCTGTCTATTTTTTTTCCGTTCAGCCTACTGTGTACGAGACTTTACACCACAATCAGGAAGCCTTTTGTGTGGTCTGCCACAGAAAAGTCAAAAGGGCACCGCCCCCACAATCTAGACTTTCAAGTGTATAAATACACTGTAGAATTTTAACCCGAAATTCAGCTACTTTCTATTACTGACTATACAAATAGCTTCATCACCCTACTATAGCATAGAACGTCTTAGTGCCGGTTCACATTAGTGCGATCACAGAGAGTGTATGTAATTAGGAGCGCAATGCTCCTAATATTACATGCGATCTCTGTGCGGTGAAAATTCTACCATCCAGTTTGTATGGCTGAATTTGCACCGCAAATCGCACCTAACTCGCACAGGACCCTTTTTTTGGTCCGTAGCAGAATCAGATCGCATGGTGGTTCACTAGTGCGATCCGATTCTGTGGGGTGTCGTTAAATTTTAATTGACACCCCCCAGCGTATCGCATATGGCAGTGTGAACTGCCAGGGGTGCGGATGCGATGCGGGAACACGCTGTATATTCGCATCGTTCCCGCATCGCACAAATGTTAACTGGCACTTAAAGCGGTGGTAAACTCTGCTTTGTAATTTATACCTACAGGTAAGCTTATAATAAAACTTACCTGTAGGTAAAATAAATACCCCCTAAACCCAGGAGATATTTGCTCTTGTCAGCTCTGAAGAACGACATACCTGTCTGTTCCTTCAGAGTGCTGTGCCGTGGCCATTACACTGTGCGCATGTGCGGGAGTGACGTCATCGCGGCTCGCCCATTTAAGCTGCCAAAGTCTGCGAACCCGGAAGGAAAACCGGATAAGGATGGAAGCCTTGTCAGCGGTGATGGCGCTCCACTGGGGGGCTTTGTTCGAGGGTATTTCATAACGTGCAAGTATGCAATGCATACTAGCACATTATGGAATTGCCGTGCAGGGGATTCTTTTTGCCACGTTTTACTACAGCTTTAGAAGCTCGGACTTCCCGGTTTATAAAGCCATGCCAAGCTGTATTTTTTTCTTTGGGGGGGGGGGGGGGGGGCCTGTTTCGCCTTGTTTAGAGGCCAATTCACACCAGGAGCCACACCATAACTGCTGGTGTGTGTTGTGAAGTAAACAGTGCCAATGTGGCAATTACAATATATAGCACAGTTTACTTTTTAATTTTTTTCAACTTTACTGAAACATCAAAATGATGTTTCATTAACCTTTATGCACTGTGGCATGTTGTGATGCGGTGTAGTGTGTCGAAATACACTAAGGAAAAAAATAAATGCATGGCTTCCTTTTTTAGTGAACATCACTGCAATGCAATGGTAGAAGCAAAAAAGAATGACAACATAAAGAACAAGTGTTCCACAGAATATGCAACAATTTAATAAAATTACATTTTTTATGACACAGATTTTCCATTGACCCAGACAGTGTGGCTTGTCCCCGCCTCCTGCTCCCTCCTCACAGGATTGGATTGACAGCAGCAACAGCCAATGGCTTTCGCTGCTATCAATCTGCCCTTTAGGGGGGAGAGAGCAGAGAGCTACTGCTCTTGGTCACAGCACTGGATCGAGAATCGGTTCAGGTAAGTATAAGGGGGAGTCCTCTATTCCCAAATGACTTCAGATGCTTACAGATTTGCCATACGGTTGCCGCTCAGTTAGGGCTTCTTAATGTATCCTTCCATATTTCTAAACTTGAACAGTTGCTCTCCCAATCAGATCATTCTAAAAAAAAACTTCCTCTACAAATTATACCTCCATGTTACATTCCAGGACTAAACAACTTAATCATACCAAATCTAAATGGAGACATGACGTACTTGATCTTACAGAGGAAGTGTGGCTGGAAGTCCTACCTATACAATCCACTATGGTTCTACCTGCCCAAGAGAAGGTCCTCCAAACAAAATTCCTCCACCGCTCTTATTATACCTCTTATATTCTTAGCAAGATGGGCAGACTTCATCTCCCGCTTGTAACTATAGGCTCATTTTACCATATGATCATGGAGTGCCCCCTCGTCCAACCTTAAGGATTTTACTAGTACAACTCTTCAGATTCCCAATATCTGTAATCCAGTCCACTATGTTGTTTACTGGGTTTTTTTGGGGAATACGCTAAAAAACTGATACTCATGCATTGGAAGTCTTCGGCCCCACCCTCTCTACCCCTATGGCTTAATCTTGTTAACCAAGCTATACCCATGTATAAACTAGGGATGCACCGAATATTCGGCGGCCGAACATTATTTGGCCGAAAATAGAGAAAATAGCACTTTCGGCGTTCGGCCGAATACGTCAAAAGGCCGAATAATTTTGAGCCGAACAATGTCAGCTTCCGCCCTGACCGCTCACCTTCCTCATTGCGGCTCGCAGCTCCCTTCTCACACGCCGCCGGCGTCCTGTCCGGCCACGAGTAGGGGGAGTGACGTCACGCGCGCGTCCCACCCCCTGCTCCTGACTGCGGCTCCTTCACACTAGGTCCACGCCCCGCCCCCCTGTTCGCGGCTTTTGGCTCTGGCTGCAGTTCAGGTATGTGATGTGGAGCTGAGCACATATGGGGGAGAATACGGTAGCTGGCAGCTGCACAAGCATTAGTGTGCAGACTGCCATATGTTGTTGCCACTTGCCATGCTCATTACATTAGAGTGCCCTATAAAGTGCCCCTTAAAAAAAAAAAAAAAAAAGTGCCCAACAGAGTGCTCCCTTGACATAAAATGTGGCCATCAGCGTGCCCCTTATTTTATGCTAAGGGACATGCTGATGAGCATATTTTATGTTAAGGGGCACTCTGATGAGCATATTTTATGTTAAGGGGCACTCTGATGAGCATATTTTATTTTAAGGGGCACGCTAATGGGCATATTTTATGTTAAGAGCAACGCTGATTTAAATGTTTTGTTTTGCCCATCAGCGTGCCCCCTAACATAAAATGTGCCCATCAGCGTGCCCCCTAAAAATTGGCAAAATAAATGGAAAAAATGCGAAACACCGCGTTCGGTATTCGGCTTTCGGCCAAGCATTTCATTATTATTCGGCTTCGGCCAAGAATTTCATTTCGGTGCATCCCTAGTATAAACAAACCTACAAAGCGTGAGAATGCCCCAAGAAATGTACTAAAGTTTGGTCTCCCTAGCTGGATTCCCAAGATATGGTTGCTCCAAAGTATGTTATATATCTTTATGTTCATAACCCTTTTTTGTCGTTGGCTGCGGTGTATTTGGTGCATTTTTCATTTCATGTGATATTACTACGTTATGCCCTGAGCGGGGACCTTCCTTTTTTTCCCTGTTGCACCATATGGTATGGCCATGTATGGATTATCTGATATTTTTGTTCTGTATTGTTACAAGCTGCGTCTCGGTGCTGTGCCTTGCTGGGCACATTTTCTCTTCTTCTTCTTTTGTCTTTGTTTGTTGTTAACACAAGGAAATTAAAGTTTAATAAAGTTACCCTTTAAAAAAAATAAATAAAGAAGGGGGGAGGGGGCTGCACACAGGTATTTTTAACACTAATGCATAAAATGCCACTTATGCCTTGTACACACGCAACGATTATCGGCCGACCGATCGTCTGACTTTTGTCCAGAGTTGTGTTTTGTTGGTTGGAATGTGCCTAGACTGCACACGAATTTTCTCGGCCAACAAAAATCTACTTCAGAAGTGATGTCATGTGATGGTTAACTTTCCGTGTGTTTTTTCTTCTCTGAGCATGCCCAGTCTTGCTCATCAGATTTTTGTCTGCCGAAATCTGTACTGACTGACGGAAAATCGGCCGTTCTGTTGACGGCCAACAAAAATTTTATAGCATGCACACCAGATTTTTTTTCGGCCGAAAAGTCGCAGTCGGTTGTCGAAAGCATCATACTAACAAGCCGAAAATCGGCCGATCGGACGTTGGTCAAAAATTCCCGGCCAATAATCGATGCGTGTGTACGAGGCATTACCTTTACAAATACTTCAAGCCTTATGTCTATATTAATGGTGCTGCCACTCATTTCTGTTTGATATGCCTCTATTATGATGCAACACAAAGGTAGACGCCACAATGTGTGCTATGAAATGCCAGGTCTGACTACCAATCTGCGCAGTTATTTCTGCCAGCCAGGTCTGCCATGCTGTCAGTCAACTTCTCTCCAAGGAAAGTTTTTTTTTTTATTGGCAAACTACAGCAGTATAATGAATGTCAGCAAGTTGTCAGATTTACTCATGAATCAACACCAGCTATGTTATTTATCAATGACAAACAGTATTGTTACATACTTTCACACTCAAAATGAAATATAAAAAAAAGACCCAATTAAATGTATTTACCTTGGCATATTTATACAAAACAGAAAATTTATGAAAAGCAGGTGTTTATTATGATTATATTTCTACAAAAGCAATACTATTCAGACGGTTTCAAAAAATGTATTCAATGAACTTTCACTCATTTAAAATAAGGCAGCACCATTCAGCTTTAGTGATCAAAGTTTAAAACATTCCAGTATTAAGAGCAGGAGAGCCAATGAGCCAGGCAACTTGAGATTAGCCAAAAATTCTCAGATAGGTTTCGAGAATCTGCCCCTCAGCACCTGCCAACCGATCAACAATGTGTAAGAGCGAGTTCACACCGGTGTGCTGCCGTTTGGGTGCAGTGCGATTTATCCAGTGCTGTGGAGTCCTATGAAATTTTGGGTACCTGGAGTCGGAGTCAGCAAACAATGCACCGACTCCTACTAAATTTAGATTGGAATTAAAAGAAAAAGCAAGTTTAAAATGTCCCAATTGCCAAACCAGAGCATGCTAGTGCAAATCCCACCACCTTCCTAACCAACCACGAAGGGTGAAGTGGAAGCAGGAAAACCAAGCGCCAACTTCCTACATTGCAGTGAGATTTGTATTACATGGATTTTAAAAAGTCTATCTAGGTACAAAAAAAAAAAAGAAAAAAAAAAAAAAGGGGAGGAGCAGGGAAATGTCTATTAAATATATATATATATATATAGACTAAAGTTCCCATCAGAATAAAAAGGTCTTTCTACTAAATCACAATGCAGGCGATCATTTTATTAATCTATTTAATGCTTTTCTTTCAACACACTAAAGATTTCATTTTATATTGTACCTATTAGTTGAACTTCCCAAATGCATTTTTAATCAGCTCTGCTGCATTATGTAAGAGGTGTCACAAAGTCCCATTTAAAACCGCTTTACTAAGTTGTGACTTTACTATTTAAAGTGATTATAAAGTCTCATTATTAAAAAATAAACATGTTAGGCCCCTTTCACACACGTAGTCAGTCAGACGGACTGTTTTTCTCAGCGGGGGATCGATCCGCCGATCCCCCTCTGAGCAGGCGGATGACAGATGTGTCTCTGCGCTGTGTGCGAAGACACAGCTGTCAGGTCCCCATTCTTCTCTATGGGGCAATCGGATGGGAACAGACCGTCTGTCCGTTCTCATCCAATCCGATCCGCCAGATGGATGGAAAATAGGGTTTCCATCTGTCCGGTTTTGACGGATCAGATCGGATGTCAGCGGAAATGTCTCCGCTGACATCCGATGCCCCATAGGGAAGCATGAGGCATCCGTTCAGATCCACCAAAAACACTGACAGGCGGATCTGAACAGACTCCCTGTGTGAAAGGGGCCTTATACTTTACCTTCTCTGTGCAGTTGGTTTTGCACAGAGCTATGCAGATGCTCCTCTTCTCGGGTCCCTCGCTCCTGGCCCCTCCCTCCTAGCCAGTGCCCCCACAGCAAGCAGCTTACTATGGGGGCACCTGAGCCAAGCTGCAGCTCCGCGTGTCTGTTCGGCCCCGCCCCCTCACTGACTTTGATTGATAGTCACAGGAGCCATGGCGCCTTGGCTGTATCTCAACCAATCAGGAGGGAGAGTCCCAGGATGGCCTAGGGACTCCTGGACATTGCTGGAAAGAGAGGGGGCACAGGTAAGAATTATGGGTGCTGGTGGGGCTGCTACAAAGGAGGTTTTTTTTTTTATCCTAATGCATAGAATGTATGAGGATTGAAAACCTTCCTGACTTTACAACTCCTTTAAAAGGATAGATTCACCTTTCACACGTTAAACCTGTATTAAGGACAGACAACCCCCAGCTGCTGTCATGTTTTAAAATCTGCATAGCTGTGTGGGGCTCCACCGGCGCAGCCACGCCATCCATTCACAGGAATCTGTGAATGAAGAAACTACAAGTCCCATCTACCACTGTGGCATACAGCTTGTAGTCTTCAATGGACTGTGAGGGCACTGATGAGCACCCTTGTAGTTCATTCACACTTCCTCCAGCTTTTAAACAGGAGCCGGACACTGCACCCATGATCAACTGATCGCAGGTGTAATGCTCTGCAAGGTCCTCTGAAAAAAAGAAAAAAGAATGCATGGTTTTACCTGCAAAATATATACTTTTTTTCCCCCGGAAAGGTATACCTTTAAGACTCCACTGATGTTTTTCTGCAGTGCACCTAGGCACTTGTCAACTTTAGGCCAGATTCACATTTGCAAAGGTGATTGCGGATTCCCAAACTGGGCTGCTCCCTTGCAAACATGCAGAGCTGCCATCCATTCTTAGATCGCACCCCTGCGCATCTAAAACCGCAGGGGGTTTTCTTTTGAGGAAAAACGCATGGTGCAAAAGCACCATGCGATTTGCCTCAGGCTGCAGAAACACAGGCACGGCAGCCTCTTTATATGAATTGGCGCCATGCCTATGCAAACGTGGCTCAGAGCCGCAGATGTGAACCAAGCCTTAGTGCCGGTTCACACTGATCTGACTTGTCAGGCGACTTGGTCGCCTGACAAGTAGCTTCCAATGCTGGGCAATGGAACCGTTCTAATCAGAGCGACTTGCATTGACTTCCATTATGAAAAGTCGTTGCAAGCTGCGCTGAAGTCACGCTGCATGGGCGACTTCATTAGTCGCCCGAAGTCGGGGCGACTTCGAGTCGGATCAGTGTGAACCGACACTTATTGTCTGTTGGGATTCCCCTTCTAGGTGTGTGTGTGCTTACAAGTCAGGGGTTAACTGAAGTATTCTATTTTTGTGCTGCAACCTCACGCTTTATTAGAACACATGAATACTGCAGAGACAGTTCTCCACCTCTCCCCTCCTCACACACACATCATAGGTTGAACTGGATAGACTGAGGTCTTTTTCCAACCTCACAAACTATGTAACTAAAATAAAGGTGAAGCCTGATTTATCTGACTTGTCTCTTTACAAGGCTAACCGTAGCCAACGGTCATTACATAAAATAGGTTATCCAGGAAACGCAGCCAGCACTAGCAATGACAGCTTATGTATAGTTACATAGCAGTTGAGGTTGAATAAAGACAATAGTCCATCCAGTTCAACCTGTGTAGGTGTGTGTGGACGCAATCATCTCTCATACCCCTGACTTATGATCCTTGAGATGTACAATTAACAGTCTTTTAAAAATAGCCATACTCCCTGCAGTTACTACCATATAAGGTAGAGCGTTCCACAATCCTGTAGCCCTTATTTTAAAAAAAAAAAAACCCTGCGCAGCCTAAGGTAAAATCTCTTCTCCTCTAATGGCATTGTATGGCCTCGTGTCCTCATGCATTCGTTGCGCCTGAACTGTTTTTTTTTCTATGCTGAGATCACCATTGAGGTACTTGTATATTGCTATCATGTCCCCTCTCAGGCATCTCCTATCCAGGGAGAATAAATCAAGCACTTGTAAGCGCTCTTCATAATTAAGATCCTCAAATCCCATTATCAGTTTAGTTGCTCTCCTCTGGACTCTCTCCAGTTCCAACACATCCCTTCTGAGTACCGGCAACCAGAACTGGACAGAATACTCCAGATGTGGTCAGACCAGTGATTTATAAAGTGGAAGGATTATAGATTTATCTCTGGAATACATCCCCTTCCTTATGCAAGCTAATATTCTGCCGGCTTTGGCAGCTGCAGCTTGACATTGCATGCTATTACTAAGTCTATCCTCCACTAAGATTCCCAGATCTTTCTCCATTTTTTGGTTCCCCCCTCCAAAGTGTATTGGGCGTTTGTTTTTAGTCGCCAAGTGCACTAACTTATACTTCTCCACATTAAACCTCATTTGCCATGTTGTTGCCCAATCTGTTCTCTTTTAGCACAGGTTTGTGCTTTCCTATGGTGAACCAGAACATTTTTTTTATGGGAAAAGTGCTGAAGTACAGGCTCCTGGTTTCTGCAAGTACCTCTGATCATCTTTCAAAAAAAAATCCCTGGGTTCCAGCAGCTCCACTGCAAGGCAGCGTTTTCACTTAACCCTGACCTTTATCCTCACCCATTCCAGTTTCTAAACTGGTCTTTTACCCATTAACAGCAGATTCTCTAGTATTCACTGAAGTTCTGCCATTTGAACCAATTACAGAGGTAAGACTTAACATTGACTTGGGCAGGAGTTGAGACCTCACAGATGCTCCACATGGGCTTCATCACTGTTGCGAAGCACACCTGTGTTTGCATGCCTGAACTAAGGACAGATGGATTCAAGGAAGTAAATGCTACATTAATAATCTGCCTTTAATCAAGATGGCCACATCCAGAAATGCTATCAGCCTATCATAGAAATTGTTTGGACCAGGTGAGGTTCACTTTAACCTGCCGGCCCTTTAAGGGGTCTAAAATGCCAGGAGGCGGGGCTTATGGTCATGACTGCCATAATGGTCACATGATTGGGAGCTTTACGTTAGTCTCCGATAACTGTGCCAGGAGAACTAATGCACGCAAATATGTGGCTGCTCAGTGCCAAGGCCCACCCGCCGAGAGGCCGCATATTTGCTTAAGCAAATGATGCAAGCTGATTTACAGCAGAACTTCACTCTCTTAATCAATAGTGACTATTAGTAATCCTTATGCTGCTAGCATTAGCAAATAAATAAGAAGGTATATTATAGATACTTGTTTCAAACTTTATTTTTTTACATTTCTTCAGTTACTTCCTAGTTTCCAGTCCTGTGAAAATTAGGTCATATATCCCAGGAGTCTTCGGAGGGGTTTCATAGCCAAGCACACCCTTCTGCTTGCATGCCTGAGCCAAGGACAGACAGATTCCAGGAAGTAAATGCTATACAACAGTGGTCCTCAACTCCGGTCCTCAGGGCCCACTAACAGGCCAGATTTTAAGTATTACCTTGGGGAGATGCAGACTACAGTACTGCAATCACTGAGCAGCAAATTATATCACCTGGGATGTATTTCAGTTATCTTGCAAATGTGGCCTGTTAGTGGGCCCTGTAGGCCAGGGTTGAGGACTACTGCTATACAAATCATTAGTCCTTACTCAAGATGGTCATGTCCAAAAATGCTGGGGGGGGGATTTATTATGTTATTCAAAGTGATTTCTTAGTAAAATAAAGCATAGGAAATTAGAGAGATGGGGGAGTTTACAATGAGTATTTAAATATAAAAATTGCTTTTTGGTAAGTGGTGCTCAGATGCATTGTAGTTCTGCTTTAACTGATCACCCTTACCACCTTCTACACCTCTCTATTAAACTAACATCAGCAATGCATTTAGATTAAAGGAGAAGTTTACATTTGGTAACAAGTTACACCCATATTTAAGGTTTAACCTGTTACCAAAGATCACCTACCTGCGCCCCTCCAATGTTACAAATTAAAAAGAGCTGGGACATGCAGAGCTTCGGACCCCGTTCACACTGGGGCGACCTGGTCGCCTGACAGGTCGCCGTAGGTCGCCTGCCATAGAGAAGCTGTGGACCCGTTCTAATAGGAGCGACACAAGTCGCTCCGACTTAGAAAAAGGGTCCGGAGCTTCTTTGGGGCGACCTGCATTGACTTCAATGTTATGAAGTCCGTGCCGGCCGCTCCGAGGTTGCGGTGCGAGCTGCGCGCCGCGACCTGTGAGGTCGCTCCGGCAAGTCGGATCGCCCCAGTGTGAACGGACACACTGACACAGCTGTGCCATTCATTCATTCACAGAGATGTGTGGATGAATGAACTACAACTACCGCCTCCACTGCTGCAGATGACTTGCAGTTCCCAATGAACTGTGGGGGCGCTGGGGAGCGCTCTCATAGTTCATTGATCTTCCTGATGTCCAGTAACTGTCTGTCCGTACAGGAGGTATGGGCAGACAGTTATACTGAGATTCTGCAGGAGCCTGACATGGCAAGTGCAATGCTTCTTAGGCTCCAGAAAAAAAAATAAAAGAACGCACATTTTTTTACCTGCACAAATATGTGCATTTATCATTTTTTATTATTGTTGGCAAAGTAACTTACCATATACAATTAACAGAATGAAAATGGGGATGCTACCAGTAACCATTGCTTTCAGCAATCATAAAAATGTGAGTCAAGCCCCGTACACACGTACCGATTGTCGGCCGTAAATATTCGGCCGATTGTAGGCTTGTTAGTATGATGCTTCCGACAGCCGACAGCGCATTTTCGGCCGAACAGAATCGGGTGTGCAGGCATTAAAATTTTTGTTGGCCGTCACCAGAACGGCCGATTGTTCGCCAGTCAGTACAGATTTCGGCCGACAGACAGCAGATTAGCAAGACTGGGCATGCTCAGAAAAGAAAAAAAGACAAGGAAAGGTAACCATCACATGACATCACTTCTGCAGTCGGCTGTTGTTGGCCGACAAAATTTGTGTGCAGTCTTTTGCAGTTTTCAACAGACGACAGCCCTGGACAAAAGACGGCCGACGATCAGTACGTGTGTACGGGGCTTTATAGTTGATGAACTCCTCTTAACATTTACAGACAGCCCAATCTATAACTGCACAGAATTTGGCCAAAGGGACCGGCTGAGGATGAAAATCGAATTTTCAGGATGGGCTCTTACTAAAACATATCAGTCAGTGATGGAAGTTCTATTCCAGAGCTCACACTGCTTATGATAAACATCATCCAGAACATTTGTTCTTGCACATAAGTGCTTTGGAGCATTTTGTTGACAATTAATAAAACCCCCGGGAACCACAGCTGCCCGATGATTGTACCGAATCTCTGGAGACAAATTAAAGACGACTGAACACTGAATAAAGACTTAATCACACAATAATGCAAGATCTTCCACCGCAGGGATTCAAACCACAGACCTTAGGAACCACTGGAGGTCAAAAATCTCAAAAAGTACATCTTATGGTGACCCCTATTCATTTACTGTGACCAACAAAATCACATACAGCCATTATACTGAAGACATACAGTGCTGAATACATGTGTTATCATACAAACATCGGGTTCTGCTTGCTGTCCCAAAGGATTACAGTTGAAAAACACTGTTCCGGAATAAAAGCAGTCACATGTGTCTTGTTAAAGCAAGCTCTCAGTCAGCATTTTTTGCTATGGGGAATGCATAAAAGGTGTCAGTACACTGGTGTGATCCTAGGATACTCCATGCTCTATCACAGCTTTTATCAACCTTTTCAACACAGAGGAACTCTTAAAATAAGTTTCTGGTCTCGGGGAACCCCTGCTAAAAATGATCTACAACTCATGACACATTAGTGTGACAGTCAGTGGGAAGAATGCTCCTTACTCTTGTCATCATTGGGAAGAATGACCCCCTTACAGATAACTAAAAGGAACAATGGTGTCATTGGAAACTTGTCTGAGAGGCAGAAATTGCCCATTTCTCAAGGAACCCCTAGCACCTCAGGAGGAACCCTGGTCGAGAAACCTTGCTCTATAACCATATCAAACCACACAAAAAACCATGGCCCTTAGTGCCGGTTCACACTTGTGCGATTGCGAACGTATGCGATTGCAATGCGAATTTGCAGTGCGAGTTTACCTTGCACTTTTCAATAGTTCCAGCGCGATTGTAATGAAAATTGATTGCGTTGATTATGTTAATTAAGCTCAGGAGGGGTGGAGCTGAGGGGAAAACTAAAACAAAAAGTAAGAATTCGCACATATCTGAACTGATAATGCGAGTCAAGACCGATTTACATTGATGTCTATGGAGACTAAATTCGCAACGCAGCAAACTCGCACAAGACCCTTTTCATCATCGCATTATATTCGCATCTGAATCGCAATGCATAGATGTGAACGACCGTCGCGAATACAATGTATTTTGGGAATAGATGCGAATTTAGACTTTTCATAACGCAACGCAGTCGCAGTAAAATCGCACAATTGTGAACCGGCACTTCCTTATTTAACCATCCCCTCCCCTTTAAACACATGAATACATTTTTAATACATTTTCTATAGTTTTACTTTCAGAATCCTCACCTAGCACGACATATCTGGCCACCCACTTTTTCCTGGGATATAGACGTCACATCCCATGAGGCAGCTTGCAAGACCTCAATCATGTGCAGACAAGTGGCTAGTGTCTTCCAGGTCCCAGAGATCCATAGCATGCACATGCCACTTCTCATTTAAAAATGACAGCGCAGTAGCAGTGGGCACAAGGAGGACCTTAAAGAAAAAAATCAGGTGCGCTAAATTCACATGTGTCACACGTCAAGAGGTGTATGACACTATACTAAGTATCTACCACACTCCTACCACACAACAGGAGTGTGGTAGATACTTAGTATAGTGTCATACACCTCTTGACGTGTGACACGTGAATTTAGCGCACCTGATTTTTTTCTTTATTATTCTTTATCACCTTTGGTTCTAAGGTTGCAGCTTATTCACTTTAAAGATCCTGCGCACTAATACTTTTTACACACAAGGAGGACCTTGCCTCCAAGCACTCCATGGACTCCATGGACTAGCAAGTCCCCCCCCCCCCCCCCAATTCATATTCTAGAACAGCTACCCGAGAGATAAGCTTCTCCCATCGGACAGGAAACACATGATCCACAACAGTTAAAAGGCTTAAAGTTAGGTTAAAAAGTTAGTAGTTTTTCTTTATTACAGGGACAAGCATTAGGGACTTAAAATTACATTTTGGCTAGGGTAAGGTGAAGTCCCTCTTTAATTCAAAACTCATGGAAGAAATTAGATCACATATTTGGATAGTTCAGATTTTACCTTTAATCAATATCATCATGTCATTAAAGATTAAAGTGGAATTTCACCATAAAAGGGAAACTGCTTTCACATCTTTCCCCCTCCTCTCCCACTTTGAGGGTTTTTTTTTTTTTTAGGGAGGGAGCGAGTACTATTTTTAGCACCAATTTCCCCTCCAACCGTCTAGGTCAGGGGTCTTCAAAAAACGATGGCCCTCCAGTTGTTCAGGAACTGCAATGCCCATCATGCCTAGTCATATCTGTGAATGTCAGAATTTTACAATGCATCATTGGACTTGTAGTTCCGCAACAGCTGGAGGGCCAAAGTTTGAGTATCCCTGGCCTAGGAGATCAGAGCGGAAGTCCGCCCCCTCAAAAACCTTCCAGGAAAAGTTACAGGTCTCAGAAGGCTGCGGGACAATTCACAGAGCGCAGCGCCGTTCAAACATGCGCAGTGGGAAGTCACAAGAAATCACAGCCTGCCTCCCTTAGTACGCATGCCAGTGCTGGGGACCCCAAGACCAGTGACGAACCAGCCCAGGTGAGGACGGCTCTGGATCCATGAACAGGTAAGTGTCCTATTTTTTTAAGACCCCGTTCAGACAGGGGCGACGCGACTTGCTGGGGCGACCTGTGAAGTCACGGTGCACAGCGTGCACCCCGACGTCGGCGCGACATGCACGGACTTCATATCATTGAAGTCAGTGCAGGTCGCCTCCAGGTCGCCCCAAAGTAGTACAGGACCCTTTTTCTAAGTCGGAGCGACTTGTGTCGCTCCTATTAGAACAGGTCCTGGCAGGCGACCCACCGCGACTTGTCAGGCGACCAAGTCGCCTGACAAGTCGCGCTAGTGTGAATGGGGTCTAAAAAGAGTCAGCAGCTACAGTGTTTATATTTTGCTAAACCTGAAAACTAAAATCCTCTTTAAATGCAGCCACTTACCCACACAGAGATGCCAAGTGGAATCCTGCGTAATAAAAGGTCATTGCCAGTTCTGTAATGCCAGCACCCACTATGCCCGCTTCCCCCAGTCCTGTAACATCTCCTGTGTAGTTCATGTACAAATAGTAGTAGTAACTATAGCTGCGGACTTACTGTAGTAGGAGGATCCAGGTGTATCTCTCGGTCTGACCTGCCCGCTAACATTGCTTCCTTTGATTGACAGGAGACTCCTTGCCTGTCCCACCCTCAAGGTGTGAATGTACGCACCCACATTCCCATCCACATTAATGCCCATTCACAATGACAATTCTCATTGAATAACTGTAAATGTAGTTTGTCCCAGCAGCTCTGGAAAGCAAGTGGAAATTATGTCACGGTTTGCCTGATACCTCCTCAAGGTGCCCAGCCATAGCTGCACTCTCCCAATGAAAGCTATGATGACTGCAAAAAGGAATTTTTATTCTGATCTAGAAAGTTTCATGATAAAAAGGTATGTTTGTACTGTGCATATCTAACAGAATAGAACAAATTAAAGCCGAGTTCCACCCAAAAATGGAACTTTAAGGCCTCCTAACCCCCTGACATGCCCACTTGGCGTGTCATTTTTTGGGGGGGTAGTGGGTACCTAGATTTGACAGGTACCCCCCTTCCACGTCCGCATAGGCAGAAGTTCTCCTCTCCCCCTCCCTCCCTGCAATCTTCTGGGACACGTCACAGGTCCCAGAAAATTGCCCGTCCACTCAGGACACGCAGCGCGACTCGCACAGTGCACACCCAGCTGTAAAGCCTCAAGCTGTCATAGCCGGGTGCCCACACTAGAGATGCCAGCGTCGCGGGGAGAACTGAGGCTCCCCCCGGCCCCATTGCTGGACCATGGGACAGGTGAATGTGTCTTTATTAAACAGCAGCAACACTTTTTGTAGCTGCTGACTTTTAATAAACACAAAATTGGGTGGAACTCCGCTTGAACAAATATCCCGGAATTCAGCTAATGTCTGACTAGCACTGGACTATGCAAGTTAAACCCTGACCTTGACCAGAGGACAGCAATAACTGGAACTTGGTATAGTTGCCAGCTCACAGGCCAAATGACACTTCGCAAGTGTCACCAAGCTTGTTATGTACAATGATGATTGAAAGGACCTCCAACTAGATCTAAAATGTTAAAAACATGAAAATCTTCTGTTTAACTACTCATATCAGCTTCGTAAGCTCACAGAACTGCAGCACTAAAGGAAACATATTCAGCATGTAGATAATAAAAACCAAGTACTGTCCCAGGGAATAGGGAACTTCCAAAAAACGGGGTTACTCTAGGGCACATCCGTCAAATACAAAGCCTAGGAGCCGAATGCGGCCCACCAGGCCATTTCATGTGGCCCTCGCACCTCCCCTCCCCCAAAGTCACAGAAGTTGTCGGCATTCCCCCGCTAGATCCTGCGCTTCTCTGTGCAGCGTCATCTCCTATAACCTAAGTCAGCCAGTAATGGGGAGGATTCAGCAACAATCAATGGCTAACACACTACAATACTCCACATCATCTACAATGAGAAACCAAGCTGGAGCCTCAGGAATAATATACACACTAAAACTTTTCCACCCCCCCATCTTAATGCGTAAATATCATAAACATCACCTATATATGGATGTGGCTCATGAGCTGTCAAACTTCTACATACAAAAGTCAGTCATGGATGCTAGGCAGCGGATGAATCATGCATGCCCAACCCAATCAACAAATTAAAAATTGGCTCCGATTAAGTAGGCAAGAGTATAAACAAGCATACCATTCTAGGTCAGGTGTGCTCACAAGATCCCTTCATATAAACATGTGTAAGCTTATGCTCTCCTCAGATAAACATGCATTCCTTTTCTGGTCAACTGCACATTTATACTCTCATCTGTAATACCTCTAAAAAAAAAACATGCATAACCTTGTTGCCAAAGCGTGCATGTTTATACTTTCCTCAGTAACCTCCATATAAACATGCATACCCTTATTGGCCAAGTGTGCTTGTTTATAGCCTCATTAGTAACTCCATATAACATGCATAACTTTGTTGGCAAACTGTGCATGTTTATGCTCTCATCAGTAACCTCCATATAAAAATGCACACCCTTATTGGCCAACTGTGCATGTTTATGCTCTCATCAGTAACCTCCATATAAAAATGCACGCCCTTATTGGCCAATTGCGCATGTTTATGCTATCATCAGTAACCTCCATATAAACATGCATACACTTATTGGACAATTGCGCATGTTTAAAGCCTCATTAGTAACTCCATATAACATGCATACCTTTGTTGGCAAAGTGTGCATGTTTATGCCCTCATCATTAATCTCAATATAACCATGCATACCCTTATTGGCCAAGTGTGCTTGTTTATAGCCTCATTAGTAACTCCATATAACATGCATACCTTTTTTGGTAAACTGTGCATGTTTATGCTCTCATTAGTAACCTCCATATAAAAATGCATTCCCTTATTGGCCAAGTGTGCATGTTTATAGTCCCATTAGTAACATCCATAAAAACATGCATTCCCTTATCGGCTAAGTGTGTATGTTTTTGTGCTCATCAGATATCCCTATATAAACATGCATACTGTTATAGGCCACCCATACATGTTTACACTTTAATCAGATACCTCTATATAAACAAGTATACACTTATTGGCCAAGTGTGCATGTTTGTATGCTCACTAGATAACTCCATATAAACGTTCATTCTTTAAGCCCCCGTTCACACTAAGGCGACCTGGTCGCCTCCCGTAGGGAAGCTGCGGACCTGTTCTAATAGGAGCGACATAAGTCGCTCCGACTTAGAAAAAGGGTCCGGAGCTTCTTTGGGGCGACCGTCAGACTTCAATGTTATGAAGTCAGTGGCGGCCGCTCCGAGGTCTTAGCGCGCTGCTCGCACCGCGACCGAAGTAGCGTCGCCCCTATGTGAACGGGGGCTTACAGGCACAAGTGTGCATGTTTATGCCCTCATTCGCTAACTCCGTATAAACACACATTTACAGGCCAATCATACATGTTTATGCGCTCATCAGATACCCCCAGCTAATCATACAATGATAGGCAAAGTGTGTATATTCCTGAACCCATCAGATAACTGCCATATAAACATGCATACTCTTATAGACCATGTGTACATGTTTATGCTCTCATCAGATTCCTCCATATGATATAAACATGTATATCCTTATAGGTCAAGCATACATGTTTTATTTGTTTATCAGATACCCCCAGATAATCATACAATGATAGACAAAGTGTGTATATGCCTGTACCCATCAGATACCTGCCATATAAACATGCATACTCCTATAGACCATGTGTACATGTTAATGCTCTTATCAGATTCCTCCATACGTGTATATCCTTATAGGTCAAGCATACATGTTTTGTTTATCAGATACCCCCATCTAAACATACATAGGAAAATCATGCATGTTCCTGTACCCATCAGATACTGGCCATATAAACATGCACACTCTCATCAGCCAAGTGTACATGTTTATGTGCTCGGCATCCCTGGGGCTGGGACCAACAGGAACGACGTACACAAATCCAGCTGGCCATTGTTTTTTATCCCTGGCAGATGATTGGTTGAGCATACAGCATGGGCCCCATGTGAGGTCTTTCCTCCCAGATACAGAGGAGGAGGAGGGAGGGGCGCTGGAGCCCTGGCAACCACTCTGAGTGGAGGGAGACACCTGACTGGTTGCTAGGGACTACAGCTGCATGTGTAGTCAGCCCCGGCTCCCTCATGCTGGGACTTGTAGTACTACAGCAGCTGCTCACCAGAAGAAAGTGTTGGTCCCATCATCATAGACCTCAGACTCGGTGCTTCTCCGGGAGCTCTCCCCTCTGTGCTGGGGCTTACTGGTGAACAGCCTGGCCCGGTTCTCCGCTTCCTCCCAGCTCTGTCCGTCCAGGGAGGACTTCCGGGCCCCCTTCCTGCTCTCATGGCGTAGCATGGTTCAGCAGCTCTCCGCCGGCTTCATGTACACCGCCACCGATCCGAACTCTCCCACTACTGACCGGGGAGGAGGGGGCGGAGCGCAAGGCGCACGCTTTCACTGACCACGTGGGTCAGGTTGGCCACGTGATCCGGTGACGTCGTGCGCTCTGACAGTCGGCTGGACGAGGCGGCTCAGCCGTTGCCATGGGGAGGAGACTGGGGATCACGCCAGGCGAGGCTGAGGTTGCCACGCATGCGCTGTCCGCGGTGCTGAATTCAGTCTGCTATCGGTGCAGTTCTGTGAGAGCGGATGGTGGCGTGAGGGAGGGCGACAACAACAAGTGACATAAGGAAGTCTGTCCAGTGCTCTGTGAGGGGCGCAGGGGGCTCTGACTCCTCCTAGTTATAGACAGTGACCACACCCAGCCGTACAGGTCACCTGACAGTGTCATCACATCAGTGCTCGGCTTTTCAATGTCTCCTCAACACTGCAACACCCCCAATGTGAGGGCACAACACCCCCCAATGTGAGAGTACAACACCCCCCAATGTGAGGGAACAACACCCCCATTGTGAGGGAACAACACCCCCAATGTGAGGGCACAACACCCCCCAATGTGAGGGAACAACACCCCCAATGTGAGGGCACAACACCCCCCAATGTGAGGGAACAACACCCCCATTGTGAGGGCACAACACCCCCAATGTGAGGGCACAACACCCCCCAATGTGAGAGTACAACACCCCCCAATGTGAGGGAACAACACCCCCATTGTGAGGGCACAACACCCCCAATGTGAGGGCACAACACCCCCCAATGTGAGGGAACAACACCCTCAATGTGAGGGCACAACACCCCCCGATGTGAGGGCACAACACCTCCAATGTGAGGGAACAACACCCCCAATGTGTGGGCACAACACCCCCCAATGTGAGGGAACAACACCCCCAATGTGAGGGCACAACACCCCCAATGTGAGGGCACAACACCCCCCAATGTGAGGGCACAACACCTCCAATGTGAGGCCACAACACCCCAATGTGTGGGCACAACACCCCCCAATGTGAGGGAACAACACCCCCCAATGTGAGGGAACAACACCCTCAATGTGAGGGCACAACACCCCCCGATGTGAGGGCACAACACCTCCAATGTGAGGGAACAACACCCCCAATGTGTGGGCACAACACCCCCCAATGTGAGGGAACAACACCCCCAATGTGAGGGCACAACACCCCCAATGTGAGGGCACAACACCCCCCAATGTGAGGGCACAACACCTCCAATGTGAGGCCACAACACCCCAATGTGTGGGCACAACACCCCCAATGTGAGGGAACAACACCCCCAATGTGAGGGCACAACACCCCCCAATGTGAGGGAACAACACCCCCCAATGTGAGGGAACAACACCCCCAATGTGTGGGCACAACACCCCCCAATGTGAGGGAACAACACCCCCAATGTGAGGGCACAACACCCCCAATGTGATAGCACAACACCCCCTAATGTGAGGGCACAACACCCACAATGTGAGGGCACAACACTCCAATGTGAGAGCACATTACCCCCAATCAGTGGCAGCTGGTGCTCAAAATTTTTGGGGGGGCGCAAACAGAAAAATGTAATAGGCATTGCTTTGCGGCAAAAAACGCTGTAAAAAATTGCGTGACTTTGAGGTCACAAAAGTGTGAAAGGGGCCTTCATTAATCAAGGTAGAGTGTGCCCCCTTTCAATGCACAGACACCAGCGTGCCCCCTTTCAATGCACAGAGACCATCGTGCCCCCTTTCAATGCAGAGATACCAGCGTGCCCCCTTTCAATGCAGAGATCATTATGCCCCCTTTCAATGCAGACATGCCAGCGTGCCCCTTTCAATGCACAGAGATCAGCGTGTCCCTTTTCAATGCAGTGACCAGCGTGTCCCCTTTCAATGCAGAGAGACCAGCGTGCCCCCTTTCAATGCAGAGATGCCAGCGTGCCCCATTTCAATGCAGAGATATACCCGCATGCCCCCTTTCAATGCAGTGATCATCGTGCCCCCTTTCAATGCAGAGATGCCAGCGTGCCCCCTTTCAATGCACAGAGACCAGCGTGCCCCCTTTCAATGCACAGAGACCAGCATGCCCCCTTTCAATGCACAGAGACCAGCGTTCCCCCTTTCAATGCACAGAGACCAACGTGCCCCCTTTCAATGCACAGAGATCAGCGTGCCCCCTTTCAATGCAGGGATGCCAGCGTGCCCGCTTCAATGCAGAGATGCCAGCGTGTCCCCTTTCAATGCAGAGATGCCAGCGTGCCCCCTTCAATGCAGAGATGCCATCATGCCCCCCTTTCAATGCAGAGATGCCAGCGTGCACCCTTCAATGCAGAGATGCCAGCGTGCCCCCTTCAATGCAGAGATGCCAGCGTTATCCCTTTCAATGAAGAGATACCAGCATGCCCTCTTCAATGCAGAGATGCCAGCGTGCCCCCTTCAATGCAGAGATGCCATCATGCCCCCCTTTCAATGCAGAGATGCCAGCGTGCCCCCTTCAATGCAGAGATGCCAGCATGCCCCCTTTCAATGCAGAGATGCCAGCATGCCCCCTTTCAATGCAGAGATGCCAGCGTGCCCCCTTTCAATGCAGAGATACCAGCGTGCCCCCTTCAATGCAGAGATGCCAGCGTGCCCCCTTTCAATGCAGAGATACCAGCGTGCCCCCTTCAAAGCAGAGATGCCAACGTGCCCCCCTTCAATGCAGAGATGCCAGCGTGCCCCCTTTCAATGCAGAGATGCAGTGTGCCCCCTTTAAATGCAGAGATACCAGCGTGCCCCCTTTCAATGCAGAGATGCCAGTGTGGCCCCTTTCAATGCAGAGATGCCTGCGTGCCCCCATTCAATGCAGAGATCTTCGTGCCCCCTTTCAATGCAGAGTGACCAGGGTAAGCATGCCCCCCCCCACCCGCGAGACCAGTGAACTTACCTCAGGCAGCGGCGGATTCTACTCAGTCCCCCCGCGTCTCCTCGAGTCCTCAGTCCTCCCGCCTCCTCCTCGGCCAATGGCATGGGGTTTTCCTTTCGGCCAATCAGGAAGCGGGAGAACCCGCTTCCTGAATGGCCAGGAGGAGGATCCGTGTGACAATAGCGAATTTTCATTAGCTATTGTCACACAATGGGTGGGCTCGGGGTGCACTGCTCTGCGACCCGGGTCCACCCTTTGCTGAAGCCTATTAGAGCCTCTGGCTCTAATCAGGTGATTAAAAAAAATTAAAAAAAGCCCCATTGAACTCCATGCGTCCGGCCCCGGACGCATGGATAGGGGGGGCGGCGCCCCTGCGCCCCCAACGCACCGGTCGCCACTGCCTCCAATGTGAAGGCACAACACCCCAATGTGAGAACACAACATACCAATGTGAGGGCACAACATACCAATGTGAGGGCACAACAACCCCAATGTGAGAGCACATTACCCCCAATGTGAGGGCACAATACCCCAATGTGAGGGCACAACATACCAAAGTGAGGGCACAACACCCCCAATGTGAGGCCACAACACCCCAATGTGAGGGCACAACATACCAATGTGAGGGCACAAACCCCCAATGTGAGGGCACAACACCCCAATATGAGGGCACAATACCCCCAATGTCAGGGCACAACATACCAATGTGAGGGCACAATACCCCCAATATGAGGGCACAACATATCAATGTGAGGGCACAACACACCAATGTGAAGCACAACACCCCGAATGTGAGGGCGCAACATACCAATGTAAGGGCACAACACCCTTAATATGAGGGCACAACATACCAATGTGAGGGCACAACACCCCAATGTGAGCGCACAACACACCAATGTGAGGGAACAACACTCAAATGTGAGAGCACAACACTCCAATCTGAGGGTACACAACACCCCAATGTGAGGGCACATTACCCCCAATGTGAGGGTACGACACCCCAATGTGAGGGAACAACACCCCCAATGTGAAGGAACAACACCCCCAATGAGAGGGCACAACACCCCCAATGTGAGGCCACAACACCCTAATGTGAGGTGACAACACCCCCAATGTGAGGGAACAACACCCCCAATGTGAGGGCACAACACCCCCAATGTGAGGGAACAACACCCCAATGTGAGGTGACAACACCCCCAATGTGAGGGAACAACACCCCCAATGTGAGGGCACAACACCCCCAATGTGAGGGAACAACACCCCAATGTGAGGGTACAACACCCCCAATGTGAGGGCATAACACCCCCAATGTGAGGGCACAACACCCCCAATGTGAGGGCACAACACCCCAATGTGAGGAACCCGCTTCCTGAATGGCCAGGAGGAGGATCCGTGTGACAATAGCGAATTTTCATTAGCTATTGTCACACAATGGGTGGGCTCGGGGTGCACTGCTCTGCGACCCGGGTCCACCCTTTGCTGAAGCCTATTAGAGCCTCTGGCTCTAATCAGGTGATTAAAAAAAAAAAAAAAAAGCCCCATTGAACTCCATGCTTCTGGCCCCGGACGCATGGATAGGGGGGGGGCGGCGCCCCTGCGCCCCCAACGCACCGGTCGCCACTGCCTCCAATGTGAGGGCACAACACCCCAATGTGAGAACACAACATACCAATGTGAGGGCACAACATACCAATGTGAGGGCACATTACCCCCAATGTGAGCACACATTACCCCCAATATGAGGGCACAACATACCAATGTGAGGGCACAACAACCCCAATGTGAGAGCACATTACCCCCAATGTGAGGGCACAATACCCCAATGTGAGGGCACAACATACCAATGTGAGGGCACAACACCCCCAATGTGAGGCCACAACACCCCAATGTGAGGGCACAACATACCAATGTGAGGGCACAACACCCCCAATGTGAGGGCACAACACCCCAATATGAGGGCACAATACCCCCAATGTCAGGGCACAACATACCAATGTGAGGGCACAATACCCCCAATATGAGGGCACAACATATCAATGTGAGGGCACAACACACCAATGTGAAGCACAACACCCCGAATGTGAGGGCGCAACATACCAATGTAAGGGCACAACACCCTAAATATGAGGGCACAACACCCCAATGTGAGCGCACAACACACCAATGTGAGGGAACAACACTCCAATGTGAGGCCACAACACCCCCAATGTAAGGGCACAACACCCCCAATGTGAGGCCACAACACCCCAATGTAAGGGCACAACACCCCCAATGTGAGGGAACAACACCCCCAATGTGAGGGCACATCACCCCCAATGTGAGGGAACAACACCCCAATGTGAGGGTACAACACCCCCAATGTGAGGGCATAACACCCCCAATGTGAGGCCACAACACCCCCAATGTGAGGGAACAACACCCCCAATGTGAGGGCACAACACCCCAATGTGAGGGCACAACACCCCCAATGTGAGGCCACAACACCCTAATGCGAGGCCACAACACCCCCAATGTAAGGGCACAACACCCCCAATGTGAGGCCACTGCACCCCCAATGTAAGGGCACAACACCCCCAATGTGAGAGAACAACACCCCCAATGTGAGGCCACAACACCCCCAATGTAAGGGCACAACACCCCCAATGTGAGGCCACAACACCCCAATGTAAGGGCACAACACCCCCAATGTGAGGGCACAACACCCCCAATGTGAGGCCACAACACCCCCAATGTGAGGGCACAACACCCCCAATGTGAGGCCACAACACCCCAATGTCACTTATCAATGGGAACATGTCCACATCACAGACTCCCCATCATATCACAGCCCCCCCCCCCCCCTACATGTAGACTTTTAATAAACACACACTCACCTGATCCTGCACTGCGCATGCTGCACCTCCTGAATGGCGGGGCAAACTTCTGGGACCTCTGATGTGTCCCAGAAGCTTAGTTTTTTTTTTTTTTTTTTAAAATAACGAACATGTTATACTTACCTTCTCTGTGCAGTAATTTTTGCGCAGAGCAGCTCCAATAATTCTTCTTTTTGGGTCCCTCGCTGGTGCTCCTGGCTCCTCCCACTCAAGCAGTGCCCCCAGTGAAAGCTGGTTGCCCCTGGGGGCATCACTGCGTGCTTGCTCCTGAGCCGCTGCTCTATGTATCCGTAATAAACATAGAGTCGTGGCTGCCCTCCCCCCACTCTCTCCTCATTGGCTCACTGGCTGTAAAATGCTCCACCCCCTTTCCTTACACCTATGCTTACTAGCCTGTGAGAGAAAATGTATATATTAACCTATTTTCAGCCCACTCTGCTCCAGTCACGTAATCGACTCCACTGTGTTAGGCAGGTTAGTGAGCGTAGGTGTTAGGGGGGGGGGGGAGCACTTTTAACAATAGTTAGGTTTAGACCAGAACTCTACTTTAAAATTGCAGATGGGGGGACAGTAAAATAGACAATTGAAACACGGCAAAGGCAGACAGAAAGGGTTATACATGCCGCAGCTGCAATGCTTTGCATCCTGGTGTGGCAAAAATGATCCACATGTCGTGCTTGCTGGGCAGTACTGCTGCCAAATGCAACCCATTGAAGTGAATAGGGCTGTGCCGTGACCGTGAGCCAAACTTAGCATTCCTATTCTGGTGTTCCCATTTTAAAAAATTCTACTCGGCTAGTCGGCTGTTCAAAAAAAAAAAAAGTATTCAGAAGACAGCAGTATCGCTTCCTGAATACCAGGTTGTCTGGGACACTGTGGATACTGATGTTCTTATCAATCTATGGTGTTCGTAAATATACATCTGTTGTATCCTTTTAATAAAACGATTGCAAAGGTAATGCGCAAGGCTGGTGCGCCCTCTGTTTTTGTTTTTCCAGCGTGGCTCCTGGGATTCCCCAGCCCTTAGGGGCTGTAAAGCTTTGCTGATAGTGGAGTAGCTGAAGAATTGTGATCTTTGATTGCCGCTGCATTCCTTTGAGTGCAGGGGGTTCTTCTTTTGGTTTACTTAACCACTTTAGGACCGGAGGATTTTCCTGCTTTACGTCCAGGCCACTTTTTGCAATTTGGCACTGTGCGACTTTAACCACTTTACCACCGGAGGATTTTGCTGTCTTACGTCCAGGCCACTTTTTGCGATTCTGCGCTGTGCGACGTACCCAAACTAAATTTACGTCCTTTTTTTCCCACAAACAGAGCTTTCTTTTGGTGGTATTTGATCACCTGTGTGATTTTTACTTTTTGCGCTATAAACAAAAAAAGAGCATTTATTTTGAAAAAATAACAATATTTTTTACATTTTTTTATATGAAATTCCCCCCAAAAAATATGTAAAAATCTAATTTTTTTTACATTTTTGGCCAATTTGTTTTCTGCTACCTATGTTTGGTAAAAAAATCGCTATAAGCGTATTTTGATTGGTTTGCGCAAAAGTTATTGCGTTTACTAACTAAGGGAAAGATTTCTGTCATTTTTGGTGTTTTTTTTTTTTAACGAGTAATGGCGGCGATCTGCGACTTTTTTTGCGGGACTGCGACATTGCGGCGGACAGATCGGACCCTTGACTGACATTTTTGACACTTTTGGGGGTACCAGTGACATTACTGCAGTAATCAGTGCTATATATATGCTCTGTTACTGTAAAAATGACACTGGCAGGGAAGGGGTTAATTTTATTGGAGAGGGAGGGGGTTAATGTATGCCTAGTGCTTACTGACATGTGGGTGGGGGGGGGTGACTGAGTGAGTCAGGGACAGATCGCATGTTCAGCTATGCTGAACACTCCGATCTGTCACTCCCTGTCGCTTAGGAGATCCGCCCGCTCTGTTTACACAGGCGGGCGGATCTCCAAACTAGATTCCCCGACGATCGGGGAAGAGCAGCGGCGATCGCCGCCGCTCCTCCCCTGGCCCGACTCCCGCTGTGAATGAAAACAGTAGGAGCACGCCTCCGGCGGCGCGCGAGCGCCGCCTACAGGGGGAGGAGTCCAGCGACGTAGGTCTACGTTGCTGGACGATAACGAGCCACTGTGCCGCAGTAGAGGCACAGTGAGCGGGGGTAAAGTGGTTAACTGACAATTGCGCGGTCATGCAACGCCATACCCAAACGAAATTTACGTCCTTTTTTTCCCCACAAACAGAGCTTTCTTTTGGTGGTATTCTTTTGGTGACGTCACAGAGCCAGTCCAGGCTGGGGCAGGATTGTGACAATATGGTTGGGATCCACCCACAACCCTGGACCAGCACCTAGCTGAGCCTCTCAGCGAGGTCCCATCACTTCATCCATACCCCTACCCTACCTTTACTAAACAATTTAAACTTTAAACTGATCATAAATGTCAAAATCTGCCACATTAAATTCACATTTGTTCCAAATGTAGCTCTTTTTTTTAAAAGATCAGTTCAAAATGGTATTTCACTAAGTGGTTAAAGCAGGCTTCTTATGACTCCTATGGACTCATCAGGAAGATTAATCTCTTATCAACATCTACCAATATCGAATACTTACATTCAGTGTGCACTGACCTTTTAACATTGCATAAGCACAAAAACTGCAAACATCACACTTTTCAGCATAGAGTGACCTTTGTCTCTAGAGATGCCACTAAGTGTGCACACACGCTTAAATCCAAGATCTATATTGGCAGGACATAAGAGTCATCCTTTATGAAATTTGTAAACCTTCAGCAACATTACTAATGTTGGCTGTTTGTGGGTGATGCTTACCACGAAAATGCTCACTAGTGCCCCCAGAGGGGGGCTGAGGCTGCCATTTAGGCCCCTTTTACACTTGTGCTACCTAAAAGTGGCACGATTTTACTGCAATTTTGCAGTGTTTTTTGCTGCCATGATTTTGGTGCGATTTTGACTGGACTTGAAGCAATGCCAATGTCTTTGGACCTCAAAACGCATTAAAATTGTCCCAAAGTAGTGCAGGGACTAATTTGAATTTGTTGCGAGTCGTACAGATATGAACGGCAGTCATTGGGAATCATGGAGTACAACTTGTCATGCGACTTTGCAGTCCAAAATTGCAGGACAAGTCGCACTAGTGTCAAAATGGCCTTAACACAAGACTGGTATTAAGGCAGCACTCCAACTTAAAATCAATGCTTCTAACAAGACATCATTAACTCAAGAGAGCTGGATCACGTGAGTGGACAGGAGTGGGCTGAAATTAGGTAAGGCCCCTTTCACAAGGGCTTTCTGATTCAGTCCGCTTGTCAGTTTTTCAGGCGGACCGGATGCTCTATGCCAGGGGTCTTCAAACTATGGGCCTCCAGTTGTTCAGGAACTACAATTCCCATCATGCCCTAGTCCTGTCTGTGAATATCAGAGTTTTTCAATGCCTCATGGGATGTGTAGTTCTGCAACAGCTGGAGGGCCGTAGTTTGAGGATCCCTGCTCTATGCAGCCCTATGGAGCAGCGGATGTCAGCGGAGACATCTCTGCTGACACCCGCTGCTATCTGATCCGATCCGGTCTGTGAAATACAGATTGATAAAAATGCTATTTTCCATCCATCTGGAGGATCGGATCAGATCGGATGAAAACGGACAGGCGTTCAGTTCTCATCCGATCTCCCATAGAGGAGAGTGGGGATCTGACAGCTCTGTCTCTGCACACAGAGCGGAGACAGAGCTGTCATCCACCTGCCCTGCAGGGATCGGTGGATCGATCCCCGCTGAGCAAAACGGACTCCATCGGGTGCACCGCCTGTGTGAAAGGAGCCTCAGTGTGCACAGGTCAGTCAGCATAAGCGTTAGGAGGGGGGAAGGGAGCTTTTTTTAAGATTACGTTTATCCTGGAATTCCACTTTAAAGTGGTTGTAAAGGTAAAAGGTTTTTTTACTGACACAGAACACAAGTATTGCCAAAAAGCTTCGGCCATACTTTTCTTTTTAATTATTCTTTGTCAAAGTAATTTCCTTCTTCATTTCTAAATGATAGGCTTCAGTAAGTCACTGTTTTTTTTTTTTTGGGGGGGGGGAAACTAAAGTATAGTTTTATATTTTCAGACTTTTATTTTAGCACTTCAGCACTTACGAAGTCTTGGTGCCTTGTCACTTAAAGTGGTTTTAAACCGCTCCCAGACCACTCTTAAGCCTTTTGAATGTCTGTTCATACAGGACACCCCCATCTCTCGTATGGTTTCTGAGTTATATCAATTGTTGGGTGCTGCCTCCTCCGCTTCTGCGCCCGTATGTGTTCGGCTGTGGGAGCGGGATCTGGGAATACAGCTTTCCGACGCCCAGCTTTCTTCTCTTTACCAACTAACCCACTCAAGCTCGGTTGACTCTAAGATGCAAGAAACAAATTACAAGCTCCTGACGCGTTGGTACCGGGTACCAGCAGACTTGTTCCGCATTTATCCCTCGGCTTCCTCTGCATGTTGGCGGAACTGTGGCGATACGGGTACCCTACTTCACCTGTGGTGGGAATGCCCAGTAATTGCCCCCTTTTGGCGCGACATCCAGGAGCAGGTCAAGTCCCTCCTAGACCTGGATGTGCCCTTCAGCCCCCTCCACTTTCTCCTGCACGTGCCCTGTATGCCACTCAGCCGCTATAGACGTAGCTTACTGCCTCACCTCCATAATGCTGCTAGGAGATTGATCCCGATTTATTAGAAGCCGCCGCAGGTTCCGGGTAGGTCGGAGTGGCGGCGGATGGTTGATAACATAAGAGACACAGAGGACTGGGTGGCTAGATGCAGAGGGACAAGGGAGCGCAATGACTCGAGGTGGAGACCGTGGCTCGATTACTCAGGTGACCCAGCCGCGATCCCCTCGAGCCTTGATCATGCCCTGTTAGTGTTGGCTAACCCGTCCATGGCAGCTCTCCCCCTGCCCAACCCTTAGGCCTTTTTCCGTAGGGTGTCTTTGGCTTTCAGATGGACGGGAGGACCACGTGCAGGCGTGATGCAGGTGGAGCTCCGGATTCTGGCAGGTGCGACATTCCTTCTTTTTCTTCTTTCCCTAGGCATTTCCCCTACCTCCTCATTCTCCTTTTCTCCCCCTTTTTTCCTTTTTTTTCTCTTTCCTTTCTCTGCTTCCCCCTTCTCTTTGTCCTTCACCATTTGTTTTCTTCCCCCACATACAGCCCAATCTACCTCTGGTGGGAGGCTTGGCGAATGAGTTGGGCGGTCTGCCGGAGCTGGCTATGTTGTTTCTTCCTCTCCTCTGGCCCCTTTAGGCCACTGGGCTGGCCTAGGGGTTGTGCTGTTCTCCCGTGGGGTCCTGACATGTTGTTGTATACCCCCCTTCTTTTGGATGGTCGGATGTGCCGGGGGGGCAACGGGTCGGGCGCCGCGTTGGGGGAGGTCTGATGGAGGCCGTTGGCCCCCCTCCACCTGCGCTGCGCCTCGGCCTGGGGCTCCCCTGGGCTAAGTCCCGCGCCTCCTGGAAACTTGAGGATTTTAATGGCTGATTGTAGCTCATGGCCTCCGGCAGCCTGCCCTCTGTCAAGTGTTGGCTTTTGCATTGCACTGTGTTGACATTTACTGCTCCTTTCTCTTTGTGTTCTATACCACATTTCACTTTTGTACCCCCTGAGTTGTGGCACTGTTTGGCTAACACCCCCCCCCCACACCCCCCCACACCTTTGACGTTGTTGTCTCATTTTTATCTGTGTTCTTGTTAAAACTAAATAAAGATTAATTTTAAAAAAATGGTTTTAAAGGCTCAAGGTTTTTTACCTTCATGCATTCTATGCATGAAGACTAAAAACCTTCAGTGTACATTGGCCCCCCCAGCCCCCACAATCCTTACCTGAGCTCCCTCTCAATCCAGCAATGAGCTGAGCATCTCCTGGGTTTCTCCTTATTGCCTGAGACAGCAGCGGGAGCCATTGGCTCCTGTAACTGTCAATCACAGCCATTGAGCCAATAAGGAGAGAACAGGGGGTGGGACCGAGCCACGTCTCTGCATGTATTGTGGACGCATAGAGCAGGGCTCGGGAGCAAGTGGCTTGCTATTGGCAGCACTGAAAAGGAGGAGCCAGGGACACCAGGGACCCGAAAAGCGGAGGATCGGGGCTTCTCTGTGCAAAACCACTGCACAGAGCAGCTAAGTATGAAATGTTTGTTGGTTCTTTGTTTTCAATGAAACTTTGTCACTTTAAGCAGTGAAGGGGTTGAGGTAAACATGACCAATGTAGAATAGATGTCACCCCCAAACTCTTAGGCTGCTTAAAGCCAAAGGCTCCACCCCCATGCCATAAACCTTTCCCTTTACCTAAATAATTGAGACCACACCGTGCTTGGAGTTAATTGGCCACAGCAGCCATTTTATTAACCCTTTTACCTTAAAATTAACATAAGGAGAAAAAACATTCCTTACAAACATAAAACAATCAGTCATTAGGCCTGTTGGTCTTTGAGGCTCCTCCAAATAATTCCAAATCCTGCACTGCGGGACCTGTGCCCTGATAGGCCTCCAGCCGCGTCACCGGCTCGGAGACAAACCACTCCCCGCAGTGCCACCATTTTGAATTCCATTTAAACTGACATTAAATGGAATGCACCATAGGGACCCATAGCAACGATGAGTCCCAACCATACCCTTATCCTAAACTGTTCACCTCCCCCGCCAGCAAAGACCAACAAAACGCCACCAGCACCCAAGGGTGACACCTTACCCTTGCGTGCCCCTCCAAACCCTCAAGGCTTGCTGGATCCCATCCTGTAATCCCAGGGCCCATAAATCTATACCCACCGCATTGAGGTGGACTCCATCATCCCGCAGATACCGCCATGTGTCCACTTCCAACTCCAGGTGGCGAACCACCAACCCCCCATTCCGACACACAAAGCGCCCCACTTCCTTGTTCAACTTAATCCGAGCCTTATTAAGGCGCGCGACCGACCTGGCCATGCGCCAGGACGTGCGGGCCACCATATCCGACCAAACTACAAGCAGCGCCGGAAAAGCCGTGCGCAGCCGAAGGAAATCCAACTTTATGTCCCTGATCAAGGCCCGCGCGGACCTGGCCCCCAAATCGTTGCCCCCGGCATGCAGCACCAAAACATCTGGCTGCCTGTCCAACCGGGCGAAACGATGCACTTCGGGAAGGACCCTGCCCCAAGTAAGCCCCGGCACCCCCAGCCACCTGACACAAGCCTCGTGCCGAGAAAAACCAAGTTGTCTACCATTAGGACGCACATCAGCTCTCCGGGCCCCCCAGAAAACATACGAGTGTCCCACGATCCAAACAAGGCAGGGTTCCAAACCTACAAGAAAAGGGGACAAAAGGAAAAGAAAACCAACCAATAATCAGATAACCAGCCGGGCCCACACCCCCCCAGCGACAAAACCACCCCCCGTACATACCCTACACCAACAGCTGTGGACGAACGTACAACAAGAACCTCCTAGACTCCCAGCGCCCAATGCGTTTGACCGCATCGTCATTCAATCCCCAGCGTGCAGCCTCAGTGGCCGCCCCGATCCGAAAGGAATGAGATGCAAACCTACTGGCATCCAAACCCAAAGAGCCCACACACCTTCTGAACACCGATACAAATTGAAAACGAGATAACGACGACCCGTCCGCATGCATTAAAAATGAACCGGGCCGCGAAGGGCGGATTGCCCAGTAATCCCGAACCGCCCCTACCGGGCACAGCGGTGAAGACGGCACCGCGAACAACCGGACACGGACCCCCTTGCCACTCTGGTCCGTTTTGGACCGTCGAAGGAGGATAGTAACCCCCTCCCGACCGACAGAGACATCCTGACCCAATAGGCCCCCCGGCACCGTCCGGGAGGAGCTGACCAATTCCCCAATCCGGAAAGCCCCGAAAAAAGCGAGAGAAAAGGCCGCCTTAAACAACACCACCTCGTAACTCGAGGCGCAGTGCTCCCCCAATTGCCGGCAGACGTCCTGCAAAAGAGCGAAGGACACCGGGCGCCTAGTGTCCCTCCTCCGATAAGCCCTGGAATAGCCCCGTAACGCTTGTCTCACCACGAAGTCCTTCGTGTAATCCTGACAACCCAAAAATTTAAACAGAAAGGCCAAGCCGGACAACTTGCGAGCCACAGCGGAAGCCGACGCGCCCCTCTCAAAATGATCAGAGACAAAAGAAAGTAACACCCACCTGACCTCCGGACCCAGAGGATCCACCGATGCCACCCGCAACACCTCGAGCCACTCCAACCATACCTTGCAATAAGCCGACCACGTGGACTCGCTCACCGACTTCCTGATCCATCCAGCGAGGACCCCAAGGCAATCCCCCATAGCCACTCCGGACACGTGACTCCGCGTTGCTCCGCTGCCGGTGCCAACTCCCGGAACCTGTCCCACTGAAAACGAGACAGCGCGTCAGCAATATCATTCTTAACCCCCGGAATGTGCACAGCGTACAGGAAAACATTCAACCGTAGACACCGCAAAACCAAATACCTGAGGAGGCGCACCACCGGCTGAGACGAAGCCGACGCGCGGTTGATCACCTGAACCACCCCGAGATTGTCGCAATGGAGGCGAACCTTCAGGTTCCTGAACTCCGCCCCCCAAATCTCCAGGGCCACCACCACCGGGAACAGTTCCAGCAACACCAAGTTGCTGACCAGCCCCGCTACCTGCCATGCCCCCGGCCAAGGGGCGGCGCTCCACGCCCCCCGGTGAAAAGCCCCGTACCCCGCCGAACCAGCAGCATCGGTAAACAGTTCCAAATCAAAGTTGCTGATCGGCCCGGCCATCCACAAGGATCTACCATTGTATGTGGCCAAAAAACCGTGCCACAGACGCAAGTCATCCCTGTGTTCCCTGTTGAGCCTGACGAAGTGAGTGGGCAACTTCACCCCCGAAGTCGCCGCCGACAGCCGTCGGCAGAAAACCCGGCCCATGGGCATAATGCGGCAGGCAAAATTCAATTTACCCAGCAACGACTGCAAGCTGCGCAACTGAATCTTGCGCAAACCCAGCACCCCTTCAATTTCAGCTCTCAAAGCCCCCAATTTATCCTCCGGTAGGCGACACTCCATGGCCTCCGAATCCACGACAATGCCCAGGAAGCTGAGCACCGTGGTCGGGCCTTCCGTCTTGTCGGGGGCCAACGGAATGCCGAAGCTCCCGGCCACATGCTGCAACGTGGCAAGCAGGATCGCGCACCCGTTGGAAGCGGGCGGGCCCACACACAGAAAGTCGTCCAAATAGTGGATCACCGAATTCACACCGGAAACCTCCCGAACCACCCACTCCACAAAGGAACTGAAGGTCTCAAACAGCGCGCACGATATGGAGCAGCCCATAGGAAGGCAGCGATCCACATAATACGCCCCTTGCCACCGGCAGCCCAGCAATCGAAAACTGTCCGGGTGAACCGGGAGCAACCTGAACGCCGCCTCAATGTCCGATTTGGCCATCAAGGCCCCCCGCCCATAATGTCGCACCCAGGCCACCGCGGCGTCAAAGGAAATGTAAGACACCGTACAGGCCTCCGGGTCGATGGCGTCATTCACAGACCCACCCTTCGGGAAGGAGAGGTGGTGAATGAGGCGAAACTTGTTGGGTTCCTTCTTGGGAACCACCCCCAACGGCGAAACCACCAAGTCACGCACCGGCACCTCCGAGAACGGGCCCGCCATGCGACCGAGAGCCACTTCCTTGTGCAACTTATCCGACACCACCAAAGGGTGGCGCAATGCCGAACGCAAATTCCTCGCCACCGGCGGCACCGAGGCCAAAGAGCAAGGGATACGAAAACCCACCGCAAAACCCTCCCCCAGAAGTCGAGCAGCCGCCCTATCGGGGTACCTATCTAGAAAAGGCCGCAGCCTTTCCACCCTCACCGGCGTCGTCCCCTTTGTGCGAAGGCTCTCCGGACCGCCCTTTTCCGGACTTAAAACACCGAGCCAAGGAATGGGAACCTCCGCAACCGGAGCACTCATGTTTGAAGCGACATGTGCCACCGAACTTACAGGAACCCTCATTAAATTGCCAGCAGAAACCCCTCCTCTTTGCGGCCGGCTGTCCCGGGGTCGCAGAACCACCGGCCCCCCCTGGAAAAAACTGATTCGGAGCCTTCGCAGACGATATGAGCCGCATCCACAGGCTGATGTCCTTGTGGTCCCACCGCAAGGACGGCCTAACCGCCTTCCGCTGCCGGAACTGTTCGTCGTACCGCAGCCAGGCCGACCCCCCGTAAACCCGATAGGCTTCCCCTACAGCGTCCATGTAGCAGAACAGGGCCGAGCAGTTTTCCGGCGCCTTTTCCCCTATGACGCCCGCCAGAATGGCAAAGGCCTGCAGCCAATTGGCGAAGGTCCGAGGGATAAGCCGATAGCGTCGCGCCTCCTCGTCCTCCTTCTTGCGCTCCTCCGGTTTAACCCTGTCCAGGTGAAACTTCTCGAGGGGCAACAGCGTGAAGATTTCCACGTACTCACCCTTCCAGATCTTCTCCCGGACTTCCTGCTTCAAATGTGCCCCCAACGGGCCCTCAAAACAAACATATACCTCACCTTTCGCTGAATCGTCCAGGCGAACAGCGTCCGCCTTCCCCTCCTTCGCCGTCCCGGTCTTGTCCCCCGTCGCCCCGGCCGTCACCGCCACCACTGCCGGAGCACCAACAACCTGGGGAGGGGCCCCAGCCCCCCCCGCAACTAGCCCCGTGGAAGACGGCCCCGCCAGCCCCGGGGCCCCCCCCGGCTCCGTGCCCGAGCCCCCCGCCGGAGGCACCCAAGCCGCCGCTGGAGACAAGCGGCCCCCGTCCCCCGGGGGCAAACGCCCCAAGAGGTCCCGTAAGCCCAGGAGGAAGCCCCTCAAACCCCCATTATCACCCCCTTCCGGGGTCCCCGCCCCCACTGGCCGGGACACCCCCACCCCCCGAGCCCCTCCAGCACTCCCACCCCCCACATCAAACAAGCCCCGCAAATCAGACAAAGCCAGAGAAGGAATTGTGACCTCACCTGTCTGCCCAGGGGGGGCGCCCCCAGCCGCCGATCCAGCCTCCCTCGTCGCCGACCGACCACCGACATCCTCTTCCACATCCGATCCGGACACTTCGCCTTCCGAACGATCGTCCCCGGGCACCGCCGACATCCGTCCACCAGGTGTCGCACTCCCGCCATCTGCAGAGCCGAGCGACAGGCGTCCACGCCCCCGTACTCCAGCTCCGCCCGACGGAGACCTCTGTGAACCAGCCGAACTTCCGATGACCCGGCCACGTGACTTGCCCCGCCGCGTCATCTCTCTGCGCCCAGCCGAGGCCGACTCCGAGTCCCGCCGATCACTGCTGCCACCGGCCGCCATGAAGCCGCTCCCACGCCGAGGCACCCCTCCGACCGGAGCATCGCCAGTAGGGGAGCCCGCCAGTCCAGTAGCACCCCGGCGAGAGGGACGGGGAGAGACCGAAGGCCGCCTCCCCCCACTACCCCCAGAGCTCCATCCATGCAGAGGATTCCTCCCAGAGGCGCGCACGGCCGCAGCAGGAGTACGCTTAGCCGGCGGCCCTGAAGGGTCCCTGTCGGGGCTCCTAGGATGACGCTGAGCTCGAGGGGAAGGGTCCGGTGAAAAACGCTCCGGCGGCCGTGACCGCCGAGCCCGCGGGACCGCAAGCCCCTCCGAATCCTGTGCAGAGTCCTGAACCCCCATCAACGTGGAGACCTGGGACCGGAGCCACTCAGTCCCCTGCACCGCAGCAGCGGCCTTAATTTGCTCCAGCAAAACGTCCAAATCCGCCATCACAGACCAGGGAAGCTGAGGTGAGATGCTCTGCAGTGAAAAAGGTGGGTGACCAAGCTTCTTCTTCCTTCGTCCGTTGAACTTCCACTGACCTCCAATCTGAGGGGCCACCCCTCCTAACTGTACCTCAACCCCTCCCAAACCTGATACACCAATCCCTGAATACCCCCCAACTCAAAACAATTTAATTTAACTCACACCTGCCCTGTCTCCCCTCTTCACATGGTCATGTCTGCCCTGCGCTATTTTTTTTTTTTTTTTTTTTCGCTTCGGGCCTTGCTCAATTGTTGGGTTGTGCTTAGGCCATCAGTTAAAGTGATTGTATAGCTTTTGGGGTTTTTTTTTTTTTAAAAAACATGGTATACTTACCTGCTCTGTGCAATGGGTTTGCACAGAGAAGCCCCGATTCCCCTCGTCTCGCTAAAGCCGGCTGTCGGTTGATGTCACAGAGCTGGTCCAGACTCTGTAGGAATCCACCCTGATGCCTGGCCAGCAGCTGACCCAGCCTCTCAGCTCACTATTGAGAGCCTGAGCCAGTTGCTCCCATCCCCTCCCCAAGCTGGTGCTCCAGTAAGCACTGAAGGGGCAGAAAAGAGAGCAGTGACTAACAGTCAAAGCTCTCTCCTCAGAATAGTCCATATAATCAGGCACCGTCCACCTATATCCAGTGAAGCCAAACATATGTTGTAATGAAAGAAGCAACATAACAGTCTGTCACATACCTAGTTACAGAGCCTGACGTGAAGAGGAAGGCATAGTTTACAGGTCTGGCTCAAGAACCACTGGGAATGAGACAGTGGCTGCAGGAGCATGGTGAGGTATGAGTGCCTGAGTAAGTCCAGTAGTTCTGCGTATTTTGGAAGCTGATGCGCCACTGGGGTGAACCATAAGACAGAGACAGCTGACAGCGGGCAGATGCAGCAGGACCAGAGCTAAGTGGTAGCAGACTGGCACGTGATTGGCTAGCAACAGGATGCAGGTGCTCCAGCAGGTGGGCAAAAACCAGATGAGAATGTATGGGACAGGAGGCACAGTAGCAGACTGAGCAGGATGCAGGGTCAGACGTGACGGGTCGGTAGCAGTCAGATCAAGCATAAACGGAAGGCAAAAGTATAGTCAGGACACAAGCTGGGGTCAGCAACGGTGAGCAAGAACGAGCAAAGATAGGGGGCAAAAGCAGAGTCCAAGTACAAGCCGAGGTCAGGGCAGGTAGCGTTCAACCTTGGTCAGAGACAAGCCAGGTCAGGAAATAGAAATTACAGGAACAGGCAGCAGATAAAACTGGAATGTTGTAGATCAAACAGTAATGAGTCTTTGCAGCAGCCCTGTTGAAATAGGCCGTTTGGCGCCAGCATTAGTGATGTGGGTGCGACTGAGCATGCACGTGCACATCTGTTCGGACACGTATGCGCCTAGGAACTTTATCTGTACTGAGGGCAAGCCTTCTCTGACACAGTCCCACACTCATGCCACTGTAGCTACATCAAACTGAGTGAATAGTTGAAGAAGAAATGACTGAGAAATGGTCAGAGTGGACCGAGAACTAAGCAATCAGCAGTCACAGACTTTCCTTACCCTACTTACCTACCTAGTACACATAGTAGGTTTTTTTTTTTCGTTCAACCCAGTGAGCTGAAGGAAAAAAAACTGAGAAGCTCATTGTACTAACTATGCAATGTTAGTACATCAATCACCCCACTATGCTATTGTGTTTTGACATGGGGAAGGCCCCCATGTCAGAACACACTGGTAAGCACTTGCAGCCACTGGCTGAGAGCGCTGATCAGATGCCGATTGGACGCTGGTTGTCCAGCATGCTCGTTTAACAGAAGCCAAACTAGAGATCGGCTTCTGACGGACAAGGATCTGTACACACGGGCTGAATGTTGGCTGATATGTGTACAGGGCTTTGGAGCCTGGCGGAGCACAGCTGCATCATCAGTCTGATACTGCAGCAGGGAGGTGAATATGCGTGTTGTTTTTTTAGAATCCCATACTTCTCCTTTAAAATTAATTATTTTTACCATACATTTGTTTCCACTCTGCGTGGACAATCCTCACTTTTCTGTTCACAAATTCACACTTTGATGTTAACAAAAATGAAAAATTCATTTAAACCATTGTATTGAAAAAAAAAAATCTCACTTTGATGTTAATACATTTTCACTTTGAACTTTGAAAACCCTGTAAGTTAAATATTTACTTATACCTCAAAATTTATTTAAATTTTAAAAATTTTATTTTATATTTTTTAATTGCAGTCTTTGATCAAATCCTCAAAACGAATTTGACATAACGAAATCTTTTATACTTAGCAGAGACAAGGCATCCAGCCTGTCTTGTGGCACAGTTGTTCTGATGGGATTTTAACAGTATAAATAACAGGGGACACGGCAGTAGGATCTCAGTAAGCATACATCTGTGGATGAAGTTGGGTGTAGCACCCTACAGGTAGGTGCTAGGTAAAGGTATAGTGGGCCTTGTCTGCCTAACAGCAGGGCTGTGATTTATTAGTCAGGGTGTTATGGTTTCCAGGTGTGCCTGCTGAGGGGGGAGGCTCCCCACGGGCTCCTGTGAGAGGCTTTTCATAGGGCGGTGGAGAAAACCCAATTAGGGTACACATCCAGGCTTGTAACTACCCCAGAAGGCAGATTGTGCTGCAAAGGATTCTGGGAGTGGGTATAAGTTTGGGGGTGGCACATGACACAATGTCTTTGGCGGGAGCAGAGTCCGAGGATGGATGGAGAGTGCGGCTGTCTGAGGAAGGTGGATGTCTCGGGGTGTCACCTGAGAATCCAGAGTGTGCTGAGTTGAGCTGAGGGGATCCGGTGTGCCGAGAGCCTGCGGAGAGAGAGAGGGGTTCAGTCCCAGGAAAGCCTACACAGGTTGTGAGTACTGCGGATTGCCCCTTGGGGTCTTAGAGGGGACCACTCCGGAAGAGGTTCTGGGATCCAGTGCCAGCTAGCTGAAAGGGGGTACCTAGGTTGAGGACCCTGAAGTTACAGAGGGGGGTGCCTAGATAGTGAACCCCGAAGAGTTCAAGGCTAAAGGGGGCACTTACTATTGGGCCCTGAATTGTACAGTGTGTGCCAGTTGGAATGTACAGTTTGACATGATTCTACAACATACTACCTCAAGCCAAAGCAAGGCAGGAGGGAAGTATTCAGTGACTTGTTGCAGTATAACAGTGTTGTTGGTTCTACAATTTCACAGTCCTGGATCTTCTGGACTACAAGTCGAGGATTCAGCACTTCTCTTAAGTTACAGAGTGTTCTCAGAGATAAAGGGCGTTGGCTGGCGCTGGCTGACGTCAAGGAAGCGCCAACAGGCATTTTCAGCAACGAAGTCCCAAGTGTGCATAGTTGAAGCCTAAAGGAGTATCCTACTCATTCCCTTCTCCCATCCCCTTTTATCTACATTAAAACAACAACACAAAGATGCCGGAGTTGTCCATGTCTCAGTCTTCTCACCCAGGGCCACAGCTCACATGGGCTGGAAAGGTAACCGGTAACAGTGGCAGACCCACATCAGGCCATAGGCCTGGAAAACCTGCTACGGGGGAAAAAAGGACACATAGGCTGTTTTAAGCAGTTTTTGGCAGGGGCGTTTTCTGGCTGTAAAAAAACCCCAAAACTAGTGGGCTTTGAGTGGCGTTTTTCAGCTGCAAAAACGCTCTAACGTCTATAAATGCTGATAAACGCCAAAAAATGTAAAAAAATTTACATTTACCATTTAGCAGCATTTTTGATTCCATTGCTTTTTTTTTAAGCCTTGAGTTCTGTTTCGATGTGTCATTCATGGAACATATCCTTGGTTCACACTGGTGCATGCTGAACGCCGCATGTGATTTCCACCAAAAACGCACCGCATTCCTGTGCACATCACATGTGATGTCTGTGCGATGTGATTTGAGCCATATATTTTGTATGGCTCAAATTGCATCACATTTGCACCAAAATGTTGTAGGACCCTTTTTTTCTCCACACCTAATCGCACTGCATGGGTGTAAACACCTATGCATTTTGCAATCTGTTTCGGGGTATCGTTCATGGAACATGATGCCCCGTTGACATTGTACTGATTTGGTATGCGATTTGCCATGTTGAATCGCATGTCAAATCAGAGCCTTTTGCTGGAAACGGTACCAGTTCACACTGAGGGCGGGTTTGAAATCATTCAGCTGAACGCGCACGATTTCAAACTCGCATGTCAGTAGGAGTTCGGGGGCGATTTGACAGACATCTGTACGGGTTAATGCTCAGATGTCTATTGAAATTGCCCTGAAGTCACCAAAAATAGTGCAGAAACTACTTTTGGGAATCGGTGTGGCGCCACAAAATCAGGATTGCACCAATTCGGACAGTGACGTTGCTGGCAATAGGCTCTGATTTGGCATGCAATTTGATATGTCAAATCACATGTCAAATCTGCCCCATGTGAACGGGGGCTTAATGTTAAAAGACACCCCAAAACAGATTGCAAAATGCAGTGAGCTTGACAGAATCGCATTGCATGGGTGTTCACACCCATGCGATGCAATTTTGATGCAGGGAAAAAAGGATCCACATTTGCACCAAACCAACACCCATGTGATGCAATTCTGACAAGCATTGTCTGGCAAGCATTGCATTGTGGTAAAGTGGGAGTTACTAAAGAGAGGTGACTTTTAGCTAAAAACGGCAAAAAACGCTAAAAAACGCTGAAAACGCCAATGCAAAAAAGCTGAAAATTGCTGAAAAACTCACCACAAAGTTACTGGCGTTTTTTATAATGTCCAGTGTGCACGAGGCCTTACAGGCATGATGGCTGGTGGGAAAAATCTGCCGTGTCCCCGTCCCTTGGTGTCCTAAGCATGCTATTTTGCTTAAGGGGCCTTTCACCCGGGCTTTCCACCCAGCGGACTCTGTTTTGCTCAGCAGGGATCGATTTGCTGATCTCGCTGAGCAGGCGGATGACAGGTCCTTCTCCACTTACTTTGCAGAGACAATACTACTACTACTACTACTACAATGACCTGTCAGAGCCCCGCTCTCCTCTATGGGAGATCGGATGATAGCGCACCGCCTGTCCATTTTCATCCGATCCTATCCAATCCGATCCTCCAGACGGATGGAAAATAGGGTTTCCATCCGTCTGGATTTCACGGACAGGATCGGATCAGATAGCAGCGGGTGTCAGCGGAGATGTCACCGCTGACATCCGCTGCCCCATCAGGTCCACCTATAAAACTGACAGTCAGACCTGATCGGAAAGCCCGTGTGAAAGGGGCTTAATGGTTAATCCAGCCAATAAACCCCTATTAGTCAGAACTTCATAGTTGCTCTTAATCTCCTGTTCTCCTATTTGGATTAAAGGTTTAGAGATTGGTAGCTTAATAGCTTCATGTGAGATCTGCATATTAATTGCCCTAAGTGGAATTTGTATTTATGAAAAAGTAAGCATAAAAAAGGAGCAAAAAATTAGCTTTTGCCTATGGCAGTGAATGGCCCAAGTAATTGGTGACCATGGGAAAAGACTGTGGGGTTGATTTACTAAAGGCAAATAGACTGTGAACTCTGCAAGTTCATTTGCTGCAGACCTTAGTAAATGAGGAGAAGCTATGCTAACTTCTATCATCCAATCATGCGCAAGCAAAAATACTGTTTTTTATTTTCCCTGTATGTGATTGAGTATTCTTTGTAAAGTGAAGCTTTACCTCATTTACGTAGCTCTGCAGCAAGTGCACCTGCAAAGTGAACGGTCTTTTTGTGTTTAGTAAATCAAGCCCTATGCTTTTGTTTCAGTTGCTACCCCAAAGTGATTGTCAAGTCTCGTTTTTTTTTTTTCCCTATAAAAATAATAAACATGTTATACTTAACTGCTCTGTTCCCAGATTCTCCTCTTCTCAGGTCCCTCTTCTGTGATCCTGGTCCCTCCCTCCTGTTCAGTGCCCCCACAGCAAGGAACTTGCTATGGGAACACCCGAGCTGAGTCACAGACACGGAGCCCCGCCCCCTTTCTCTCCTGATTAATCGACAGCAGCAAGAGCCAATGGCACCGCTGCTGTGTCTCAGCCAACCAGGAAGGAGAATCTCAGTCGGCTGAGACACTCTTGGACATCGCTGGACAGAGATGGACCTCAGATAAGTGTAAGGGGGGCTGCTGCACACATAAGGCTTTTTATCTTAATGCATTTAGATAAAAAAACCTACTGTCTTTACAACTCCTTGCCGACCACACGCCGCCTATATACTGCGGTAGTGTGGCTTTCCCAGGCAAACCAACGTAGGGCTCGTCAGCGGGGAAGCCGATGCACGGGTCAGGTGACTCAGATTGCCGCCAGACACTCGCGATCCAGGTGTGATATTTTATACATAGTTACTTTGGTCCAGCTTGGACCAATGGTACTATGCATATACCATACTTGTGGGATCCCTATAGAAGGTGGAAAACCCAGTAGTAGGCATGGCTACCCTAGTGATCTCCAACAGCATCTGGATCCCATGACGCTGCCCTGCTGTATTCTGAACACAGGAGGTTGGCTGCTTGACAAAGACAGGCCGTTAATTTCCCTTGGCTCACACTCCAATAATCAATTAATAAAAATTGTAAAATGGGGATAGGAGAAGGAAATAGTGGGATACTCTTACTTTAACTATTGACAGTGATTGAGGACACCTATTTTCTCTGCTTCTCTATAGGTGTGGAACAGCCAGGCTTATGATTCATCCCGCCACTTTGGATGAATGTAGATTAAGTCTCTTATCCTTAAGATGACTTGGTGAACAACTAGTTGACTTCAGGACACTCTCCCTAGTAAAGTAACCTCCCTCTCTTCCTCGGCTGACACCCATCCACTGACTGTCCTACAAGCAGGGGTGGCCCCCCTCAGTTCAGGCCCCCTGTATCACGATACTGCAGTCCCAGGGTCTCCAGTGTCTCCCCTCTTAGTCAACTTCCCTGGACCTCTGGGTTCAGCTCCTCTGGCCCTCAGGACGACCTTCTGCGACCACATGGCACCTCTGCAGAGTAGGAGGCAGCCGGCCCCTCCCTCCGGGACTACGCTCTCCAGCCAAAGACCCCACAGCACTTGTGCTCCTGGCTTTTATACTGTATCCCAGAATGCACCGAGGCAACCTGCCCTCTGCCAATCATCAGGACTGCATCAAAAGCCTGTGCTACACTTTGCATTTTCTCAATGAATGCAAAGTGTTCTATGAGTGGACAAAGTGAACAGTGGGACACCATCACAAGGCCTCGCCCCCTCATCCAATCAGAGAACACTTTGCATGCATCGATTGCTAGTGGGGATCACTGGAATAGCGGAATTTACCAAAGTGATTTCCAGCTACTAGAGGGATCTCACAGGTATGGTGTATATGTAGTTACATAGGTCCAAGCTGGACCAATGTAACTATGTAAAACAAAATGCCATACCTGCTCCACACAGTAGGTTAAATCTCTGTCCTGTATCAGGACATGCTCATTACATTTTTCCTGCACCCCCAACCTACATCAGCAAATGAGAATCCAAGCTCAGTCTCACTATAGAACCTGAGGACTGAGCCAATATATGGCAAGCCACCAAATAATGCTCATGTTGTTGCACTTGAGACATCCCATAAAGTACTCTCCTGCTGGTATCTGGTTCCAACTCGTATTTCAAAGTATGTACTGAACTACGCTCCCTGCTTTAAAGGCTGTAGAATGAGGGGCATTTCCTATATGGTGGGAATGCCCTACTGTACACAAATTTTGGACAGAAGTCTTTATCTAATTTGCCACTGCCTTGGGCAAGCCTCATAGCTCTGACCCTTCAGATGCTATACTAAACTAGAGGCCCAGATCTCATGACAGCTCAATTTAAACTTCTTTTCCAATTTTAACAACAGCCAACAAACGGTACCATCGGCCTAGAAATCCCTGATCCTCAATATACTTGAGGTCAAAAATTGATTTCCATGCGCTATGATCCATGATCCACTTTTCAAGACCGAGTTACCAAATACACGAAAATCTGGCAACCCTGGATAGATTATTTCTTGCTGCCAGACCTTGACTCCACTCTACTTAAACCTTGAAGTAGAACTATGGGCAAAACTTTTTATTTTTTTATTTTGGATAGAGCAAGGGAGAGTTATAACTCTTGTCAGATTTGTTTCGCCATCCGTGTCCCATTGCAGAGATTTACCTTCACTGCCTGTCCCATAGTAAAACAGGAAGTAAGAGGAAATCCCTGAAAATTATGGAAATTCTTTGGGGCCCCTAAGTCATCAGAACTAGTGATGTCCCCTCTATTACTTTTCTGGGGACAATCCAATATTTGGGATTTTGTTCTACTTTCCCTTTCAACGATAATGGTAATCAGGACAAATAGAGAGGGTAAATCTCCCTAACGGGGACGCAGAGAGCAATAAAAACTGGCAGGTGTTCTAATCTCTCTCCACTCTATCCAAAACTAGAAGTAGAAGATTACTTTAGTTATAATTTTAAGCATTGATATTAATCCCCAACTTTGACCGCCAGTACCCCTGACATTTTCTTCCTCTGCCCCCCCCCCCACCCCTTTCTCTCTTCTTCTTTTACTCTTCTTTTTTCTTTGCCTTCTCACCGCCAACACTGCCAGACCTATATCAATCATTAATAGGTCTGTTACTACTATGCCTCTAATCTGTTTATAATATGTGTATGCACTTCTGTCTGGGCTCATGTGAGACCATCTTTATAAGCGTACTTATTATTGTTCCATGTTATTGTGCACTTCAAATGCTGCTGTGCAAGTCGATATGTATGTTCTCTGTGCTAACCTTGGATAAAGCTTTTTGAACAGAAAAAAAAATGCCAAACCTGGTATTCTTCTTTAACCCTCTTATATTAAAGATGAACTTTCTACAAAAGTGGGAGCAGATACCAGCTCCCACTTCCGCTCCGACCGCCTAGGGGATCAGAGCGGAAGTTCGCCCCCCATCCCCCTTCTCTCCCTGCAGCCTCTTGTGACACATCACAGGTCCCAAGAGACTGCAGGACCATTCACCAGTTCACAGTGAACAGCCAGCTGTGAAGCCACAAAGAGCCACAGCCAGCTGCCCAAATTTACAATGCCAGGACCAGGGACCCGAAACCTGGCAAAGAGCTGGGTTGGTTGAGTGTATCTTTTTAAAAGTCAGCAGCTACAGAATTAGTACATTTTTGCTTACAGGGTGAAGATCTTCTATAAAATGGCTGGGAAAGTGTGTTTGCTTTTGTTGTCCATAGGAACTAACCAGTTTCTTCCTTTTGTTCTTCTATACAGAACTTGGGGGAATGATATAATATTGCATTGTTTGCAATGTTCATCAGGGACTGAGACAATTCTTTAATTAGAAATCTTAAAGAAGAAATACAGCCAAAGCTCATTTGGCTGTACTTCTCTTGTGGATCACAGTAGTGCAGTCCGTTCTACACTCCAGTAACGCGTTTTCAGCTGAAGCCCGCTGTCAGCTGATGTCACTGAGACCGTCCAGGCTCAGGCAAGATCGTGACCATATGGTCGGGATCCGCCTACATGCCTGGACCGGCACCCGACTCAGCCTCTCAGCGAGCTGCTGAGAGCCTGAGCCGGCCACTCCCGCCCCCTCCACAGCCCAGCACTCCAGTGAGCGCAAGGGGGGGGGGAGCAGAGAGTTGCTGACTGACAGTCACCAGGTCTGTGCTCAGGGAACTGTGAGAACTGAGCGATCGGCAATGTTTGATTGCTCGGTTCTCAGTGTTAGAGCCGGAGGGGAACAGATGCAGCATTGGACTAATGCTGCATCCACCTAAATAAGTATGATTTAAAAAAAATGATTCCCATACTTCTCTTTTAATATACAAGCCTTTTATTATAAGAAGTAGGCTACAGCAACAATGGAGATTGCTCAATTCAGTCATGTCAAATGTAAGGCAGTTTGTTTTTTTAGATTCACAATATGACTTTAACACAAACTATATTTTCCTGCTGGAAATCACCTTCACCATCTGGTTAGAGGGATGCTAGTACCTGTCATGATGAAGCATCTTTTCTCAGGCAGCACATTATATTATGTCTCAGGGAGTTATTAGTTCCCTTTGCCTTCTTGCACTTTTCTTTTATTTGATTTGGATAGCAGTGACAGCACACAAACAGAATAACAGTCATGAGGGACTCAAACGTTTAGCAGATGTGTTTTATCACTGCTTCCTGGCCAAAAGACAGTGGCATAAACAAGGTTATGCTTTCAGGGGTGATAGTAAAGGGGAATGACACAGAATTTGTGAGTGCGTTATCCTGTATTCAAGGGGAAACCAGTTCATAACATGCTCTTTTCAAGCCAAAACTATCAAGATAACTACATGCTAGTGTAGCACTGTCCCAGTAGGGCCTGCTGTAAGATGACTTCTCAGGCCTCCCCTGATTACCAGCACACAGTCACTTGAGGTACAGTTCACACATCCCCCCTTACTCCCAATGGCTCGTCACACAATAAACAGTCGAGGGGTATTGATTTTTACTGTTTTATGGAACTTGGATGGGAGAAGGGAATAGTGGGATACTCCAACTGTAACTATTCACAATGGACAAGGACAACTCATACTTTGCCTCACCAGGATGTTTGTGGAAGCAGCTGACATCCAAAAAGAGAAAGACCGCACTCAGAGATGTTGAATAAAAATCAATAGAACTCCTTTATTCTCCATGAATACAGCAGACAGACAGTGCAATACACGGACAGACGTGTCGGGTTGACGCGTTTCACGATAAAAATCGCTTAATCATAACCACACACCATGAGACTGTGAATGCCAGCAACCTTTTGTAGATAAACCAAGTAAAGGGTGGACAGGAAATGTAGTTGCTCACACCCTAAGTTAATTGGTATGAAAAAGGTACACAGCTGCTCGTTCAGCAATCCACAGTCTCAAGGTGGAGACATTTAGTTACAAAACATATCTCCCTCCCTGCAAGGGGAGGGGGAAAAGTACATATAGACAATATAAAATCACATATTCAATAGAAAAAACATATAAATACATGTATATATATATATATATGACAGGCTGAAAACATCGATAAAATAGGCTACAATGTAACACATTGAATATATGTTTATAGGGCTTGACCTCTGGTAGTCAAAAATACATATATAAAAAGTTATCTTTATCCAAGTTACTTTTAGGAAAGGATCTCTCCAAGTATTCCATCGGCAATAGTGTAGGGCCGATATAACATAATATAAAAGAAGAAGAGACACAGATATTGTGGAAGCAGCTGCACTGCCTAATCCATACTGCCACATGTATGGAAAGGGTTAAGTCTCCTTGCTTTTTTCTCTCCAGCAATAGACTTGGTAATCTACATTATCTTCGGGACACTCACTAGCATCCCATATGCTGACACCCGTCCACTGACTCTTCTAGCAGCAGGGGTGGCCCCCCTCAGGTCAAGCCCCTTGACACAGATCTGTATTCACTGTACTGCAGAATCAGATCCTCCAGTGTCTCCCCTTTCAGTCAGCTTCCCTGGACCTCTTGGTTCAGCCCCTCACTGGCACTCTCTAGGCCCTCAGATCGACCACCTGAGGCCTCATGACCCCTCTACCGAGGAGGAGGCAGCCGCGCCCTCCCTCCAGGACTTCGCTATCCAGCTGAAAGACCCCAAGTCTGCATGTATCCCAGCATCCCAGCATGCACCGAGGCACTTTTCCTCTGTCAAATCATCAGGGCTGTATCAAAAGCCTGTGCATTTATTTGTCAGGATTCCTCCCACTGTCCAATATGCCTTCCTATTGGACCAGTGTGAAACACTCTGCAGACAGAACGAGTTGAACCTGAGCACAATGAGCAGACCTCACTAGCAGATCCTGCTCTCTGGTAGGCAGAGAACAATATAGATTTACCTGCAGTCCTTCTGGTAAGCAGACAGGACCCAAAACTTTACTTTCTCTCTAGCACCTACCTAGAAGGGTGCTACAGGGTACCCATTTGCATAGCTGGTTATAGGTAAGGCCATAATGTTTGATCGCCCCTCTCAGGGTAACAAAAAAGTTTGAAATGTCTCTTAAAGCAGAACTAAGCTGTATCTGATCACCACAAACTGAAAACTCTATTACATTAATTTTTAATATTCAAAATAAATTCACTCAATTATTTATGTCTTTGTGCTTTATTTAGTTGAGAAATCATTTTAAAAACGTTCCCCCCCCCCCCCCCTAGTATTTCTAGCCATGGCCATCTTGAGTAAGGAGAGATGATTAATTTAGTAGTTATATCTTGAAATCCATCTGCTTGTGCAGGCAGAGGGTGTGCTTAGCTGAGAAAGCCCCTCCTCCAGATGAAGGTTAAAAAAAAAGCCCATGAAGACTCCTTGGATGCATGATATTGTTTCGGCCTAGGCCTGAAATCAGGAAGCAACTGAAAAAAATAAAAGTTAAAACAAGACAGTATAAGGCCAGATAAAGATTGTGGTGGTTGCCACTTTTTTTGTACAGTAAGACAGTATAATGTACCTTTCCATCTACTTACTAAGGGTTGCAGCAAAAGGATCAAAAATAGTTAATGTTGATTGGGAGAGTTTTGTTCCACTTTAACCACTTGCCGATCGCCGCACGACTATCTACGTCGGCGGTCAGCCCCTCACAGGCAAAGTGACGTAGGGCTACGTCACTAGCTTGTGAGGGTCTAGGGAGCGAGCGCGCGCCACCGGAGGCGCGCTCCCGCTCCCGCGTGGTCACGGACCCCCTCCGCGCATGTGACCAGCGGACCCGATGTCCGCCGGTCACTCTGCGATCGGCGGGGGAGAGGGAGAAAGTCAGGCGGCTAATGTAAACAAGCTGCCTGTCATTCTCCCCTGTGTATGAAGGATGATCATACGGTTCTACTATGTAGAACCGTTGATCACTCTTCATACATCTGAAGCCACAGCCAATCACAGTAGAAAGCACGCCCCTAGGGACACACATAGCCCCTCCCTTTCAAAAAAAAGTTAACCCCTTCACTGCCAGTGTATTTTTACAGTAACAGTGCATATGTATAGCACTGATTACTGTAGAAATGTCACTGGTAACCCCAAAAGTGGCAAAAATGTCAGTCAAGGGTCCGATCTGTCCGCCGCAATGTCGCAGTACCGCAAAAAAAATCGCAGATCGCCGCCATTACGCGTTAAAAAAAACCAACAAAAATCTTTCCCTTTGTTAGTAAACGCGATAACTTTTGCACAAACCAATCAAAATATGCTTTTTGCAATTTTTTTTACCAAACATAGGTAGCATAAAACAAATTGGCCGAAAATGTTAAAAAATTTTGATTTTTAAATTTTTTTGGGGGGGAATTTCATATAAAAAAATGTGAAAAATATTGTTATTTTTGCAAAATTTACGCTCTTTATTTGTTTATAGCGCGTGATCAAAAAATCGCACAGGTGATCATATACCACCAAAAGAAAGCTCTGTTTGTAGGAAAAAAAGGACGCCAAATTCGTTTAGATACAGCGTCGCACGACCGCGCAATTGTCCGTTAAAGTCACGCAGTGCCGAATCGCAAAATACCCCCTGGTCAGGAAGGGGGTAAAATCTTCCGGGGCTTAAGTGGTTAACAATAAAGTAGACTTTGCATCAAAATGCAAAAAACTGCTCATCAAAAAAAAAATGCTGCATACAAAAAAACAAACATTACAAGAAATATTAAAAATATACACTTACTTTACACGCTGTTTTCTATCTGTGGCTTGGCAAGGATGATGTCACAGGTCTTCTAGCAAGATGTGGGGCCTCCTGCAAACCCAGGAGGTACCACTCCTCTCCTTTTGCCTATGTGCTCATCAATTCCCGGGACCAGGTGGGTCGTGTACTCGTGTGAAAAGTCAACAGTAAAGTGGAACCCCAGCCTAGAGATAACCGGGTGCAGTACTGTGATGTACAAAGTCTCTCAGTAAAACATTCTATCCCATTTCACACTCTGTGGAATAATTGTTGTGTTTAGAAGGGGCAGTGCTGAGCCTATGGCCTCTCCACCAGTCCAGCGTAACTCTGCCACCTCACTCCCAGTGACAAAATGGGGTCCTGTCATGCACTCAGTTAACTTTTCCACTCTCCTGTACCATGTGAAAGGTACATAGGGTCTCAGTACTGTTAGTTTGGTCCTGATTTCTTTTTGGGAGCCAACCGCTAGGGAAGGAGGCAAAACACCTAACCCATCACTACCAGAGGACCTGTCACATACACCAGGTACCATGCTTTTTGACTGGCTACTATACATTCTCACCAGTTCATGGTTACATGTGGTAACTACTCTCCTGCTCCAACTCTTCTGCCAAGTTAACCCCTTGTAGTGACCTTCCTCTCATACCTTGTTCTTCTGATTTGCCATGTCCCACCATGCACCCCTTTAAAGTTACTTCAGACCAGGCATTTGAGCAGTTCATGAACTTTTTCTGAATGCTTCATCAACATTTACAGGTCACAATGCATGTTTGGTTTTCCTAACTATGCTGTGGCTGCCCAGGCATAGCTGTATAGGTGCAAGTCCAACACTGGCAGAGTGCATTAGGGGAAGATCCTTTTGGGGTGGAAATTGGACGATACTCCAGGCTACATGTGGAGAAGTGTAAGGTTTTGCACTTGGGGACTAGAAACATAAAAGCACAATACACATTAGGAGGGGAACCCTTGGGGGAATCAAAAATTGAGAAAGATCTGGGAGTCTTGGTTGATGATAGACTAGGCAATAGCATGCAATGTCAAGCGGCAGCTGCCAAAGCCAGTAGAATATTAGCATGCATAAAGAAAGGGATGTATTCCAGAGATAAAACTATAATCCTTCCACTTTATAAAACTCTGGTCCGACCACATCTGGAGTATTCTGTCCAGTTCTGGTTGCCAGTCCTCAGGAGGGATGTGTTGGAGCTGGAGAGAGTCCAGAGAAGGCCAACTAAACTAATTAGGGGATTGGAGGACCTTAATTATGAAGAGCGTCTGCAATCGCTTGATTTATTCTCCCTGGAGAAGAGACGCCTGAGGGGGGACATGATAGCAATTTTTAAATATCTCAATGGGGATCTCAGCTTAGAAAAAAAGCTGTTCAGTCGAAGGGATTGCATGAGGACTCGAGGGCATACAATGCGATTAGAGGAGAAGCGTTTTAACCTCAGGCAACGTGGGGGGTTCTTTACTGTTAGGGCTACAAGATTGTGGAATTCTCTACGACAAGAGGTGGTTTCTGCGGGTAGTATGGTGGCTTTCAAAAGACTCTTAGACGTACATCTCAAGGATCAGAACATTCAGGGCTATGTGAGATGATTACAGCCACACACACCTACACAAGTTGAACTGGATGGACTATTGTCTTTATTCAACCTCACCTACTATGTAACTATGTAACTATGTAACATCTCGCTGGTGATCCGGACCTTACTGCTTCCCATGTGGTTCTGTTAGTGGCCCCCTGAGCCTGGCCTTTCCACTTTTTATAAATCAACCTTGGTGGAGGGCAGAACTCAAAAAGCCCAGGAAACCAACAAGCCCAAATCTTAACCCTTCCCTTGCCTGGGCAGCTAACTCTTATTTACTAGCAACACATTTGGTAGGCACCTGCCTACAAAGATCCTGGAAACACTGATGATCTTAGGATCCACAAGAAATTTTGGATCCTCAGCATTCCCAGGACCTCACCAGAAGGTCTTTGACACTTGTCTAGTCACCAAAGGTGGAAACAGAATTGTAAGGTGGGAATATGTTAGAAGTCCACTTGAATTATAATTTTAACAGCTGCTTTAACCAGAAATCATGCAGTTTATCTTTGATCACAATGTTTAGAAGTGTCCGATATGCCTATAGTGGCAAAACAAAACACTGAAGGCACAGCGGACACTCTGAAACAGGACACTGACTGCAGTTTCCACGACCAACAGATCTAACTCTACCAAAGCCCTGAGGAAGCGAAGGCCCAATCCTCCAAAATGCATTGACTATGTTTTTTGTCATACACAAATAAAGTGACCATTGTTCTTTAACAGCCTGGAGTTTCACACCAACACTCCACACCACAATCATCATATGTTTGAAAGGACCCACTCTCCACAAGTTGAGATGCCATAACTATATTCACCAGCAACAAGGCCCAGGGCTTCCTTACATGTACAGTACACTACAAAATTCTTCTTCCTAAGTCACCTTTCCTCAAGACAGACAACTGAATAATGAAGGATCAGCAGTGAATTGACCAAATTATCCCTGTGCTCCCCCATTGCAATTCCAGTGTTGGACTCAAGCATTCAAGCCTCAACTGACTCATACTCCCTGTACTACCACAGATTGCCGCATTGTATTTGTCTATTTAGTGTTTTGGTATGTTCCAGAATGCCACCTTCCTGTCTTGTTTTAGTAATATTCGTTAGACATTCTCAGCTTTCCATGCTTTCAAGTTTGTTTCATGTTTGTTGAGTAAAAAGGCTTTGAGATAGGAATGTCTTTTCACCTCCAAGAACACAAGGAAATGTCCCGTGTTATGTGCCAGTCTGAGATAAAACACATTGGATTCTACTTCTTATTTTTCTTGGTGAATTGACATTGCCTGTGAACAGTGCCGGGACAAGGTCATCCAGCGCCCAGGGCGCCCAGGGCAAAGATGCCAAACTGCGCCCCCCCTTCCCTTTAGGGTTAGGGTCAGGGCGCCCCCCCCATCCCTGCAATAAACCATTGCGCCCAGGGCAGCCTCCCCTCCTGCCCACCCCTTGTCTCGGCCCTGCCTGTGAATCTTTTTAAGTCAACAAGTGTCCATATAGACTGGGTGATATTTAGGACAGAACACTGCCTCTTTTCTCAGAGGAAAGCTGATTACAAAAAAATTAAATAAACATATACTGCTCAAAAAAATTAAAGGAACACTTGGAAAACACATCAGATCTCAATGGGGAAAAATATCATGCTGGATATCTATACTGATATAGACTGGGTAACGTGTTAGGAAGGAAAGGATGCCACATCATTTGATGGGAATGAAAATGAATAACCTACAGAGGGCTGAATTCAAAGACACCCTGAAAATCAAAGTAAAAAAAAAATGCTGCAGCAGGCTCGTCCATTTTGCTGAAATTTAATTGCAGCAACTCAAAATGGCACTCAGTAGTTTGTATGGCCCCCACGTGCTTGTATGGATGCCTTACAACTTCTGGGCATGCTCCTAATGAGACGACGGATGGTGTCCTCGGGTATTTCCTCCCAGATCTGACCCAGAGCATCACTGAGCTCCTGAACAGACTGAGGTGTAATCTCAGATGGACTGAAACATAATGTCCCAGAGGTGTTCTATTGGATTTAGGTCAGGAGAGCGTGGGGGCCATTCAATGGTATCAATTGCTTCATCCTCCAAGAACTGGCTGCATACTCTCACCACCTGAGACCGGGCATTGTCATGCACCAGGAGGAACCCAGGACCCACTGCACTAGTGTAGGGTCTGACAATAGGTTCAAGGATTTCATCCTGATATCTAATGGCAGTCACTGTGTCATTGTCTAGCCCAGGCATGTCCAACCTGCGGCCTGGGGGCCGCATGCGGCCCAGAACCGCAGGCAATGCGGCCCACTGACCCCTGACAATTTTATTTTTTGCTGGGGAGAAAGGAAGTCGGGTCGGGGGCATGGCCACAGTGGCTTCCAACTAACAGTAGGCAGAGGCTGCCTCGGAGGGGAGGGGGGTGTAGGTGAGCATGTGCAGTGTTTCTGACTCCTACCACCATGACCACTTCAAATTACTGAAGTGGTCATGGTGGTTAGAGTGTTTCTTTAATATCTCTCAGAACAAGTAAACCTCTGTATACTGATTCCATTTCATTTGATCATCCTCTTGTTTTGTTAAATTAGTGCGGGGGGCGCGGCGGCATTTTATTACTTATGTACCTTAACTATAGTATATATTTTATATGCGGCCCGAGAAAATTTCTCTACACTCAATGTGGCCCAGAGAAGCCAAACGGTTGGACACCCATGGTCTAGCCTGTAGAGGTCTGTGCGTCCCTCCATTGATATGCCTCCCCAGACCTTCACTGACCTACCAACAAACCGGTCATGCTGAACGATGTTACAGGCAGCATAACGTTTTCCACAGCTTCTCCAGACCCTTTCACATCTGTAACATGTGCTCAGAGTGAACCTACTCTCATCTGTGAAAAGCACAGGGCACCAGTGGCGGACCTGCCATTTCTAGTGTTTACTGGAAAATGACAATCGAGCTTCAGGGTGCCGGGCAGTGAGCACAGGACCCACTAGAGAACTTGGGGCCCTCAGGCCACCCTCATGCAGTCTGTTTCTGATTGTTTGGTCAGAGACATTCACACCAGTGGCCTGCTGGAGGTCATTTTGTAGGGCTCTGGCAGTGCTCATCCTGTTACTCCTTGTACAAAATAGTAGATACCTGTCCTGCTGAAGGGTTAGGGACATTCCAAGGCCCTGTCCATTTCTCCTAGAGTAACTGCCTGTCTCCGGGAATCTCCTCCATGCTCTTGAGATTGTGCTGGGAGACACAGCAAACCTTTTGGCAATGGCACGTATTGATGTGCCATCCTGGAAGAGGTGGACTGCCTGTGCAACCACTATAGGGTCCAGGTATCGCCTCATGCCACCAGCACTGACACTGACCCTAGCCAAAATGCAAAACTAGTAAAAAACAGTCATAAAAGATGAGTAGGGAAAAAAAATGTCAGTGACCTCTACCTGTAAAACCATTCCTGTTTTGGGGGGTTGTCTCATTGTTGCCCATCTAGTGCACCTGTTGTTAATTTCATTACCACCAAAGCAGCTGAAACTGATTAACATCCCCCTCTGCTACTTAACTGATCAGATCAATATCCCAGGAGTTTAATTGACTTAATGCTATATTCTGAATAAAAAGTGTTTCTTTAATTTTTTTGAGCAGTGTATATATGTGTATAGAAAGGGTAACCGCGCTAGGTATATAAAAATTAAAGCAGCAACTTAAAATGTGACAAAGGAAACAATAAATAAAACAAACTGCGCTACTTGAAAAAATAGTGCTATGACCACACTATATCAAAATAATTAAATACAAAAGTCTGTGAAAAGTCTCTTGATCAAAATTCCAGAAAAAACAAGTGTTCATGTGATGCACTGAAGTACAAACGAACGTCCACTAGTGGTACAAACTGCTTACCAGAGTGTATTAAATAATGTGCCCAATTCAAAGATATGCACTCCCAGAATCCTCAATGGATATCCAACAGCCAGGACGAGAACTCCAATGTGTTTCAGTCTCAGACCACACAGTAGGCTCAGCAGGCATATACCACGCACATCAGAAGTAAGTGTATGGTTAATCAATGGTATAAATAAGGAAATCCTAGTGTGCACTAGACTCCACACAGAAACCGTGACCGCCACCCAGATCCACAAACTGCTTACCAGATGTAGTTATATATATTGCCAAAGGTAGAAGTCAATTCACCAAGATTTCATGTACTCCAATGTCCAAAATAGGGGGAAGTTAGAAATGCCTCCAAATGATGATAGATATTCACATCTCCCAATATAGGCATCAGGTCACAGGGTCACATAAAAAATATAAGTGTCACGCCGAGCGCTCCGGGTTCGGCAGCTTCCCCGGAGCACTCGAGGCGTGCTGCGGGCAGCGGCGCTCCGGTCCTCGTCCCCGACCGTGAGCGCCGCTCCCCCACATGTAATGTGGATGCGGTCCGCGCGGCGGGACGTCCCCGCCCGGGGACTCTACTCACCCTCCGGCCGGCTTCCGTCCTGGCTTCCTCCCGGCGCGCGCGGCCCCGCTCCCTAGGGCACGCGCGCCGCTGCTCTGAGATTTAAAGGGCCAGTGCACCACTAATTGGTGCCTGACCCAATCAGCCCAAAACGTATAAAAACCCACTTCCCCTTCCTGTCCTTGCCGGATATTGTTGCCATTGTGCCTTGAGAAAGCGTTTGGTGTATTTTCCCTGCCTGTGTATCTGACCTTCTGCCGTTGTCCCTGACTACGAACCGTTGCCGCCTGCCTTGACCTTCTGCTTCGTCTGACCCTGCCTTTGCCTTGTCCTTCTTTACCTCGCCTGAATCAGCTGTCTGTGAGGTTGAGCTGTTACCGGAGGATACGACCTGGTTGCTACCGCCACAGCAAGTCCATCCCGCCTTGCGGCGCGGGCTCTGGTGAAAACCGGTAGTAACTTAGAACCGGTCCCCTGGTACGGTCCACGCCATTCCCTCACTGACACAGAGGATCCACCCCTAGTGTCTTCTTTGGCCGCTAGTCCGGACCCTGACAATAAGATACCCCATAGTGTAAAACCGTAAGATTTATTTAAAAATAAGAAGAAAGCAACTTACAAAACATCAAAAAAGGAGAGCGCTTGAAACAAGCCGCCGGCCGGTTGGCTCTTCCGCCCGTCCTCCGTCTCGTTCTGGTGATGTCAGCACGCCGTGACCGACGTACGTTTCGTCAGAAATTACGTTTTCAAGGTCAACCTTATTATATCTTTTCATGTGACATGCCTAAATCGCTGGCAACAAAAGTGAGTACACCCCTAAGTGGAAATGTCCAAATTGGACCCAATTAGCCATTTTCTCTCCCAGGTGTCATGTGACTCATTATTGTTACAGGGTCTCAGGTGTGAATGGGGGAGCAGGTGTGTTAAATTTGGTGTTTTTGCTCTCACTCTCTCATACTGGTCACTGGAAGCTCAACCTGGCACCTCATGGCAAAGATCTCTCTGAGGATCTGAAAAAAGAATTGTTGCTCTACATAAAGATGGCCTGGGCTATAAGAAGATTGCCAAGACCCTAAAACTGAGCTGCAGCACGGTGGCCAAGACCATACAGCGGTTTAACAGGACAGGTTCCACTCAAAGGCCTCGGTATGGTCGACCAAAGACTTTGAGTGCACATGCCCAGTGTCATATCTAGAGGTTGTCTTTGGGAAATAGACGTATGAGTGCTGCCAGCATTGCTGCATAGGTTGAAGGGGTGGGGGGTCAGCCTGTCAGTGCTTAGACCATACGCCGCACACTGCATCAATTTGGTCTGCATGGCTGTCATCCCAGAAGGAAGCCTCTTCTAAAGATGATGCACAAAAAAGCCCGCAAACTGTTTGCTGAAGACAAGCAAACTAAGGACATGGATTACTGGAACCATGTCCTGTGGTCTGATGAGACCAAGATAAACTTGTTTGGTTCAGATGGTGTCAAGCGTGTGTGTCAGCATTCAAGTGAGGAGGACAAAGACAAGTGTGTCTTGCCTACAGTCAATCATGGTGGTGGGAGTGTCATGGTCTGGGGCTGCATGAGTGCTGCCGGCACTGGGAAGCTCCAATTCATTGAGGTAACCATGATTGCCAACATGTACTGTGACATACTGAAGCAGAGCATTATCCCCTCCCTTTGGAGATTGGGCCGCAGGGCAGTATTCCAACATGATAATGACCTCCAAGATGAGCACTGCCTTTCTAGAGAAGCTGAGGGTAAATGTGTTGGACTGGCCAAGCATGTCTCCAGACCTAAACCCTATTTAGCATCTGTGGGGCATCCTCAAATGGAGGGTGGAGGAGCGCAAGGTCTCTAACATCCACCAGCTCTGTGATGTTGTCACAGAGGAGTGAAAGAGGACTCCAGTGGCAGCCTGTGAAGCTCTGGTGAACTCCATGTCCAAGAGGGTTAATGCAGTGCTGGAAAATAATGGTGGCCACACAAAATATTGACACTAATGGGCCCAATTTGGACATTACCACTTAGGGGTGTACTCACTTTTGTTGCCAGCAGTTTAGACATTAATGGCTGTGTGTTGAGGTATTTTGAGGGGGCACAAATTTACACTGTTATACAAGCTGTACACTTACTACATTTTACATTGTAGCAAAGTGTAATATCTTTAGTGTTGCCACATGAAAAGATATAATAAAATACTTACAAAAACGTGAGGGGGTACTATATATATATATATATATATATATATATATATATATATATATATACACACATATATATATATATATATATATATAGACAGATATATATATATATATATATATATATATATATATATATATAGACAGATCCAGTTTTTATACTAGCTGTATATGAAGATACAGTCATTTCTTTTTATAAGCACATGATTGGATTTTGTTTTTTTCTTTTTCACATGTAGACTTATACAGATTTATTTCAAACACATAAAAAGCAATATCTAAGAGCTCAAACACTGAACTCATCTGATTTTTATTTTGTTCAGCCAATGTGAAGCTGGCTACGTATACACAATGTGTAATATTGAGTCCCTAGGTCTAGGACAACATTCCAAGTTATGTGTCACGTTTATTTGCATTTATACTGATAAAAGGGTAATCAAGTAGTTATGTACTATCATTTAGCCAGTGAAAGCTGGATATTTGTCATACCACTATCTTCTCATTATTGACTTTATGATAAGTTGTTTCATCATTGTGTACTTTAGACATTAACAATCAGATTACAGCTATGGGGTGATGTGCTCACCACATTATGTAAAATGATTTCAGAACAATTTTCCTATGTGCTACTGTTCTGAGATTTGTACTTCCCTTTGTTATATGCACAGGCAGATTATTGCATCATTATGTCTGGATTATGAACCTCAGAGATGTACTCACTGACATGACAGGAGCACTATCTAAAGTGCCAACACAGAACTATGATACACAAGCAACATTGGAATAATTAGATATGTGCGCTCCTAGGTCGCAGGATGTCTAGGCGCACCAAAGAAAAAGTAGCTAAAAAGTGCCACATCCTAATTAACAGAATTGAGAGTGGGGGAAAAAGAGATTGGACTTTATAGGCACCAATATAAAATGGTATATTCTTTATTAGAAAATTTTTTACAAAAAACACATACATAATAAACCACAAAAAGAGGGGACATATAAAAAGAGCAACATGTCATATACGTTAATAATTGCAGTATGGCGGCAGAGCCTACAAAAAGTAGTGCAAGTCACATAGCCTTATCAGATATTGGTTATTATACAGTGTTCACAAGTGATACAAGGAAGACCTGTGTTCATGAGGCGGCCCTGGAGAAGGGATAGCCGTCTCCAAAGGGTCGTCTGTATATAGTAGACGCAGATGTTAGGTTGAATCCCAGCTGCTCTACATGTTTCGCTTAACCTATTAAGCTTCTTCTGGAGCATATGGTAAAGACAAACATCTGCATAAAGACAAAGCATTAACAATGAATTCTTATGTAAGGACACAACGTTTACATTTTTAAACAAACACAAAACAAGACAAGTTGTTATACAGTCATGACTGAGTAGATCTAATAATCAGTCAGCACATAATTGCATTCTGAGGCTGCATGCCATACCCTTGTCACAGCAGAGAACCAGGAGAAAATGAGTAAGGAAAGTGAGAATAAGGCTCCATGTACACGGGACGTTAGAAAAAACGTCCTGCAAAGCTATTTCTGACGCCGGGAAAAAGCAGCTGTTAAACGTGCTTTCAGTAGCTTTTTCCATTTGCGTTATTGCACGTTTGGCCACGTTGCTTTTAGCAGCGTTTTTCTGCCTCCATTCAAAATCAATGGTTCCCTATGGGAGCCTATTGATTTGAATGGAAGGCGCACCGCAAGTCAGATCAGGATGATCCGACTTGCGGCGTGACCTGCACTGTGAGAATCTTGAGGGGGAACTCCACCCAAAAATGGGAAAAAAATTGCGTGGGGTTCCCCCCCCCAGGTTCCAAACCAGGCCCTTCGGGTCCGCATGGAATTTGAGGGTAGCCCCACGCCGACGGCGTGGGGTCCCCCCCAAAATCCATACCAGACCCTTATCCGAGCATGCAGCCCGGAAGGCCAGGAAAGGGGAGGGGACGAGCGAGCGGCCCCACCCCCCCCTGGACCACACCAGTCCACATGCCCTCAACATGGGGGGGTGTTGGTGCTTTGGGGCAGGGGGAGCTCTGCACCCCCCACCTCAAAGCACCCTGCCCCCATGTTGATGAGGACAAGGGCCTCATCCCCACAACCCTGGCCGGTGGTTGTGGGGGTCTGCGGGCAGGGGGCTGATCGGAATCTGGAAGCCCCCTTTAACAAGGGGGCCCCCCAGATCCCGGACCCCCTCCCTGTGTGAATGGGTATTGGGGTACACTGTACCCCTACCCATTCACCCCATAAAAGATAGTGTATGTAAATAATGACAGGAGACGTTTTGGAAAGTTTATTAAAAATCTTCATCCGGCTCTTCGGGGTCTTCTCCTCTCCGGGGGTCTTCTGCTCTTTTGCTGTCCGCCCTTCTGCTGTCCTCTCTTCTTGTCTTCTCCTCTCCGGGGGTCTTCTGCTGTCTTCTCTCCATGGGGTCTTCTGCTCTTTTGCTGTCCGCCCTTCTGATGTCCTCTCTTCTTGTCTTCTCCTCTCCGGTCTTCTGCTCTTGTGCTGTCGGCTGTCGGCTCTCCTTCTTCCTCCGGTCCTCCTCCTCCGACGTCTCCAGCGACGTCACATGTGACACAAGGGGCGTGGTCTCCCGATGACGTCATCTGGCGGCCACGCCCCTAATGGCTATATAATAAGCTGCAGAGACCAGAGGCCGGCATAATCGCTGGAGACGTCGTCGGAGGAGGACCGGAGGAAGAAGGAGAGCCGACAGCCGACAGCACAAGAGCAGAAGACCGGAGAGGAGAAGACAAGAAGAGAGGACATCAGAAGGGCGGACAGCAAAAGAGCAGGAGACCCCACGGAGAGAAGACAGCAGAAGACCCCCGGAGAGGACAGCAGAAGGGCGGACAGCAAAAGAGCAGAAGACCCCACGGAGAGAAGACAGCAGAAGACCCCCGGAGAGGAGAAGACAAGAAGAGAGGACAGCAGAAGGGCGGACAGCAAAAGAGCAGAAGACCCCCGGAGAGGAGAAGACCCCGAAGAGCCGGATGAAGATTTTTAATAAACTTTCCAAAACGTCTCCTGTCCTTATTTACATACTCTATCTTTTATGGGGTGAATGGGTAGGGGTACAGTGTACCCCAATACCCATTCACACAGGGAGGGGGTCCGGGATCTGGGGGGCCCCCTTGTTAAAGGGGGCTTCCAGATTCCGATCAGCCCCCTGCCCGCAGACCCCCACAACCACCGGCCAGGGTTGTGGGGATGAGGCCCTTGTCCTCATCAACATGGGGGCAGGGTGCTTTGAGGTGGGGGGTGCAGAGCTCCCCCTGCCCCAAAGCACCAACACCCCCCCATGTTGAGGGCATGTGGCCTGGTGTGGTCCAGGGGGGGTGGGGCCGCTCGCTCGTCCCCTCCCCTTTCCTGGCCTGCCGGGCTGCATGCTCGGATAAGGGTCTGGTATGGATTTTGGGGGGGACCCCACGCCGTTTTTTCGGCGTGGGGCTACCCTCAAATTCCATGCCGGACCCGAAGGGCCTGGGGGGGAACCCCACGCAGTTTTTTTCCCCATTTTTGGCGTGGAGTTCCCCCTCAAGATTCTCACAGTGCAGGTCGTGCCGCAAGTCGGATCCGACTTGCGGTGCGACTTCCATTCAAATCAATAGGCTCCCATAGGGAACCATTGATTTTGAATGGAAGAAAAAAAACGTATAACGTGGCTGAACGTAGGTTCATCACGTTCAGTCACGTTCGGCCGCGTTTCTGCGTTTGAAACGTCGGGAAACACACGTTCGAACGCAATATAATTGCGTTCTAAAAAAAGTCCCTGAACGCAACTGCCTGCAAATGACTGTAAACTACCATGTGTACATGGACAGATAAGATAACATGGAGCTGCGTTCAGGGACTTCTGAAAAAAACGCCCAACTGCTCCTAAACGTCCATTTCCAGCGTCCCGTGTACATGGAGCCTAAGAGAGCCGGGTGGCAAAGAGAGAAGGAAGGAAAGGAGGGAGTGAACTGGGGAAAGGGAAGAAAAGGAGAAAAAGGAAAGGTGAGAAGGATAAAAGAGAGAGAGAAAAGGAAAAAGGGTTTGAAAAGAAAAGAGCCTGAGCGTTTAGGAGTGCTAGCCATGCCCAGAGACATAGAGCCAGACGTAGGGACCAAGGCTTGGTATTATAGTAGACTGGGGTATATCTGGAAGGATGAGCAAAACAGCAACAATATACTGAACAAAGTACGTACCTGAAAAAGATATTACAGGTGAAAGAACTTTCTGATGAATCATGCCATAAGGGCTGGAAAGGGTAATAACGAGGGGGATCGGTACGCTGTAGTTAGAACAAGGAGCCAAGTAGAAACGTCCAAACTATCATAGGATATAGAGCTTGGAGTAACCTAAAATAAATGATGTAATAAGTATGATACACAATGATTGAAAATGAGTCAATTTGGAGGGAAAACTAGGATGAGGGTAGTTGTCCAGCACTTCACCTCCGTGCAACTGGATGAATATAGTTTAAGAAAGACCCCAAGTTAATGCCAGGATTAGTGTTACATATATTACTTAATAAGAGTGATGGTGGTAGGTAAAAAGAGAAAAATTCCAAGAGAGTATAATAACATGCATCAGTAAGCTATAGATGAAGGTTAGGGTGCCTAGGGTGAAAATAGGCATCCCCACTATAATGGGTGGCCACAAACACCAAGCTGTGATAAAACAGAAATGAAGGAGTTAATGAGTAATACTCACATAAATATAAAGCAAAGTATTGGCTTATTACTATGGAGGGTATGGTCCCATAGAGAAATAATGTGTGGCGACCGAGTGGGGAGAAAAGCCCCGGCCCACAGACCCAAATCACGGACCAGTGAGGCAAAAAGCTCACATGCCAATGGACCTGTAAAGGTTAAGAATAGTAAGCACAATAGAGCGCCATGTAAGAGAATAATTATTCAAAAGATCATGTAGTCTTACCAATGGTATGTTAAGGCTGTGGATCCTGACACTGCAGCGACCGTGTGTACACCCCCCCGGATGGGGATACCGCCATGTTTTTAGAGCGAATGCCGCGCTCTATTTGAAGGCAGTGGTCCCGGGTGATGAGTCAGACATGTGACGTCATCAACCCCGGCCGGTATTTCCCGCGCATGCGCGGGCCATAGGCGTCACCATGGTGACCCAGCAAACAACTGGCCGCGTCATGACACGGGGGGGAAGCCCTTGTGGGTCAGCTGACCCACAACGCCTCCTCCTATCCACGCCAGCGGGAACGCCCATTGGCAGTCAACCGCTGGGCGTGGTTACCCGGCCGTACGTCGGCTCCAAACAGTCAGCGGGGATGGTGAGCACACACCCCCACACGCCCGGCGCCTTCCTGGAAAAAATGGAGAGAGAATGCTGGGGTAGAGCAAAAAAGTGAAGATAGAAAAAGTATAGCATAATAGAAAACGGGGGAAGAGAGGCAGAGATGGACCCCCGACAAAAAGAAAAAAAAGTGAGGAAAAGTCAATAATATATCTGACAAGTGCGCCGTTAGTATGACCTGAGAGAAACGGGGCACTTGCAAGTATCAATGAATCCTAACTAGTGTTGAGCGAACACGGACTGTATTATTCGTGTTCGTACCGAATAATTGGATTTTTTTTACCCGAACGGACACGGACACTTTACTGTATGTTCGGGTAAAAATCCGTGTTCGGTCGTTTTATTTCCGGGTTTTGCATGCTTTGGCGCTCTTTTCATGGCGGGCTTTCAACAGCCAATCAACAATCGTTTAACTGGTGTGCCTTAAGCCATCCCAGCCATGCCTGCAAATGTCTTAGTAGCTGTGATTGGCCGTCTGAAGCATGTGACCAAGTCTTTATAAGTTCGAGGCAGCCGCCGCAGCAGCGTCATTCTGCTGCTTAGCTAAGGGACAGAGCACACATCAATGTGCTGGCTGCTGATTAGGGAAAGATAGGCAGGAAAAAACCATTTGTGTCCGGATAGAATTGAGGGACAGGTCGGAGTGTTTAGGCAGGGCGAGTTGTAGGCATTTTAGGGATAGAGTCTGCTGAATTATAGGGTCAGTGTCTTCTACAAACTACAATCGATATTGCTGTGTGGGGGGTGGGGTGAATCTGCACTCAATCCTGATCTACGATCTCTTCTCAATCCTGTTAGGGACAGAGTCTGCTGAATTTTAGGGAAACTGTGTTCTACAAACTACAATCGATATTGCTGTGTGGTGTGGGATTGGAGATAGGCAGGTGTCAGTGATCCACATCCATTTTTCTGTGTGTGAGCTGCAGTGAACACAATCTTTTTGGGCTGCAGTGAACACAATCTTTTTGGGCTGCAGTGAACACAATCTTTTTGGGCTGCAGTGAACACAATCTTTTTGGGCTGCAGTGAACACAATCTTTTTGGGGTGCAGTGAACAAAATCTTTTTGGGGTGCAGTGAACACAATCCTTTTTGGTGTGCAGTGAACACAATCTTTGTGGGGTGCAGTGAACAAAATCCTTTGTGGGGTGCAGTGAACACAATCTTTTTGGGGTGCAGTGAACAAAATCCTTTTTGGGGTGCAGTGAACAACATCCTTTTTGGGGTGCAGTGAACACAATCTTTTTGGGGTGCAGTGAACAAAATCCTTTGTGGGGTGCAGTGAACACAATCTTTTTGGGGTGCAGTGAACACAATCTTTTTGGGGTGGAGTGAACAACATCCTTTTTGGGGTGCAGTGAACAAAATCCTTTTTGGGGTGCAGTGAACAAAATCATTTTTGGGGTGCAGTGAACACAATCTTTTTGGGGTGCAGTGAACAAAATCCTTTGTGGGGTGCAGTGAACACAATCTTTTTGGGGTGCAGTGAACACAATCTTTTTGGGGTGGAGTGAACAACATCCTTTTTGGGGTGCAGTGAACAACATCCTTTTTGGGGTGCAGTGAACAAAATCATTTTTGGGGTGCAGTGAACACAATCTTTTTGGGGTGCAGTGAACACAATCTTTGTGGGGTGCAGTGAACACAATCTTTTTGGGGTGGAGTGAACAACATCCTTTTTGGGGTGCAGTGAACAACATCCTTTTTGGGGTGCAGTGAACACAATCTTTTTGGGGTGCAGTGAACACAATCTTTGTGGGGTACAGTGAACAGAATCTTTGTGGGGTGCAGTGAACACAATCTTTGGGGGGTACAGTGAACACAATCTTTTTGGGGTGCAGTGAACACAATCTTTGTGGGGTGCAGTGAACACAATCTTTTTGGGGTGGAGTGAACAAAATCATTTTTGGGGTGCAGTGAACAACATCCTTTTTGGGGTGCAGTGATCAAAATCCTTTTTGGGGTGCAGTGAACACAATCTTTTTGGGGTGCAGTGAACAAAATCCTTTGTGGGGTGCAGTGAACAGAATCTTTGTGGGGTGCAGTGAACACAATCTTTGGGGGGGTACAGTGAACACAATCTTTTTGGGGTGCAGTGAACACAATCTTTGTGGGGTACAGTGAACAGAATCTTTGTGGGGTGCAGTGAACACAATCTTTGGGGGGTACAGTGAACACAATCTTTTTGGGGTGCAGTGAACACAATCTTTGGGGGGTACAGTGAACACAATCTTTTTGGGGTGCAGTGAACACAATCTTTGTGGGGTGCAGTGAACACAATCTTTGGGGGGGTACAGTGAACACAATCTTTTTGGGGTGCAGTGAACAACATCCTTTTAGGGTGCAGTGAACACAATCTTTGTGGGGTGCAGTGAACAACATCCTTTTAGGGTGCAGTGAACACAATCTTTGTGGGGTACAGTGAACAGAATCTTTGTGGGGTGCAGTGAACACAATCTTTGGGGGGTACAGTGAACACAATCTTTGTGAGGTGCAGTGAACACAATCTTTGTGGGGTGCAGTGAACACAATCATTGTGGGGTGCAGTGAACTCAATCTTTGTGGGGTACAGTGAACACAATCTCATACTTCTGAAGATTTGAGGGTGCTGCCTGTTCCATACTCCCCCTACTCCTCATCTAGCCTTTTAGGGGTACAAACAATAGTAATTGGGGCCTAGTGTGGTTGTGTACGTGTGATATACATACACTTTTTTTGGATCATATTTTCTATTCCGCTATTTAATCAAAAACCTTTGGGGATCAGTTAAATTGGGGGATAGTCTGTGTTGGTACGTGTGAGAGAGATCCACCTTTCCAAGTTGTTGGGGTTCATCTCATACTTCTGAAGGTTTGAGGGTGCTGCCTGTTCCATACTCCCCCTACTCCTAGCCTTTTAGGGGTACAAACAATAGTAATTGGGGCCTAGTGTGGTTGTGTACGTGTGATATACATACACTTTTTTTGGATCATATTTTCTATTCCGCTATTTAATCAAAAACCTTTGGGGATCAGTTAAATTGGGGGATAGTCTGTGTTGGTACGTGTGAGAGAGATCCACCTTTCCAAGTTGTTGGGGTTCATCTCATACTTCTGAAGGTTTGAGGGTGCTGCCTGTTCCATACTCCCCCTACTCCTCATCTAGCCTTTTAGGGGTACAAACAATAGTAATTGGGGCCCAGTGTGGTTGTGTACGTGTGATATACATACACTTTTTTTGGATCATAGTTTCTATTCCGCTATTTAATCAAAAACCTTTGGGGATCAGTTAAATTGGGGGATAGTCTGTGTTGGTACGTGTGAGAGAGATCCACCTTTCCAAGTTGTTGGGGTTCATCTCATACTTCTGAAGGTTTGAGGGTGCTGCCTGTTCCATACCCCCCCTACTCCTCATCTAGCCTTTTAGGGGTACAAACAATAGTAATTGGGGCCTAGTGTGGTTGTGTACGTGTGATATACATACACTTTTTTTGGATCATATTTTCTATTCCGCTATTTAATCAAAAACCTTTGGGGATCAGTTAAATTGGGGGATAGTCTGTGTTGGTACGTGTGAGAGAGATCCACCTTTCCAAGTTGTTGGGGTTCATCTCATACTTCTGAAGGTTTGAGGGTGCTGCCTGTTCCATACTCCCCCTACTCCTCATCTAGCCTTTTAGGGGTACAAACAATAGTAATTGGGGCCCAGTGTGGTTGTGTACGTGTGATATACATACACTTTTTTTGGATCATATTTTCTATTCCGCTATTTAATCAAAAACCTTTGGGGATCAGTTAAATTGGGGGATAGTCTGTGTTGGTACGTGTGAGAGAGATCCACCTTTCCAAGTTGTTGGGGTTCATCTCATACTTCTGAAGGTTTGAGGGTGCTGCCTGTTCCATACCCCCCCTACTCCTCATCTAGCCTTTTAGGGGTACAAACAATAGTAATTGGGGCCCAGTGTGGTTGTGTACGTGTGATATACATACACTTTTTTTGGATCATATTTTCTATTCCGCTATTTAATTTAACTGGGCCTCCATGCGAGACCTGTGTGCCTTGTTGCGCTGTTTTGAGTACTCCACCAACATGGCCAGTGGCAATGACGCCGTTCTCAGCTTAACTATCCCACTTCTATGCCTCCTTGAAAAAACAATTCGGGCGATGATGGAAGAGGATGTGGCACAGGATGAGGAGGAGGAGGAGGATGAAGAGGTAACATTTCCAAGGCTTTCAGGGCAGTCATTCGCAAGGGGCTCCGAGGGTGGGTTCCTGCACACGCAAACGCCAGGGACGCAATTGTCCAGCAGGGGCACAGTTCTGGAGGATGAGGAGGATGAGGAGGAGGAGGAGCTGGAGGAGGAGATGGAACCATGTTCACAGCAGGGTGGCACCCAGGCCAGCTCATGGCCATCACTGGTGCGTGGCTGGGGGGATACAGAGGACACGGACGATACACCTCCCACAGAGGACAGCCTTTCGTTGCCTCTGGGCAGCCTGGCACACATGAGCGATTACATGCTGCAGTGTCTCCACAACGACCGCCGAGTTGCCCACATTCTAACTTGTGCTGATTACTGGGTGGCCACGCTGCTGGATCCCCGTTACAAGGACAACGTACCGTCCTTAATTCACTCACTGGAGCGCGATCGCAAGATGCGCGAGTACAAGCGCACGCTGGTAGACGCCATGCTGCTGGCATTCCCATCTGACAGCGGGGCCACAGTGGAAGCACAAGGCAGAGGAGGAGGAGGAGGAGGTCGCCAACGCAACCAGGGCACCGCCAGCACCTCAGAAGGCAGGGTTAGCATGGCCGAAATGTGGAAAAGCTTTGTCAGCACGCCACAACAAACAGCAGCACCAGCAGCTCAGATGGAACGTCTTAGCAGGAGGCAGCATTTTACCAACATGGTGGAGCAGTATGTGTGCACACGCCTACATGTAGTGAATGACGGGTCTGCCCCCTTCAACTTCTGGGTCTCCAAATTGGGCACATGGCCTGAGCTTGCCCTTTACGCCTTGGAGGTGCTGGCGTGCCCTGCAGCCAGTGTATTATCTGAACGGGTATTTAGCACGGCTGGGGGCGTTATAACAGACAAGCGCAGCCGCCTGTCCAGAGACAATGTGGACAAGCTCACGTTCATTAAAATGAACCAGGCATGGATCCCACGGGACTTTTCCGTACCTTATGCAGAATAGCAATGGATACCGACCTTACCCACCCATTGTTCCATTTTTGCTCTTTCTCACTCTTTTGGGGTGTACCCTCATTTAAAATTTTTGAAAAGAAGCAGTGTTGGCTACCTCGTCCTCCTCCTCAGGGCCAGATTAATGTAGGGGCTATTGGAGCTGCAGCTCCAGGCCCCTACCTTTTATATAGGCCCCGGGTTGGCCATATTCACTGTTACCGCTCTTCTGTCACTTGTAAACACAGAAGTCTGGCTTCTATGCTCGCTTCCCCAGGCAGCACCCTCAGAACCTCCCCACACAGCGTGAAGGCCGGACAAGGAGGGACAGTTGGCGATGCATGGATGTGTTTATGGGCTTCAGAGACAGCATCCCATGTTGAATTAGGCATGCATGGCTGCACCCTTCCTCCTCTGGGTGCATGGCAAGGCACGGCCCTTAAGGCCCTTCAAAATCCTCAGCACCAAGCCCATGATGCTGTTAATCCGGCCCTGGTCCTCCTCCACCGCCGCTTCCACCTACACCGCCCATAGGTGTGCGCAGCCTATTGCATTAAGGTGTGCACCCCAAAGTTGAAATACACATGCATGTGTTTGCCAGCAGGGAGAGTAATGTATCGGGGCCATGTACCTGTAGGCAAGGAGAAATAGAGCAGAGCAGGTCCCAGGGAGATCTTTCCCATCTCCTCACTGGCAATGCTATGTGCCCTAGGTGATTAGGGTGTGCCCAGGCACACCCAGCACACCCTGTGCGCACGCCTATGTCACCGCCACATCCACCACCACCTCAACCTCCCTCCTACTCCATATGGGCCTCGTCCTTCAGAGATGAAGAAGAACATTGTTTTATTTTTCTGTTTTTTTTTGTTGTTTTAAGTTATTTCCCTATCCACATTTGTTTGCAGAGCACTTGCCATGCTCTTAATTACGTTTTGCTGCCATTTGCAGCACTCTAGCCCTTTCCTTTGGTGTTTTAGAGCCATTTTAGTGCCTTAAAGTTCGGGTCCCCATTGACTTCAATGGGGTTCGGTGTCCGGGAAAAGTTCGGTAAAAGTCCGGGACACGGACCCGGACTTTTTTTTAAAGTTCGGCCGAACCCGTCGAACACGGACATCTAGGTGTCCGCTCAACCCTAATCCTAACTAGTTACATCTCGAGTACATATCACAGATAATAAATCGAAAGCCCACATGACCATGTGTTGGACAATACTGTCATAGACACATGGGTATGGTGCAGTCGATCCATATAAACATTCATAATAGCCACAATAAAATACATAATATTGGATATTTATACTGGGTGTATCCAACAGTGATGTCTGAAGCTTTGAACCAGTTAAACCAAAATGAAAAAAGGGGGGAGGGGGGGAGGGGTAGGAAAGAGGGGGGGGAAAAAAGGGGGGAGGAAAAAAGAAGGGACCAGGGAGGGAAAAAAGAGAAAAACATATATAAAAAGGGGATAAATACCGCTGCTAGTCATGCACGAACTGACAGCGTTATTGGTCCTTTACAGAAAGCATTTATAGGAGTGCGCCTCGTTGAGCCCTGGGCGGACGTTGGCATTCAGACGCTCAATCCAGAGGGATTCCCTCTGGAGGATACGCTGATTCCAATCGCCGCCCCTGGGGTCGCGGGGTATAACCTCCAAGACAATAAAATTGACATTCATGGTATTGAACCTATGGTACAAGTCCAGGTGCCTGCTTACCGGGGTGATCATCTTGCCACCTGATGAGTAGTAGATGTGGTCGTTTATCCGTCGTCGGAATTGACGAAAGGTCTTCCCCGCATAAAACATATTACATTTGCATGACATGAGATAGACCACCCCCTCAGTGCCACAGTCGGCTCTGAAGGTCGGAACAAAAGTTTCGCCATTGGGTAGGGTAAATCTGTTGCCCTCGGCCACCCAGGGGCACATATCGCAGTGGCGGCATTTGTAAATGCCTCGTGGCCCAGAGGCTATGGTTTTCTTATGGCTGTAGAAACTGCGGGTTAGGCGGTCTCGCAAGGAGGTTGTCCGCCTATAGGTGATCTGAGGCACTGCATTAACATGTTTGCCCACTGTGGGGTCTTCATGCAATAGGTGCCAATGTCTAGTAAGGATATTACGTAATGTGCCATGATGACTAGAAAATTTTGTAATAAACTTAACTGGATGGTTTAAAGTCGTAGGTTTGGTACCATAGAGAAGGGAGTGTCTATCCTTTGACAGAGCCGAGTTGTAGGCCTTGCGAAGGGTGCTTTTGCTGTAACCTCTCCCCACTCGGTCGCCACACATTATTTCTCTATGGGACCATACCCTCCATAGTAATAAGCCAATACTTTGCTTTATATTTATGTGAGTATTACTCATTAACTCCTTCATTTCTGTTTTATCACAGCTTGGTGTTTGTGGCCACCCATTATAGTGGGGATGCCTATTTTCACCCTAGGCACCCTAACCTTCATCTATAGCTTACTGATGCATGTTATTATACTCTCTTGGAATTTTTCTCTTTTTACCTACCACCATCACTCTTATTAAGTAATATATGTAACACTAATCCTGGCATTAACTTGGGGTCTTTCTTAAACTATATTCATCCAGTTGCACGGAGGTGAAGTGCTGGACAACTACCCTCATCCTAGTTTTCCCTCCAAATTGACTCATTTTCAATCATTGTGTATCATACTTATTACATCATTTATTTTAGGTTACTCCAAGCTCTATATCCTATGATAGTTTGGACGTTTCTACTTGGCTCCTTGTTCTAACTACAGCGTACCGATCCCCCTCGTTATTACCCTTTCCAGCCCTTATGGCATGATCCATCAGAAAGTTCTTTCACCTGTAATATCTTTTTCAGGTACGTACTTTGTTCAGTATATTGTTGCTGTTTTGCTCATCCTTCCAGATATACCCCAGTCTACTATAATACCAAGCCTTGGTCCCTACGTCTGGCTCTATGTCTCTGGGCATGGCTAGCACTCCTAAACGCTCAGGCTCTTTTCTTTTCAAACCCTTTTTCCTTTTCTCTCTCTCTTTTATCCTTCTCACCTTTCCTTTTTCTCCTTTTCTTCCCTTTCCCCAGTTCACTCCCTCCTTTCCTTCCTTCTCTCTTTGCCACCCGGCTCTCTTATTCTCACTTTCCTTACTCATTTTCTCCTGGTTCTCTGCTGTGACAAGGGTATGGCATGCAGCCTCAGAATGCAATTATGTGCTGACTGATTATTAGATCTACTCAGTCATGACTGTATAACAACTTGTCTTGTTTTGTGTTTGTTTAAAAATGTAAACGTTGTGTCCTTACATAAGAATTCATTGTTAATGCTTTGTCTTTATGCAGATGTTTGTCTTTACCATATGCTCCAGAAGAAGCTTAATAGGTTAAGCGAAACATGTAGAGCAGCTGGGATTCAACCTAACATCTGCGTCTACTATATACAGACGACCCTTTGGAGACGGCTATCCCTTCTCCAGGGCCGCCTCATGAACACAGGTCTTCCTTGTATCACTTGTGAACACTGTATAATAACCAATATCTGATAAGGCTATGTGACTTGCACTACTTTTTGTAGGCTCTGCCGCCATACTGCAATTATTAACGTATATGACATGTTGCTCTTTTTATATGTCCCCTCTTTTTGTGGTTTATTATGTATGTGTTTTTTGTAAAAAAATTTCTAATAAATAATTTACCATTTTATATTGGTGCCTATAAAGTCCAATCTCTTTTTCCCCCACTCTCAACACAAGCAACATTGTTATGTATACATACTGTAAAATAGCTTGATAAAGCTGAGCCTACTGCGGCAAAGTGGTTCGATTCCGTCCAGCGACGTAGACCTACGTCGCTGGACTCCTCCCCTTGTGGGCGGCGCGCGTGCGTCACCGGAGGCTCGCTCCCACTGTATTCAGTCACAGCGGGAGTCGGGCCAGGGGAAGAGCGACGGTGATCACCACCGCTCTTCCCCGATCGTCGGGGATCGAGTGTGGAGATCCGCCCGCTTTGTTTACACAAAGCGGGCGGATCTCCTAAGTGACAAACAGTGACAGATTGCAGGATTCAGCATAGCTGAACCTGCGATCTGTGCCTGTGTCACACAGTCCCCTCCCCCCACACACGTTAGTAAGCACTAGGCATACATTAACCCCTTGATCACCAATAAAAGTTTACCCCTTCCCTGTCAGTGTCATTTTTACAGTAACAGTGCATATTTATAGCACTGATTACTGTAGTAATGTCACTGGTACCCCCAAAAGTGTCAAAAATGTCAGTCAAGGGTCTGATCTGTCCGCCGCAATGTCGCAGTTCTACAAAAAAAAATCGCAGATCGCCGCCATTACTAGTTAAACAAAAAAAACCAATAAAAATGACATAAATTTCCCGTAGTTAGTAGCTGCGATAACCAATCAAAATACGCTTATTGCGATTTTTTTTACCAAAAATATGTAGCAGAAAACAAATTGGCCTAAAATGTTAAAACATTTTGATTTTTACATTTTTTTGGGGGGGAATTTCATATAAAAAAATGTGAAAAATATTGTTATTTTTTCAAAACTGTCGCTCATTTTTTGTATATAGCGCAAAAAGTAAAAATAGCACAGGTGATCAAATACCACCAAAAGTAAGCTCTATTTGTGGGTAAAAAAAGGCGTCAATTAAATTTGGATACAGCATCGCACGACCGCACAATTGTACGTTAAATTAACGCAGTGCCGAATCGCAAAATATGGCCTGGTCAGGAATGGGGTAAAATCTTCTGGTCTTAAAGCGGTTAAAAATACGCTCATTGAGAATTTTTTTGTCAAAGACATGTAGCTAAATACATTTTGGCCTAAATATATGACAAAAATTGAATATATTGGATATTTTTTAACTGTCAAAGTAGAAAAATATTGTTATTTTTTCAAAATTGTCGCATTTTTTCATTAATATCGCAAAAAATGAAAAGTGCAGAGGTGATCAAATACCACCAAAAGAAAGCTCTGTTTGTGGGAAAAAAAGGACGTAAATTTCTTTTGGGTACGGCGTTGCATGACCGCGCAATTGTTAGTTAAAGTCGCACAGTGCCGAATCGCAAAAAGTGGCCTGGACGTACAGCAGGAAAATCCTCCGGTGGTAAAGTGGTTAAAACATTGGTCTGCAGTAATATAGTTATAGCTGAACCTCATTAGTATGTCATGCAATGTACAGTATTTCTTATAAATGCAAGCAATATGAGTACCTGAATTTGTCCTCTTGCAATCCTTACAGCAGACTAGAGTATGAAAGAAAAAAGCAGCACAAGGCACCAATCCATTTATGTGCTGACTAAAATCATGCTGATAGGAAGAGAGGGCAGAGAGACCGAGAGATGAGCTTATTATTATTGTGCTGCTTCTCCTTTCACTGTCCAGTCACAAGCTGGGGAAAGTCCAAGATGACCTGGGCTCAAAGGGAGTGGGTTGAATGACGTTGGCTATCAGGCTGAGGACATCTAGCAGCAGAAACAAGTACTATCTGAATATCTGAATTAAAGTTGAATAATACAGTGAAGCTGTTTTTGTAATTTTATCTATTAATCTATCATTGTACCTTGCTATTTTTGGCTGGTGTTACACATAAATGTATAGTGTATATTTTCTTTATCTTCAGAACTAAAAAGTACAATTTTTATATTGAATATTTTCCAGTTGCAGCCATGACCGAGACTCTAAAAAAGCACATAAGCACCATATTTGTAACCACAATGTTGTGAATAGCCTGTGTTGTGAGCTGAATAGCTGTCAGGACCTGGGTTTGAACTCATAACCTCTGCTGTGTCAGGCAGTGTCCCTTCTTACTGAGCAACATGGAATACTGGACAGTTCCTTGGACAGTTCCTTGAACGATCCTGTCTTGAACCTTGTTGTTCTTCAACCTTGAACTTTTCGCTCCTCCCATGAACTTCCTGGTTTAACCACTTACCGCATAGTAACGTACCGAAACGTCGGTACACTTTGCGGGTTTATACCGTGATGATGCCTCTAGCTAGAGGCATCATCCCGGTACCGTGGTTTGAAGCCGACGGTCGGCTTTCCGTCGGTAACGACCGATGCGGCTCGGGAGCCGCTCAATCGTTACCCGGGGGGGGGGCGGGAGGGGACGTCCCCCCCCCCTCCCGCCGCCTTCCGTGGCTTTGCCCGGGGCTCCCGTCCCACCGGGAGCCCCGAGCACCCAGCCGGCACGTCCGCCGGCTGGATGGAGTCCCGATGAATGCCGGAAACGGCATCGATCTGGGCTCCGATGACGTAACCCGGAGGCGGCGTCCATGACGTCACTTCCGGGTTACTGTGCTGCAAAAGGCGGCAAATTTAAAAAACGGCTGTATGCAAAAATGCCGTTTTTGGCGTTTTGCATACAGGGAAGTGTAGTGGAGGGGTCTAGGTGTGACAGCTTGTGACAGCAATAAAAGTGATCAGATTTTTTTTTTTTAAAAAAAAACCTGTAATAAAGTTTAAAAAAAATAAAAAATAAATAGGAAAAAAAATAAATTTCGCCGCCCCCGTCACCGTTAGCTCGCGCACAAAAAAAAACGTATACGCAAGTCGAGCCGCGAATGAAATCGCTGTTCAAACCCCACATGTGAGGTATCGCCGCGATCGCCAGAGCGTGCACAATAATTAAAAAAAAAGAGCTACACTCTACCTCTAAACTGGTAACCGTTAAATAAATTTAAAGCGTCGCAGATTGAGATCTCTATTGACCGTAGTTTGTCGCCATCCCACGGGGGGGGGCTCAATTTTAAACCGTAACATGTTGGGTATCTATTTACTCGGCGTGACATCATCTTTCACAATATACAAAAAAAATGGGCTAACTTTACTGTTTAGTATTTTTTAAATGCAGTGAAATGTGATTTTTCAATTTTTTTCCAAAAAAATGGCGTTTTAAAGACCGCTGCGCAAATACCGCTTGACAAAAAGTTTTGCAATGACCGACATTTTATTCTCCAGAGTCTTTGCTAAAAAAATATACATAATGTTTGGGGGTTCTAAGTAGTTTTCTAGGAAAAAATACTGGTTTTAACTTGTAAACAAAACGTGTCCGAAATAGGGCTGGGGCTTAAGTGGTTAAGCCATGTATCTGCACTTCTTGTTTGCCAGATTATTGTGCTCTCTCCAGCTAGTATCTCGCTCCTGTCTTCCCTGCTGTCATCCATATTTTGCTACCACTCATTATCGACCCTTGACTAGATTTTGCACTCTGCAGTTTTAGTAAATCATCTCCATTGTGTAAAGAAAGTGCTCTGTGTTAAATGTATTTGTAAAAATAAAGGATTTATACTGTAGCGGGGTCTTCCATTATACAAGTGTAAAAGACTGCTGCTTGACATTTGAGAGGAACTCGGCTCCATCTAGTGGCCAAAAGGAGCCGAGCTATGGAATTTCTTTTGATGTGATTTTCCTTTCAGGAAGTTGAGCAGTCTTCATCGCCCATAGTGCTTTGAGAGTACCAGGATGCACGGCTTCACCGCACAGCCTTCTGGGGGAAGCTTTATAAAGGAAGGGAGGAGCCAGGCTCGCTCTCTTGGGAAAGACACAGTGAGACAAGCAGGAAGCCAGCGCTGTGGGCTGATGCTGCATGCTAGGCCGAAACTCCTGGGCCTTAAGTGACTAAGTTGCAGTGTTTCATCTCCAGTAGAGGATCCCTCCTGGAGGTCCCATTGATGTTCTACAGAGACCAGACTCATCCACCCCAAATACCTAGCACGGCTGGTGACAGAGGCCGGAGACTGAGACAGCAGCGGAGGCTTCCTGGGAGACAGTCCTGTTGGTGAGAGGGCACCTGCCCAAAAACTGACTCTATCTATCAAAGAAGTAACTTTAGTCAGGATCAGCCTTAGAGTAGTAGAAGGCAATTTACCAGGTGGCCCAGTACATCTCTCACAGAAGTTTTACCGCCAATCCTGCACAGACACCCCGCGGTGATTATTAACTGTTTGCTGCCATTCTCTCTATTGATCACCCATCCTCAATGTGGATTACAAATCGCGAGTGCACCAACGTTGCTAGCGAAGATATAGAGAAGAAACAGCGGACTCAGATAGGTCTGACTGTCTGGTACTGTGTCTAACTGAATGCTGAGCCTTATTTCCAAAAGTATAATAGTGATTAAGATGGTGGTCCTATAGGCTCGGAGACATTTCCTGAAACAATTAATGTGCCCTTGAGGAGTGATATCACAGTATTTATCTTATCTTTGATTAATTAATCAGTATATCCTTTTACAAAGTCATATTTTACTGTATCGAAACTGTTTATTTGATTTACAGTAAATAACTTTCCTGTTTAAAAGCAAGCTTGTGTGTGGTCACCTTGTATTACCCAGAAGGACTGCAGCTGGAGAGAGGTAACAGGTCATTATTATTTATTGAAGTGTTATATTCCAATCTGTGTAGCCATTTGGTATTCCAGTCCCATTCTGGGTCAGTTGTGCCTAGGGAGGGTTCGAGCCAATTCTGTGGGTTGTTAGGCAGGACGTAGACCCAATAATCTAATCAGCAGCTCCTGCGGGGGTGGTGCTACACGTGGGGGCTCGTCCGGGATTATCTACAGTCCTGCAACACAACCCTCTCAGCCACAGAATCCCCCTCAACGCAGAAATGGATCCTACCGCTGCAGCCGAGTGGTGCAGGGAAGAGAATGTCGTAGTGGAAAATGGCCTGGTGGTTGAAATCAAGGGAGAGGTCTGGACTGAGGAAAAACTCCTCCCAGTTTTAAGGGCACTGTCCACAGACAGGAAATTCTGGGTGACTGACATAAAGACAGACACCACCGTTCCACACACGTATGCATTGTGTGAGTGGAGGAAGGGGGTCCCTGATTACTTTAAAGGAACCAGTGTAAAGACTACTGACCAAACAGAACTTTTCTTAATACATCCAGAAGTCCTTACTGAAGGTCCCTCATCCACCACTCCTGGGGGATCCAGCAAAGAAAAAGGTGTCCAAGGAGGGAGTCCAGAGTCACCACCTTTGTCTACCTTTAGCTCAGAACTGTGTGCTGTTCTCGGGGAAATCGTAGCAAAATGTAGTAAGGACTCCCCAAACTATCTGATGACTGGATATAGGAAGCTCAGGACATTCTCTGGGAAACAGCCTGTGCCTTCGACAGAAGATGGGTTTGAAGAGTGGTTAGATACCGCCACTCAGGCTTTGGAAGAGTGGGAGGTACCAGAACAGCACAAGAAACAGAGAATCACAGAAAGTTTAAAGGGACCTGCACTAGAGGCCGTACGTAATCTCAAGCTAAGCAAAAAGAACTGTACTGCACAGGATTATCTAGACATTCTACAAGATGTATTTGGTCGGACGGAGAACGTGGCTGAACTTCTTTACCAGTTAGACCACTGTTACCAAGAAGAGGAAGAGAAGTTGTCCGAATTTATTAGACGCCTAGATAAGATCATCCACCAGATCTTGTTAAAGAAAGGGATAGACCCCCGGAAGGTAGATGAGACTCGTGCACGGCAGGTGCTGAGAGGGGCTCAACCCTTAGATCCCATTGCCATACTGTTGCGAACTCGCCAAGATGGTGGCATTCTGGAATACCCTGACCTGATCCGAATGGTCAGAGAAGAAGAGGTCATGTTGGACAACAAAAGGAAGAGTCGGCAGTTTGACTCAACTGCTCGTGTCAGAGTGATAAGTGCAAAAGAAAGTGACTCGCAAGTTGAACTCCTAAAGACCCAGGTGTCCCAGTTGATAGAAATGGTGTCTATCCTGACTAGTCAGGCATCTACTCTACCTGATGGGAACGCGTCAGAGAAGCCGGATAAACCTTCTAACCTTAGAGTAGACCCGGAACCGAGACCTAGGAGATCGCTAACTTGTTTCAACTGTGGGGGAGTAGGACATGTTAGAGGAGTATGTCCCAGCCCAGGAAATGTCGCCTCAGAACCTCGCAAGCCAGCGGAAAAACTTCAGAGGGCACCCATGAAGGAGTCGACCGGGTGCCCGCCAGTTTCAAGGGAATCCAAGAGACTCAATGATTCAGGGAATCTGAGTCAGGGAGTCAGATCCAGGTACAACGCCCCTAGTTCTATACTCCAGGCTACTGAGAGGAGGAAAATCAATGCACACCGGGCCCAGAGGGGACTGAAGTCCAGAAGAAAAAAAAAGAAAAGAGCCTGGGTGCAGAGAACTGAATCAGACAACAAGGCCATTTCAAGAGAATTCCCAACTAACTTGGTCGGGCCTTCCCCTGTAGTCTCTGTCCAGGTAGAAGGAATTTACACAAGAGCCCTCCTTGACACTGGGGCCCAAGTGACTCTTCTGTATAGAGACTTCTATGATAAACACCTTACCCATCTACCTCTGCAGAAGTTGGAAGATCTGGAGATATGGGGTATCGGGACTCAAAGTTTTCCCTATGACGGGTATCTGCCAATCAAGTTGACCTTTGACCCATCAGTGGCTGGTGAAGCTGAAACCTTCGACACCCTAGCGGTGGTCTGTCCTCGTCCGCCAGGGGCCAACAAAAGCTCTCTCATCGTAGGGACCAACACTGACCTAGTAAGGCGCCTCCTGACACAACTGGTCCAGGGACAGGATGCTCCAGCGCCAAGGATTCACCCCATGCTACGGCAGGCCTATCAACGATTAGTATTGGAGCAAGAGACTCCTGCAGAAGGAGTTGGAAGACTCTGGAAGTTGGACAGAAAGGAAAAGGTCTTGCAGCCAGGAGAGGTGGCTTGTCTAAAAGCTTCCGTTAAACTCACATGGAAGCAGCCAGGCCCTTTTATCATCTTTGAATCAGGTCCACAGGAAGAGGAGAGAGGGATAGAAGTAATCCCTGAAGTGATCCCTTTGAAGGTGTTACAGAAAAACCATGGAAGGGTTTTAGTGAGTGTCAGAAACACCTCTACTACACCGGTGAAGGTACCGGCCAGAGTGCTGTTGGGCCAAGTTAACCCGGCTACCCCAGTTGTCCCATCTGATCTTAAAGAGGGGGAAAGGGGTGAAGATGTTATAGAAGAGCTCTGCTCTGGAAACGCTGCCCTCCCACCAGAATGGGTGAAGAGGGCCAAGGCACAACTTGCTCGATGGCAAGGAATATTTTCTAGGGATGATTTCGACGTGGGATGCGCCAGGAGTGCCACTCATAAGATCCGCCTGAGTGAGGACAAACCTTTCCGAGAAAGAGTCCGGCGAGTTCCCTTAGGTGACTTAGAAGATCTACGTCAGCAGCTGGCGGAACTCAAGAAGACTGGGGTTATTCGAGAATCCAGGAGCCCATATGCTTCTCCGATAGTGGTAGTCCGGAAGAAAAACGGATCTCTGAGGCTTTGTATCGACTACCGAACCCTGAACAGAAGAACCATCCCAGACCAGTATACCACTCCTCGAATCGAAGATGCCCTACAGAGCCTGTCAGGGGCGAAGTGGTTCAGTGTGATGGACTTAAAGAGTGGGTATTATCAGATCCCCATGCACCCTGAAGATCGGGAGAAGACAGCCTTCATCACCCCTGTGGGGTTCTTTGAGTTCAATCGCATGCCTCAGGGGTTGTCAGGGGCCCCTGCTACCTTCCAAAGGCTGATGGAAAGGACCGTTGGAGATATGAATTTGATAGAGGTACTGGTATACTTGGATGATGTTATCGTGTTTGGCAGAACTTTGGAAGAACACGAGGAGAGGTTGGAAAAGGTCCTGAAGAGGCTACATGAAGAAGGCCTGAAACTTTCCCCTGAGAAGTGCCAATTCTATCAGTCCTCGGTCCATTACCTGGGCCACATCGTGTCTGAAGAAGGGGTGGCCACCGACCCGGACAAGCTGGATGCTGTCGCCTCCTGGCCGAGACCTACAAATGTGACCGAACTTCGGTCGTTCCTGGGTTTTTGCTCCTATTACAGGAGGTTTGTAGAGGGGTTCGCCAAGATTGCCCGACCCCTCAATGAGTTACTAAAGAACGAAGAAGATGACGTTCCTGAAGTGGTCAAGCCAGTGAAGTCCACCATGGGACCCCGGAAGGCCAAGGAGTCCATCCAGGATCAGTGGACCCCAGAATGTGAAGGGGCTTTCATTCAGTTGAAAAAGAATCTAACCACTGCACCTGTGTTGGCCTACGCAGACCCCACGAAACCATATGAACTACATGTCGATGCCAGCCGAGATGGGCTGGGTGGGGTACTCTACCAGGAACATGAGGGCCACCTGCGACCCGTAGCCTACGTGAGCAGGAGTCTACTACCTGCTGAAAGGAATTATCCTACCCACAAACTTGAATTCCTGGCCTTAAAGTGGGCAGTGGTCGACAAACTGAAAGATTACCTGTACGGAGCTGAATTCATTGTCAAGACGGATAATAATCCCCTTACCTATCTCTTGACTACAGCCAAGCTGGATGCAACAGGACACAGATGGTTGGCTGCCCTCTCTAGCTTCAACTTCAGCCTGAAGTATCGGCCAGGAATCGGGAACAGGGATGCAGATGCCCTATCCAGAAGGTTGCATGCACCACACAAACCTGATGAAGAATGGACCCATTTGGCTCCAGAAGGGGTGCGTGCCCTATATCAGGGAACTGAACTTCGATCCAGAGGAGGATCAAGAGCCGAAGAGATTGGGGTTTCGGCTGTCGGAGTACCCAAATACTATTGCAGGGTGACCCAGGTTGAAGGGGAAGATTTACCCCGGCTGTCAAAAAGGGACTTGAGGAAGGAGCAGCTGGAAGACCCTCTGGGAAAACTTCTTTTGGAAGCCTTGGAGATCCAGCGCCCTGAGTTGCTTCTAACCGACTCTCCTCAGGGGGCCCGTCTGTTGCATAGAGAGTGGACCCGGTTACAGATCCGAGAAGGGGTGGCCCACCGACGAGGCCCATCTGAAGATCTGGAGGAGAAGTGGCAACTGTTCTTACCAGCTAAATACAGGGAGAGAGTTCTGGCTGCTCTTCATGATAATCATGGCCATCTGGGACCTGAAAGAACTTTTCAGCTTGTCAGAGACAGGTTCTACTGGCCCTGTATGAGGGCTGAAGTTGAAGGATACTGTCATTCTTGTGTCCGATGTATACAAAGGAAGACTCTGCCACGTCAAGCAGCCCCAATGGGCCATCTGCAAAGCCAGGGACCCATGGAACTGGTGTGCATTGATTTCCTTTGCCTAGAGCCTGATCTGAGTGGCCAAGGGAATGTCCTTGTGGTAACAGACCATTTTACCAGATACGCCCAAGCATTCCCAACAAGGGATCAGAAGGCCTCTACAGTAGCCAAAGTTCTTGTAGAAAAGTTCTTTGTACACTATGGGTTACCACAACGCCTCCATTCAGATCAGGGAAGAGACTTTGAAAGCAGACTGATCAAGAGACTGTTAGATCTGTTAGGCATCCAAAAGACTAGAACTACTCCCTACCATCCACAAGGGGATGCCCAGCCGGAACGATTTAACAGGACTCTTTTGGACATGTTGGGGACTTTGAGCTCAGAGAAGAAACAGCATTGGGGCAAACATGTAGCTGCCATTGTGCATGCCTACAACAGTACTGTCAGTGATGCTACTGGATATTCCCCTTATCGTCTAATGTTTGGACGAGAGGCTCGGTTGCCAGTGGATTTGGCCTTTGGCATCTCGCCCGATCACACCTCTTCAGCATCGCACAAGGGATATGTGGACCGACTGCGGAAGAGTCTGAAATCGGCCTATGATAAAGCTCAGGCCACATCTGATCAACGTGGACTGAGGAATAAAAGGAATTTCGACTTAAAAGTTCGGATCCAAGACTTGCAACCAGGGGACAGGGTATTGTTGAGGAACTTGGGTGTCCCGGGAAAACACAAGTTGGCAGACCGCTGGAAGTCCCAACCTTATGTTATCTGCAAGCAACTACCAAACCTCCCTGTGTATCAAATTCGGCCTGAAGGAAGTGTGGGTCCATTGAAGACTTGGCATAGGAACCATTTACTGCCTCTCTCTGAAGCAGTTCGCATGCCTCCTGTCGTAGATTCGCCAGAGACCCCTTCGACCTCTCGCCTGTCCAGACCAGTCACCAGATCTCAGTCGACACTCCCAGATGTGAGGGAGGGAAATTCTCCATCTGAAGATCTGGAAGATGAAGAGGAGGTACCTGACTGGATGTGGTCATCTCAGTTACCAGAACCCACACCTGCCTCTCTGTCTTCATCCGAATTGGCTGACAGAGGAACCCTTCGGGCGGAAGCCCCCGAATTCATACCTTTCCACATGCTTCCAGAAGAAGTAGTTGATGATGAAGATCCTGAGGAGGAGGTTGCACCTTTCTCTGAAGAAGAACTGACCACTCTTGAAGCATCAGATTCCTGTGTGTTGGAACATGAGGAGGAGGACATTGAAGAATCCCCAGAAGTGGCTGGTCCTAGTACCTCTGAGATTGTGCATCCCAAAGAACAGAGGGAAAGAAGAGTCATTCACCCACCCAAACGACTGACCTATGACCAATTGGGTGAATGCTCGGAAGAGGCTATCTTTACTTCCAAACGAACTCTTGATCAGCCTAGTTCTTCCACCACAGATTTGGTGGAGGACAACCCTAGCTCACCCCCAGGCACATCTGTACAAGCCACTCAAGTGTCAGGGGTCTGTGAACAGAATTACCTTCCCTCCCCCGACAATTGGTGGGAGGTTCCTATGTCGAACCTGTGTTGTAATATGCAGTTGTTAAGTTTGAACTCTGCTTATGAAAAGGAAGATGATTCCCTGTTATGCATATGTTAATGTTTTTTTTTTTTGTGTACTGCCAACATATGCACTGGAGTACATGCTGTTGTCCTCTTTGGGGACCAAAGTTTCTCAAGTGGGGGGAGTGTGTAGCGGGGTCTTCCATTATACAAGTGTAAAAGACTGCTGCTTGACATTTGAGAGGAACTCGGCTCCATCTAGTGGCCAAAAGGAGCCGAGCTATGGAATTTCTTTTGATGTGATTTTCCTTTCAGGAAGTTGAGCAGTCTTCATCGCCCATAGTGCTTTGAGAGTACCAGGATGCACGGCTTCACCGCACAGCCTTCTGGGGGAAGCTTTATAAAGGAAGGGAGGAGCCAGGCTCGCTCTCTTGGGAAAGACACAGTGAGACAAGCAGGAAGCCAGCGCTGTGGGCTGATGCTGCATGCTAGGCCGAAACTCCTGGGCCTTAAGTGACTAAGTTGCAGTGTTTCATCTCCAGTAGAGGATCCCTCCTGGAGGTCCCATTGATGTTCTACAGAGACCAGACTCATCCACCCCAAATACCTATCACGGCTGGTGACAGAGGCCGGAGACTGAGACAGCAGCGGAGGCTTCCTGGGAGACAGTCCTGTTGGTGAGAGGGCACCTGCCCAAAAACTGACTCTATCTATCAAAGAAGTAACTTTAGTCAGGATCAGCCTTAGAGTAGTAGAAGGCAATTTACCAGGTGGCCCAGTACATCTCTCACAGAAGTTTTACCGCCAATCCTGCACAGACACCCCGCGGTGATTATTAACTGTTTGCTGCCATTCTCTCTATTGATCACCCATCCTCAATGTGGATTACAAATCGCGAGTGCACCAACGTTGCTAGCGAAGATATAGAGAAGAAACAGCGGACTCAGATAGGTCTGACTGTCTGGTACTGTGTCTAACTGAATGCTGAGCCTTATTTCCAAAAGTATAATAGTGATTAAGATGGTGGTCCTATAGGCTCGGAGACATTTCCTGAAACAATTAATGTGCCCTTGAGGAGTGATATCACAGTATTTATCTTATCTTTGATTAATTAATCAGTATATCCTTTTACAAAGTCATATTTTACTGTATCGAAACTGTTTATTTGATTTACAGTAAATAACTTTCCTGTTTAAAAGCAAGCTTGTGTGTGGTCACCTTGTATTACCCAGAAGGACTGCAGCTGGAGAGAGGTAACAGGTCATTATTATTTATTGAAGTGTTATATTCCAATCTGTGTAGCCATTTGGTATTCCAGTCCCATTCTGGGTCAGTTGTGCCTAGGGAGGGTTCGAGCCAATTCTGTGGGTTGTTAGGCAGGACGTAGACCCAATAATCTAATCAGCAGCTCCTGCGGGGGTGGTGCTACAATACAAATAACAGAATCTCTGATATAAAGGATATCTGATCTCGCAGGTCTTCCATCAGGCACTTTGGGGAGTGATGAAGCAACTCTTTAGGTTGATTAGGTTGAGGCAGTAACATGACCACTATTGCTAGCACTAGATGGAACCTTGAAGTAGACTAATGTATCTTCCTCTATAAGCGTCAGTGCCATCTTGTGGAAATCCAGACCTCTAGCAAAATGATGGCAGATTTTTTAAGCACAGAAATGCTATAAATAGCAATGACTCACAACGGGTGCTTAGAACAGGGGCGAATGTAGGAATAGTGCCTCCTAATGAGTGGGAAGACTAAGAGACAGGGTTCCTTTTGTCTCCGCTCCCCACTGACACACTGTGGAACATTGACCAGGACACCGCTCTCGCCACCCTGAATGAGTGCACACACAATGACGCTGCCTCCTCGTAAAAAACTCCCATTCCTAAGACTTCCATCTGTTTCAAAATCATATCCTGTCTGGACTATATTCTGTTTCACCCCAGATGGAGTACCCTACACGGAAAACTTAGTTGTGGAGTTTTGACTTAAGGAACACTTCCTCTAAATTATTTATTTGATAAGATTTACAAACATTGTGCCTTGGAAGCTAACAGTCATTGCCAGTATTTCATTGTTTTTTGTTTCAAATATTTTATTTAAACCAATAAAAGGCAGATCCAAAGTATTACATCACGAGTGTATATCCAATTACATAATGCAACACATGTCCAACCAGTAAGCAACTGCTGGAGATACATAGACTTCAAGGACTCATCAACAAAGGATATTTCAGGCATAGGTTCATCACTCCTCACAGAGCCTAAAAGGTGAACCACGTAAAGAGAGGTGTGGAACTACCCACTACTTTACCCTTTATAGTAAGAACAAGGAATTAAAGAGAAAATAAAGTAGATAAAGTAGACTAGAGGAGGAAAGGAACAGAAAAAAAAAGTGTGTGTGGTTGGGGGGGTTGTAAAGGGAAGTTTGAGGTAATAGTTCATTACACATGGCCAGTATTTACCTCAATTTGTCAATAAAAGGGTAAATTCCTAAGAGCCGGTTCACATTGCAGCGACCCGACTTGCCGGGGCGACCTGCGAGGTCGCGGTGCACAGCGCGCACCGCGACCTCGGAGAGACCTGCACGGACTTCATATCATTGAAGTCAATGCAGGTCGCTCCGAGGTCGCCCCAAAGAAGCTCAGGACCCTTTTTCTAAGTCGGAGCAACTTGTGTCGCTCCTATTAGAACGGGTCCTGTGCTAATCTATGGGCAGGCGACCCATGGCGACCTGTCAGGCGACCAGGTCGCCTGACAGGTCGCCCCAGTGTGATCGGAGTCTAAAATAAGCTTGATGTTTCCCTCTGAGCTGACAGTGCATCTTTAGTATTAAAGTAAATCTTTGGTATTAAACCAAATACGGGCAACAATGTAATTCTTTTTAGGGGAACCATGGTGTAAGTATCAGTTGCCCTTGTAAGGGTAACCCCAGAACTCATGGGTTTCAGTAACATTTTGACTGTTGAAGCCAGATTGAAAATTATATTTATTTAGAAAAACATGTAGATAGGAAGAAGACATGTTTGGAGAGCAAGTCAATCACATTACATTCTGTTGGCTTAATAAACATCACTCTATCTGGCTAGGGTTTCTAATACAGTTTTATACATTCTAAAGTGGGTGAAACCTAGCTATCTAGTTTCATTAAAGTCACATATGAGTCTTTGGTAACATCCTTTGATATGCGGATGAACATTTTAACATAGACGTGTCACTTCCAAGTTCGTTGATTGAACAGATCTTCAAAGACTTGTTACTTCCAGTATCCAACTGGACAGGTCTTCAAAAGTCGAGATAGCAATCTAACAACAGGAGGTATAAATGGCTTTTGAAGACAACAGCTGTTATACAATATGACTTATCACAAAATATACATCTAATATATCTGCTTAATCATAAATACATGTTTGATAAATAAAATGGCTGTTCCCTTTTCCCCATCATCCGCTAAGCTCTAACGAGCAGGGCCCTCTAGTTCCTCCTGTTTTGAACTGTATTGTAACTGTATTGTCTTCCCTCACATTGTAAAGTGCTGTGCAAACTGTTGGCGCTATATACATCCTGTATAATAATAATAATAATAATACTGTCTGGAGACTGTCTGTCTGGAGAGGAGAGAGAGGGAGAGAGAGAGAGAGAGAGATAATGTCTCAGTCACATGCCCTATCCATGCTACCAATACTAGGTCAAAAGAGAGGATTATTGCCAAATAACTAGGACTGTGTTCCAGGCTTATTGGATAACAGCTGGAAAGTCTCATCACCACAGATCTTGTCTTCAGGTCTCTGACACAAACACAGATGCCACTTCATCATTAGGGGTGCCTGCAGCTGGACTTTGCTATAACATTCATCTGAAGGTATTCCTATATATAACTATATATGCCTTGGTCTATGTGAACAATTCAACCAGGACTCCTATAGGGTCCTCTGCTAATAATATCCAGTTGTACATTGAATATATTTACTTTTAATAATCTATTCTCATACAAAGCTTGTATTATTTTTATACTGGTTTGCATCTATATGTGTATAGTTAAAATTATATGCTGGTTGCAATAGTTTTTCTTTCAATTACTTTTATTAGATTACTAGTTCCTTTCCCTGGAAGCGAATCTCCTCTTTTCACCTCTGGGTGGAGGCACTACCAACTTTGTCATCAAATCCACGTAGTAAAGTTTGTCTTATTTACCTACAGGTTTAGCACAATAATCTGTTTGGGGAGCGCCATTTCTAACCCCCCCCCTTCCCCCAGGAGGAAGGGGAGCAGATATTGTTTTTTAATTAACACTCCTAGCAGTGAAACAAATGTGGCAATTTTCTGCACTATGGAGAGATCAAGCTGGAAAATGCACCCATTGATTAAAAAATAGCTTTTACAGCAATTTGCTATTCTTTACCCACCAGAAGACTGCAGACAGGTGGTGAATGTCACATTTACAGGACATTCACTATCTGTCTACAGTCTTCTGGTACATATTTACCCTATTATATATATATAGGCAAATGTGGGTAAAAAAGGGTAGATTCCCCTAAAAGATTCCTCCAATAAATTTTTTGGCAAATGCTTTAGAACATATATGTCCAACACAGGTGAATCTGGACCCTCAGGCCATGTCATGTGGCCCTCGCATCCAGTTTTTTAGCTAGAATATAGCTTCTCCGACTCTCACCCTCCACTCCCTGCTCCCCACTATTACTTGTAAATATAGATACCTTCTGTGTTCACAAGGATAGCTTTGCCCTTGGTGGCTCGCATCTGTAACAGATCCATCAGGTACTCCTCATCCCTGCTCATACCTGAACTCTGCACTCTGTACATAACGCACTCCTGAATTCTGCACTCTGTAGGTAGTGCACCCTAATCTCTGCACTCTGTACGTAAGGCACTCGTGAACGCTGCACTCTGTAGGTAGTGCACCCCTGAGCTCTGCACATAACACAGTCCTGAATTCTGCACGCTGTAGGTCATGCACCCTAAACTCTGCACTCTGTATGTAATGCACTAGTGAACGCTGCACTCTGTAGGTAGCGCACCCCTGAGCTCTGCACTCTGTACATAACGCACTCCTGAATTCTGCACTCTGTAGGTAGTTCACCCCAATCTCTGCACTCTGTACGTAATGCACTCGTGAACTCTGCACTCTATAGGTAGCGAACCCCTGAGCTCTGCACTCTGTACATAACGCACTCCTGAATTCTGCACTCTGTAGGTAGTGCACCCTAAACTCTGCACTCTGTACGTAATGCACTCGTGAACTCTGCACTCTGCACTCTGTACATAACACAGTCCTGAATTCTGCACTCTGTAGGTAGTGCACCCTAAACTCTGCACTCTGTATGTAATGCACTCGTGAACTCTGCACTCTGTACATAACGCACTCCTGAAGTCTGCACGTAGCACATCCCTAACCCCTGCAATTTGTACATAGCTCACCCAAGATGATATTGCGTTTGGCACCCCTGCTTTAGAAGTAGATCCCTAAGTGTTAGGTATCTCTTCAGTTAACAGCTACGACTCTACTCTGGGTGGCTAATGTAGATCGAACTTCATGCTGAGAATGTCAGACAGAAACAGATATGTCTGTCTTCACTTGAGCTGAACTGAAATCTGCAGTAATTATCTCCCTGACTTAGACATGTGTCTTTGAAAGGTCCGTTACACTTTCCTATCAGCAGGTAGTCAACTATAAATCTTCCATGATGGTACATGTTACACGAAGAGAAATTCTTATGTTTAGTATTGACTGTTGTCACTCTCAAGATAACTGATCATCGCTAATAATGCTTATATCAGGCTGTGGATGGCCGCCTTTACCTGCACATACTGATGCACACCCACACACTCCAAACAGAGCAAATAAAAGCCACAGCAAAAATTATCATTTCACCCAGCAGATATTTTGCAACGACTGACTGAAGAAACTGGGATGATGTGTTCTCTTTGTGAAAGATATGCAGACGGGTCTCTGCGTGGGAGTAAGTCAGCTGAAGGCCACTTAATTCATTTGACAAGGTTTAGCAAGGTAAAATCTCCCAGCTCTGACATGAAGACATACAATGCAAACTGATGAATAAAGCTTCATTTAGGAGGGAGGTAATTATCTGAGGTTGAAGAGCTTCATCTAGCTAAGTATTTAACTCTAAGTGCTGCATTTATTTATAACTGAAACAAACGACCTCAATGTGTATGCAATCTTTTATATTGCCAATTTTAATGTATCACAATCCAATCTATTATATATATATATATATATATATATATATATATATATATATATATATATATATATATATATATATATAAAATATACACTATATTGTCAAAGTTATTCGGACACCTGCCTTTACACGCACATGAACTTTAATGGCATCCCAGTCTTAGTCCGTGGGGTTCAATATTGAGCTGTACCACCCTTTGCAGCTATAACAGCTTCAACTCTTCTGGGAAGGCTGTCCCCAATGTTTAGGAGTGTGTCTATGGAAATGTTTTTTGACCTTTCTTCTAGAAGTGCATTTGTGAGGTCAGGCGCTGATGATGGACGAGAAGGCCTGGCTCGCAGTCTCCACTCTAATTCATGCCAAAGGTGTTCTGTTGGGTTGAAGTCAGGACTCTGTGCAGGCCAGTCAAGTTCCTCCACCCCAAACTCCCTCATCCATGTCTTTATGGACCTTGCTTTGTGCACTGGTCCCATTTATTTTACAGAGGGGGGGGGGGGGGATTATGGTGTGGAGTTGTTTTTCAGGGGTTGCGAAGGAAACTCTTAAGGTGTTACAATACCAAGACATTTAGGACAATTTCATGCTCCCAATATTGTGGGAACAGTTTGGGGATGGCCCCTTCCTGTTCCAACATGACTGCGCACCAGTGGACAAAGCAAGGTCCATAAAGACATGGATATGCAAGTTTGGGGTGGAGGCAATTGACTGGCCTGCACAGAGTGCTGACCTCAACCCAATAGAACGCATTTGGGATGAATTAGTGCAGAGACTGCAAGCCAGGCTCCTTGCCCCACATCAGTGACTGACTTAAAAAATGTGCATCTAGAAGAATGGTCAAACATTCCCATAGACACACTCCTAAACCTTGTGGACAGCCTTCCCAGAAGAGCTGAAGCTGTTATAGCTGCAAATGGTGGGCCAACTCAATATTGAACCCCACAGACTAAGACTGGGATGCCATTAAAGTTCATGTGCGTGTAAAGGCAAGCATCCCAACACTTGTAACAATATAGTATATATATATATATCTTCTTTTTTTTTCCAACAAAGGTTCCTATTTAAAAGAGCAGCACAGCAAAAATATGACTCATTCATTATCCATCAAAAAGCTCAAAACAAATGAAAAATAGCCATAACCTATAAAAACAGGGAAGCCTCTGAATTGAGAACTGTAATGTAGTCAGCCTGCATATACAGTAAGGACTTGCTCACATGTGCTTTGATCTCTGAAGAACAAATTCCATTCGGTTCGTTCTTCAGAGAACATCTGACAGGCAGTGAGCAGTGCCATCTTAAGAGCATTAAAGGGCCCCGGGCAATGCAGTGCACTGGGGCCCTGCCTACGCAATCACCCACGAGACTAAAAATGCAAATTATCGATAAGGCTATATTACAGCAGTGCCTGGCTAATGACAGCTTCCAAGTTCAGTGGCTAGGTCTGGTGAACATACACGCACGGACGGGAATCAGACTCAACTGTCCTGTGTCTGCCTGTTCCTGTGAAGGCAGACAGGCATTCCTGCAGTTGTGGGCTCCCCCTCCATGGCCCAAGTGGCCTGACAGCAGTGCAGGGCCGACAGGCGCTTGCCACCTGCTAAGTTCGGCAGCGGGATGCACACGGGAATCGGGACTAATGCTTGGCTGGGGCTGGGGCTGGGTTGCTGGGCAGGTGGGGCCCCCGGGCAACTGCCCAGCATGCCCATTCGGTAAGATGGCCTGGCAGTGAGGAGGCGTTGTATCGTCTTCTCACCGCCTGCTTTAAGTCCTAGAATCCCACACTAGCACGCTGCAACTGCATGCATTGCACATGGGTGCGAGGCGCTTGCAAAGCAGTTCTATTCACTTGAAGCAACAGGGGGTATAATTCCTGAGGGTTTGAGGCCACTGCATGTGTACACCCTCACCTGCTGCCTTTGCAGCTAAAAGGGTTGTGGTTGGGATCAGAAAAAGCATGGCTCAACCACAGCATTTTACTGCCCCCAACCCCACATTTATTAGCCCTAAAACATACAGTCTGCTGTGTATTTTTTAATACAAAAGTTAAATTACCCTATGTTATCAGTGCACTGAGAGTCATTCTACTGCTCTTACACAGAAGCAGTGGCTTGGTAATCCAGTGCACTGCTCCAATCAACAGTGTTCTAGCTCCCAAGCAGGGCTGTTGATTAGAACCGTGTGCAGGAGGAGGTGTTATAGTTCTGAAAGCATGGTTGCATGTCAGTAATGAATACAGGAGCTTCAACTAATATCATATATACTGATGTCGGCCGGCCATGTGATGCCCTGCTGCACCCAACAGAGGGAAAGGAATACAGCCAGCTCCTCTTCCCCCTGTCACTGTAACTAACAGGAGCGGCTCTGTGTGAATTCCCCTGGACCTGAACCGTTCAGAGGCAGGGAATGGATTTGCTATACAGACACTGGGGATTCTGGGAAATGCAGCCTTAATGCCCACCCGCTGCACAAGACAAGTCAATGGAGACTACTGGAGGCCCAGACTTTAATACCTAAGATTCACTGCACTCAGAGGCAGAGAGATAGAACTATTCCTGAGTAAATCTGCAGAGATCAGGGCAGAACATCAGTGCAGACCTATTGCTAGAGTCTGCACCGGACACCAGGCAGACAATGTGGGGAAACCAGTATAAGCAGACCTGTGCTGTTCTTGCCTACACTGAGGACAGAACCTGTGAGGACCAGAGCGAGAGAATGAGTCACAGAGAGAGTTGTTGTCCCTTAGAACTTGAGCTAGGAGACTGGTTGCTGTGTGTGCCCACCTCCAGAGAGGACCTGATCACAAGGATCTGATTGTGAGGAGCCAATCGTGAGAACTGAGACTACTAGGCCAACTGGTCACCAAGTGTATGGGACCTGTTACATGCTAGGATTGGTAAGCAGAGCTACAGAGTTTAATCCCTCACCACCTACAGTTAATGCAATAGACAAGAGACAACTACATGTGCACCACTTTACAGAAGGGTCCCAATGACAGCCCTCTAACCTTGACACTTAGGCACCAGGTACTTTAGACACCACCAGAGGTACCGGGGTACACTTTTGTCAGTAATGCATACACCCACCTACTATTGGGGCTTTATGCGTAGAGCGCACCCAGGAACATTGGTATTTCAGTAGAGGGAGAGAAGAATAATAAGCAATGTCTCCTTCTCCATATTGTTGTAGCCCAGCACCTGGCTACACAGCCAGAAAGATTTTTAGGAGGTATTGCTAGGACATTGACCACATTAATGAAAACATAGTGTTCATAATAGAGAAAAGAGGGAAGGTTGGCCAGAGGCCAAAATAGAGAAGAAAGAGGAAGCAAATGCAAATAGCAGTAAGAAAAAGATTGTACAGTGTCCTGTCCTGAATCAGGAAAGAAGTGCAGTCCAAAAGTGAGCATGATGCTTTGATTTCAGGTGCCAGCAATGAATTTAATCCAGGGCTTCCATATATTTTCAAAATGTCATTATTTGTCATTTAGTTTACTGATTAACTTTTCATGAGTCATTATCCAAGATACCTTATGTTTAACCATAGGATAGGAGGTCACTGGGTTCTTCCAGGCCCTAGCGATTGTGATATTAGTTGCCAGTAAAATAAAAAAGATCAAGGATTGAGAATATTTAGGAGTCCCCTGGAGTGAGTCAATAAACAATAGACATTGTGGGGTTCTGGAACCACATAAATCAGTAAAAAGTAAAGTAGTTGTAAACCCCAGACATGAAATATGAACAAAGCATATCACTCTAAAGTACATACTTGTCTCAAAAGTGCTAAGTGTAATTTCTGTCTGGTGCTTTGTTCCTCTTGTAGCACACCCCACATAGGAGTTGTAGATTAAGGGGATCCCCCACCCCTGCACAGCCAGGCACACCTAATCTTAACCAACACCTCAGAGACAGAGAACAGTCCATAACATTGTTTTTATGTTTTATTAGGGGATTTCAACTCAGATAGGGATTGGAGATTATGGGATGCCCACTTGACTTCAAACCTCAGGGACAACATTCTCTATGTACAACTCCACTTCTTCCTCCTGCACAAACTTGCTTACAGAACCCAGCTGGATCACTGTGTTAAAATCTGACACTCAGTCAGATTAAGAAGGCAATAGCCCATTACAGGCAGGAACCCGAGGCCCCTTGGTTGTGTAGCAAAGAATTACAGTGTCCAGCATGTACTTTTCCTCTCATGGCTACTGATCCCAGCACCACTTTTTCGGGCACTGCCAGCCCATGTGGCTGCAGCTGCCCCTTTACTAGCCCTCCAGGCCTCTAGACTGACACTTACCAGCCCACCTGGCTGACTCTTTGGAGATCTCCCAGTAGTGCTGACCTGCTCCTGCAGTCCTCTCCCCTTGCTCCTGTGCCTCCAGGAAGGATTTCCTCCTTGTGTTGTGGTAGGGTCCTCCCAGCACCCGAGCCCTGGCCCAAGGTCACCCCCTTCTAAGAATAAGCACACCCTGAGAGCCAGCAACAGCCTCCTCAGCACTCCATCTTCCACCCGACTGCCCCTACTGGCATAGGACCACCAACAGCCCTTTACTGGGGATTGGCTGAGGCCCTCATTATTATTCCAAGCAGCTCCACCTAACCTCAACCCACTATGTCTAGAACATTCTCCAATGTCCCAGAAAACAGAGCGAGGTACCTGAGAGACTGCTAGGATGAGTCGTCCAGCCCTGAATCTCTGAACCCTGGCTCAGATTCCCAGTTCAGGCCTGGCCCTGAGCCAAAGGATATACATAATTAAATTAATAATTGTCAGATTGGGGTTATATGTGAAATTATGAAAAGTGGGTGGGGATAGTGATGGTCCACTTTAAATAGTTCCCACTCTGCCCCCAGGCCCCGTCAGTTTAGCAGGGGGTTCTGGGGGCAGAGAGGAGACTTTTTAGTTACCTTTGGGTGCAGGTGGGTTAATCCGGCGCCTTCCAGCAAATAAATGAAAGTTCTCCATGCACCATCAGTTCAGCAGGGTTATCTGGGGGCAAAAAGGGGACTCTGTAATAATCTTTGGACTTAGGTGGAGTAATCCTGTGGCTGGCTCCTGGGCCTAATGGACCTTCAACCTCCCCAATACAAGACAACACCCCCCCCCCCCCACACACACACACACACACACATTGACAGACCTGTGTATAGGGAAAAATAAAAGCAGAAGCTATCTGTTGTATAGAGAATTAAAAATATATTCAAAATATGCTAACTCTATGTACACAGGGAGAATCCACACAATGGTGGCTAAAAGTATTCTTGTTTACTCTAAGATTGACAAAGAATTTGACATCACGAGATAAGGTTAGATCATGGGTCAATTGGCTGAACCAATACAGCTCTATGTCTTAGTATACAAGCCCACTGCTGGCTATGTGCCCGGAAGACTAAAGCTGGCCATATTGCATAATCTATGGCCTGCTTTAGAAGCTGTCTCTGTATTCCCATGAGAAAGCAGTTGGGCAAAGACTACTTTAACCACTTTACCACTGGAGGATTTTGCTGTCTTACGTCTGGGCCACTTTTTGCGATTCGGCACTGTGCGACTTTAACTGACAATTGCGCGATCATGCAACGCCGTACCCGAACGAAATTTACGTCCTTTTTTCCCACAAACAGAGCTTTCTTTTGGTGGTATTTGATCACCTGTGCAATTTTTACTTTTTGTGCTATAAACAAAAAAAGAGCGACAATTTTGAAAAAATAACAATATTTTTCACATTTCCTTATATGAAATTCCCCCCAAAAAATGTAAAAATCAAAATTTTTTATCATTTTAGGCCAATTTGTTTTCTGCTACACATTTTTGGTAAAAATAAACGTATTTTGATTGGTTTGTGCAAAAGTTATTGCGTTTACTAACTAAGGGAAAGTTTTCTGTAATTTTTGGTGTTTTTTTTTTAACGAGTAATGGCGTCGATCTGCGATTTTTTTTTCGGGACTGCGACATTGTGGCAGACAGATCGGACCCTTGACTGACATTTTTGACACTTTTGGGGGTACCAGTGACATTTCTACAGTAATCAGTGCTATAGATATGCACTTTTACTGTAAAAATGACACTGGCAGGGAAGGGGTGTCTGCCGAGTAGGTCTACGTCGTCAGACCTACAAGAGCCACTTTGCCGCAGTAGAGCTCTAATGAGCAGACGGCAAGTGGTTAAAAGGGGGACTCTACACATATACAGTAAAGGCCCGTACACACGTACCGATCGTCGGCATACAAACGTCGGTGGACGAAGGATCTGCCGATTGTACGCGTGTTAGTATGGTGCCTCCGACAGATGTCTGCGCACAATCCGCGGACAAAAGTCTTTCTTGCAAACATGAAAATTTTTGTATACCGACACCAGAACGGACGATTGTTCGCCTGTCAGTACACAATTCGGCCGACACACAGCTACAAATCCCAACACGCATGATCAAACCAAATGAGTTCCCGGAAGAATTTTCTCTAGTAAACTCAACATTTTATTCAGAAAGAACTTTCGGCTCGCGGAAGTCCAAGAAATAGGTGAAATGCGGAGCACATGCTCATCTTGATAAATGTGAGAAGAAGGAAGATGCTGCTCATAATGCCATACTTTTCTAATAAAAAGGCATGTGTTTTGTTATGATGAAGATAATGTTTGTCTATTCTATCTGTTCTATCAAATTTTAGAATTAAATAATTTGAACTCTTCACCATTATTTTTGTATTTTCACACCAAAGATCTAACTATTGATATGACCCTTTATTCTTGTATGAATTAATGTCTAAAACATATTTTTCAGGTTATGCACAATATTAAACATGTTAACAAATTCTGATAGGCCATTTTTTATTTTCATTTTCTTTATTTTTTGGATCTCAGCAAAAAAAAACAAAGCAAACATCAATACTTTCCGTATAATAAACTAAACATAAAAAAGGTCCATTTGGACAAAATTAAACTAGAAACTGGCAAACAGGGGTAAAATAAATAATAGGGGGTTACAAAAATTAAAGTTGCTGGTAACTGAAATCAGGTTGCCATGAGGGCAGGTTTGGATCCTGCTGGCCATATTGCCACTGGCCATGTGGCATTTGGCGAGGTGGTGGGTGTTGTGGAGGTGGAGGTGGAGGTGGAGGTGGAGGGCACGGGTGCTCCTGGCATGCATGGCTGTGCTCAGTAAGTATGCCGTTTTCAGCCTTTTGCAGCACATCGAGGATGATTTTTCTGGCATACTGACACTGCCTGAGGTCCACCTTATCCAAAATTTTTGCCGTCATGTTGCCGAAGGACTCATTGGCCTCCGGTTTCCGACGTAGGGCTATGGTGGCCTCCTGGATAAACTCGTCGGTGATGTCATCCACGTGCTTCCTCTTTTGCCTCCGTTTGGCAGGAGGAGGTGGTGGTGGAAAGAGTTCCACAGGCTCCTCAGGCTCCGCAGGCTCCCCAGGCTCCTGGCTGCAACCTGGCTCCTCCTCAGTGACACTTCCCTGTTGATGAAATGAACAATTGATTAGAATGTTATAGTGTATATAAAAATGCATGTTTGTTATATTATTGTGAACAAATAGCAGACTTTACATACAGTGGCGTATCTAGGGTCTCCAGTGCCCTTGTTGAGGAGCTGTATTTGGCAACAACCCCCCCCCCCCCCCAAGATCAATGTAAAACTGTAACCCACCCCCCCAAAAAAAAATTTAAGGGCATTAAAAGTTTCTAATTTGCCCCTTGTTTGCCCAGTGTAGAGCTCTCTAGTGGGCAATCATTGTCTCAGGTGTGAAAAAGAAAGAGAGGGTTGAGAGCTAGAGAGAGGGAGAGAAAGAGGGGGTGTGAGAGAGAGAGGAGGGGGTTGCAGAGAGAGAGAGGGGCCTGAACTTGCAGAGTGCTTGATGTAGGGCATTGAGGGTGAAGCAGTGCAGGGAAACAGGAATAAGGGAGCCACCTGCCTTGCTGACCCAGAGTGAGAGACCAGAGACATGGAAGCAAGGATGGATGGATCATTTGCAGGAGCTGTTAGTTTTGTATTAAAAAAGGTTGAGCCAGAGGAATGCTGAGGCTACAGCAGTGTTTGTTAGGACCAGAGGTGTGCTGGGGATGCAGCAGTGTTTGTAAGACCGGAGGGGTGCTGGGGATGCAGTGAGAGGCAGTCTCAGTCTCCTGGTCTTTTGGCTCAGCTGCTCTCAATGTTTTACACCTGCATGAAGCAGCTCTCAATGTTTTACACCTGCATGAATCCGCCTGCAAACTGGGGGTTCTGGGGTGTGCAGGCTGAGTGGATTGTTAAAATAAACAATAAAACAATGCCAATGTTTTTGTGACCCACCCCCCTTGGCCTGCGCCCCTGGCGGTTGCCTGTCATGCCAACCCCTTGCTATGCCCGTTTACATAAAGGGTCAATTATGGTTTAGCTTATAATTTTGTTACATGATTACATTTTAGCAGACAATATATTGTGAAATGCCATACCTGAGTAAAACTCTCCTCCAGGAAATCCTCATCCTGGCTTGGATCAACCGACACTGAGCCCTCTGCCGAAGTAGAAGGCAGTGTTGAAATTGACGGCCTGGATTCCATGGTGTCTGCCAGGAATCGCATGTTATCATAGTACCACAGCCGTGGTACATATACATTCCGTGCACCTGCTCCAGACTGGGTGGACTCCTCTATTTTTTTTAACTCCCGCCTGTAGGCAGTGCGAATACTGTTTATTTTTTTGCGGATATAAGTAAAATTTGCCCCAGGACAGACGGGCTTGTAGAAGGCCACCAAATGTTCCATGGCCTGTTTTCTGAGTTTTCTATTTTTATAATCTGCGGACTTGACTTGCCACAAACACGGCAGTTGCCTGAATTCATCAATGAAACTGATGAGAAAGTTGTGGGTGGTGAAATTGTCCACCATATTGCAGGACAGTATATGCCTGCAAGACACAAAACAACACAAAACATATTAAAATAGCATGTATTTTGGCACATAATAAAGATATTCCTAATAAAAGCTGTATAGGGCCCAAAACACACACTTTCTATTAAAAGAGTCGTACCTTTGTTTGTGGGGAAAAGTCGTGATTCGCCGCTCGATCGTGCTCCAACTCTCGATATGTCCGCTAGCGAATCGTCGGCCGAACGATCTGGCGTCCTTTAAATACAGCGCAGGCGTCAACTCCTCCTCCAGTGGCGGGCTTGTGCAGGGGTGTGTACGTGCCGAAGATCAGGCCTACATGCGGCACTCACACCTGAGGCAGTGGAATAATCATTGTTTAATTACGAACCATGTCTCAACAATCTGGGAGCTCAATTAGTGGGGGCCGAAGTGATTGGGCCACCCGAAAATCAAGGGCTACACCCATGTCAAAGCCAGAAATGGTGGAGATGGTCTCCATTTTAGAAAAAATGGATTACGATGGAAAGTTGGCAAATTACGATCGGCCCAATGCCAGGAAAGATGGCATCATGGACAAGGTGGTGGCCTGTTTGGTCAAAAAATTCGGTGTCGAGCGATCGAAAGATCAGATTCGGAAACGGTGGTCTGACCTCAAACACCGTGAGCAGGATCAGCTTTCCCAAATCCATCGGATTTTGAAAAAAAGTAAGTTTTATTTTTTCTTTATTTTTTTAATCATGCAATATGTTTTTTATAATTTGGTGTATGTTGTATTAACATGTCTAGATTATAATGTCTATGTAAAAAGTTAGATTACTCATTTTAGTTGTCATGTCGTGATTTGATCGATCTATTGTTGATGTTTTAGTATATGACATTAAAAGTCAGGAAGCCATAGTTAAAAATATATGTATTGTGTTGCAACGAACGTTCTTTCCTGCACGAATCTTCTCAGCAAACATTCCTATTAATCACAGATTATTATTCAAACCTTTAAATAGGAGAAAAACGTAAACTCCGTGCCAAACTATGGGAAAGGAGGAGGAGAGGTTTGGCAGCTCCATCGGCAGTTGTGGAAGAAGAGGAGGACATGGGCCCAGATGGTGGCACAGATTCCACTAAAGGTAATTGGTTCCTATGCACTGTCAAACATTAATGTACCATATTTTTCGTAGATAACCATGTACATGTCTTCATATTTGTTACTAAAAGAGCTATCAAGCAGGGCACCATGTCCTAACAAATGTACCTCTTGTGACTTTTATGATATGGCAAATGTTTTGTATTATGTAGATGAAGACATTATGCCTGAGGTGATTCTGGTGGAGCCAACAAGTGACCAGACACCAGAGCAACAAGAAGGTTGGTAGTCACAGATTTTTGTGTAGTGGGATCATAGAAATATGTGTATTTGCAATGATTGTTTAACCTTATATTCTTGTATTCCCTTACAAATTTACATTGCAGATGTTGCATCATGCCAGGATGTGGCATCCCCAGCCATGTCAGAACCCCGATCTCCTGGCAACTTGCCAAGCAGCATGGAAGCCACTTCCGAAACTGTGGAGGAACCAGGACCAAGTGTCCAAGAGCCAATTGTGTGCCCACGTAGGTTTTTTCAGAATGATTTTTATCAGTGTTATTTTTAGCCTCCAATTTACAACACTAGTTCCCTATGGGAGCCTCTTTATTTGAATGGAAGTCGCACCGTAACTCGATCAGGATGCTCTGACTTGCGGGGCCACTTGCGTTGTGAAGATTTTTGAGGGGGAACTACACCAAAAAATTGAAGAACCCACCGTGGGTGTCCCCCCAAGTTCACAACCAGGCCTTTTGTGTGTGGTATTGAGTTTGAGGGTATGCCCACAACAAAAAGACAGCGTGGGTTACCCCCAAAACCCCTACCAGACCCTTATACAAGCATGCAGCTTGTCAGGCCAGGAAAGAGAACGAGCAAGCGGACCAAACACCCCCTGGACCACAGCAGGACACATGCCCTCAACATGGGGGGGTTTTGTTGCTTTGGGCCAGGGGGCCTCTGCACCGCACACCCAAAAGCACCTTACTCCCATGTAGAGGAGGACAAGAGCCTCATCCCCACAACCCTGTCTGGTGGTTTTGGGGGGTCATGCGGCCAGGGGGTTCCTAGGACTTTGGAAGCAACCTTTAACAAAGGGTGGCCCCCAGATCCCAGACCCCAATCACTATGTGAATGGGTATGGGGTACATAGTACCCCTACACATTAACCACATAAATGGAAGTGTATGTGAATAACGACAGGAGACGTTTATGAAATGTTCTTAAAGATCTTCATCCGGTCTTCTCCACTCTGCTCTTTGGATCTTCTCCTCTCCAGTCTTCTGCTGTCCAATCTTCTGCTCTTATGTTGTCTGCTCTTTTGCCCTAGGCTCTTCTTCTTCCTCCTGTCCTCCTCCAATGCTGTTGCCGTGCATTCTGCCCGTCTCTGGTCTCTGCATCTTAATATATATACATTACAACCATGCCCTCACAATGACGTCATCATGCGTTCACACCCCTAATGAATATATAGTAAGCTCAGGAGACCGGCAGAATCATCAGCAACAGCATTGGAGGAGGTCAGGAGGAAGATGAAGAGCCTAGGGCAAAAGAGCATAAGAACAGGGTAGGTATTAACTCGAGAGGAATTTAAAGATTACCTGCACACCAAATGTTTCTATATTATGACCTCATGTAGGTGATTCACATTGACTCTGTTGTATTTTATTTTCCAGATCATGTATTACATACTTGCACATTGGCCAAATTGACCCGTGAGGCTCTTCAATGCTGCTCAGACCTCGAGCAAATAAAAGAGACTGCAACGGCATTGCAAGGAAATATGCGTGATTTTGTGGACATGCTTGCCAAATTTTAAAAAAAATTATTTTAAAATTTTTTACTGTTTGTATTGGGATGTTCCCATTTTTATATAATATTTTATGCCAGTTTTATGACACTCAGATGTTAAAGAGTGTACCCAAGTTTGGGAAAAGCACTTTCCAACACCCTAACCCTAACCCTAACCCTAACCCTAACCCTAACCCTGTGAATGTTTGATACTAAAACATTTTTACATTCAACAATGTGTGTTCAATTCTTTATTAGACTTTCGTTGGGGGGTCGAGGTCTAAAGCTGTGTAAAGAAGCACTAAATGTATGATGGCTGTCCTATTCACATATTTACATGTTAATGAAAGCATTTTGGACACTGCCATATGCAAGTTGCTGGAGGTGTCAATGAAATGCTAAAGATACCCCCAGTTTTAACGCATATCACAGTGCGATCTGACATTTCACACAGGATCGGATCACACAAGTTTGAACGACTGTGCGATCCTATCCTGATGCGGCTGAATAAATGCATCATGTGCGACTTTTGTGCGAGTGCAGTGCAAATTGAGCCATACAAACTGTATAGCTGATTTTCGCATGAACATCTGATCGCATGTAATAAAGGAGCAGTGCGCTACGATATTACATGCCATCAGATGTGCAGTGTGAATTGAGACATACACTTTGTATGGCTACATTCGCACTGAACACGCATACAAGTCGCACATGACCCTTTATTTCTGATGTATCTGGATTGGATCGCACAGTGCTTAACACTTGTGGAATACAATCCTGTGGAAAAAGTAAGTGGCGGGTCACCCTTATGCAATGCTGGAAGGCTGCAAAGTCGCAGACTTCCCGCATCGCATAAGTGTGACTCAACACTCAAGGTACTAGCAGTCCTAGGATTCAATATGGCATTGATATTGCCAGTAGCAATCAGTGTAGGGAGATCAGTGTAATCTATAGTGTATTGCTTGTTCGTTGCTCTAGTTCACTTTCCATTACCTATATATATATAACACTTTGAGATGAACAATGATCAAGTTTCACATAACACTGACATATCCTAACATTGGTGGGCAGTGAGAAGGATGTCATAAATGAACACAACATAACAGGTGTAGGTACTTTGTTAATACCCTAATGTATTATCTGAAATATATAGTATGGGCAACTTCTGGACAATGAACACCAATATAAGGTGACATTAGATGAACCTTGGGTGTGACCTAGTTCTCAATGTGACAGGGTTTGTGTACATTTTGTGGGGTGCAGAAGGCCCTTGTATTTACACCACTGGCTAAAAAATAACACATGGCCATCATCACTTTGGATCAGCTGGTGAGAGACTACAGTCAAGAAACACACTGATGAATGTATTAACCCTTCCAAAGTCACACATATATAACACATGATTAACCCAAATAATTGTGTTTGGCATATGTGCCCAAATGATTATAATCCACAATACAGAATCATTGCAATTTTTGTTTAATGTGTTGAAAAATAATATATCTCTGACATTTATCTTGTGTGTCCAATCTTTAACAAGATTAATGTGTTTGTGACAGTGATTGCTGCCAGGACACAGCTCCTCTCCCCACGAAATAGTCCAGATATTCCTGGCGGATCTGACGGGCCCTGTGTGATGCCAATGCTGACCGTCCAACTTCCATTGACGGCATGGACTCCACTTGGTTAGAAGGTTGGGCCTCTCCACTTGTACCTGGCATAGCAGGGTCAGTATCCAGTTGCTGCAATACATAATTTTGTGCATTCCTGCGTAGGAAGTTGTGCAAAATGCAGCAACACAAGACCACATTATCCACTTTGTACAGTGCCAGGTTTATGGACGTCAGGAATATCCGGAACCGGTTGGCCATTATCCCGAAGGCATTCTCCACAACTCTGCGAGCTCTGGACAACCGGTAGTTGTAAATCCTTTGGTCTGGGGTGAGGTTCCTCTGAGGGTAGGGCTTCATGAGATGCTCCCCAAGCGCAAAAGCCTCATCTGCGATAAACACAAAGCTCATACCCTCAACAGTTTGCTCCCTGGATGGCAGGTTCAGAGTGCCGTTCTTTAGACGACGAGCGAACTCCGTCTGATCAATAACTCCCCCATCCGAATTGCGGCCATTTTTGCCAATATCCAAAAAAATAAACTCATAGTTTGCATTAACTATGGCTAGCATGACTATACTAAAAAAACCTTTATAATTCTAATAAAATGTGCCGGAATTCGGAGGGGGGACAATGCGGACGTGCTTCCCATCAATAGCACCCCCACAATTGGGAAAATTCCACTTCTCCAGAAATTGATCAGAAATCTCCAGCCATTGCTCTGCGTTTGAAGGAAACTGTGGGGAAAAAAAAAAAAAAAAAAATTAGTGCTTGAGCACATCACATTATTAATTACACACACAGTTGTCTGTTAAATGCTTATGCAACTTGCTAAAAAAATATACAACAGGAAGGCAAAGGTTTGGATATGGGGATGTAACATCTACATACATTTATTTTCAACCTCCTATTGTTCTTATATTGTAAAGGGCCATACACACTAGAAGATTCTCTGAAGACTTTTTCGTGCAGATTTACCTTTTCTATGTAGTGCAAGGGCCTACCAGATTGCATAGGATTTGAAAGTGTTTGTTGGACCTCATATTATTTGGTTTTGGTAAATCGGAAGGATAAATTGTTCTGACAATCTTCTAGTGTGTATGGCCCATTATACTCACCAGCTAGAGCTGAGATTTACAAACTACGGCCCTCCAGCTGTTGCAGAACTACACATCCCATGAGGCCTTGTAATTCTCTGACATTCACAGACATGACTAGGCATGATGGAAATTGAAGTTCGTGAACAACTGGTGGGCCATAGTTTGAAGACCTCTGAACTTGAGCTTTGGTATATGCTGACTTTGAGATTTAGCATGTGGGTGGGGGATGGGTAAGTAAAACTGGGCATTTATACATCAATAAGGGCTTGTGGTCAGTGAAGGTTTTAACATCATTACATAAACATACAGAATCATAGGTGGGAATGGATGGACTGATGTATTTTAGATAAATCATTAACTAGGTACTAAAACATTGGCCAAGGAATAATTGTTTGAGGGAAAGCAATAAAATGACCCAAATTCAAAATACTGTTAACAGGCAATGCGTTTAGGGACACATAGGAGAGAATGGTGGGGTGGTTAGTGGGTAATTTTACAAATGGTTAAAGATAATCTACATCTTTACTACTATGTGCATGCGGACAGAGGGTAGTTTACAAATAATGGCCTGTGTCAATTGCTGTACATCCAAAAACATCATAATTCGGGTGAAACTAGTAATACATGTAATGTAATGTAAAAAATCAAACATACCTTGATATAGTCCTTCTGCAAGACCTTGATGATGGCAGAGCAGGTCTCAGGGATGATGATACCAAGTGCTTGGGGGGAGATGCCTGTGGTGAACTTCAGATCCTGCAGGCTTCTCCCTGTTGCAAGATACCTCAACGTCGCAATTAACCTTTGCTCAGGAGTAATTGCAAGCCGCATACAAGTATCCTGCTTCAGAATATAGGGGGACACCAGGGCAAGAAGACGGTAAAAGATGGGATCCGTCATCCTCAAATAATTCCTGAAGTCATCAGGATTATTTTCCTGGAGCTCCCTCAGCAAGGACATATGAGAAAATTGATCACGGTTAAGCAACCAATTTTTCGTCCAGGAGGTCCGCTTCTTCTTCCTATTGCTCGTACGTCGTCTCAGAGCCAAAACTCCAACACTAACGACAGCAACGGACGAATTCACGGTCGCCATAATAAATTCTCGAACGATGTCTCGGAAAATAGCGAAATGTCGTCAACCAAACAAATGCTACCGAAATCAGCGCGAGATGCCCAGAAGGGTCACGGCCAAACACTCACTTCCTCTTTTGTAGCGGCGAACGTGCGTGGAACGTAGTGACGTCATTTTCTGTCGGAAGACAAATGTCCTGGGCAAGTTTAGAGCACTTTTCAACAGACAAACAACAAACACACCAGCCGCGAACATTTGTAGGACGTTCTGTCGGCCGACGATCGGTACGTGTGTACGGGGCTTAACTGATACAAGATTGAGTCTATAAAGCAGGAGTCTCCAAAATTTCTAAACAAAGAGCCAGTTTACTGTCCAGACTTTAGAGGGGCCAGACTTTGGCCAGCGGGAGTAAAAACTGTCCTAGCGTCAGATGGAATAAACAATGCCCCATTATTGGTTTTATTGGTAGTAAAAAAAAGCACCTCACCATTAGTGTCTGTGGGAGGAATAGTGTCCCATCACTGGTGTCAGTTGGTGTAATGGTGCTCCGACATTAGTGTGAGTTGTGAATGGAATAGTGCCCCAAGGGCCTGATACAGCCAAGTGAAATGCCACATCCGGCCCCAGGGCCACAGTTTGGAGACCACTGCTCTAAAGCATAAATCTACACAAGGCCCACATGCACAGGAAAGATACATTTTTATTTTTATTTTTATTTTTTTTATTTTGACATTGGTACATGTCCCCAATGGTAGTGCTTTACTTTCTGTGCCTTTGGTTTGACAACAGATTTGTAGGACTAACAGAAGCCTTTTAGCCAAACAAATGGTGAGAACTGAATAATACGATTCACCCCATAGATTTAATGGGATTCACCACAAAGCCTGCGAATCTGTGAAGCAAGAAAGATTTGCAAAACTATTAGCTAACCAATCCAAGGCAGATTCACTCATCCCTAGTAGTAGTTCTTTTCAAGATTTGAGCTGTGTGTATACTGCGGTTAACATGTGCAGCAGTCGGGTTTAACACAATAGGAGCTTTATCATCCGTATCTATTGTTATAACAGTAATATTTTAGCTTTCCATGTATCTGTCACATGTGCATAAATGTTTATGAATTTGGACCTGTAATCTCAGAAGCCGCAGCTGGAGCTCATCCAGAATAACAGCTGATATCAATGCCTAGTTGATTCTGGTTTATACTTCAAGCAGTGCTGACTGTTGCCGATAAGCAGTGCTTATCCCTTATATAAAGCAGCCATATCCTGTCTGTTGATGCTGCAAACTAGAGGGTGCAGGCTATGACAGGTATCATTCATGAAAACACCCTGGGACCCTGGGTTATAGGCAATGGAGCATAGGATAGTGGACCAATCAGATACAGCTGTCATTTATCCAGTTCATGTTAGATAACGGAACCATCCAATGATCATTGGGACCATCCAATGATCTGGAATGGGCTTTGGTGTTGCATGCTAGAACACCTAGTGGAGTGATCCCATGCCCAGTAGAGATGTGCTCGGGCGTGTTGGGGATCCCACGTGCCCGATCCCACCAGGAAGCCGACACTGCACACCGCTAGTCACAGGCAGAGAGACATTTCCCGATCTGTGCAGCTGAAATGTCTCACTGCCTGTGATTAGCCGCGTGTGCAGTGTCGGCTTCCTGGTGGGATCGGGCAGGCAGGCCCGAGTTCATTCCTAATGCCCAACAGTGTCTGTATATATATATATATATATATATATATAGGTACAGCAGTGACACCATCCAGAGAGACAGCAGCAAAGGACAAAGAGCAGGACAAAGGTGTCCTATGAACTTCCTCACACTGACTTGTGAAAGTGGGAGGATTATAAGGAAGATGCAGACGGGGTGTGTTTATAAAAGAAAATTGCATTTGCCCAGAGTTATTTTGTCCAGCAAGACTATATGTACATTCGTTGTTAGGAAAAAACTTATTTACTATGATCATCAGCTTCATCTAGTGGCCATAATGCAATATTTTTCAGATTCTTGCTGTTACTATGAAAAATATCTGACCTGAAGAGAAAATAGCCTAGTAACATTTGATTTCGGTGACATTCGCACAGGACTAATGTACATGTGGTTTTGCAGGACTGCAAATTTTTTAATAAATGGATCTCTAAATGTTAGCTCTGTGTCTATATTCGGTGTGCGGAAAAGCATATGCTGTGTAAGAGTTCCATTTTTAAAAATAGATCCTTTGCCCTGAAGTTTATGTGTGTCTGTGAGACCCTTGCTTGTTGGTACAGTAAGTATATTGTGGGTACAAGGACTGTAGAACACTTGTGCTGTGTATACTGCAAATAGGCTCAGGCTATATTTTACCACGCCCCTTTGAGTTACACCCAGTATTCAGCGCAATGTAACCACATCCTCTTTTGGCTACAGCCCACTGCATGCAATGCAGTTCTTCTCTACACCATTGTATAGAGAACTGTAAATTTGACAGGTGTGGGAAAGAATTTAGGCCGGGTTCACACTGATGCGGAGTGAGACACCGCACGTAATTCGCACAGGAAACATAGCACCTTACTGTGTTAATTACATGCGGTATCTCTAGGGTGCGATTTGAGCCATGGATTTGTATGACTCAAATTGCACCACATCCGCATCAAACTTGTGCAGGACCCTTTTTTTGTCCACACCAGAATCAAATGGCATGGGTTTTTACACAAATGCCATCCAATTCTGCAAATCTGCGTTTTGCAAACCGATTTTTTTGGGGTGTCATTAACTTCGCAATCGGTTCACATGTATGGGTTGCGATTTTGATGCGGTGCGAATTTGCAGTGAAATCGCTGTGAATTCGCTCTGCATCTAGTGTGAACTAAGCCTTTAAGAGCCACTAAGGACAATATTCAGGGCCGCTGATAGGGGGGGACCACCGGCCCTCTTGTAGGAGGCCCAAGCACACAGGGGGGCCCACACAGAGAGGGGGATTAGTGATGGACAACAAATACAGAAATCTTCCTCCAGCACCTGAATCTAATCTGTCTCCCTGCTATCAGCTTTTATCTGTTGAGAAAAAGACAGTTGTCCCTCACTAATCCTCTCCCTGTGTGGGCCCCCCTCCCAGCACTTATCTCTGCTCAGGAGTTTATTTGTAAATTGTAACTTTGTTACTCTCTCTCTCTCTCTGATCACTGAGCTCCAACTGCCCAGCCTGTATATTTTTCTCATCTCATCTTCTTTTTTATTTAACATAGTTTTTTTAGATTTAGCAGGAATTATGCGAATTATGTTATATTTGTGTCTGCTAATAGTGATTTTGTTGTACTTTTAGCTAAATATATCTTTAATATTTTCTTGGGGGGGGCCCTGCCAGGTAGTCTGTATGGGGCCCCGTGATTTCTAACAGCAGCCCTGACAATATTAGTGATTTTTAGTAGTCAGTTTATATACATTGAAAATGATCTATATACTCACGCTATGGTGAATAACTAAAGAAAATGTGAAATATTTGCAGCTGCTGTGCACAAGGTGCTAATCACTAATAAACATATAAATAGATAAGTACAGCGCTTGCAAACAATACAAAAAATATAAAATCAGATAATGTGATGTGGCATACACCTCCTGTGTCCCTTCTGTGTTTACCTTTGGTAAGCGGGGACACAGGAGGTGTGTGCCACATCATGGAGTGAGTTTATTTGGAGCATATCAGCACTTATAAGAAGATTATTATATGGAGACGATATTTGCATATTCATTTTTTTATTGGACGTTTTTGGAATTTTTATCTGATTTTTTATTTTTTGTATACTTGTAAGCGCTGTACTTATCTATTTTTGGGTTTATATACATTAACCAGAGCGTTATCACATATTTAATATAAGATAAAATGTATTGTCATCGCAAACAATTCATACTGACATTTTTTAAAGGAGTTTTAAAGGTTAAGTGGCGGTTCACATATATGTGATGATAGACATTGCAAATGATTCGCAGCGCACTGTTTATCCCATGCGATATCTGTGCAAAGTGAATTTAGCCATACAGATTGTATGGCTGAATTTGCATCGCATTTGGACACAACTTGCACAGGACCCTTTTTTGGGTCGGCACCAGAATCAGATTGCATGGCTTTTAGGAAACTTTCATCAGCCTTTTGAAAAGCGTTTGTGAAGGCCTTAGCAAGCTTCAAGCATCTTTCTTGATGCCTTTATCCACTTAAAGCGGAGTTCCACCTAAAACAAAAAAAATTACATAAAAATACCCCCGGGATAGTCAGGGCTAGTGCATTCCACAATGGATAGCCTCTGATCTGTCCCGGGTTGCACTTACCTTTTAGAAGAAATACTTACCTTGAAAATGTCTTGTCCAGCGCTGCCATCTCAGGTTTAGGCAGCTGAAGCCTGCGCGATCCTCTTCATGCTGTGCGGTGCGGCCCCCCCTGTGCGGTGCGGGCCCCCCGGTTTGGTGCGGCCCCCTGGTGCGGTGTGGGCCCTCCCCGGTGTGGTGCGGGCCCCCCATGGTGCAGTGCGAGCCCACCCGGTGTGGTGCGGTGCGGTGCTGTGCGTGCCCCCCCCGGTCTGGTGCGGTGCTGTGCAGTGCTGTGCGGGCCCCCCCCCATGAGGCATCACTTACCATTACCGGCGGACGGAGTACTCTCTGCGAACGGCCGGGCCCGGGAACGAACTTCCTTCCGAGTCCCGACTCTGCCTCCTCACACGCGGCTGGGCGGCTCTCGCTCTACTCTCTGAGTCGGCGGGCGGGAATGGAAGGTGATCGTGATGCCGGGGCGGTGCACCGCCCACACGCGTCACGTCACCAGGTACATGTCCTTCTGTGATTGGTCCAGGCTGGAGTCTGGACCAATCACAGCCCAGACATCAGCAAAGTGGAGGGTGTCGGGGCGCATTGCTCTGTGCCCCGATGACCCCCAAAAGGCCGCCAATCCGCGCCTCTGCTTGCTGCAGGTGGGGTCAAAACCCCCACCCCCCCCCCATACCCATCACTAGGTCCGGCGCCCCTAGTCGGCAGAAATTGGACAATTTTTTATTTATTTTTTTTAATCTTTTTTTTTTCATTTTTTTTGGGGCCCCTGCGCCCCCTATCAGCCGGCCGCCACTGCCAAGGACCCTATTTGGATTATTCCTGTGAACATTTTGGCCGGCTTACCTCAGGATTCAATGCGGTGTCTGTGTCCAGGGCCCAGCCACGGGCGGGTGAGGGACACCTAAATCCCCTCTGGCTCTGTGCGGTGCTTTATTCGGCCGGCGGACATCCTGGCAGGGTCTGAAGACATTTACTTCCTCCATGGCAGTGTGTTTGTATTATTTGTCTACTTTCATATGTGGTGATCCAATGGCTGCTGGAACGCTCGCTGTGTTCCAGCCATCTTCTTCCTGCTCCCCCCTCCGCTCGGTCCGGCGGGCGCCTGCTCAGTAGGGGAACGGGGCTCCGTCCCTGGCTCGTGCATGCGCAATTTGCTGCGATCGGAATCAAGGCCTGGTTCGTGCATGCGCAGTCGCGATCACAGCCAGGTCACCGCTGACGGCAGCCTAGACACAGCAGCCTCATGCGCACACTGCATACCATTCAACACAGTGCGGTTCCTTGGCTGCCTTGGAGACTTTATGTGTGTGTCTATACACACCTGCTTTATGAGTATAATGTATACTTTTTAATACATTTTTAGTGGTAATGCACTAGGTCGGTGCGCCCCTTTTCTTTTTTGTGGTTCCTACCGCTGACGTCATCCTGGCTGGAGTTTGCATGTACTCCCTGTGCCTGCGTGGGTTTCCTCCGGGTACTCCGGTTTCCTCCCACACTCCAAAGACATGCTGGTAGGTTAATTGGATCCTGTATAAAAAAGAAATTGGCCCTACTGTGTATGTATGTGAGTTAGGGACCTTAGATGGTAAGCTCCTTGAGGGCAGGGACTGATGTGAATGTGCAATGTGTATGTAAAAGCGCTGCGTAAATTGACAGGGCTATATAAGTACCTGAAATAAATAAATAAAATAATATAATGTGGTTATCTACACAGGCGTTAAAAGAAAATTACCATATGTTTCTTTCTTTGGAAATGACCAGGGGAGGACTGGGCCAGGGGGCAGGGGGGGCAATTGCCCCCTAGGCCACTCTGATGCCCCATAAAAAGGCTGAGCCGCTTCTGCTACAGACATGCCTACAGGATTCCTGGTGAAGAGAAGTAAAAAGTATCCGCCGCTGACCTACAGAGTGCGGGATAAAGACAAGGACAGAGCGCAGGCCTCCCTCCCCAGCATGGATGTTGTAAAATGTGTCTGAGCAGAGGCCGGTTCTATGCACTACTGGAAACTCTCCTCCCTCGGCCAGCCCCAACCAAGCTGTCCCAGATAACCCCAATAGCCCCCTGCTGGCCATGTCAGGAACCGGGGTTCAGCCGGTGAGTAGAGAGTACCATGAGCGGCACTTCAACCTGGAATGGGGGTCAGGAGGAGGACAGGAAGAGGGAGAGCGGGGGCGAGTTCCTGCACCATGGGCCTCTGGTTTGTACTTGCCCCCTGGGCTGAAAGTGGCCAGTCTGCCCCTGGAAAAGACTCACATAAAAATGCATGCAAAGACATGCCCTTTATATCCAATACATACCACAATGCATGGCAAAATATAAAACAAATGTATAATATTGCATACTGAACAAAGCATGAATCATTTGTATCACTATACAGTAAATACCTTCTCTTTATGACTACACTTCTATTTATCACTAGATGGCACTCTTCTACTTTGCAAAGTTTCAATGTTAGTTTATTGCAGAACCTCCAAGGCTTATTGTGTGGGATGTGTCTGGGGTGCTTTGAGCTTCTCTAGACTGAAGCAATAAACACTATGTCAATCTTAGCACTTTCAGCACATCAGCACAATGAGGCTTCTCCTAAATAATGATAAATTAAATGCTAACAGCTGCCACAGAATTGAAAATGATAAAAACATTACATTCTGCATAATAACAATGGATTGTGCATTGTGCGTAAATAAGAAAACTGATATGATGATGGGGTAAATGAGTATGATTATTTAAAATGTTTAAAGAAATATAAAAAAAAAAAAAAAATATTTTGAATATATTTTACTTTTGGAATTCAAATAAAAGCCTAATAGCCCACTCATACCTCTCTATGTGGGTTAAAGTGGTTGTAAACCGCTGGTTGGTTTTTTATTTTTTTCGGACCTGCAAGGTAAAGGCATAACGTGCTAGTATGCATCGCATACTAGCACATTATGTGAAACGTACTTGAAAACAAAACCCTCCAGCGATGTGATGATCACTGGAGGCAGCGTCCATCTTCTCCCGTCCTCCTTCCGGGTCCGCAATCTCCGGCTGTGTGACAGGCCGAAGCCGCGATGACGTCACTCCCCGCATGTGCGGGGGAGTGGTCATTCACGGCACAGGTATCTGAAGGAACGGCAGGGGTGGCGGCACAGGTGGCCGTTCCTTCAGAGCGCATGCGCTGATGATGTCATCGACCGCATGTAAGGTAAATATCTCCTAAACGGTACACATTTACTAGATATTTACAGCACCTATAGGTAGGCCTTATTATAGGCTTACCTATAGATACAAATTATTAGTTTGAGTTTACTTCCTCTTTAACATGTATTAAACCCCCCATTTCTCCTAACATAATGCACAGTATATGTGTCTTGTACATACACTAATCAGCCATAACATTATGACCACTGACAGGTAAAGGGAGCATCACGTTACAATGGCATCTGAATACTGGTGAGATATTTTAGGCTGCAAGTAAGCACGTTGTCCATGAAGTTGATGTGGGGAAAGCAGAAAAAAAAATGGGCATTGCAGTTTGTTGAGTATGGGGCTGTGAAGCCCATGGTGATCCATGTCCACAGGCAAAAGCTTCTGCAATTGTCACAGCAATATCAGAACTGGACTATGGTGCAATGAAAGAAGGTGGCATGGTCTGATGAATCACGTTTTCCTTTACATCATGTGGATGGCCGGCTGCTTGTGCGTCACCTGGGAAGAGATGGCACCAGGATGCCATATAAGAAGAAGTCGGCAGAGGCAGTGTGATGCTTTGGGCAATGTTCTGCTGGGAAACCTTGGGTCCTGCCATTTATGTGGATGTTACTTTGATGTCCATGCCTCAATAGCTCAGGGCTGTTTTGGCAAAAGGGAGCCATACTCAATACTAGAGAAGTGGTCATAACCTTATGGCTGAACAGTGTACGGGTTCACTTGTGTGCTCTGTGTTTTTGGTGTGTTGTGCTTTTCGGCGCTCTCCCATTGAATTCTATAAGAGCGCGGATTTTCATGATAGAACATCTAAGTCCTGCATGCTTTGTTTTCTAATAGAACTTAATAGGAGCGTGACCAAATATGTGCGTAAAATGCGCCTAAACTCGCACTCGGCCTAAAAACTGAACCTGCAATACAGCGCATCACAACGCATGTAAACACCTGTTCCTACAGCTCTCTAAGATGAGAATTCCAATATCATTGGAGAGATTTCCTGCCATTTCTTGTTGAACCTCCAGGACAGGAAGTGAAAAAAACTTGATCAGAGTTTTAACTCTTCCCTACTTTATCTAAATTGAAAATAAAATAGCTTTACATACAAGGCCTTATTCACACAGGCGCTGAGGTTCATTGACAGTGAATGGAGTGTGTGTTTATATGGCTTGAGACGCCAGGCGCTTTGTGCAGGCGGCCCATGTAAGTGTATGGGGACACAGTGGCTGTACAGACACAGCAACTTGTCCCAATTTGACAGACGTGCTGCTCACCCACAGCCACTGTATCCCCATTCATGTGTATGCACATAGCCAGGGCTGCTGATAAGGCAGTACAGCAAGCCCTCCTGTACTGGGCCTGGGCCCCATCAGTTCAAAAAATGGTCCCCAGGCACCTGCTGAGCAGGAGGGGTGGCTGTACTGTCTTATTGCAGACACTGATCCACTTCTGCCTCCCCCTGCAGCACTGCCAGCTTCTCCTCATCTTTCTCCCTCCGGCGGCACTGCAGAGGGATTGATTCTAGCACATGTGCCACTTTCTTCTGCTGTCCGGGCCCCTTGTGTTCCCCTTTCCCCTGCAGCACTGCTGGCTTCCCTCCTCTCCTGTTGACAGCTACTGTCAGCACACAGGGGGATGTTTCAGGTTGGAGACCGGGGGAAGGGGCTGGTAAATATGCGATTTTCTGGCCCCTGCCTTTCCTAAATGAACTCAGTGAGTGATCGGTACCAATCACTCCTGTGTCCATTTATCATGTCATGTATTTACTATGCTTCAGTTTTTGAATGAGCAAGAAGTCTCAGAGCATTTCCTATTCATTCTTCTGTGCAGCTGAGGTTGCAGAGAAAAGGACTGATAAATCTATGTCCTCAGTCACTTTCGGTCAGGTAGGCTGTATGGCTGTATGGGGCCCATGATTTCTAACAGCAGTCCCGCACACAGCATCTAGCAGCTCAAGCCACATAAATACAAATCCCATTCATGGTCAATGGTTCTCAGTGCTCGGGTGAATAAGGCTTAATCATTCTCTATTCTAAGCTAAATAAAAACGAAAAAAAGAACTAAAATTTGGCTTCACACATATTTTGAACTGCAATTCCCAGCATGGAAGCTGAACTATTGCTGATAGCTTTGGGTCTCATACCAACAATCGGGAGCCAGGAGGACTGGCTGCCTGTAGGTGGGGTGCAGCGTGGTGCGACTGCAATAATTCATACAGATGGGTGCAATAAAGACTTGCATTAAAGAATGCAGTAACGGTTCACAATAGAACTGGAGGGAAATCTGCCCAGCTGGGTACACTCACGGTTTGCAGGAATGGGCACAAGGCGATGCCCTGTGCAATTACAGCATCTGTAAAGAGAGCAGAATATAGCCTGGCTATCTTGTGCCCAATCCGGAAGATGTCCAGAGGAATCACCGACCCCATGCTTTCCCTCCTTTCCCTCAGGAACCCTTCCCTACTGCTAGTACTGCCCCTGAGAAGCAGGGTACCTCTCCCTACGGTACCCACTCGCTTTAAGCACGCCCAACCCGGGAGCCAGGGCCTTAAATACTGGGTCATGTGGACGGAAGAGTTTATAAATTCCACCTTTGGTGTCCTTGTGTCATGCTTCTATTCCTCTGACGATGCGCGCTAATGTGAAACGCGTTGGGAGGAGCTTTCACTTGTGACATCATCACACCTGTCATCTGAGTTTTTTGTGCATACGATTTGCTTTTAACATCCGAGTACCTGTCAGTTTTTAATAAATGTTTGCCTAGTGGTTTTTACACTATAGGTGACCTATGTTATTTCCTTCTAATGTGATTGATGTACACGGCTCGCCTGAATTTGATATCTAGGAGCTGATCAGCCTGACCATTGGAGGAGGACTCCTACATCAATCACCTGAGAACCATAATATTTGGTAAGGGACTCATTTGTTATGGAGGGTCACATGATCGCTTGGAGTGTCTATCACACCATCATATATGCTAATGAGGGTGAATTCAGAAATTCACACCATGTTTCTTTGGTGGATGGACTTTTGAATTTTTATTCGCATTCTTTCACTAACAATTTACAGTATGTTTGACTGTTCACTACTATATTAGCACTCACTTTATGAGTATTTTGTTAGGTTACATTCAATCTTATATTCATCATATTATTTTGTAACGCACTTGTTAAATGTTTAAATACCTTAACCACCTCCAGCTCGCCATCATTTTACTATACGGAGGACAGGAGGTGGTCTCATTCTGGGACAAAGTCATATGATGTTGCCCCAGTGTCGCCACTCACACGCGCTCGTGAGGGTGCAGCGAGAAGATTTCGGTTGCGTCGTGTCCCTGTTGTCTGCTGTGTCCAATCACAGCTGATCACATGTAAACACAGAAGTGCAGTTTATCGGCTCTCCTCACCTCACACTGACAGAGTGTGAGGAGAGGAGAGCCGATCAGCGGCATCTTCTCACAGTGAAGACCTGTACAGGTAATCAGGGCACTGATCATCAGTGCCCTTATGATCTACTTTAGGCCTGGTTCTCAAGGCCTGTTCTGAGTGGAACCTGTCCTGTCCTGTATGGTCTTGGCCACTGTGCTGCAGCTCAGTTTCAGGGTCAAGGCATTCGCCCTGTAGCCTAGGCTAGCTTTATGTAGAGCAACAGTTATTTTTTTCATATCCTCAGAGAGTTCTTTGCCATGAGGTGCCACGTTCCAGTGACCATTATGAGAGAGTGAGAGTGATAACACCAAATTTAACACACCTGCTCCCCATTCACATCTGATACCTTGTAACACTAAGTCCCATGACACCGGGGAGGGATAATGGTTAATTTGGCCCAATTTGGACATTTTCACTTAAGGGTGTACTCACTTTTGTTGCCAGCGGTTTAGACATTAATAGCTGTGTGTTGAGTTATTTTGAGGGGACGGCTAGCTGCAGGCATCACCCCCCATACAACCCCATGGAGCCGAGGCTGCATTTTTGCTTTCTGTCGGCGTGAAGGGGTTAATTGGCTCCTGTCTAAACTGGTCCTAGTATGTGTATGTATGAATGTGAGTTAGGGACCTTAGATAAGTACCATGTAAACACAGCAGACCGTTGGTCTCTCCGGAATCAATACAAAGCTCCTGTGTTCCTCTTATTTAGGATCACAGGTCTCTGTATTGATTTCACAAGCCCTACCCCCCCAGTTAGAAAACACCCCCTAGGCTCACACTTAACCCTTTGATCGCCCCTGGGTTTACCCCTTCCCTGCCAGTGTCATTATTACAGTAACTGTGCATATTTTTTAGCACTGATTACTGTAGTAATGTCACTGGTCCCCCCAAAAGTGTCAAAAATATCAGTCAGGGGTCCGATCTGTCCGCCGCAATGTCGCAGTCCCGCTAAAAAATCGCAGATCGCCGCCATTACTAGTAAAAATAAATAAATCAATAAAAATTACATAAATATTTCCGCTAGTTTGTAGACGCGATAACTTTTGCGCAAACCAATCAAAATACGCTTATTGGGATTATTTTTTACCAAAAATATGTAGCAGAAAACAAATTGGCCTAAAATGAAATAAAAAATTTGATTTTATATATATTTTTTTGGGAATGTGAAATATATATATATATATATATATATATATATATATATATACATATTTTTTTTTTTTATTCAGAATTGTCACTCTGTTTTTGTTTATAGCACAAAAAATAAAAATCGCACAGGTAATCAATTACCACCAAAAGAAAGCTCTAATTGTGGGAAAAAAAGGACATCAATTGTATTTTGGTACAGTGTTGCACGACCGCGCAATTGTCCGTTAAACTAACGCAGTGTCGAATCGCAAAAAATGGCCTGTTCATTAAAGCGGAGTTCCGGGCACAAAATCTGTATTTTTTTTTTGTGCCCCTCCGCTAGCTACACATAACCTGAAAAGGAATTGGATAGTTATTTTTTTTTTTTTTGTACACTCACCTTGTAATCGAAGATCGTAAATACTCACCTCAGGGTACTTCCTCCTCCAGCGCCGCGGCTCACCCCGTCACTTCCTGCCTCGCGATGATTCCTGGGAGCTGAACGTCATCGCTCCCAGGAATCAATGCGACGGCACCGGCCCCGCCCGTCAGTTCCGGGCGACGCCGCATTCCCCTGCTAAACAGCTTCTGGGCATGCCCAGAAGCTGTTTAGGAATGCGGCGCCACACCGGAAGTGACGAGAGGGGCCGGTGCGGCGCATTCTGGGAGAAGAAGACGCGGAAGAAGACACCGAAGAGGACCGCGCCGGCTTCAGCTGCCCACAAGAGAGATGGAAACGCTGTGGAAGAAATTTTCAAAGTAAGTATTTCTTCTTGCAGGTAAGTGCGAACCGGGACAGATCAGAGGCTAGCCATTGTGGAATGTGCTAGCCCTGACTGTCCCGGGGGTATGTTCATCAAAAAATGAGATCTGTGCCCGGAACTCCGCTTTAAGGGAGAAAATCTTACTTTTTTTTTATTATATATATATATATATATATATATATAAAAATGCTAAAAAAAATTTACAATTATTGATGTAGCACCCTCCTAGGTAGGTGCTAGGCAGGTAAAACATAGTTGCTCTATCTGCTTATCAGGGAGCCTGATCAGTAGTTAGGCCTGCTGGGTGTGCTTGATGTGCGAATCATATGGGCTGAGGGAGTGTCCCCACTGTATCCAATGAGGAGGCTCGTTGGACAGTGGAGGAAACCTGACCAATGACGCACAGGCTTTTGTTCTGTCTCAGTGGGTTTGCACAGAGAGAGGTGCATCCTGGGATAGGCTATAAAAGCCAGGAGCACATGAGGTAGGGGGACTTTGGGCAGGAAGCCAAGTCCCAGAAGGAGGGTGACGGCTGTCTCCTCTTCTGAAGGTGTGGAAGGTGATCACAGGCAGTCGGCCTAGTGGACCAACAAAGTGTGGCTGAATTCAGAGGTCCAGTGGAAGCTGATTGAGAAGGCGAAGGCAGAGCAACTCTGGAAAAACAGTGTCCGTGCGTACAGGGGAGCTTCCCAAAGGGTCTGTACAATAAGGGGACCACTCCAGTGGCTAAAGTCAGTGAATGGGAGTCAGCACACAGGCAGTGAGAGTAAAGGGGGTAGGAGTATCCCATTCATCCCTTCTCCTATCCTAGTTCTAAATAAAACACAAAAAAAAAACACATCCCCTGGACTGATCATTGACTGAGCCAAGGACTATATTTGATGTTCAACTGCTTTCAGTTGCTAGGGGTAACTCAGGGGAACCCAAGAATTGTAATTCTCAGCAGCTCTCTAGGGGGCAGTGCATTTTAGTTGATCATTTTACAATTTTTCAAAATTATTTATTACAATGTTTAATTTTTTATTTTTTTTTGTTTTTACAATCTGTTATTTTTTTTACAGGAAAGGGAAGCCCGCAGCGCTGCAGGGGGGCACAGTGAAAGAGGGGCACACCGGGAAGGGGGGATCAGAAGCAACAGTGTAATCCAAAAATTATATTGCGCTGTCTTAAAATGTGAAAATGAGCAGCTAACACCAATCACTAGACCAAAAAGTGATGAAAAGATACAAAAAAGAAAAAATGTGTAGTGCTAAAAAATTGAGTAAATGTCCGACAACATAAAAAGTCCAATTAAACCAGCAATAAAGGTGCATAGAATGATGATAAGAAAAATCCAATCATGAAAGATGGTGGCAAATGATGTAACCAAATTGTGCAGCAAATCCCTCCACCAATAACGGTATAAATAAGATTGCGGGATCAGAAGCAGGCAGAACAGGGAGGGGAATCGGTGTCGGAGAAGAAAATGCAGGAATGATGCCCTGTGTCTGTGTTTCTCTCTGCAGGAGCTGAAAGCTGGCAGGAGGGTGGGAAAACTGGCTTTCAGCTGCTGCCGAAAGCCACACAGGGCTTACTTTCTTAATTGCTCCTCATCGGTGCGCTCCGAATCATATGCGATGTCTGTCATCGCATATATGTGAACGGGGGCTTAAGGCCCCTTGCACACAGGAGGATTAATCTGAGCGGAATCCACCTGCTCATCGCAGGATCTCTCCGCTGATCCCCAATGAGCAAGCGGATGACAGGTCCGTGTCCGCTCTGCTATACAGAGCAGACAGGGACAGAGCCCACTCTCCTCTATGGGGCAGCTGGATGGAAGCAGACTGCATGTTCAAGCTAGTGATCAACCGATATCTGTTTTTCGTTGCCGATACTGATTTGTTGGCCATTGCATATCGGTATTGGCTGATATTGGCCGATATTTTTGTACATTTAAAAAAAATGTTTATTTTTTTTTATTTTTATCACTTGACAGGTACTCTTGTTTTTTTTTTATCTGGCGCCAGTACTTCTCAGCCGCATCGGTTGTCATTACAAGACAGCCGACCGCCGGCTATGGACGCCGGTACCAGGGTGATGCCTCTAGCTGCAGGGATCACTCCGGTAAATGCACTTTCCCGAAATATCTGCAATATAACCTCCGGGGCCGATTCCGATATATCGGGGGAAAGTGCATATCGGCCCTCGATATATCGGCTTTGCTGAAAATTGGTCGATCCCTAGTCCAAACATCCAAATGTCATCCGATCTGACCGGCTGGATGGATGACGAATATATCGCCATACGTCTGTTTTCAGCTGATCCTGTCGGATTGGATGCCCGGTGGGTGTCAGCGAAAACATGTCTGCCAGATTTAGACCTTGGGGAGCCTGAGGCACTTCAGGTTCAGAGGGCTTCTTATACACAGAGTTGGTTTACCCACTTGCCGACCGCTCACATTGAGCCTACTGCGGCAAAGTGGTTCGTTATCGTCCAGCGACGTAGGTCTACGTCGCTGGACTCATCCCCTTGTGGGCGGCACGAGCGCGCCGCCGGAGACTGGCTCCCGCTGTATTCAGTCACAGCGGGAGTCTGGCCAGGGGAGGAGAGGCGGTGATCACCGCCGCTCTTCCCCGATCGTCGGGAATCGAGTGTGGAGATCTACCCGCTTGTGTAAACAAAGCGGGCGGATCTCCTAAGTGACAGGCAGGGACAGATTGCAGGATTCAGCATAGCTGAACCTGCGATCTGTGCCTGTGTCACACAGTCCCCTCCCCCCACACACGTCAGCAAGCACCAGGCATACATTAACCCCTTGATCACCAATAAAAGTTAACCCCTTCCCTGCCAGTGTCATTTTTACAGTAACAGGGCATATTTATAGCACTGATTACTGTAGTAATGTCACTGGTACCCCCAAAAGTGTCAAAAATGTCAGTCAAGGGTCCGATCTGTCCGCCGCAATGTCGCAGTCCCGCACGAAAAATCGCAGATCGCCGCCATTACTAGTTAAAAAAAAAAACAATAAAAATGACATAAATTTCCCGTAGTTAGTAGCTGCGATAACTTTTGCGCAAACCAAAATACGCTTATTGCGATTTTTATTACCAAAAATATGTAGCAGAAAACAAATTGGCCTAAAAAGTTAAAAAATTTTGATTTTTACATTTTTTGGGGGGAATTTCATATAAAAAAATGTGAAAAATATTGTTATTTTTTCAAAATTGTCGCTATTTTTTTGTTTATAGCGCAAAAAGTAAAAATCGCACAGGTGATCAAATACCACCAAAAGAAAGCTCTATTTGTGGGGAAAAAAGGGCAGAAATTAAATTTGGGTACAGCATCGCACGACCGCGCAATTGTCCGTTAAAATAATGCAGCGCCGAATCGCAAAATATGGCCTGGTCAGGAATGGGGTAAAATCTTCCGGTCTTAAAGCGGTTAAAAATACGCTCATTGAGAATTTTTTTGTCAAAGACATGTAGCTAAATACATTTTGGCCTAAATATATGACAAAAATTGAATATATTGGATATTTTTTAACTGTCGAAGTAGAAAAATATTGTTATTTTTTCAAAATTTACGCTTTTTTTTATTAATATCGCAAAAAATGAAAAGTGCAGAGGTGATCAAATACCACCAAAAGAAAGCACTGTTTGTGGGAAAAAAAAGGACGTAAATTTAGTTTGGATACGGCGTTGCATGACCGCGCAATTGTCAGTTAAAGTCGCACAGTGCCGAATCGCAAAAAGTGGCCTGGACGTAAAGCAGGAAAATCCTCCGGTGGTAAAGTGGTTAAATTCTCAATGACAGTCACAGATTTTTTTAAATTCATGACATGTCATTCTGAGGTCACACATGCTTACACACACACATGTGGTTTGCTAAAGCCGCCAACATTCAGTTTTGATAAGTGATACAACATACCAATCCAGGGTTTTACAGATGATGGGGGATGTTATTTCCCGAGACATTTGCCCCTTTTGCTCCCTTATAAATCTGGCTCTGCCCACAACCACCAGGCCAGGATTGGGAGGAAGAGGTCTCTATCCTCCTCAACAAGGTTCTTTTCCAGTGGATATAAAACCTTGTACAAGTTCCTAAACAAGCTAATGTACTGTGAGCTACAGGTACAATCATTTTTAGAAGGGGTTCCATGAGAGCTGAAACCTATTTCAAGCGTTCCATCAAGTTAAAAAGGTTGAGAAAGGCTGGTCTAGATGGATAAAGACTATAAATAAAAGAATTAAAAGCTTCCCATAAATAACCGATTATGCATGCATCTGATGGCTTGATGTGATGCTTGAGCAAGGTTTAGTTGGGCCTCCAACATCAGAAGCACTTGCTTTTGCTCATTTATATTTTCCAACTCGATGGAAAATCTCCATACAAAAAAAATGTGGAAATTTGGTGGGCACCTCCTGATGCATTCTCCCTAAAATATATGACAAATACAATGAGAATTGGATACCAATTATAACACCCACAGCAGGTATGCATGAAAACAGAAAGAGCCCCCAAAAGAAGGGACTTTAATGGCCTAACTAGATATAAAGAAAAAATAATAAAATTAACATCATTTATTAAGCAATGAATAAAAAAATATACATAGAATCTATGCATCGTGGCTTATAGATGTAACAGACACAAGAGTGACCAACAACATTGCAAAACATAAGCAGTGATCTATACAGTGGTGGCTGGTGCATTGGGGGCGCAGGGGCGCCGCCCCCCCCATCCATGCGTCCGGCCCCCTAATCTACATGTGGGGCGCTGGATGCATGGAGTTCACTGTTTTTTTTTCTTTTTTAATCATGTGATTAGAGCCAGAGGCTCTAACAGGCTAAAAAGAAGGGTGGGCTTGGGGCGCAGAGCACTGCGCCCCGAGCCCACCCAGTTGTGTGACAATAGCGAATGAAAATTCGCTATTGTCACATGGAGCCTCCTCCTGGCCAATCAGGAATTGTGCTTAGAGGGAAAATTTGAGGAGTAAAGGATTTGTGCTATGAGCGGAGATTTGGGGAGGGAGAGGATTTGAGCTGGGAGGGGGATTTGTACTGGGAGAGGGGCATTTTTGTTTGGGGAAAATTTTGGCTTGCAAAGGGAATTTATGCTTATGGGGTAAGTGTGAAGATTGGTGCTCAAATCTTTTTTTGGAGGGGGCGCCATTTGTCATCTTCAACCTGGGCACTAGATGACCTTGTCCCAGCACTGCCACTATGGGACCTTAATAAGTACTGTAAGGTTAAAGGGTAGCTTCACTTTCGTGGGGGAAAAAATAGCAAAAAAAGAAAAAATAATATAGCGTATACATTTGAGACACAAATCATATTGTATTTGAATGTTATTAAAAATTACCTTTCCTTTTCAATCCCCAGCTGTTGTAATTTTCTGAAAATGCAATGCAATATGGCTACCTGGAGGTGTTCTGTACACAGAATGTATACTGACCACACCCCAGAAACATCATTTCCTGCTTGCGTGATTGGCTCACTAATTTTCCCAGAAATATGCCTAAGATAAAAGTCAGATTTCTGGCATCCCCTGCGACAAATATGTCATTTTTGGTGAGATACTCCCAATAGGAACACGTCTAAAGGGATGCAGACCCAGCAGCTTTCCTCATTAGAGCTCTACAGCTGCCACAGCTGATAGATAACTATAAAACCACTCCCATTAGACCCACGCAGCACAGAGGAACAAACAATGATTTCTTCAGAATAACAAAAGGTAGGAATTTGCAACAAAGTTTGTTAAAATCCCTGCAATGTACAGAGATCACCCAGAGGGGAATGTTTTTTTCTTAACAAAAGTGGAGTTATGCTTTAAATATTACATTTATTTATGCTATATTAATAATAATGTTACTTATAATAATAATAATAATGACACTTTTATTAACCACTTGCCGACCCGCAGCCATAGTTTTACTGCGGCAGGTCGGCTCTGTCCCACGAAACGACGTACCGGCACATCGCTTCATTAAACAGCTAGTGGGGGCATGCGCGCACACACTGATTGGTCACCGGGGGAGCCAATCAGCAGGTCGGACGGACGCGATGTCCACCGGGCACCCGCGATCACTCTCCGCTGTTCTGTCAGTGATGAACACAGGGATCCTGTGTTCCTCCAGTGAGTCCATCCCCCACACAGTTAGAAAGCACCCCCTAGGCACACATTTAACCCTTTGATCGCCCCTGGTGTTAACCCCTTCCCTGCCAGTGTCATTAGTACATATTTTTAGCACTGATTACTGTAGTAATGTCACTGGTTCCCCTCAAAAGTGTCAAAAGTGTCAGTTAGGTGTCCGATCTGTCCGCTGCAATGTCACAGTCTGGCTAAAAATTGCTAATCGCCGCCATTAATAGTAAAAAATAAATACATAAATACAAACGCCATAAATCTTTCCCCTATTTTGTAGACGCGATAACTTTTGCGCAAACCAATCAATATACACTAATTGGGATTTTTTTTTTTACCAAAAATATGTAGCAGAATACATAGTGGCCTACATTTATGAAAAAATTTTATTTTTTTATTTTTTTTTATTGGGAATGTTTTATAGCAGAAAGTAAAAAATATTGATTTTTTTTTTCAGAATTGTCGCTCTTTTGTTGTCTGTAGCGCAAAAAAAAAACAAAAAACGCAGAGTTGATCAAATACCACCAACATTTGTGGAAAAAAAAAGCACGTCAATTTTATTTGGGTACAGCGTAGCATGACTGCGCAATTGTCAGTTAAAGTAATGCAGTGCCGTACTGCAAAAAAATGGCCTGGTCATTAAGGGGGAAAATCTTTCCGGTCCTTAAGTGGTTACCTGTCCTAATTTATTCTATTTAAAGAATGAGAATATTTATTAATATTTATTTACTTATACCACTGGCAATTTATGTGGTGCTATACATATTGTATATCCATATTAGTCTCTGCCCCCCAGGAGCTTATAATCTAAGGTCAATACTTTGGCCCCTTGCTCACGGGATTTCCGCCCGGCGGACTCCGCTTTGCTCAGCGGGGGATCCAGCCGCTGATCTCCACTGGGCAGACGGATGACAGATCCGTCTCCGCTCACTGTGCGGAGACAGATCTGTCAGATCCCCGCTCTCCTCTATGGGAGATCGGTTAATAACAGACCGCCTGTCCATTTTTATCCGATCCGATCCTCCAGACTGATGGAAAATAGGGTTACCATCCATCTGGGTTTCACAGACAGGATGGGATCGGTCACCGCTGACATCCGCGGCTCCTTAGAAGTGCATGGAGCATCCAGTCAGGTCTGCCTGAAAAACTGACAGGTGGACCGGATCTTAAAGCCCGTGTCAAAGGGGCCTTAATGTGCATACATACATACATATACATACATCAGGGCCGTCTTTACCATAGGGCAAAAAGGGGCATTTGCCCAGGGCCCTGTCATTGTTGGGGGCATGGGCATCCGCAGGTAGGGGCAAGAGGGGGCAAATGCCCCCCTGGAATCTCAACTTCCCCTTTCAAGTGGTTGTTAAGCCACTTTATACCATCTTGTCTGGTCTGTTTAATAATCCTGTATGCCGGGGTGTCTGTTTTAAAAAAATAAGCCGTTCTTTACCAGTTTTCAGAGGGCCGAGCGCCGCTCACGTGGCCCATCCGCTCTCCCCTTTCCCTGTTCTGACAGCTGCCTGCAGCAGGCGGGGCCGGGGATTCCTCACTGATGTCAGTTGGGAGGGGAGGAGGAGGGGAGGGGGAGAGGAGGAGAGAGGCGGCTGGTCACGTGAGCGGCGAGTGGCGCCCTGAAAACTTGCTTATGGCTTATTTTTATAAAGCACAGACCTAGGGGCACACAGGATTATTAAACAGACTGTAGACAGGATATGAAACTTTAAATGAAACTACAGCAGCAGGAGGGGAGGGGGCGGACACTGACACAGGAGCAGACTGGCAGGGAGAGAGGGGGAAGAGAGGACAGAGGAGGACAGGAGGGCTGCGGATGACGGAAACACGTAAACTGACCACAGTGTTGAGGCTCAGCAGCCATGGTATACCGTGGTCAGCTTACAGAGGGGAGGAAATAGCCAGGCAGGATCAGCCAGGTATTTTAGGTGATAGAAGGGGCCAAATTATATAACACAAGCACTGTACTGTATAACATGCTTTAAGGGAACAGGATACTTTTTTTTAGGTTAACAAATGCTTTAAAAATAAATGTTGCTGTTTGCTCTTTAAAAATAAATACTCAAAATAAGTATAATGACAAAGCCCCTCCCCTTCATGACATTGTTGAAAAGGGGCGGAGCATGGGTTACCTTAAAATGATGCCCCCCCCCCCCTGAAAAAAGTTCTGCGGACGCCCATGGTTGGGGGCCCAAAAAGCTGCTGCCCCTGGAGCCTTGAATAGTTCTGTTGTGGTCAATTAAGCTGTCCCGTCCTCCCCCGTTTGCTGTTGCACAAGAAAGGCACTGAGAGAGGAGAAGGACAGTAGCGGGCTCTATGTGTAAGAGCTGGCTCAGCTGACAGGGAGTGAGGCAGAGCGTCTCTCCGTGCTTCCCCCTCCTCCCTCCTCCCCCCTCCTCTTCTCAGAGTTCAATAGCACAGAACGTGAAGTGTTGTGGCTGCTCTGATAGGCGGAGACTGCACTGTGTGTGTGATGGGAAAAGAGCACGAGCACACACAGAAGAGAACTGTGCAGGCAGCATCTCTGCACTGACTGTGAGGAGAACTGTGAGTGAAATGGGGTGAATTTGTGAAAAGAGGTGAGAACTGTAAGGGGTGGGGGGGGGGGAGTGCAGAGGTGGCTGTAGACATGGGGGGAAGGGATACAGAGGTGGCTGTAGACATGGGGGGAAGGAATACAGAGGTGGCTGTAGACATGGGGGGAAGGGATACAGAGGTGGCTGTAGACATGGGGGGAAGGGATACAGAGGTGGCTGTGGACATTTGGGGTACTAAAATCTTTTCCTGCTGTGAATATTTCCCCAGATCTAGCTGCCTGCATGACATGGGACATCCTTCAGAACAGACAGGTTAGCTAACTAAAGTGAGAGAGAGTTTTATAATGGTTAAACTTCAGCTTTAAAACCATGTTGCCTCATATTAAAGGTTTAAAACTGCCGTTTATTTTCCTGTAATTATTTATTCTCCTGAATATTTCCACGCAGAACTGTCTTGAGAAAGCCACACAATTTAGGAACCCATAAAAACATGATTTGGCTTTGTAGCATTCTATGTAAACTGGATAAACGTTCATGTGTATTTATTCAAAATAGAAAAAAAAAAGTGCAGCTCTGTTTGATTTCCAATCCAATTCAACCCTGTGACACCCTAAACTAGTTCCATGGTTTTCATTTTCAGTGGCTGTGGACATGGGGGGTACAGAGGTGGCTGTGGACAGGGGGGATGTAGAGGTGAGTTTGGACAGGGGGGGTACAGAGGTGACGGGGGGGGGGGTACAGAGGTGGCTGTGAACAGGGGGGTACAGAGGTGGCTGTGAACAGGGGGGTACAGAGGTGGCTGTGGACAGGGAGGGTACAGAGGCGGCTGTGGACAGGGGGGGGGGTGTAGAGGCAGCTTTGGACGGGGGGGGGTACAGAGGTGGCTGTGGACAGGGAGGGTACAGAGGCGGCTGTGGACGGGCGGGGGGGGTTTAGAGGCAGCTTTGGACGGGGGGGGGGGGTGTAGAGGCAGCTTTGGACGGGGGGGGTACAGAGGTGGCTGTGGACAGGGGAGGGATACAGAGGTGGACAGGGGAGGGATACAGAGGTGGCTGTGGACAGGGGAGGGATACAGAGGTGGCTGTGGACAGGGGAGGGATACAGGGGTGGCTGTGGACAGGGGAGGGATGCAGAGGTGGACAGGGGAGGGATACAGAGGTGGCTGTGGACAGGGGAGGGATACAGAGGTGGACAGGGGAGGGATACAGAGGTGGCTGTGGACAGGGGAGGGATACAGAGGTGGACAGGGGAGGGATACAGAGATGGACAGGGGAGGGATACAGAGGTGGCTGTGGACAGGTGGATGAACAGAGGTGGCTGTAGACGGGGGGGGGGGGGTACAGTGGAGGCTGTGGAAAGGGGAGGGGGTGAACAGAGGTGGCTGTGGACAGGGGGATACAGAGGGGGCTGTGGACCGGGGGTGGGGTACAGTGCTGGTGGCTGTGGAAAGGGGGGGTGGCAGTGGTGGCTGTGGACAGGAGGGGTGGCTGTGGATGGGGGGGTACAGAGGTGGCTGTGGAAGGGAGGGTACAGAGGTGGCTGTAGATGGGGGGGGGTACAGAGGTGGCTGTGAACAAGGGGGGTACAGAGGTGGCTGTGAACAAGTGGGGTACAGAGGTGGCTGTGAACAAGTGGGGTACAGAGGTGTCTGTGAACAGGGGAGGGATACAGAGGTGGCTGTGGACAGGTGGGTACAGAGAATGTGGTTGTTTTTTGGGGTAGACAGCGAAATTGCATGGTCAGGGGGGCCCAAGAAAATGCTTGCCCAGGGTCCAAACAATATTAAAGACAGCCCTGACATACATACATACATACATACATACATACGCATACTAGGGCCAATTTAGATAGGAAACAACCTAGCAGCATGCCTTTGGAGTATAGTAGGAAACCAGAGTACCCAAAGAACACCCACGCAAGTACAGAGAGAATATATAATGAAGCAATAATCTTTATAAATAACTGTACATCTTCACACATCTCCAGCTTTATTACTCATCTCTGATCCCACAGAATTAATCAGTGTACATTGTTGATAAACCAACAAAATATAGAAACTGCTGGACACCTGCTGGTTAGCAGGGTAGGCATACGTTAACAACTAGACCTGAGTCAATAGCAAATAGCTGATATAAAATTAGGATATTTTAATAATCTTTTTGGTTTGTGCAAAGAATAATATAAAGGCAAAAAATTCTCCCCTTCAGCAGATATCCCATCCACCCCAAACACATCCACCTCAATCACATCCACCCCAATCACATCCACCCCAATCACATCCACCCCAATCACATCCACACTAATCACATCCACCTCAATCACATCCACCCCAATCACATCCACCCCAATCACATCCACCCCAATCACATCCACCCCGATCCGAACCACCCCGATCACATCCACCCCGATCACAACCACCCCGATCACATCCACCCCGATCACATCCACCCCAATCACATCCACCCCGATCACAACCACCCCGATCACATCCACCCCGATCACAACCACCCCGATCACATCCACCCCGATCACATCCACCCCAATCACATCCACCCCAATCACATCCACACTAATCACATCCACCTCAATCACATCCACCCCAATCACATCCACCCCAATGACATCCACCCCAATCACATCCACCCCAATCACATCCACCCCAATCACATCCACCCCGATCACAACCACCCCGATCACATCCACCCCGATCACAACCACCCCGATCACATCCACCCCGATCACATCCACCCCAATCACATCCACCCCGATCACAACCACCCCGATCACAACCACCCCGATCACATCCACCCCGATCACAACCACCCCGATCACATCCACATCGATCACAACCACCCCGATCACATCCACCCCGATCACAACCACCCCGATCCCCAATGACATCCACCCCAATGACATCCACCCCAATCACATCCACCCCAATCACATCCACCCCAATCACATCCACCCCAATCACATCCACCCCAATCACATCCACCCCAATCACAACAACTCCAATAGCCTAGGCCTTCACACATGTAACCAGTGGGACTTCAAGCAAATAATTGCGTTTAGTCCTTCTGTTGCCTTTTATTTAGCGATTCCCTATCTTATGTTGTACTTTTGTATATAGGTTTAACATATACCTTGCATCCAAATGATAGATTTATACGATTGTCTAATTACAGCCTGGATTCAAATTTTGAAGGTAATGCCGTAGGACAGGGGTCTCCAAACTTTCTAAGGAAGGGGACAGTTTACTGTGCTTCAGACTTTCGGGGGGCCGGACTGTGACCAGTGGGAGTAAACCATGCTCCATCTTTAGTATTAGGGTTAACAACAGTTGGTGTCAGTGGGAGTAACAGTGCCCCATTTTTGTTGTCAGTAGAAGGAATTATGCCCCATTATTGGTGTCAGTGGGAGTAATAGTGCCCCATTTTTGTTGTCAGTAGAAGGAATTATGCCCCATTGTTGGTGTCAGTGGCAGGAAGTATGCTCCATTGTTGGCTCCCCCTCTGTCTCCCACAACCACCCCATAATACATGTGTTTACAATGGAAGCAAAGGGAAGAATTATGGAGGAAGATAAGAATATTTTCCCTTAATTGTTTCCCCTAATATCACATATGGATTGTTTTGGTATATATTTTGGGTTTTTGGTCACGTTGTAAACAGTGGCTCTTTATGGTACCACCTATTCATAATGCCATCACATCTTCTTGTCGGTTTCTACACATATATAAGCATCATACATTAGTCCACAAAGTTCAATACCCTTAGTTCTGTACCTCCTTAGTTGAGTGAAGGTAGAGCCTGCACTGCATGAGAATATCTTTTCCTTGAAGCCTACGAAGAAATATGGTGATATTAACCCACTGGTGACCTCTCAATACTGGAATATCGATTATGGATGGAGCTACCCTTTTAAAAAAAAAATACAAAATAAACATTTGCAACATTGATGAAAATATCTTTTCCTTGAAGCCTACAAAGAAATATGGTGACATTAACTTACTGGTGACCTCTCAATACTGGGATATCGATTATGGACGGAGACACCCTTTAAAAATAATACAAAAAAAAAAAATATGCAACATTGATGAAAATATATTTTCCTTGAAGCCTACAAAGAAATATGGTGACATTAGCTCACTGGTGACCTCTCAATACTGGAATATCATTTATGGATGGAGCTACCCTTTAAAAAAAAAATACCAAATAAACATCTGAATTCTGTACAGTCATATAACCAGCTAATAATAGCACCAGTCTTACATTTCATGAATAATCAATCAACAGAACAGTCCGCTGGTAGCGGAAATTTTCAGGATTGAAAGTTGCCAGGACTCATTTGAACTCATGCTGTTTCCACTGTTCAGACTTTCCCCAGGAGCCAAGTGATGTCTCTGTGCTTAATCTGTAGTGACACGCAGTCTGCAGAGTGCTTCATATTTCACTCCCCAGTATGTTTCTGTGTTTAAAAACTTTATTTCACAAAAAGTTCCCTGCATAGAAACCATAAACCATGGCTTATAAACCTATAAAATAAAGTAAGATTAAAACACAGAAATAAAGCAAGGTTGAAGCCAAACTGAAGTCTAACACCATTTTTATTTCTCTAACTTGGCATAGATGAACTCAACTATACCCAAGTTGGATTGTGCCCCCTCCCCGCTGGTCTGCACTCATACTGGGCTTCAAAATAAATGTTCCTGGGCACACTTACGTCATCAAGACCTGAGTGATCCCTGCTCCTGCTCCCTGCTCCTGTATTCCGGAAGTGCAAACTGTTCCAGACCACTAGTGAGCCGTACCCAGGACACCTCTTCCAAGCAGTCCTAGACATAGTACCCCTAACTAATGAATTGGAGCAGAGAGGTGACCTGTGCCTGGGCACAGTTAAAACTGCCAGTGTGTAAGTGTGCCATAACAGTCCGTCACTCCTGAATTAGCTGATTTTTGTTTGGAAAAGAGCATTTAAAGTGCACATCAAAATTTTCCATATATCAGTTTAACCGCTGCAGCTCCAGAAGGTTTCTTGCCCTTCGTGACCAGGCCATTTTTTGCAATACAGGACTGCGCTACTTTAACTGACAATTGCGTGGTCATGCAACGCCGTACCCAAATAAAATTGATGCCCCTTTTTCCCACAAATAGAGCTTTCTTTTGGTGGTATTTGATCACCTCTGTGGTTTTTATTTTTTGCGCTATAAACAAAAAAAGAACGCCAATTTTGAAAAAAAAAAAAAACAATATTTTTTACTTTCTGCTATAAAACATATCCAATAAAAAATAAAATTTCTTAGCTGGGGCTGCTGTTCACCTTTGCAGGTGCGAATCAGGTCCGAGTGTTTGGGTCAATTTGCATCTGAAACTTCTGAAGGATCCTCTCTCATATTCTTCCCGGTGACATACAGGCTAGATACATAGGAGCTCCATACCGCGGTTCTGGTCCCGGGAATGGGGCATTGGTCGCTAGGGAGGGAGTTGTGCTCAGAAACCCCCTCGCTACCAGAGCACACCATCATCCCTGCCAAGTCACTATACACTTGTCAACTGCCAACTGGTGGCTTCAGCACCAAACACTCTTCCAGGGAACTCATGGTATCGGCAAGTTGGTCTTTCTCTCACTTGGTAATTTTTGGTAGTGTTCTTCCCCTGTTGTCAGCCCTGTTTTTTTGTATGCCTTGTATGCACCCCTTTATAGGAACTTCAGACCAAGCATTTCGTAACTTTGAGAACATTTACTTAGGCTTCTTGCAAATACAGAATCATTGTGGCACAGTGTCTCACAGTTCTTCACATACATGGTTCTGATTTATTCATTCTGACTCAGGCTGCCCAGTTCATTCATCTCAGATAGGAAGAGTCCATTATTAAGGTCCATGCTCCGATTTCCAGGACCCTGAGTTCTAAAGAAAGCAGCCACCTGCGCAAGGGACACTTATCATGGAATGTGAAATAAATAGAGTCGCGCTAAAAATAGGTCTGGCCAATAAAATCATAGACTGGCTTCAATCTGACTGAACCTAACAGTAGAAAATGCATAGCACAGATCAATCAGAAACCTGTAGCATCAGAAAATAGAATAAAATAAAACTATATAGTCCACTCTCAGTTCTAAATTCTGCAACTGTTCGCATTAAGTTCATGTCATAGATTGATGAGATAAAAAACGTCCACCCTGGTGAGTATTATGGTGACATAGACTGCTTGTGAATCCCTCCACCGCATAGAGCCTCTTACCAGAGAGGGATAGGTGATGCGCAGTGAGTAGTTAACCACTTAAGCCCCGGAAGATTTTACTCCCATTCCGACCAGGGGGTATTTTGCCATTCGGCACTGCGTGACTTTAACGGACAATTGCGCGGTCGTGCGATGATGTACCTAAACAAATTTGGCGTCCTTTTTTTCCCACAAACAGAGCTTTCTTTTGGTGGTATTTGATCACCTGTGCGATTTTTTTGATCACGCGCTATAAACAAAAAAAGAGCGTCAATTTTGCAAAAATAGCAATATTTTTCACATTTTTTTATATGAAATTCCCCCAAAAAAAATGTAAAAATCAAAATTTTTTAACATTTTCGGCCAATTTGTTTTATGCTACCTATGTTTGGTAAAAAAAAACGCAAAAAGCGTATTTTGATTGGTTTGCGCAAAAGTTATCGCGTTTACTAACAAAGGGAAAGATTTTTGTCATTTTTGTTTTTTTTTTTAACGCGTAATGGCGGCGATCTGCGATTTTTTTTGCGGTACTGCGATATTGGGGCGGACAGATCGGACCCTTGACTGACATTTTTGACACTTTTGGGGTTACCAGTGACATTTCTACAGTAATCAGTGCTATACATATGCACTGTTACTGTAAAAATACACTGGTAGTGAAGGGGTTAACTTTATTTGGGAGGGAGGGGCTGTGTGTGTCCCTAGGGGCGTGCTTTCTACTGTGATTGGCTGTGGCTTGAGCTGTAAGGACACTGATCAACGGATCTACATAGTAGATCCGTGTGATCAGTGTCTTTACACCGAGGAGAATGACAGGCAGCTTGTTTACACAAGCTGCCTGCCTTTCTCCCTCTCCCCCGCCGATCGCCGAGTGACCGGCGGACATCGGGTCCGCTGGTCACACGCGCGGGGGGGCCGTGACCACGCGGGAGCGGGAGCGCGCCTCCGGGGGCGCCCGCTCGCTCCCTAGACCCTCACAAGCTAGTGACGTACGTCCTACGTCACTTTGCCTGTGAGGGGCTGACTGCCGACGTAGATCGGCGTTAGGCAGTCGGCAAGTGGTTAAGGACTACTACCACCTGTTCCCAGCATAGCAGCTCCGGTATAGTTCGGCCACAGGGAGTGCACCAACTCAGATTAGCCTCCAAACGGACTGGAACAACTCTCATGAGGTGAATATGTAGTGGGGAATAAAAAGACGGGGCAAGCCCATAGCGTGATACCGCTATAACCACAGATTTATTGTAGTAGATAAAAAGTTACACTCACCCACAGGTGAACAAAAACAAGCCTGTAGCTGCTGAGAAACACCGAAGCGGAGCGGACACTTGCGGTTTCCGGGTGTGACAAGTGACGTAGGTTCAGCTCCTCCCGAAGCTTTTCACTGAGCTGGTACTGCGGCAAAGTGGCTCGTTATCGTTCAGGGACGCAGACCTACGTCGCTGGATTCAGACACAGCGGGAGTCAGGCCAGGGGAGGAGAGGCGGTGTTCACCGCCTCTCTTCCCCGATCGTCGGGGATCGAGTGAGGAAATCCTCCCACTTGTGTAAACAAAGCGGACGGTTCTCCTATGTGACAGACAGTGACAGGTTACAGGATTCAGCATAGCTGAACCTGCGATCTGTGTCTGTGTCACACAACCCCCTCCCCCCACACACGTCAGTAAGCACCAGGCATACATTTAACCCCTTGATCACCAATAAAGTTAACTTCTTCCCTGCCAGTGTCATTATTACAGTAACAGTGCATATTTATAGCACTGATTACTGTAGTAATGTCACTGGTACCCCCAAAAGTGTCAAAAATGTCAGTTAGGGGTCCGATCCGTCCGCCGCAATGTCGATGTCCCGCAAAAAAAAATCGCAGATCGCCGCCATTACTAGTAAAAAAAAATTAACAATAAAAATGTATGCATGTGGCCCTCACACCCAGTTTTACAGCCAGAATGTGACAGAACCCCATTCCACCACCTCCAGCTCTCACCTTACACATCTGCTCCCAACTGTCCCTTGTAGACATAGAAGCCTTCTGTGTTTCCAAAGGATGGCTTTGCTCTCAGCAGCTCCCAGATCTAACAGATCCCTTAACGCACTCACAGTGGGGCACGGCGGGGACAGATCTCCAGAGTCTGAGAGAGAGAATGATTTCCCTGCAAGGCAAGGCTTACCCAGGAAGCTACTAGAGCTGAATACACAGGTAGTAGAGTCACCTACACAGGGAGGTACTAGAGCTGAGGCAGGTAGGAGAGAGTAGAGATATGAGGAAGCTTGGGGGGGGGGGTGTTGTGGTGGCACACTGTGAACAGAGCACCCCTAAACCCTGCACTCTATACACAGCACAACACACTGAACTCTGAAATCTGTGCGTAGCATACTCCTGAACTCTGTATGTAATGCACTTCTGAACTTTGCACTCCATACATAGTGCACTCCTGAACTCTGCACTTTGTATGTAACACATTCCTGAACCCTGCACTCTGTAACACACCCCAGATACAACTGGCCCTTTGAGGCAACCATACTGCTGATGCGGCCCCTGATGAAGTTGAGTTTGACGCCCCTGCTTTAGTTGCTTTGTGTGTATGAACACTCTGTTATAATGCATGTAAAGAGAGTTTTTCATAGTCTGGGTTTAAAGACACTTTAAAGTGGATCTAAAGGTAGAAGGTTTTTTATAAAAAAAAAACTTTTGTTTATTCTATAAAAAACTTTCTGTGTGCAGCAGCCCCCCTCAGCCCCCCTTATACTTACCTGAGCCCATCTCAATCCAGCGATGTTGCACAAGAGACTTGGCTGCCCGGGACTGCCAGTCCTCATTGGCTGGGAGAGCAGTGGGTGCCGTTGGCTCCCGTTGCTGTCAATCTAAGTCATTCAGCTAATGAGGAGAGAGAGGGGGCAGGGCCGAGGCGCAGCTCTGTGTCTGACTGGACTACAGAGCTGCGGTTTGGCTCAGGTGCCCCCATAGCAAGCTGATTGATGTGGGGGCACTAGGCAGGAGGGAGGGACCAGGAGCACTGAAGAGGGGCCCGAAAAGAGGAGTATCTGGGCTGCTCTGTGCAAAATCAAATGTACATTGCAGGTAAGTATGACATGTTTGTTATTTTTAAATAAAAGAAACTAGACTTTACAATCACTTTAAGCTAGCTATAGATGGGTTGAAATTCAGCCAGTTCAGCAAGCATGATCTAACAATCGGCTTCTCCCGAACGGGAATGTTGGAAAATTTCTATTCGATTAGCGTATGCAGCCAATCAGTGTATTCTGCCAGTGGAGGAGTCCTGCTGTCAGAATACAATAGCGCAGTGCGGGGGGATTACATCTGTCTTGATTGTGTGAATTGGGGAATCCATTCGGTTACTTTGATCAGCTTAAAGTGGAACTTCACTCTCTAAATCGACACTGACTATTTTTAATCCTTAGGGTGCTAGCATTGGTAGATAGAAAAGAACATATATCATATATACCATTTAAAACTTTTTTTTGTTATATTTCTTCCATTACTTCCTGGTTTCCAGGCCAATGCCATACATCTCAGGGATATTCAAGAGGGGAAAAGGGGTTTTTATCAGCTTAGCACAGCCTCCTGTTTGCGTGTCCAAGCTTAGGGCAGATGGATTCCAGGAAGCACGAATTATCTGCCATGACCAGAAATGTTAGGTGGGTGTTTTTGAAAGTGACTTCCTAAGCAAGTTAGTGGCACAGTGGTGTAGTGGTTAACACTTATGCCTAGCAGCCAACGGGGGTTGCTGGTTCGAATCTCTTCCATAACACTACCTGCCTGGAGTTTGCATGTTCTCCCTGTGTGGGTTTCCTCTGGGTATTCTGGTTTCCTCCCACACTCTAAAGACATGCTGGTTGGTAATTGACCCTGGTATGTGGATGTATGAATATCAGTTACGGACCTTAGAATGTAAGCTCTTTGAGGTCAGGGACTGATGTTAATGTATATGTAAAGAGCTGCATAAACTGATGGTGCTATATGCCTTGCGAAAGTATTCGGTCCCCTTGAACTTTTCGACCATTTGCCACATTTCAGGCTTCAAACATAAAGATATAAAACTGTAATTTTTTGTGAAGAATCAACAACAAGTGGGACACAATCATGAAGTGGAACGAAATTTATTGGATATTTCAAACTTTGTTAACAAATAAAAAACTGAAAAATTGGGCGTGCAAAATTATTCAGCCCCTTTACTTTCAGTGCAGCAAACTCTCTCCAGAAGTTCAGTGAGGATCTCTGAATGATCCAATGCTGACCTAAATGACTAATGATGATAAATAGAATCCACCTGTGTTTAATCAAGTCTCCGTATAAATGCACCTGCACTGTGATAGTCTCAGAGGTCCGTTTAAAGCGCAGAGAGCATCATGAAAAACAAGGAACACACCAGGCAGGTCCGAGATACTGTTGTGGAGAAGTTTAAAGCTGGATTTGGATACAAAAAGATTTCCCAAGCTTTAAACATCCCAAGGAGCACTGTGCAAGCGATAATATTGAAATGGAAGGAGTATCAGACCACTGCAAATCTACGAAGACCTGGCCGTCCCTCTAAACTTTCAGCTCATACAAGGAGAAGACTGATCAGAGATGCAGCCAAGAGGCCCATGATCACTCTGGATGAACTGCAGAGATGTACAGCTGAGGTGGGAGACTCTGTCCATAGGACAACAATCAGTCGTAAACTGCACAAATCTGGCCTTTATGGAAGGGTGGCAAGAAGAAAGCCATTTCTTAAAGATATCCATAAAAAGTGTCATTTAAAGTTTGCCACAAGCCACCTGGGAGACACACCAAACATGTGGAAGAAGGTGCTCTGGTCAGATGAAACCAAATCAAACTTTTTGGCAACAATGCAAAACTTTATATTTGGCATAAAAGCAACACAGCTCATCACCCTGAACACACCATCCCCACTGTCAAACATGGTGGTGGCAGCATCATGGTTTGGGCCTGCTTTTCTTCAGCAGGGACAGGGAAGATGGTTAAAATTGATGGGAAGGTGGATGGAGCCAAATACAGGACCATTCTGGAAGAAAACCTGATGGAGTCTGCAAAAGACCTGAGACTGGGACGGAGATTTGTCTTCCAACAAGACAATGATCCAAAACATAAAGCAAAATCTACAATGGAATGGTTCACAAATAAACATATCCAGGTGTTAGAATGGCCAACTCAAAGTCCAGACCTGAATCCAATCGAGAATCTGTGGAATGAACTGAAAACTGCTGTTCACAAACGCTCTCCATCCAACCTCACTGAGCTCGAGCTTTTTTGCAAGGAGGAATGGGCAAAAATTTCAGTCTCTCGATGTGCAAAACTGATAGAGACATACTCCAAGCGACTTACAGCTGTAATCGCAGCAAAAGGTGGCACTACAAAGTATTAACTTAAGGGTGTCGAATAATTTTGCATGCCCAATTTTTCAGTTTTTTATTTGTTAAAAAAGTTTGAAATATCCAATAAATTCCCTTTCCACTTCATGATTGTGTCCCACTTGTTGTTGATTCTTCACAAAAAATTACAGTTTTATATCTTTATGTTTGAAGCCTGAAATGTGGCAAAAGGTCGAAAAGTTCAAGGGGGCCGAATACTTTCGCAAGGCACTGTAAGTAACTAAAATATAATAAAGCATGGAGACATGGATGGGTGAATTAAATAGTATTTTTGGTTTGTGCTGCTCAGATGTAGTGTAGTTCCGCTTTAAGGTTTTAAAGAATGAAAACAATTTGCTTGAGCCAGAATGTATTGAGTTCATATGGATTGAGCGTGCATACGAGGTGGTATCAAAAAGTTTAGAGACTAGTTCTGTTTACAAGACAGTGCTTTATTTATCTACATTTACACATTATCATTCCAACTTGCTGTCCATGATGAAGTAGCAAAAATGGTAACAAACGTGGTCAGAATAGCACCAGTTGCACAGCTCCCGATGTACACAGGACAATGTCTTTTGACACACTGACTTATGAAGGTCGGTGCTCCCTGTGACTGTACGTCTGTGATCTGTTGCTACAAAACTAGTCTTGAAACTTTTTGATCTCACCTCGTATATGTGTAATAAATATATAACTTATATAAAATATACAGACAACCTGGCATCAGCAATATCTTAAGCTGGCCATACAAACATCAAGTTTTGGCCAATTCCTGCAGAATCATCTGCAATTCATTCCATGGGTGACCCTGTCTGCAAAACCCAGATCGGCAAAATGTGTTTTTTAAATCAACTTTTCTCGATGAAGCCAGGTAGAAAATTCTTGGACAAAAAGCACCTGGATCCAATCAAAAGAACAAATACAATTGTAAAGAACTTTAGATTGTCTATGAGATCTATCTATGCAGTTATCTGTAGTGAAGGCTAAAAAAAAAAAGTATGATAAATTGTGTAGATTCACTAAAAGTATAATGCCTGTCGTATTTTGGTAACCATGCCTAATTTCCTAATTTTTAAAGGTCTAATTATTTTCAGTTAACTAAAGGTTTTATTGCACAGATCAGCAAGTGGCATTGATTTTTTAGTAATTTATATGTAGAGGTATTTGTACACTTTTAACCACTTCCATACAGAGCAGTTTGACACCCTTCCTGCCCAGACCAATTTTCAGCTTTCAGCACTCTCACACTTTGAATGACAATTGCTCAGTCATGCTACACTGTAACCAAACAAAATTTTTATCATTTTTTTCTCACAAATAGAGCTTTCTTTTGGTGGTATTTGATCACAACTGGGGTTTTTTTTTTTCGTGATATATGCAAAAAAAGAGCAAAAATTTTGAAAAAAAAAACACTTTTTTTTAGTTTCAATTATGAAATTTTGCAAAAAATAAATTTTTCTTCATACATTTGGGCCAAAATGTATACTGCTACATGTCTCTGGTAAAATGAACCCAAATTAGTGTATATTATTTAGTCTGTGTGAAAGTTATTGAGTCTAGAAGCTATGGTACCAATTACTGAAAATTGATCACACCAGATGTACTGACTGCCTATCTCCTTTCTTGAGGCCCTGAAATGTCAGGACAGTACAAATACCGACCAAATGACCCCTTTTTGTAAAGTAGACAGTCCAAGGTATTTAGTAAGAGGCATGGTGAGTTTTTTGAAGTTGTAATTTTTTCCCACAATTCTTGGGAAAATGAAGAAAAAAATTTTTTTTCTTTTTTTTCCCACAAAGTTGTCAATTTATAAGCTATTTCTAACACATAGCATGTACACAGCAAAAATTACACCCAAAAATACATTCTGCTACTCCTTCCGAGTATGGCGATACCACATGTGTGAGACTTTTACACAGCCTGGCCACAAAAAGAGACTCCACGTCCAAGAAGCACATTCAGGCGTTCTAGGAGCATAAATACACATAAAACTTTCTTACTACCTATCACACTTTTCAAGGCCCTAGAGCACCAATACAATGGAAAAGTCCACAAAATGACCCCATTTTGGAAAGCAAACACTCCAACGTATATTCTATGAGGCATTATGGGTCGTTTGAACATATCATTTTTTTCCACAGGTTTTTGGAAAATGTGGGAAAAAAATGAAAACTTTTTTTTTTTACAAAAAGTTGTCAATTTATAGGATATTCCTAACACATAGCATGTACACAGCAAAAATGACACCCCAAAATACATTCTGCCACTCCTCCTGAGTATGGCAATACCACATGTGTGAGACTTTTTCACAGCCTAGCCATATAGAGGGGCCTAACATCCAAGGAGCATCATCATGCATCCTAGCCACTTGCCTAGGCCTATTTTTGACATTTGGTGTTTACAAGCTAAAATCAGTTGTTTTGCTAGAAAACTGCTTAGAACCCCCAAACATTATATATTTTTTTTTAGCAGAGACCCTAGAGAATAAAATGGAGATTATTGCGATATTTTTTATCACACCGTATTTGCGTAGCGGTCTTCCAAACGCAATTTTTTTGGAAAAAATTCACTTTTTTTAATTAAAAAATAAGAAACCAGTAAAGTTAGCCCAATTTTTTTCCATAATGTGAAAGATAATGTTACGCCGAGTAAATAGATACCCAACATGCCATGTTTCAAAATTGCGCACGCTCACGGAATGGTGACAAACTTTGGTACTTAAAAATCCCCATAGGCGACAATTTAAAAATTTCTACAGGTTGCCATCTTTGAGTTACAGAGGAGGTCTAGGGCTCAAATTATTCCCCTTGCTCTAACGATCGCGGCGATACCTCACATGTGTGGTTTGAACACCGTTTACATATGTGGGCGGGGTTTCTGTATGCATTCGGTTCTGCGCGCGAGCTAACGGGGACAGGGCGCTTTAATTTTTTTTTTTTTTTTTTTACTATTTATTTTATTTATTATTTTTTATTTTTACACCGTTTAAAAAAAAAATTGATCATTTTTATTTCTATTAAAAGAAATGTAAATATTCCTCGTAATAGAAATAGGCACGACAGGACCTCTTTTTTGTGAGATCTGGGGTCAAAAAGTCCTCAGATCTCACAAGTACACTAAAAGATAGAAAAAAAAATAATTATAATATAAAATGAAAAAAAAGAAAAAAAGGACCTTTAAACCGGTTGCTAGGCAACAACATTTTCCGTAGCTCCGGTCCTCCAAGACCATAGAGTCAAGTGAGGGCAAGCTTGCCCTCACTCGACATCCTGTCTGTGAGGATTCGGGACCGGATCGTTTTCCCCGCTGCCGGCGGGTCCGGTAAGCGGGGAAAAGGACCGGAACGCTTCGGGAGGGGGGGGGGCGCCTCTTCCGCCATCCCGGAAGGGTGATCCCACAGCGAATCCGCCGCTGGGACCACCCTTATCGGAAAGCCAACCGTCCACCGTTTAAAAAAATACCAGGGTTATGGCAGCTATCTGCTGCCATAACACCGGTATTTAGGTTTAAACGGAGGACGTATATAAACCTTTTTGGACTTGGACATGGTGGCTGTATGAAGGGTGACAGGTACTCGGGTACTTTGTTGGGCAGGTGACAGGTACTCTGGTACTGATGAGCAGGTGGCAGGTACTCGAGTACTCCGATAGGCAGGTGACAGGTACTCGGATACTCTGATGGGCAGGTGACAGGCAGGTGATAGGTACTGATGAGTAGTACTGATACTGATAGGTGATACTGTACTGATGGGTACTGATGATCAGTACTGATACGTGATAGGTACTGATGAGTACTGATAAGTAGTGATGGGTACTGATGAGCAGGCGGCAAGTACTCGGGTACTTCAGGCGTCAGGTACTCTGATGAGCAGGTGGAAGGTACTCAGGTAGTCTGATGACGGGTACTCCGTTGACAGGTACTCAAAGTACCCGAGTACCTGTCATCAGAGTACCCGAGTACCTGTCATCAGAGTACCCGAGTACCTGTCATCAGAGTACCCGAGTACCTGTCATCAGAGTACCCGAGTACCTGTCATCAGAGTACCCGAGTACCTGTCAGAGTACCCGAGTACCCGTCATCTGAGTACCCGTCATCAGAGTACTCGAGTACCTGTCATCAGAGTACCCGAGTACCCGTCATCAGAGTACTCGAGTACCCGTCATCAGAGTACCCGAGTACCCGTCATCAGAGTACTCGAGTACCTGTCATCAGAGTACCCGAGTACCCGTCATCAGAGTACTCGAGTACCCGTCATCAGAGTACCCGAGTACCCGTCATCAGAGTACCCGAGTACCCGTCATCAGAGTACCCGAGTACCCGTCATCAGAGTACCCGAGTACCCGTCATCAGAGTACCCGAGTACCTGTCATCAGAGTACCTGTCATCAGAGTACCCGAGTACCTGTCATCAGAGTACCCGAATACCTGTCACCAGCCCATCAGAGTACCCGAGTACCTGTCATCTGAGTACCTGATGGGCTGATGACAGGTACTCGGGTACTTTGATGGGCTAGTGACAGGTGCTCTTTATTGGGGGGGGGGGCAATCAGTGTGTTTAGGGTGCACTGTAGTTGGTAACTAGCTGTTACCACAATCTCTTCCTCACACAGGATCAGTGTGTGAGGAGGAGAACACGGTGACAGCTAGTTACCTGTTCTCTGTTGACATTTGTGACCGGCTGTGATTGGACACAGCCGGTCACGTGGTAAAGAGCCAATTTCATTGGCTCTTTACCTAGATCGGGGATCGACTCTGTCCGAGGGACGAGCCTCGTCCCCGATCGCTGCTCTGCGCGCCCCCGGGGGAGCGCATTGCAGAGAGAACGAGCGGCTCGTGCTGGAGCCGCTCATGTGATCGGCTGTGATTGACACAGCCGATCACGTGGTAAACAGCCAATTTCTATTGGCTGTTTACCTTGATCAGGGATGGGCTATGTCCGAAGGACGAGCCTCATCCCTGATCGCGCCGCTGCGCACCGCCGGGGGCGCGCAGTAGCAGCTAGAACGGGCCGACGTCATATGACGGCGGCCCGGATCTAGACAACCACTTTGCCGACGTCATTTTACATGACTCGGTATGGAAGTGGTTAAAGTCCAGGTTATCACTTACAGCCCATTTCCAGCTGGGGTAAATAATGAATATATAGATCTCCTACTGCAAACTTCAGTAATTTGTCCTGGTAAGCCACCTGCTTGAGTACAGTTTTTGAAAATATAGTAAATTACCTTAAAAACAATATATAATAATTATTTGTATATTACTTACTTATGATAATTAACCACTTGCCTACTGGGCACTTAAACCCTCTTCCCGCCTAGGCCAATTTTCAGCTTTCAGCGCTGTCGCACTTTGAATGACTTTTGCGCTGTCTTGCAACACCCAAATGAAATTTTTATGATTTTTTTCACATAAACAGAGCTTTCTTTTGGTGGTATTTATTCACTGCTGGGGTTTTTATTTTTTGTTAAACAAACAAAAAAAGGCCAAAAATTCTTTAAAAAACAAAGAGATTTAATAATCCATTATAAAATTTTGCAAACAGGTAATTTTTCTCCTTCATTGATGTGCGCTGGTGAGGTGGCACTGATGATTACTGATAGGCTGCACTGATGGGTACTAATAGGCTGCACTGATAAGATGGCGCTGAAGGTCACTGATGAGGCAGCACTGGTGGGCACTGATAGGTGGCATTGATAGGTGAGACTAATGTGTGGCACTGATGGGCACTCATGTGTGGCACTGAAGGGCACTGATAGGTGGCACTGATGGGCACTGATAGGCACTAGTAGGTGACACTGATAGACACCACTGATGATGAGACCCTGATTGGCAGCACTGATTGGCACTGATAGGTGGCACTGGTGGTCATTGATAGGTGGCACCGGTGGGCACTGATAGGTGGCACTCATGGGCACTGATAGGCCGCATTAATTTGCACTGGAAGGTGGCACTGGTGGGCACTGGTAGGTGGCACTAGTGGGTACAGATGAGGTGACAGTGGCTCTCTCTTCAGGACACTGCCAAAAGTACCAATACCTGGTTTAATTATGATGGTATCACTGTGCCTGATTGGCCAGCATACTCGCCTGACCAAAACGTCATAAAAAATCTGTGGGGTATTGTTGAGAGGAAGATGAGAGACACCAGACACAACAATAGAGAGGAGCTGAAGGCCGCTATCAGTAAAACCTTTCATAACACCTCAGCAGTGCCACAGGCTAATCGCCTCCATGCCAAGCCGCATTCATGCAGTAATTCATGAAAAAGGAGCCCCGACCTAGTATTGAGTACATACTATATTGTACATGGACATACTTTTCAGTAAGCCAACAAAATCTTTTTTTTTTATTGGTCTTATACAATATTCTAACTTTCTGAGATAATGAATTTTGGGTTTACACTAGCTGTAAGCCATAATCATCAAAATTAAAAGAAAGAAATGCTTGAAATATATCACTATGTGTGTAATGCATCTATATAAAATATATGAGTTTCACTTTTTGAATTGAATTACTGAAATCAATTAATATTTGATGATATTCTAATTTTAACAGATGTACCTGTATATATAGCCCCGACAAAGGGAAAGAGAAATGCGTAAGAACAGGCAGAGCTGATAAGAGGGAGATCTTTCCCATCTCCCTGCCTGCACACAGAGCAATAATGCTAATGCGCACAAGGTGATTTAGGTGTGCCCAGGCATACCCTGCACACCCTGTGCGCATGCCTATGTATGGCAGCATAACTCAGTTTCTCCGTTGCTTTCTGTATGCCTTTAATTTTCAGCCTGCCAGTTCTTTATATTCAGTCTTCACAATATCTCGCTCCTACATTACGGTCTTTAGGGTATCTGTTCCCCTGCAGTCACTCTTACACACATGCTCCTGGCAAGCTCTGCATCAAAAGCTACACTCCTACTCCTCCTGCAAAGATTTTGGCTAGAGTGGCTGCTGAGACAGCACTGAATGGTGATCATTTGCACGCTCTTTAACCACTTAAGCCCCAGAAGATTTTACCCTTTCCTGACCAGGGCCTATTTTGCGAATCGTCACTGCGTGACTTTAACGGACAATTGCGCGGTCGTGCAACGCTGTACCCAAATTAAATTGACATCCTTTTTTTCCCACAAACAGAGCTTTCTTTTGGTGGTATTTGATCACCTGTGCGATTTTTTTTTTGATCATGCGCTATAAACAAAAAAAGAGCGACAATTTTGCAAAAATAACTATAATTTTCACATTTGTTTATATGAAATTCCCCCCAAAAAAATGTAAAAATCAAAATGTTTTAACATTTTAGGCCAATTTGTTTTCTGCTACATATGTTTGGTAAAAAAAATCGCAATAAGCGTATTTTGATTGGTTAGCGCAAAAGTTATTGCGTTTACTAACTAAGGGAAAGATTTTTGTTTATTTTTTTTTTAACGAGTAATGACGGCGATCTGCGATTTTTTTTGCGGGACTGCGACATTGCGGCGGACAGATCGGACCCTTGACGGACATTTTTGACACTTTTGGGGGTACCAGTGACATTACTACAGTAATCAGTGCTAAAAATATGCACTGTTACTGTAAAAATGACACTGGCAGGGAAGAGGTTAACTTTATTGGAGAAGGAGGGGTTAAGTGTGTCCCTAGGGGTGTGCTTCTAACTGTTATGGGATGTGGCTGTTTGTGTAACTACAGAGATATACGATCCTACATAGCAGGACCGTATGATCTCTGCACTTACACAGGGGAGAATGACAGGCGGCTTTGTTTACATTAGCCGCCTGCCTTTCTTCCGGTCTAACGGACGATCGTGAGTGACATCAGGTCCGCCGGTCACACGCGTGGGGGGGTCCGTAATTGGAGAAAAATTTAGTATTTGAGACGTGAGCTAAACAAAGTTGAAAAAGTGCTTAACCACTTGCCTACTGGGCACTTAAACCCCCTTCCTGCCCAGGCCAATGTTCAGCTTTCAGTGCTGTCGCACTTTGAATGACAATTGCGCGGTCATGCAACGCTCTACCCAATTTAAACTTTTATCATTTTTTTCCACACAAATAGAGCTTTCTATTGGTGGTATTTAATCACTACTGGGATTTTTATTTTTTTGCTGAACAAGCAAAACATACTGAAAATTCTAAAGAACAAAAACAAAACAAAACTGTTTTTAGAGTTTGTTATAAAATTTTGCAAACAGGTAATTTTTCAACTTCATTGATGTTCGCTGATGAGGCAACACTGATGGACACACTGATAGGCTGCACTGATAGGCTGCACTGATAAGGCAGCACTGATAGGCACTGATAAGGCAGCACTGATAGGTGGCACTGATGGGTGGCACTTATGGGTGGCACCGATGGGCACTGATGGACAACAGTGAAGGGCACTGGTAGGTGGCACTGATAGGCAGCACTGATGATGAGGCACTGATAGGTGGCACTGGTGGGCAATGATTGGTGGCACTGGTGGGTGGCACTGGTGGACACTGGTAGCTGGCACTGACCTGCACTGGTACTTGGCACTGATGGGCACTGGTAGGTATCACTAGTGGGCACAGATGAGGTGGCAGTGGCTCTCCCTCTTCGGGACCGATGTCCCTCTGATAGCAGCTGGTGATCGACTTTTTTTTTCTCCTCACGGAAAAATAAGCCGATTACAGGCTCTGTTTACATCACGTGATCAGCTGTCATTGGCTGATAGCTGATCACATGGTAAGGGGTCGGGACCAGCCCCTTACTCCGATCTGCGATCAACCGAGTCTCATTGACTCACTGATCACAGAGCGGGCCGCACATACGTTCTTGAAATAGAAAGACTTGGTTAAATGACTTTTATTGTGGAAAAGTAACAGTCACACCCCTATGTGATAAACACGTGAACTTTTTGGTGAGGAAATTTTCATGAAATAAAATTATGAAAACCTTTAAAATATCGAATAATCGAATACACGCTTTTACATGTGCTCCTTTTTTTATTTTATTCAGCCTGTAAAAATACCTCTATGTAAATACGCCTGTGTCATGCACACAAATAGGCATTTACAGGCATATTGGAAGAGGAGTGTTTAAAAGCTGAAAAAAAAAAATCCCACCAAAGACGCATGCAGGAGAGGAGCTGAAGAGCAGAAAAGCTGCTAAATGTTCCCAAATTGCGTCTAACCAGGCCTAAAATCTTTCTGGCACGTATGAGTATTAATGCATTCCAATGGCCAGAATAAATTAACATTCTGAATAATGGAATCCATTAACGCTTAAATGGCCGATGCACCTAAACACATATGGAATAAGCGACTTTGGACACATTTTTTTTAAGCAGCTTTTCTCCTGTCAGTGGTTCTAATCAGACACTCTGGGGTGGGGGGGGGGGGGGGTACTAAAGGAAAATAAACTGTGCACTTTGTAAAGTGCAGTTGCACTTGGAAAGTGCTTTTGCTCTAGACCTTAGTAAATGAGGTAAAGCTTTGCAAAGAGTACCCAATCATGTGCAAGGAAAATGAAAAAACAGCATTTTTGCTTGCACATCATTGGATGATGGAAGAGCTTCTGCTCATTTACTAAGCTCTGGAGCAACTGCCCTTGCATAGTGCAACTGCACTTTGCAAAGTGCACAGTTTATTTGCCTTTAGTAAATCAAACCCTCTATGGGCATGAGGCCTTAGTGACCCTGCTGCCCGTGAAGATAGTGCTACTGAAAATGGGAGTAAAGCCTGGGAAGTCTCATCAGGATAATGTAGATGACATTGGGGCTACCAGTAACTGGAATTTTAGAATCTGCCGAAGCGAGGACTACCAGTAAATGGAAAGTGGACACTGTAAAGAAATCAAAGCTGTCCTTTTTCTGGTTTCACATGCATCACATTTAGGCATCTCTCAAACAGGCTACTGGGGGGTGGCAGAAAAAATAGGAGGTTGATCTGTATTTTTACCTCCCTAACAAGGTAAAATTGCTGGCAGACATGTCTGTATGAATTGCCATTATTGCAGTGTGGCACATTTTACACACCATGCCACTTTTGACAGTTGGTACTGATGCCAAATGCACCCCATTCAAGTAAATAAGGGCACCCATCTACTACACCCCCCCCCCCCCCCCCAGGAATCCAGGAGGCTAAATTTTGCTTCTGACCTGCTTGTCAACTGGCTCTGAAAAGTGATCCACTGTGGATTGCTTTTTTGGAGCTGCCAGAAAAAACATCCGCCAGTGTGACGAGGTCTTAGAATGGTAAGTGGAATTACATGGCAGGTAAAGTGGCAATGTAGACAGCAGTGTAGCTCCTACACATTTTATTAACCACTTTACCACCGGAGGATTTTGCTGTCTTCCGTCCAGGCCACTTTTTGCGATTCGGCGCTGTGCGACTTTAACTGACAATTGCGCGGTCGTGCGACGCCGTACCCAAAACGAAATTTACGTCCTTTTTTTTCCCCACAAACAGAGCTTTCTTTTGGTGGTATTTGATCACCTGTGCGATTTTTTTTTTTTGCGCTATAAACAAAAAATAGCGTTTATTTTGAAAAAATAACAATATTTTTAACATTTTTTTATATGAAATTCCCCCCCAAAAAAATTTAAAAACCAATTTTTTAAAAAATTTTGGCCAATTTGTTTTCTGCTACCTATGTTTGGTAAAAAAAATCACAATAAGCGTATTTTGATTGGTTTGCGCAAAAGTTATTGCGTTTACTAACAAAGGGAAAGATTTCTGTAATTTTTGGTGTTTTTTTTTTAACGCGTAATGGCGGCGATCTGCGTTTTTTTTTGCGGGACTGCGACATTGCGGCGGACAGATCGGACCCTTGACTGACATTTTTGACACTTTTGGGGGTACCAGTGACATTACTGCAGTAATCAGTGCTATAAATATGCACTGTTACTGTAAAAATGACACTGGCAGGGAAGGGGTTAATTTTATTGGAGAGGGAGGGGTTAATGTATGCCTGGTGCTTACTGACGTGTGGGGGGGGAGGGGACTGAGTGAGTCATAGACAGATCGGATGTCCAGCTATGCTGAACACTCCGATCTGTCACTCCCTGTCACTATGGAGATCCGCCCGCTCTGTTTACACAGGCGGGCGGATCTCCACACTAGATCCCCGACGATTGGGGGAAGAGCGGCGGCGATCGCCGCTGCTCCTCCCCTGGCCCGACTCCCGCTGTGACTGAAAACAGCGGGAGCGAGCCTCCGGCGGCGCGCAAGCGCCGCCCAGAAGGGGGAGTGTCTGACGACGTAGTACTACGTCGTCAGACGATAACGAGCCACTCTGCCGCAGTAATATTACTGTGGGCGGTGATAAAGTGCTTAAAGGGGGACATCCTATGAAGAAGGCACGCACCCAGAGCATCCCACCTAAAACATTTATAAGCTGGTATAACTTTTTCATTATTTTGTTTCCTTTTATTGGCCACCTCTGAACATTTGTGACTAAACTAAACTAAAAAAGAGTTGTAGGTGTCCAGGGGATGTTGAGAGGAGCCTTTATAGTTCAGGAGTCATGAAACCATCCCTCCTTTCTCTTGCTGGTCCACACAGATGAAAAATCAGTTCTGCATGTGGATCATGTGCTGCCTCCAACAGTGCATTCCATCACTAGTCACTTCTAAAATAATCACATGACACAAGGGGTGGAGCTTATATAAAAGGGGCGCCATCACTTTTAAATGCCAGGGGCAGAATGATGCTTACATAGATCTGGGCCTACATGAAAATGGAAAATGGTCTTAAAGTAGAAATATAAGCAAAACTTTTTTTTTAAGTTTTTGGATAGAGTGGAGAGGGATTAGAGCACCTATCAGACATTTATTGCTGTTTGTGCCCCTGTTTAGGAGATTCATCCCCGCTATTTGTCCTGTTTACTGTTATCATTGACAGTGAAAGAAAATCCTAAATTTTGGGTCATTACCAGAACAGTAACAGAGGGAAAATCTTCTAATGGGGACACTAGTTCTGGTGACCCCAGTGACAATAATGGATTCCCTCACTTTGGAGGGATTTCCTCTCACGTCCTGTTTTGGCTAAAGGACAGGAGGTGAAGGGTGTTTTCATTTTGGCAAATGGAAATAAGTATATTTTGGGACCAGTGGCGTACCAACGGGGTGGTGCAGTGGCAGCTCCTTCAATCCGTGCTGCTTGCGGGGGCGGTGGCCGGCGGGAAAAAGGTGAGCAGCCTCGTGTGTGTGACTGGATAGGAGAGGGGATGGAACAGCTGCATATAGAGGAATTCATCTTTCCGTATTCCTCCTGCTGCCGCTGAATTGCTGATTCTCCTCTCCCTTCTGCAGGCATTCAGTGGCTACAGGAGGAATATGGAAAGATCAAATCATCTATATGCAGCTGTCCCATCCCCCTCCTATACAACTTGCTGGCCCCCTAGTGCTCTCCAGCCCCCCCCAGTGCTCTTAACACCCCCCCCAGAGCTCTTAACACCCTCCCTGCTCTAAACACCCCCCTGCTCTTAACACCCCCCCCCAGTGCTCTTAACACCTCCCCTGCTCTTTACACCCCCCCTGCTCTAAACACCCCCCTGCTCTTAACACCCCCCTGCTCTTAACACCCCCCAGTGCTCTTAACCCCCAGTGCTCTTGCCCCCCTCAGCGCTCCTTAGCCCCCCTGTGCTCTTTAGCCCCCCTAGTGCTCTTTAGCCCCCCATGCTCTTTAGCCCCCCCCCCGTGCTCTTCAGCCCCCCAGTGCTCTTTAACCCCCCCTGGTGCTCTTCAGCTCCCCACAGTGCTTTTCATCTCCCCCCCCTATGCTCTCTGGCTCCCCCAGTGCTCTCCATCCCCCTGTGCTCCCTGGCTCCCCCCTCAGTGATTTCCAGTTCCCCCCCTTCCCCCGTGCTCTTCATCCCCCTGCTTTTCCCTGTCCCCCCCCAGTGCTCTCAACCCCCTGCGCCTTCCAGCCCCCCTGTAATACTTTTCAAACCCCTCTTAATTCTCTCCACTCCCCCCCTCCCCCCGCGCCCTTCAGCTCCTCCAGTGCTCTCTGCTTGCCCTGTGGTCTCCGGCCCCCCTAGTGCTCTTCTATCATGTCTGCAGTCTCTGACCTTCTTTTGTATCATGTCTACAGTCTCTGACCATCTCTTGTATCATGTCCTCAGTCTCTGATCATCTTTTGGATCATGTCCTCAGTCTCTGACCATCTCTTGTATCATGTCTGCAGTCTCTGGCCATCTCTTGTATCACTTCCGCAGTCTCTGATCATCTCTTGTATCACGTCTGCAGTGTCTGACCATCTACTGTATCATGTCCGCAGTCTCTGACCATCTCCTGTATCATGTCTGCAGTCTCTGATCATCTCCTGTATCATGCTTGTAGTCTCTGGTCATCTCCTGTATCATGTCTATAGTCTCTGACCATCTCTTGTTTGATACTGTGTGTTTTTTCAGCGTTTGCGGTGTGACACATGACTCAAAAACTGCACCAAAAACCACTTAGCGTGTGCTTTTTTGATGTGTTTTGGATGCTGTTCCCATTCATTTCAATGGGGAGGAGTGTTTTTGGTGCGCTTATCCTAAGTCACTAACCATGCTCCAAAAATGCAGCAAGCACAATTTTTTTGCACCACAATGGAAGCGCACCGCCCCAGTGTGAACACATACAGTATCATACAGTATCTCACAAAAGTGAGTACACCCCTCACATTTTTGTAAATATTTTATTATATCTTTTCATGTGACACTGAAGAAATGACACTTTGCTACAATGTAAAGTAGTGAGTGTACAGCTTGTATAACAGTGTAAATTTGCTGTCCCCTCAAAATAACTCAACACACAGCCATCAATGTCAAAATCGCTGGCAACAAAAGTGAGTACACCCCTAAGTGAGAAATGTCCAAATTGGGCCCAATTAGTAATTTTCCCTCCCCGGTGTCATGTGACTCGTTAGTGTTACAAGGTCGCAGGTGTGTTAAATTTGGTGTTATGGCTCTCGCTCTCTCATACTGGTCACTGGAAGTTCAACATGGCACCTCATGGCAAATAACTCTCTGAGGATCTGAAAAAAAGGATTGCTGCTCTTCATAAAGATGGCCTAGGCTATAAGAAGATTGCCAAGACCCTGAAACTTAGCTGCAGCATGGTGGCCAAGACCATACATTGGTTTAACAGGATAGGTTCCACTCAGAACAGGCCTCGCCAAAGATGTTGAGTGCACGTGCTCAGCATCATATCCAGAGGTTGTCTTTGGGAAATAGACGTATGAGTGCTGCCAGCATTGCTGCAGAGGTTGAAGGTGTGTGTTTGGGTGGGGGTCAGTCTGTCAGTGCTCAGACCATACGCCGCACACTGCATCAAATTGGTCTGCATGGCTGTCATCCCAGAAGGAAGCCTCTTCTAAAGATGATGCACAAGAAATCCCACAAATAGTTTTCTGAAGACAAGCAGACTAAGGACATGGATTACTGGAACCATGTCCTGTAGTCTAATGAGACCAAGATAAATTTATTTGGTTCAGATGGTGTCAATTGTGTGCGGCGGCAACCAGGTGAGGAGTATAAAGATAAGTGTGTCTTGCCTACAGTCAAGCATGGTGGCGGGAGTGTCATGGTCTGGGACTGCATTAATGCTGCTGGCACTGGGGAGCTACAGTTCATTGAGGGAACCATGAATGCCAACATGTACTGTGACATACTGAAGCAGAGCATGATCCCCTCCCTTCAGAGATTGGGCCGCGGGGCAGTATTCTAACATGATAACGACCAAGACAGGCACTGCCTTGCTAAAGAAGCTGGGGGTAAAGGTAATGGACTGGCCAGGCATGTCTCCAGACCTAAACCCTATTAAGAATCTGTGAGGCATCCTCAAACGGAAGGTGGAGGAGCGCAAGGTCTCTAACATCCACCAGCTCCGTGATGTCGTCATGGAGGAGTGGAAGAGGACTCTAGTGGCCAGTACCAAGGTCACCCAGCGCTCAGAGCAAAAATGCCAAACTGCGTCCCCCCCCTTTACCTTAGGGTTAGGATCAGGCCACCCCCATCCCTGCAATAAGCCATTGCGCACAGGGCAGCCATCCCTCCTGCCCACCCCTTGTCCCGGCCCTGTTAGTGGCAACCTCTGAAGCTCTGGTGAACTCCATGCCAAAGAGGGTTAAGGCAGTGCTGGAAAATAATGGTGGTCGCACAAAATATTGACACTTTGGGCCCAATTTGGACATTTTACCTTAGGGGTGTAATTTCTTCAGTGTTGTCAAATGAAAATATATAATAAAATATTTACAAAAATGTGAGGGGTGTACTCACTTTTGTGAGATACTGTACATTGAATTTAAAGGAAAGCATTTTTCTTGAGCTTTTCACGTGCTTTTTCTTTAACATAAAACTCCTTAGTGTGAAAGCTGCCTTGCTAAGCTCTGGAGAAACTGCACTTTGCAAAGTGCCCAGTCTATTTGCCTTTAGAAAATCAACCCCAATAGGTCCAGAAAGACATGATTCTGGGTGCAATGCTCTGCAGGCTCCAGTGAAATAAAATAAAAATAAATGCAGACTTTTTTTCCTGCAAAAATACGTGCATTTATTATTTTTTATTACAAAGGTGAATTTATCCTTTAATCTGATGTTCTGCCAAGTGCTACTCTGACCAATGCAGATGCATTTTGCATCAAGAAATGCATCCTCGCTGCCAACCTGCATCTCCTGCAAAGAGAAATGCAATGACTAAAGCTGCCCAAGCACTGGTAGATTTTTATATGAATATTTGCATGAAAATCTCACTGGTACATTTAATAATGCCCTCGGAGGCTTGGTGAATGTCATTAGAAAGTACTTCAAAATTTCCTTTGCTTTTAACATTCAGTTTTGGAATGAATGGAATTTTCTGAATGAAAACAACATTCACTGTTATAATTTTATTCATTCAAGAAAAATACTCCATCCTGCTCCTTCTATTTTCATCACGACAGTTGAAAATGATCTTCGATTTGACCCCAATAACTACAAATCCAACAAATGTTCTAAAAATGACAAATTTTGAACAGAATACTACTAATGTATACCCAGCTTAACTGGAATGTAACAAAAAAAGCATTGCAGTACTGTGATTGTGCAAACCCCTCAGGACTTGAAGGGATGCTCCAGTTATTTAACAATATGACGTTGTGCCATTGAGTTGCTGCATCTGTTCTGCTGCAGAAGCGAGCGCAGCGCTGACACTCGGTGGGATTGTGTGGATGGAGGGGATGCCTCCTCCAGTGTTTTCCTCCCCAGGATCTTCCTCTGTGATTTCCCTATACTAGTGCTTCCAGGGGTGGGACTTCTGCAGTCAGTAGGAGGGCTTGAATGAATGCAGTGTGAAGCATCTCCTCTCCATCCCCAGTGTGGTGGTACCCAGTGTAGAGCCCAGTCTGTCTCTGGGATGAGGGGGGCTGACATGTCCCCTGCCTGCTGGATCATGGCTGTGTATAAGAGGACCCATCCACACACACACTGCCTGTAACAAGCCAAAAGCAGATCTGCACTTTCATTATTCCTGCAGCAAACTCTCAGTAAGGTAAGGGGAGCCTTCCCTGACAACTCTGTCCTTCTTCCACCCAAAACATCGCTCACAACTTATAGTACATTGTTACCCAATCACACCGTCACCCTGTGTATGGATACATCATAGACATCGTCCCTTCCTTATATTTCCATGTCTACATGCAATGCATTGTTTATGTGTGTTGCCTGTCAACCTTTCATATGTATATAATATATGTGTATGCATGTGTGTATATTGTGTGTGTTATATGTGTGTGTGTGTGTGTGTGTAGTGCTTATAGTAGAAACTGTTATTTTTGTTTTGAAAAAATGAATTATGAATTTATAAGTATATATGTGTAAGTATAAAGTCATACAATATCCCTCCCTGACCTCCTTGTATAGGCATTTAAATAAGCGTTGTATGTATATTCAAATAGAAGAATGCAACTATTTAAATGCACTGTGTGTGTGTATACATGTATGTGTGTGTATACATGTATGTGTGTGCGTGTGTGTGTGTATACATGTATGTGTGTGTGTATACATATATGTGTGTTTGTGTGTGTATACATGTATGTTTGTGTGTGGATGTTTACATGTTTGCTTGTTAATGTGTGTGTGTGTGTGTGTGTGTGTGAGTTTGTGTCTACATGTGTGTGTATGCATATGTAAATAAGAGAATGCAAATTTGTATATGCACTGTGTGTGTGTGTATGCGTGTGTGTATACATGTATGTGTGTGTGGATGTTTACATGTTTGCTTGTTAATGTGCGTGTGTGTGTGTGTGTGTGTGTGTGTAAGTTTGTATCTACATGTGTGTATACATATGTAAATAAGAGAATGCAACTATTTATATGCACTGTGTGTGTGTGTTTTTGTGTGTGTGTGTTTGTGTATATATGTGTGTATATATATGTGTGTTTGTATACTTGTTTGTGTGTAAAGGTTTGTGTGTGTGTGCTTGTGAATGTGTTTGCATATATATGTGTGTTGTGTGTATACTTTTGTGTGTATACGTGTGTGTGCGTATACTTGTGTGTGTGTGTATATGTGTGTTTGTGTGTGTGTGTGTGTGTAGTTGTTTGTGTGTATATACTTGTGTGTATGTGTTTATAGGTGTATGTGTGCGCATGTATACGTGTTTCTTTGTTGGTCTACAAGTTTGCGAGTGTATATGTGTGTGCCTGAGTGTATGTGTCTGTATGCATGTATGTGTGTGTGTGTGTGTACACATACATACACACACACAACACACATACCACATACATAAACACACACACATTTAAATATACACATACATACTTAAACACACATATACAAACATACACACACAACACACATACTGCATACATACATGCATGCACATATACACATACATACACACACATACTTAGATATGCATACATACACACACAACACACATACCGCATGCATACACATACACATACATACACACACAACACATACCGCATACATACACATACACATACAAACACACACAACACATACTGCATACATACACAAACGCATGTGCACACACAACACACATATTGCATACATACACATATGCATGTACATACACACATTCATAAACACACATACATGCAACGCACATTTGCATGTACATACACACATATACACACAACATACTTCATACAAACACATATGCATGTACACACACACACATACACACACATATATACACACAACACACTTCATACAAACACATATGCATGTACACACACACACACATACACACACACATATACACACAACACACTTCATACAAACACATATGCATGTACACACACACACACATACACACACACATATACACACAACACACTTCATACAAACACATATGCATGTACACACACACACACACATACACACACACACACATACACACAACACACTACATACAAACACATATGCATGTACACACACACACACACACATTCACACACAACACACATATTGCTTACATACACATACGCATGTACATACACACACACATATATACACACACAACACACTTCATACAAACACATATGCATGTACATACACACACACACACATTCACACACAACACACATATCGCTTACATACACATACGCATGTACATACACACACACATATATACACACACACATACACACAATACACATACTTCATACATACACACATATACACACAGGCATACACACATACATAAACACACACTTACATACCACCACTTATGTATTTGTCTCCATTCATATATGATATAAGTATTGTCAGCGGTGTACAGTTTGTCTTTAGATCCCTAGCACAGGAAGTAAATCCCCACCATGACTGTGATTGTTGGATCAATCTGCTTCCCCCATATGTCACTTATCTATATAACCTCAGAAGCACTACACAATGTGTTGCTATTATGTAAATCAATAAACTATACAAGGAGAGACTTTATCTGAGATATTCTGTAGTGTGGAATTGTGTCCTGATCCATTGTACACTTTTGGGGGTCAGCAATAGTTTTTATCTTGTAAAGCAGATTGACTTCATAGAGGAAATCAAATTAAAAAAAAATAATTTCCCTCTCCTCCCTGGGTGTTGGATGCAGGGGAAATATCTACATTCTACACCTTATGCAGATTCTCCTGACTATGGCAGAATTAACTTGTAATATCCATTCCTGCACTACACATGGGGATATGAATCACATTGCAGTAAGGGATCCTTTCCTTTATTTGCTACAACTATCTAGGACTGCATTAAAACAAAGGGGGGGGGGGGGGGATTCAAACTCTTATATGTAATCACATCGACTGTGCTGGGCTGCAGTTACTAAGTTCAAACTTGGTTCAGTGAAGTTCTAATGAAGAAAATGGAAAGTTTTATCAGAGTATATTTAGTTATACATTTTGAAGGGATCCGCTTGTTGTGATTGATATTATGTTTTAATAACTGTGTTTCTATGTGTAGTTTGTAAACAAGTACAGCTTTGGGAGTAGCCATGTTTATACATTGCATAGGCTAAAAACTATGAGCTGCTTGTGCAGCTGATATCCCAATAAGAGCTCCCTCTGGTGGCTGATCTATAAATCTTTATATTTAATACAATCAGAAAATATGGACACGAAAGCATACAAAATGTGTAACTCACAGGAAAACTTCTTTATCCTCGTGGCGTGGGATCCCGCTGGCCCCTTAAGGGATTGTAAATACCCTTTAGAAGTTGCAGGCGGACTTCTTATCACTATGGTCATAAGTTTGAGAGTCCATCCCACAGTGATTTGGAGCTGACGGTAACAGCTCGGTTACTGTACTGGAAGTACACGATATTACCAAAAGTATTGGGACGCCTGCCTTTTACACCCACATGAACTTTAATGGAATCCCAGTCTTAGGATTCATTATTGAGTTTGCCCACCCTTTGCAGCTATAACAGCTTCTCTTCTGGGAAGGCTGTACAAAAGGTTTAGGATTGTGTCTATTGGAATATTTGACCATTCTTCCATAAGCGCATTTGTGAGGTCAGGCACTGATGTTGGATGAGCAGGCCTGGCTCACATCTGCGTTCTAATTCATCCCAAAAGTCCATAAAGACATGGATGAGCGAGTTTGGGGTGGCCTGCACAGAGTCCTGACCTCAACCCAATAGAACACCTTTGGGATGAATTTGAGGGGAGACTGGGAGCCAGGCCTTCTCACCCAACATCAGTGCCTGACCTCACAAATGCGCTTCTGGAAGAAATGTTTTACCTTAATGCATAAAATGCATTAAAGTGATAATTAAACATTTTTTTTTTAATAACAAACATGTAAGACCTGCTTTGTGCAGTTGGTTTTGCACAGAGCAGCCAGGATCCTCCTCTTCCCGGGTCCCACACCAGTGCTCCTGGCTCCTCCCTTCTGCCGGGTGCCACACAGCAAGCAGCTTGTTCTGGGGGCACCCAAGCAGGCATGCTCCTGACACGTGGTCTGTGTGTCCATTCCCTTAGAGAGCCCCGGTTTTGCACTGTCCCCTCCGCCTCCTGATTGGCTCACAGGCTGTGACTGACAGTAGCCGCAACCAATGGCTCCCACTGCTGCCAAATGCCAATCAGGAGTGCGAGTCCCTGGAGTTTCTTGTGGCCAACGCTGGTTAGAGATGGGGCTCAGGTAAGTAACAGGGGGGGGTCTGGGGAATAGAATAGAATGCATGAAGGTAAAAAACCTTGAGCCTTTAGAACCACTTTAACCTCTTCTGGACCGCCCCACGCAGATATACTGCAGCAGGGAAGCTACCTGCGCAAAATCACATATCTGTACGTGATTTTGTGCACTGGGTCTGGGGCGCGTGTGCGCTGCCGTGACCTGCTCCCGCTGTGACTGGACACAGCAGAAGCCAATCAGTGAGTCTGACGGACTCGATGTTCACCGGCACCTGGGGATCTTTTATATTAGAGGTAGAACAGCAGTCCGCCCAGGTAAACAAGGCAGACCGCCATTCTGTGTGAGGGGAAGATGGAGATCTTATGTTTCTGCTAAGCAGGTCTCTGTCTTACCCCAGTCAAAGCAACCCCCCCCCTACAGTTAGAAAGCACTCCCTAGGAGCAAATTTACCTCTTTGATCGTCCCCCTGATGTTAACCCCTTCCCTGCCAGTGTCATTAGTACAGTGACAGCGCATTTTCTTTTTTAGCACTGATCACTGTAGTGGTGTCACTGGTCCCTAAAAAAGTGTCACTTAGAGTCAAATTTGACTGCCGCAATATCGCAGTCCCGCTAAAAATCGCTGATCGACTCCATTACTAGTAAAAATAATAAAAAAATTAATAAAATTCCATAAAAATATCTTATAGTTTGTAGATGCTCTAACTTTTGCGCAAACCAATCAATATACGCTTATTGGGATTTTTTTTTAACCAAAAACATGTAGCAGAATACTTATTTGCTTCCTGATTGGCCAGGAGGAGAATCAGTGTGACAATAGCGAATATTCATCATTCGCTATTGTCATACAACTGGGTGGGCTCGAGGCGCAGTGCTCTGCGCCCAGAGCCCACTCTTTTTTTTTTTAGCTTATTAGAGCCTCTGGCTCTAATCACATGGTAAAAAAAAAAAAAAAGCCTCATTGAACTCCATGCGTCCGGCGCCCTGCATGTAGATTAGGGGGCCGGATGCATGGATGGGGGGCGGCGCCCCCAATTCACCAGCCGCCACTGGTATATACATAGTTACATTGGCCCACCCGTGAACATTATCCATACCTGGAATTCTTTAGGAAGCCTTTTGGAAAGTGTTGTCTTGATAGACCTTTAAGTACAGTAACCTACAACACCCAATCAGAAGTCATCGTTCATGAGAAATCATATCTGATAGTTTGCTATTAATATTTGGAGTTTATGAATTGCTACTGACACTCCTTTGTTGTGCCCTTTGTCCATGTCAATTTGTGTTTATGCCTTTGTGAATGTGAAGGTATTGAAGTGTTATCGCGGTAGACGGAAGGAAGCTCGCTTGTTTTGCTTGTGCTGTAGGAATCTGAGAACAGCTTACAACTGTGAGTTATATAGTCAGTGAAAATGTAGGTCATCCTGCTTGAAGGAAAAAATCAGAACACAAGGGAGCAATGTTTGGATGAACTGTGGATAAATGTGAGATATCTCAGCATACTGTAATATGTTAAGCTTGCTGCGGGCATAATACACATACCATCTTAGCCCACTCTGAGGGTCAAGAAAAACAAACCTGAGCATTTAACCATTTCACTATCAATGCCAGCAGCAAAACATTGTTGCCCATTTAAGGTGGTATTAAACCCAAAACCAAAAATGTAATATATTGCAGCTTACCAGTCATTAGATGTGGTGGCTGCATTCATTTTCTTTTTTTAGGCTTTTTCTTTCCTCTGCTTTTACCTGGTGATTTGGCAAGTAATACACACTCCCTATTAGAGGGACTGAATGAAGGAGCACAGGGGGAACAGTAGACAGCAGCATTTTCAGTCTGGGGGAGAAAGAAGTGTTATGTGTACAACCAGATTTTAAACCATTTAAACAATTTTAAACCATACTCCAGCTCACACTTTATAATCAGTTACAGCACATTTGTAAAAACACAAGGCCTGCGGGCTGAATCTAGCCTGCTAGGCCATTTCATGTGGCCTTTGCACCTCTTCCGCAGCTGCGCAGCTGGCTCATCTCCACCCCCATCTTGTCTCAGCAGTTAGCAGCAGAGAGGAGAACAGAATTCCTCCACCAGATCCTGCGCTTCTATGTACAGCCACAGAATCCCCTCATCTCCATCCCCATCTTGTCTCAGCAGTCAGCATAAGAAAGGAGAACAGAATTCCTCCACCAGATCCTGCACTTCTATGTACAGCCACATAATCCCCTCATCTCCATCCCCATCTTGTCTCAGCAGTCAGCATAAGAAAGGAGAACAACATTCTTCCACCAGATCCTGCAGTTGTATGTGCAGCCGCAGCACCCCCTCATCTCCAAACCCATCTTGTCTCAGCAGTTGGAAGCAGAGAGGAGAACAGAATTCCTCCACCAGATCCTGCACTTCTATGTACAGCCACAGGATCCCCTCATCTCTGCCCCCATCTTGTCTCAGCAGTCAGCATAAGAAAGGAGAACAGAATTCCTCTACCAGATCCTGCAGTTGTATGTGCAGCCACAGCACCCCCTCATCTCCACCCCATTTTGTCTAAGCAGTCGGCAGCAGAGAGGAGAACAGAATTCCTCCACCAGATCCTGCACTTCTATGTGCAGCCGCAGCACCCCCTCATCTCCACCCCCATCTTGTCTCAGCAGTCGGCAGCAGAGAGGAGAACAGAATTCCTCCACCAGATCCTGCACTTTTATGTGCAGCCGCAGCACCCCTTCATCTCCACCCCCATCTTGTCTCTGCAGTCGGCAGCAGAGAGGAGAACAGAATTCCTCCGCCAGATCCTGCACTTCTATGTGCAGCCGCAGCACCCCCTCGTCTCTGCCTCCCCTACAGCTCACAGAACTGTAACATAGGAAACATATTCAGCATGCAGATAATAAAAAACAAGTACAGTCCCAGGGAATAGAGAACTTCCAGAAAACAGGATTGATCTAAAGCAAATGTGTCAAACACAAGGGCTGTGGGCCAAATACAACCCACCAGGCCATTTCATGTGGCCTTTGCACCTCCCCTGCAGTTGCAGAAGCCCCCTTGTCTCTGCCCCCACCAAGTCTCAGCAGTTGTCAGCAGAGAGGAGGACAGAACTCCACTGTTAGATCCGGCACTTCTCTGTGCAGATGCAGAGAGGCTCATCTTTGCCCCCCACCCTCCACCTCAGCAGTTGGCAGAAGAGAAGAGGACATAACTCCTCCTACAGATGCTGCACCTCACTGTGCAGCTGCAGCACCCCCTCGTCTCCCACGCCCCTAATCTCAGCTTTTGGCAAACTTCTGCAGCTGACTCCAGCCCTCCCTTGGTCCTCCTCCAGACCCCGTACTTTCTGCATTCCAGCTCCACCTCCAGCTTCTTCCTGGCAGCAGCACAAGATAGGGGGGTGCACTGTGATGTTAGGGATGGTGGGGGACTCTTGACTTTTGTTGGGGGGGGGGGGTTCTTGACGTCTGATGTAAGAAGGAGTTGGGTGCTCTGGACATCTAATCTTACAGATAAAACTGGCCCTTAGAGAGCAACAATAATGTTGATGCGGCCCACGATTAAATTGAGTTTGTCAACATTTTTTTTTACTTTTGGTATAAAGGTTTTACAATAAATAAAAGCTGATCATTGTAAGCCAACCTGTCTGTGTTAAATGGTTTGTCCCATCCCTGTAAACTGATACATCTGGAAGAGAGCTTGTTCTTTTGAAAAACAACTGACTTAGTGGCTGGATCACCAGGTGAAAATAGAAGAAAACCTAAAAAAGGAAACTGAAGCAGTCATTGCATCTAAGAATTGATATGTTGCAATATAATAAATGTTTGCTTTTGGGTAAAATACCAATTTAATAAAGTACTGGAAAGAGTAATGGTGTGCAGTAAACCCAGTCATGAATCAGAACTCAGTAGCAATTTGTATTTGTGGAAATTGATCTATAGCCGGTTGCTATGGTCTAATGTACTCAATGCTCAGTAGTATGCTATTAAGGACCAATTTCACCTAAGGTTGTTCAGTCGTTGTGTACAGATGAATCTCTGCTGAGCAGATAACAGAAGCAAAGGCTGGGTTCTAGAGAGCCATAGTCTTTCTGTGTTATCCGGTTTGGAGGAGAGGGCGCTACAAACCTTTACTGTGGGGTCTATTTAATAAAAGAAATGCTGTGCAAATGACTGAGAATCACTCATTGAGAATAAGTCCCAATATGTGTCAATTGCCTCGTTTCCACTGAGCGGTACGGTTCACTTCGGTACAGTTCAGTACGGTTCGGTATGGTACACCTTGATCAGGCTTGCGTTTCCACCGCCAACAGTACCTAAGCTCAACAGTATTGCACCACCCTGTTGGTACGGTACCAATGTGCTTGGTACCTCAAGGAAAGGGTACCAAAAAAGTGGTACGGTACAGTTCGGAATTAGGGTACCATTTACAACTTTTGACAATGGAAACGGCAAAAATTACATACCGTACCGAACCGAACTGTACTGTACCGCTCAGTGGAAACGGGGCATAATATGTTTATTCTCTAGAATCGTCAGCTCCTAGGAAATCCTAGTCAGTGGCCATAATGCATTATTTGCCAGATTGAGGTATTTCAGGAAAATATCACATTATGACCACTAGATGGAGCTGATGAGCATAGGAACATTTTAAAGACACTACAGGGATAATCCGGGACACCTGTGCAAATGCCTGAGCAATAAACTCTTTATTTTTATAAATAGATCCCTTGTGCCTGGGGACCTCTTTAGCCAGAAATTACACTCCAGTTTATTTCAGTTCCCAGTCTTTGCAAAGGCAGGTAACCCTTATGTCATATTTGTTAGAGGACATGGACACGTGAGTAACTGGTGTCAGATGGAGCTATGCCAGTACAGACAATGCAAATAGGATTGCTACTCTGTACCTATTGCATTCCTTGCCTAGGAGCCAAAATCGCTACCTTGCCTCAGGCCCTGTTTTGCCCTAGTCCATATTGGGCCCAAGTGTGTTGCTGAACCAGCCACTCTTCGGTGTGTGTGTGTGTAAATATGCTGTCAGTTTGCCCACTAGATGTCATATTTTTTGCCAGATTTACAATTGGTGTGATGATCACCACCATCTCTTTACAATATTTATTAGTGTGCGCTGAGTACTTGTTACAAATCCATTGAGGGAGTGTTACACCATCATTAGGCTTTGTAATGGCCACCTCGGTTGAGCAGAAAAGATATTATTGTAGGGATATCCTGCTACTGGAATCCTGGAGGCATATAAGAAATAGGTATATTATCCTCCTTAGGAAACTGAGATATCACTTTTGGATATAGATTACTTTTATCTGTTCTGACAATGCTAAAGGAGTCTATTGGTGCTTTTCCACTGCATGGAACCGAACGGTTCGGCTCGATTTTGTGCTTTTCCACTGCTGGTACCGCATGGTACGGTGTAGGAACGGTTCGGTACGGTACGGTACGGCGGCGCTTTTCCACTACATGAAACCGAAGGTTCGGCTCGCTTTTGTGCTTTTTCACTGCTGGTACCGCATGGTACGGTGGAGGAACGGTTCGGTACGGTACAGTGCGGCGGCGCTTTTCCACTACATGGAACCGAACGGTACGGCTCTCTAAACAGTACCATAAACAGTACCACCTCAGTTGTGGTTCCAAGAGGGCCGTACCAGTACCATATCCCACAATCCTTTGCATGCAGCCTTGACTGTTTACACTACTAGCCACTGATTGGTCAGAGAATCGTTGTTATCCCACCCACTGACTTTAGTACTACTTTAGTGGAAAAGCATACCATACCGAAACCGTACCGAACCGTTCCAACACCATACCATGCAGTGGAAAACCAAACCGGGCCAAGCAGGGCCGAGTAGAGCGGAGCCGGTACTTGCAGTGGAAAAGTGCCATATGACTCCTGGTAGATACTGGAGCGGTATTTTTATACCCTCAGAATCTGGATTTGTTTCCAAAAAGTCAGAGCTTGTTAGCGCCAAAAGTTTGCCCAGTGCTTTAGAAAATAAAGGGAGACCGTGCAGTTACAATACAAGTCAAGACAAGAGGGTTTGGAGGAACTTATTCAAGAGAGCTTACATCTAAAGGGAAGGGGGAGTGATACCAAAAGGTAGTAACTGCGTGGAGTTGAATTGTTCGAGAAAGAAGGATATAGTTGCTAGCTAGAGGTGGTATAGGCTTCCCCAAAGAGATGAGTTTTTAGAGCTTATCTAATAGTAGACAACATGGGAATTCCAAGGGATTGGAGAAGCTTTGAAGAAGTTCTGGGTCTAGGAAGGAGAGAAGTGAACACTTTGGGTGATATTTTGAGATGATGTTGGTGATATAGCTGGGGGTAGTATTGTGGATGGCTTTGTAAGTTGTTAATATTTTGATTTGGATGGCCGATCAGAAGCCAGTTGAGGGATTGGCAGAGAGGAGTGGTGGACACTAGGTGGTTGGTAAGGTGGATGAGTCTGGCAGCAGCATTCACGATTCCTGGGAACCTCCATGAAGAGAGGGTGTTCCCTCTGTCCACTCGAGCTCTCCTTGTTTTTGGGCTGTTTCAATACAGCCTTCTTGAATTTTTTGCTGCAATCTTTTTCCATTTTGGGCCGTATTTTTTCACCTTGGATGTCTTTCCAAAAAGAGGGATTTGGTTATCGCCTTTCATCTTGGGATCTTATTTATCTGTATCCCGCGGCCCTACAGGAGAACATGGGACAAACCCGGTTCATGATGACCTGGAGTTTCCTTTTTGGGACATTTCTTTCCAGATAAAATGTTTATGTATGGTCTGTTTGGAGGAAAGTTTTTTGTGGATTCTCTCCCCTGTGAGTTGGGAATAGTCCCTGACGAAGAATAGAACTACAAGTTCATATCATGTTTGAAACGCGTTGGATCTTCCCTCTACTAAGGGGCTTTGCATATTGATGTGGTTATTGTCGATGTTAGGAGCTCTGTTGCTCCACCATTTTTAATACATGTTGTTTTTGCTATGTAAATTATTGAATAAAATTTATGAATTTTATATATTTATATCCTCTTCTTTCATTGCCCATAAAATCCCACCCAGAGGAGAAATCTTTTTTATTTCACGATGGACTGTATATCCCACCAGATTTTACCATTCACTTCCCCAATGACTTTAGGACTGAATTCACCAGCAACAGTAAGATCATTTCCAAAAATGGAATCACCACAAATGGACCTGTTGACATGCCACGTCTTTTAGGAATAGAAAGTAGGAGTACCTGATAGTCCTAATAATGTTCACAAAGGTTGAATAATGGAAAATAAGGTTGAGCCTCTCATGGCCTTGTGCAGCAGTCTTGGGTAATACTTTATTTTCTAGTCACAGAATTATGCTCACACCATCTTATTATCTTTCCATCTCACAGAGTGTCTATGGTGCAAGACCTTTCTAAGAATAATAGGCTTAGACTGCTGCTTCTTCACAGCAGAAAGCCTTTATATCTGCTGAGAAGACCACATATAGTATATTATAGGCAAGCGATGTCCAAGGAAAGTCAAACCTGCTTTCCACTGTTCCAATCAAAATTGAAAGACCTCACTACCATGCCAAAAGAAAAGCCAATAATGTCTTATTTTTTACTTGTAGAAGAAGCTGACTGATTACCAAATATTTCAAATGATTCTAAAAGATTTGCATACAGCCCAAAAAATGTTTTTCTTGTAAATGAGTTTTGTTTTTCACTACTGATCAGTAGTACTATAAAATCCCTTTATTTACCCATTCCGTTCTGATGAGCTACTGAAGACAAACTCAAAAGAATGCGTAGTTTCATTTAATAAGCAAGTCATATCCTTGGAGACTCTGTTGCTCGGGAAGACTCAAGCATACAGCAGCAAAGTGTGCCTGTAAATCATATTAAAGGTTGGCAGCTACTGTGAAAATGATGTCTATTTCAAATATACTGTATGTATAATAATGCTTGGGACTTGGTATTTTCCATTGTATAAAAGCGATCTAAACTAGTGATCGACCGATTGGTTTTTCGTTGCCGATACCAATACTGATATTTTGACCATTGCATATCGGTATCGGCCGATATTGGCCGATATTTTCGTACATTTAAAAAATGTTTTATTTTTTATTTTTATCACTTGACAGGTACTCTTGTGGAGGCATCTGGGGGTCTAAAAGACCCCAAACCTCTCCTCTGCACTTACAAACATTCAAAACGTTATGTTTGGCTGTTTTCAATGCTGTCATTTTTTTTAATCTGGCGCCGAGTACCCAGAAGTGATGTCACTTCCGGGTTTTTACATAAAGACCCGATCAGAGCCGATTGCAGCTTTGATCCGGTCTTCGGCGGCTGTGCAGGTTGGTTTCCCGGGTCTCCCGGTTGGACGGGAGACCCAGGCGAGCTGCCTTGTAATGACAGCCAAGCTGCTTCTCAGCCACATCGGTTGTCATTACAAGACAGCCGACCATCGACTATGGACGCCGGTACCGGGGTGATCACGCCAGTACAAGCACTTTCCTGAAATTTCGGCAATAACGATCACCTTGGTGGCCGATTCCGATATATTGTGGTAGGCATCACCATGTGCTTCACATATCAAATATAGTCCCTATATATCCCTATAAATTATTAGCGAAATTCTATCATATTTACAATCTTTCAATAATATTATATATGAACATGTAAAGAGAGCAAAGGACAACCTAAAACAATATGTAATGGAAAAAAACCAAAACAAATGTATACGTTTGACCCTTTTGTACGCTACCCCCGTAGGAGCCGCTTGGTAGTTTGGGCTCTTTGTTTTTTGCCTCAACTCAGGAAACAACCTTGTCCCATCTGACACACCAGATTAAGCGAATAGATACTGCAATACTCTTCAGAGCACAAACTTTAATACCCTTCCCACGGCTATAGTTCAGTGTTAGGAAACAAACACCAGATGATTAGTGGTAAAGGAAATCAATATATTGACACCGAATAAAGTGACTGTAAAGTCTTTTTTTTTTTTTTTTAAAACAAACATGTTATACTTACCTCCTCTGTGCAGTTGGTTTTGCACAGGGCAGCCTGGATCCTCCTCTTCCTGGGTCCCTCATTGCTGCTCCTAGGCCTTCCCTCCTATCGAGTGCCCTCACAGCAAGCAGCTTGCTATGGGGGCACCAGAGCCGAGCTGCAGCTCTGTGTGTCCATTCAGACACAGAGCTGCTGTTTGGCTCCGCCCCCTCTCCTGATTGGCTAACTGACTTTGATGTGTCTCAGCGAATCAGGAGTGAGAGTCTCGGACAACCGAGGGACTCGTGGACATCGCTGGACAGAGAGGGACCTCAGGTAAGTATTAGGGGGTGCTGGGGAGGCTGCTTCACACAGAAGGCTTTTTACCTTAATGCATAGAATGCATAAAAACTTTCTGAATTTACAACTCCTTTAAAGTAGATAGCAGAATAAACATTAATGAGCCAGTAGAGAATTAAATCAGTCACAGTTCCCTAGTTGTCCTAATCTTAATCTCTAGCCCTGGGGCCCAGCCTTTATGGTGGCACACATAGGTCCAGTCTTGGTAAAGTCTGCATGTAGTGGTAAAGGCTGCTAGTCAAATGTCCATTCTCTACTTATATGTCCATAGTAGCAGCACCAAGGTCTATGGCAGCAGTGCCCTCCCACCAGTCCCAGTAGTATGACAGCAAAGGTCCCTCTGTTCAGATGTTCTCTGGATCTGCCTGCAATGGCATAAGTCCTCTGCAGCAAAGGTCTGTGTCCTGCCAATAGCTCAGTCATCAGCCTCTGCCCACTCTGATCTGCACTGTCTCTGGTCTCCAGCGCACAGGACCCCACTCTCTGACTCAGGTTGTGGGCTTGTGTCAGGTGGACATGAAACCAGAAAGACAGGTGTGCTCAGTCTGGTCTTTGTGCAGCAAAAGAGGAGCCTCCTTGGTCGACAACCCGGGAAATACAGCCTTTTCTTCTCCCTCACAGGGTATCCTTGTGGATACTGTAGTGCAGTGGTCCATAGGATTCCACAGCATGGCTCCCATTCAGGTCTTTGAATCGAATGCGGCCAGTATAAATATCTATGGTGCTCCTTTACCTTGTCTGCTCCCCCTGCTGGCTGGAGGGAGACAGTGTTGCTAGATCCAACATGTCAGTTCAGTGAGGGCATAGAGAGCAGCTGCAGCATTGTGTTCTACTCACTATCTATTTAGCCAAGCACCTGACTACACTTTTGAAAATTTGTGACTGATAATAATTTTGAATTTCTATTAGGTTTGCGTCCACTGATTTTCCTTCATTTTCTATTCCAGTGACCACTCAGGAAGTGAGAGGGGTCTCTAAAATGGGACACAGATAGCAATAAAATCACCTTCCAACCCTTCTCCATTCTAGCTAACGTTGGTGTATATTTTGGGGTTATATTTTATTACTTTCTCTTGTGTCAATGGGGCAGAAAGTGAGGGTAAAACTTTTTCTATACTTCCTGTCCTGGTGACAGCTTAGAAAAGAAAAAAAGGGAAATCTAATTATTTATGGCACATATAGCAATATAAACCCAAAAGAGAGTCTAGTCCTTCCCAAAACTGCAATTAATTCCTGGCTGAGTTTCGCAATATTTTATTATATGTTACAATTTTTTTTTTTTTAATTATCATTAATTTTATCACCAGATTACTGTACGTACCAGTGTGCCAGTTATCTTTATGGCTTTGCGTACCACTTCCAGCATTGCAGGTTTCTGTGGGTAACTGTGCAGTACACATTATTCTTTGAATGTATAAGTTGTACCACGCTGCTTGTAAACCATGAAAAAGTGCCCAACATTACTAATCTGGTCATTTTTTCAGTCAATCAATACAGTTAGGTCACCTTCCTGTCCCCAGCCATGTGATTTTTTAGTGATGATGTGCTCTCCCCTACTCTCAAATTGTTCCTTGCCAGTGGCAGTTAGCACACCCAACTGGCCCCTGGTTCAGACCCTCTATGGGTCTGAGCTCTGCTGCACAAGGGGTTACGGAAGACTGGTCCAAGTGCTTACACTAGTCACATTTAAAAATACATTTTATGATTTTCTAAGAACTACATAACTGATTTAGTAGGTGTTGTTTCCTGTCTTAAATTTTAGGTTTTTAGCCCAGGAAACATTGCTGATCCTGTCGCACTGCATTGTTTACTGGTTTCTATGGATGCCAGTACTGGGGTGATGCCTCTAGCTGCAGGCATCACTCCGGTACAGCACTTTCCCTAAATATCGGCAATATCGGTAACCTCAGGCGCCGATTCCGATATATCCTGGAAAGTGCATATCGGCCCCCGATATATTGGCATTGCCAATAATCGGTAGATGCCTAGTTTATGGCATCCCAGTCTTAGTCTGTAAGGTTCAATATTGAGTTGGCCCACCCTTTGCAGCTATAACCACTTCAACTCTCCTGGGAAGGCTGTCCTTAAGGTTTAGGAGTGTGACTATAGGAATGTTTGAACATTCTTCCTGAAGCGCATTTGTGAGGTCGGGCACTGATAGAAAGTCTTCTGTCAGGTTGAGGTCAGGACCTTGTTTGTACATTGGTCCAAATCATTTGGTGGAGGGGGGGGGGGGGATTACGGTGTGGGGTTGTTTTTCAGGAGTTGGGCTTGGCCCCTTAGTTCCAGTGAAGGGAACTCTTAAGGCATCAGCATACCAAGACATTTTGGACAATTTCATGCTCCCAACTTTGTGGGAACAGTTTGGGAATGGCCCCTTCCTGTTCCAACATGACTGCGCACCAGTGCAGAAAGCAAGGTCCATAAACTCATCACCTCAACCCGATAGAACAAATTGCCATTAAAGAACATGTCATAAAAGTTCATGTGCGTGTAAAGGCAGGCGTACCAACACTTTTGGTATTATAGTGTAGCTTGTTAAGGAAATAGTTAAATTCCTGATAATTCTATTGTATATGGCAATAACTCAGTTTTGATACTCTAAATCCTAGAATAGTCTACCCATAAATCTCACTCTTGTGCCTATACTGCAATTTGCTTAATTGTACAGTATTTATAATCCTTTGAAATCAATATTTTACTTCCTAACAAGTAGCACTGGAGGTAATAGCCTTATAAAAGAAGGCTAATACTTTGTACGGATCATTTTGCTGGGAGCTCTCATACAATTCATAATTGTACCTGCACTGCTTTGGGCGCCTTCTCTAATTTTTATCACCAGAGCCCAGACACAGAAAGCAGTGGCTCTTCTTCCTTCACAGCAAGGTTATGCTTTTTAATCCTAATAAAATGCACATAATTGTCCTAGGCTCCATTCACGCCTGAGCATATAGTTTTTCGGGCGTTTTTTAAGGCGTTTTTTGCAGGTGTTTTGAGGCAGGCATTGGGATCTACAAAAACGCTTGTAATCTGCCAAAAAAGAAGCTCATGTACTTTTTGGAGCTTCAGGTGTTTTGCTTCAGACGATGAAATTAATGGGATTTTGCATGTTGGGCGTTTTGAGACTTCAGAGATGAGCGTTTTATGACCTGAAAAACGCTCAGGTGTGAACAGGACCTTAAAGTAGGAGACTACGGCATGGCTATGCTAAAGGTCAAAGAGATATCCATTAGATATCGAGGGAAAGAAAGACCAAGAAGTTTTTAAGTTTCTTATACACTCCAATTGCAACATTCTTCCATTCAGGTATATTTAGAAACTAAGCATACTGGCAAGCATAAAGATTCAATAAATTAGGTCAGTAGCGCTATCCAAGATGAATGTGAGAATGAAAACTAAAGACATTTAGTTAGCAGTCTATGAGCTCAATTCAGAAAGCTTTAAAGCGGAGTTCTGCCTCCCCCTCCACCCCCTCCAAAATATTAGGACACTTACCTGTCCTGGAGTCCAGTGATTTCGGCACCACAGCCGTTGTTTCCATCGGCTGTCGGGTGTTGCCACCGCCATTGCTGGTGAGGGAACCCGGCAGTGAAGCCTTGCGGCTTCACGGGCGGGTCCCTAATGTGAGTGCCCGAAGCGCGCTCCGCATTCAGATTGGTTCGGCGGCGGAGGAGGGGGCCGAACTTCTGAGGGACAGGGCCGCGGCACTGTATCCCGGAAGTGGGGAAGGGTACCTGTCAAAAACAGGTACCCGTTCCCCTTTCCCCCCTGAAAGGTGCCAAATGTGGCACCAGAGGGGGGGGGGGGGGAATAAAAGAGCGGAAGTTCCACTTTTGGGTGGAACTCCGCTTTAACACCAGCCTAAGGGACTTGATTTTCAGCTATGTGACTGTAATTTCTAAATTTCATTGGACTGAATTAAAAATAACTGTCACTTTTTTTTTTGAAAATACCAATCTCGGATTGTTTGCTTTCTGAATTGAGCCTCATGACTCTAGATGCCAAATTCAAGGATTCTCAAGAAGCTAAATGTTTAATTGTAGCGTTTTAATTTTTCTATCCATGTAATGTTTATAGATGTATAGATCTACCATATTCTTCAGGTTACTGGTCATGAACTTCATTTACCGGCTGCTTTTATATTTAAATAGAAACTATGATGGTTTTTGTCACTATTGTTTTTCAAATGAGGGAGTTCATACATTTATAAATGTGTGTTTTTAATCATTTTTAATTATTTGTTTAAATGTTTTTTCTTTACCTGAAAAATATTCATTACCTGGTGCACCCATGATACTCAGTTTGCAAAAATGCTGGGCTTTCCAAAAAGAAAGGCTTGCCTTTTGGGCAGCTTCTGCAGACTAACTGGGATGTTTCCCGCTGTGCTAGTGTATTGAGGGAAGTGTGTGTATCTTCTGATTCATTCAGCATTTGTTTTACAAATGTATGAGAATTGAACAATAAAAAAGCTAATATATATATATATATATATATATATATATATATATATATATATATATATTTATATATTAATAAAAAATTATTCAAATAAAAATCAACATAGTGACAATATTATAAACTGTATACACTGCTGGTTTAATAATGTTTCTGCTTACATTTCACGTATATTAAACTACAACATGAAAATACACTTTATTTTGGAACATTTCTCTGCAGTAATACAATTATTCCCCTGCATTTATTCATCTGAGATTATGTGCAATAACATTACGGCACAATCTCCTTAATTTAGATGGGACAGTGGTTCAATACATCCCCTGAGATAATGTCGTCTTGAACTGGTCCAGGGGTGACTTAGGAGATTTTGCATGCGTGGTAACGATGTCCGCAGCATTCCTGTTTTGTCAGCTAATCTCTTTAGACATTGTATAGATTGCTTCATCCCTCAAAATGTCATTTTCAAATACCCCAGGGAGTTCCGGGAGGGGGAGCTGGGATATACCTTCACAGTCATGCTGTGCATTGCAAAGCTTTTACTATATTGTTTTCATTAAATCCCATCTGTAGTATGAGTAGTAATTCACCATTATGCAAAAAACAAGCTTTGCTTTTCGGTCTATGAAACCTTCATGGATGATGTTTTTTTTTTTATCTAGCTAACATTAAATTACAACTGATATGCTGGAATGTTTAGTTTCTGTCATTTCAGATCTTGAAGAGATCTACAGTTGTCTGGCACTGTTCATCTTAAGCCGTTATACATGTGTACTCCACCTGTATTATTCAATACGTTTGCTTTGGATGATGTGATGCCGGCTATACAGGTACACCTAAAAAAATTAGAATATCATCAAAAAAATTAATTTATTTTAGTAATTAAATTCAATAAGTGAAGCTCATATAATATATAAATTCATTACACACATAGTTATATATCTCAAGCATTTCTTTCTTTTAATTTTGATGATTATGGCTTACAGCTAGTGAAAACCTAAAATTTAGTATCTCAGAAAATTTGAATATTGTGAAAAAGTTCAATATTGTAGACTCATGGTGTCACACTCTAATCATTTAATTAACTCAAAACACCTGTAAAGGTTTCCTGAGCCTTTCAATGGTCTCTCAGTCTGGTTTGATAGGTTATCAAATCGTGGGGAAGACTGCTGACTTGACAGTTGTCCAGAAGATAATCATTGACATCCTCTTCAAGGAGGGTAAGTCACAAAAGGCCATTACTAAAGAAGCTGGCTGCTCATAGAGTGCTGTATTCAAAGCATATTAATGGAAAGTTGAGTTGAAGGAAAAAGTGTGGTAGAAAAAGGTGAGCAAGCAACAGGGATAACCGCAGCCTTGAGAGGATTGAAGCAAATGCCATTCAAGAATTTGAGGGAGATTCACAAGGAGTGGACTACGTCTGGTGACAGTGCTTCATAAGCCACCACACACACACAGGTGTATCCAGGACATGGACTACAACTGTTGCATTCCTTGTGTCAAGCCACTCCTGAACAAGAAACAACATCAGAAGCGTCTTACTTGGGCAAAGGAGAAAAAGGACTGAAATCTTTCTCAGTGGTCCAAAGTTCTCTTTTTGGACAAAAGTACATTTTGCATTTCATTTGGAAATCAAGGTCCTACAGTCTGAAGGAAGAGTGGAGAGGCACAGAATCCAAGTTGCATGAGGTCCAGTGTGAAATTTCCACAGTCAGTGATGATTTGGGGAGCCATGTCAACTGCTGGTATTGGTCCACTGCGTTTTATCAAGTCCAAAGTCAGTGCAGCCCTCTACCAGGAAATTCTAGGGAAATTCTAGGGAAAATTCTAGGGAAATTCAATGCCTCCCTCTGCTGATCAGCTTTATGGAGATGCTGATTTCATTTTCCAGCAGGACTTGGCACCTGCCCACACTGCCAAAAGAACCAATATTTGGTTTAATAATGATTGTATCACTGTGCTTGGTTGGCCTGCAAACTCGCTTGACCTAAACCCCATAGAGAATCTGTGGGGGTATTGTCAAGAGGAAGATGAGAGACACCAGGCCCAACAATGCAGATAAGCTGAAGGCCGCTATCAAAGCAACCTGGGCTTCCATAGCACCTCAGCAGTGCCACAGGCAGATTGCCTTCATGCCACGCCACATTGATGCAGTAATTTATGCAAAAGGAGCCCGTTGACTCTTCCAGGAAATCTTGTCTGTTCATCTTAAATTCATCTGCAATAATGTACTGAATGTACTGCATTGCTCACTGAATGTACACTGTACTGCACACGCGCCAGAGGCAGTGAACAAGTAAATGTTGTCCAACTCTCTTGGATACTTGGCTCTCTAGCAGGGGCTGAGTGGCAACCTTCAACCCAGGGGGCAAGTACAACCCAGAAGCCCATGGCCCTGCTCCCACTATCCCTCTTCCCGGCCTCCTCCTGACCCCCATTTCAGGCTGAAGCTCTGCACCAGGTACTCTCTTACTCACTGGCCGAATCCGGGTTCCTGACCTGGCCAGCAGGGGGCGGTTGGGGGGAGATGAGACAGGTTGATCGGGTTTTGCCAGGGGAGGGGAGTCTCCAGTGGTGCATGAAACTGGCCTCTGTTCAAACACAGTTTACACTATCCATGCTGGGGGGGAGGCCTGCGCTCTGTCCTTGTCTTTATCCCGCACTCAGTAGGTCAGCGGTGGAGCCTTTTATACTTCTCTTCACCAGGAATCATTTAGGAATGTCTGTTGCAGAGGTGATGCAGCCTTTTTACAGGGCATCAGAGTGGCCCGGGGGGCAATTGCCCCCCTGCCCCCTGGCCCAGACCTCTCCTGCTCTCTAGCCTTTAGGCACAGCACCCTGTTTCACACCCTATGGCTCTCATTCGGAGGGCTCTTAGCTCGCTGTAAGTGACTGGGGCTATGAATCCTACTATGGCTTTGAAGCAAAGCATCGAGGCCACAGCAAGTGTACATCCTTGGCTGCTGCCTCTGCTGCTGCTGCCAAAGAGGTAAGGGTTGGGGAGGGGGGTCAGTAAAGGTGTGACTCAAATGTAGCATTTAACTGCCCCCCAAGCACCAGCATGAACAAGCCCAAAGAGATCACATTCATTGCTCCATCAGTGCAGAGGCCACTGTACAGTGACATGCACAGAGCAACTTAAGTTGGCTGCAGGCACACTGCATCAGCACTAGCTTTATTTCCTTCTATTTCCTGCTCTCCCCTGCTTACCCCCCCCCCCCCGACCCTGCCACTTTAACTCTATTTGTTGAGTTCCTGATATGCCACAAAACCCCATCACCTTACTAGGCAGCTTAGACTAATAGTGGCAATGCACTCCTATTCCGCCTACAGTTCTCAACAGTGCAGCAGGTGACATGCAGGCTCCACCTTCAACCCCACCTCCATATCGCTTCTGCAACCAGTCAGAGCAAGTGGAAACATGGAGGCTCCACCTCTGCGTCCCATCTTCAGCCAGCTCTAGAGTGCACTGAGTGGATGGTGAATTAGATTGCAGGGGGTGACAGGGGAGGGGGAACCTTGGCCCACTGGTGTATTCATTATGCGACAGAGGCAGAGACATTGTATTGTCACTGCGGACCTGATCTCAGGATACGGCCATGGCAGCAAAGCTTAATCTTTCAGGCCCGGCTTTCAGGCTGGCTGAAACCCGGACACATGATTCAAAACCCAGACTGTCTGGGTGAATCCCAGACAGGTGACAACCCTAGGGTTACCACCCTACTGCCTGGGACCAGGCAGGGCCTCGGTCGTGTGAAAATCAACACTATGGGCGGACCCTGGCTTAGAAGTGAGCCATACACCTTGTGCATACCTTGTCTTCCAGAATGTAGCATATAGAGGGGGACTCCGCTGAGCCTGTGTTCTGCTCCACCAGTCCAGCATTACACTGGCACCTCACTCCCAGTGACAGAATGGAGTCCTGCCAAACACTAGACGTAGACCTCATGTGTGCACTTCACAACTTTTTTCCCGTACTATGCAGCTAGGACCATGGGGTCTCTGTACCGCGGATTCAGTTCTTATTGCTTCTGGGAAACTGACCACTAGGGAGGGAACCAGAACACTGACCCCTTCTCATTCAGAGGACCTGTTTCCCATGCCTGGTACCACTCTTTGCTGTCTGGCTGCTATTACATTCCAATCAGTTTATGGCTACCCATAGCAACTACACTATTCCAGCCAACCCTGCAATAACAGTTCCTTCCTAACTAGCTAGATCCAGGCTGCCAGGTGCGTACCTTTCCCAAAGGTAAGAGTCCATCATGTGGAAGAGTCCTGTCTCAGGTAGACTTCCATAAGGCAAAACAGGTGTGTAGGCACTACAACCTTCCCACATTACAGCTCCGCTTGGTGCTCAGACCTCGAGGCTGCCGACATCCCCAACATACCAGAATAAGGGAAGGGATGGTTGGCACTCAGGATGACATCTAGAAAACATTACTCCTTTATTGAAAAGACTTGTTCAATGCTATGCATTTCTGACATTAGTCCTTAGTCACAGCCTAACATCCGAAATGTGTAGGCTATTTTTACACCATTGCACATGTCTTTGCAATAAAGGAATACAGTTTTTATGGATGTCATCCTGAGTGCCGACCATCCCTTTCCTTATTCTGAGACTTCCCTAAGGTGCACTCTGTATGCTGCTGGTGGTTACATCCTCAGACTTGACCTCTCGATTCCTTCCCATGCAGACCATGGTAAAGCGTGCCCAGGCCACACCTTTCATCTATTTATTGATAATAAAGGGTGGAGGGCAGAGCTCAGAAATGCCTGGGAAAATGCTAAGCCTAGCTTAACCCCTTCCCCTCAAGGCAGCCTGAAGAAACCAGCTCCATGCAACCAACCTGTAAGCACCTGCTTACTAGAAGACCTGACCGTATATATATACGAATGAGAATTAAGATGCAGCTATTTGGTGGGGGAGATATTCCACTTTCAGTAGAGTCTTTCCTTTCTCCTTTCTCAAATTTAGCTTATGAAGACTTAAGAACGTACATAAGAACGAAAATTAAGATGCAGGCATTTTATGGGAGAAGTTCTGCTTTAACTAGAGTTTTTCCTTTTTCGAATTTAGTATATGAAGACTTCCTCTGTACATGAGAATAAATAAATAAAAAATGGAGATGCAGCATTTGAAGCAGGTTGTGGGTTGGGGCTATGATTGAACAAAACTGTATGACTGAATCAAGTTTAAACCACTTAGCTGTACCTTTAGAGACTGCTCAGCTTTCCCTGTTTTTGCTGCTTCAGCTGCAGGATAATAGGATTTTCTTATGCGACTCTAAGAAGAAAAATGTCATTTTTACTGCCAGCACAATAAATGTGTACTTTTAATGGAACTGAAATAAGGGGTAAATGTACACTGCCAGATTTAATTTTGCAGTTGACAAATCAAATGTTTACTGCTACTGGTGGGAAACGCGTTTCATGAAGAACACGAGGAGGAACTATAAAATCCACTTATGTATTGTTACCATTGTACTCCTGCAAAGCTTACAGTAATCTCCACCTTTTGGGCAGATGTGGAAATGCATCTGCAATGTTTCCCTTAGCATTAATCGGTAGGTATTGGTGCCAGAAACTTGGCACTGGTGGATCGCAGCACAGGAGATAGAGCTTTTGGCTCAGAGACATTTAGCAGTCAATAAGGTAATTGTAGGTTTTTAGGGAATATAGTTAATGGATTGGATTCGTTTAAAGGTAGGGTTTGGGTTTAGGAGTTGTAAGTGTTAGGTTATAGTATAAGTATAACCAAAACTTCTCTTTTCAGTTTTGGATAGCTTATAGAAGAGTTAAACCCCTGTATGGTATTGTCCAGCAACGGATATTTCCTTTCACTTCCTGTCTTGGAGTCGTAATAGAAAGTGAGAGAAAATTTACCAATGAGGGAAATCCCATATTAGACAGTTGTCACCAGAACCTTTGTCCCAGTTGAATGATTTCTCCTTATCTCTTATTCATATAACTATTCCAACATGTAGCATTGCCCTTTATTTTCTGTCTTAGTGACAGTAGTCACTATCAGTAATCATGGATATCAAGGGACATGTTTTAATACACACATGTCACACCTATCCTCTACCTGTTCCCTAGCTGGGTGTTTTTGGTCCTGCACCTTCAGCTCCCAGACCAGACCTTTTTGCTGCCACCGGATGGAAGTGTTGTTTTGCTATCCCGGCTCTGCCGATTTGTAAGTATGGATCCCCATAATCGGGTCCTTAATTAGTTTTTTTTACCTCATTGGCCATCACGATGCATCTGAAATTGACATTATGTATATTTTCTAGATATGTCTATCCGCATCTACTTCTGAAGAAGTGAGCAGTGGTTCACGAAATGCATTGAGTTAGAAAGATGCTTCCATATCATCATGTAACATTATAATTGCAATCTGCAAGCATGTATTTTATCATGTATTTATTACTGACCGGTTTGGCATATGTATATATACTTTATGTATGATGACTTTTTTAATTTGCAAGAAAATTTGATATTACATTTACTCTACACCAAGTGGCCATCCCTGTTCACCTCATTCAAAGTCCCAGGGCAATATTCCTTTTCGTTTATAAACTATGTTGATAAAGGTAAGATGATCAACCACACAAACAGTGTGCATAGCTCCCAACTGTCCCTGATTTTGAGGGACTGTCCCTGATTTTGAGGGACTGTCCCTGATTTGGAACAATGTCCCTCTGTCCCTCTTTTCTCCTCTCTTGTCCCTCATTTTGGTCTGATCTATATAGTTGTATAAAAAAAAAGCACTTTTTATCTTTCAAAAAGTGTTTCCCAGTGCGAAACCTTTCATACATTTTCTAAATTGCTGCATTTGTAAATTTCAAAAGGCAGCATGAAAGAATAGTAGCAGTAAAAAAAAGCACTTGTGGGTTTAGCTAATAATTTTTTCTCCTTTAAGAGGGTGTGGCAGGGGGTGCGTCCTATGCATATGCCTACATACTTTTGCTAATAGGTGTCCCTCATTCCCACCTCAAAATGTTAGGAGGTTTGAGTGTGGTCATCATGCAATTACAATAATATCTTGATATTAGCTACCACCCAGGTTCTATTAGCACACCTTCATTACTCAAAACTTATGGCTGCCATCTTTCTATTTTGAGGGTAAAAGAAAACAATCCTTTCACTACAGTACAAAGTATTTACAAAGATGAGTTGATCTCACTGTTTTCCTTGTAATAGGTAAGACCTCTGCTCACATGTATCTGGCATAGAATTTCTCAAAATACATGTTAAAGAAAAGTGCATTTAGCACAAGGACAAGACCAGCTCCCCTCGTGACTGGGATCCATGCCACCAACTTGGAAGCCTTCAGGGTCTTCATGGTTGTGGGTGGCCTGAGGCCAGATAGCACAACCCATGTATCTCACTTTACACTTGTGGTATTCACATACCCAGCTACTGGTTCTGAGGGATAGCGCTACTTCTTTCAGAACAACCGGCACATTCCATAGGATATTCCCCAGTAAATATACAGTAGAGAGACTTAGTTGGGTCCTTAGCATTTATAGTACAGTTCCACATGCTTCCCACCCATAGACCAGGCCAGGAGTGGAAGAATCAATACTCTAAGTTTCTCATGGAGTTTCATGGCATGGACACTGGCTACCCCAGCCCAACTCTGCAAGTGTGCATACACTCTTAACACTCTTCATCCCAGCTCATTCAGATACGGAATGTACAATCAGATTAGCTTTCCATGAATGTTTTACTTCCATAGTGGTTTATTTAAATAGTCATAATACATGGTATCAATAAGTGAGCGATTTTTCATATATCAGCCTTGAGTGCTTCCCAATGGTCAGGTATTTTTTTAGTTGCTGTCTAGCTAAATGGTAATACAGTCTCTGGTCCCAAATGTGGAAATTCTCTAAATTCCCATAAATTCCCAACAGTGGGGTGAGTTTAGACCCATGATGGTGGGGATGCCGACATAGGGAAAATCTCTAAACTTCTTTCCTCTGTCTTAGACTCCTCCCTACCCCTATATATGAACAAGATGGGCAGGGGCAGCCACCAAAGACTATCAGCAACGAGGGTGGGAGCTTAACTAAAGTGGACTAACACTGCTACATTTGGCTAAGTGGAAGTTTTCCTCTTGTCGCCCATTATTCTCAGTGCAGTGCTAACTAATATGTGATTTCTTTGTACAGTAGGTAGTAAGAAAACTGAAAATTCATTTGGCGGTCTAATTAATTTCTAATACTCTATTGGCATTTCCAAAGTATAGAAAGGCTTTGTCGATTTTTTTGTCCTGCTGTTTGTTTGCTATTTGCTTCGCTTTGCCTTTTATTTCTACTTGAATTTTGATCATAGCAGGAAAGCACCAACACTCCTTTGGAGCATAAAATAAAGGACACACCCAGTGAAATGGTCCATTACTGTATTTTGCTCCTAAACATTCCAAGTTAGAGTCTAGTTTAAATTCAGGTCAGAATGTTTCAGCCTTGGAGAATTTTACTCACCCACACACAACTGAAAGAAAATGTCTCAGCTAAAATCTTGTTTTTTTAATTGAACGGAGTCTAATTAGATCAGCGCTGACATTTCAAGAGGATGATTTTCTGTACACAGCAAAACCACTGCAATTCTCTACTGGCCATTTTGATGCCAAATATGATGTTAAATAGAAAAATGTTATAGGATGCAGCATTTACATCTAGTGTGATGTGCAAAAATGTCCTGTGGCTAAAACCAAATAGGAAGAAAATGTGCTTTTTTTTACAGCTTATGTCAAACCTACAGTGCTTTTTACAGTTATAGTTACATGTTGGCTGCGTCTTCATGTAGTGGCAGATGTTGAATATACAGTATCTCACAAAAGTGAGTACACCCCCACATTTTTGTAAATATTTTATTATATCTTTTCATGTGACAACACTGAAGAAATGACACTTTGCTACAATTTAAAGTAGTACGGGTACAGCTTGTATAACAGTGTAAATTTCCTGTCCCCTCAAAACAACTCAACACACAGCCATTAATGTCTAAACCGCTGAGAACAAAAGTGAGTAAACCCCTAAGAAACAAATTGGGCCCAAAATGTAAATATTTTGTGAGGCCACCATTATTTTCCAGCACTGCCTTAACCCTCTTGGGCATGGAGTTCACCACAGCTTCACAGGTTACCACTGGAGTCCTCTTCTACTCTTCCATGATGACATCACAAAGCTGGTGGATGTTAGAGACCTTGCGCTCCTCCACTTTCCATTCGAGGATGCCCCACAGATGCTTAATAGGGTTTAGATCTGGAAACGTGATTGGCCAGTCCATCACCTTTACACTCAGCTTCTTTAGCAAGGCAGTGGTCATCTTGGAGCTGTGTTTGGGTTTGTTTTTATATTGGAATACTGCCCTGCAGCCCTGTCTCCGAAGGGAGGAGATCATGCTCTGATTTAGTATGTCACAGTACATGTTGGCATTCATGGTTCTCTCAATGAACTGTAGCTCCCCAGTGCCGGCAGCACTCATGCAGCCCCAAACCATGACACTCCCACCACCATGCTTGACTGTAGGCAAGACACACTTGTCTTTGTACTCCTCACCTGGTTGCCTCCACATACGCTTGACACTATCTGAACGAAATAAGTTTATCTTGGTCTCATCAGACTACAGGACACAATTCCAGTAATCCATGTCCTTAGTCTGCTTGTCTTAGGCAAACTGTTTGCAAGCTTTCTTGTGCATCATCTTTAGAAAAGGCTTCCTTCTGGAACGACAGCAATGCAGACCAATTTGATGCAGTGTGCGGCGTACGGTCTGAGCACTGACAGGCTGACCCCCCACCCCTTCAACCTCTGCAGCAATGCTGGCAGCAGTCATACATCTATTTCCCAAAGACAACCTCTGGATATGACACTGAGCACATGCATTCAACTTCTTTGGTCGACCATGGCGAGGCCTGTTCTGAGTGGAACGTGTCCTGTTAAACCGCTGTATGGTCTTGGCCACTGTACTGCAACTCGGTTTCAGGGTCTTGGCAATCTTCTTTTAGCCTAGGCCATCTTTGTGTAGAGCAACAATTCTTTTTTTCAGATCCTCATGGAGTTCTTTGTCATGAGGTGCCATGTTGAACTTCCAGTGACCAGTATGAAAGAGTGAGAGCGATAACACCAAATTTAACACACCTGCTCCCCATTCACACTTGAGACCTTGTAACACTTATGAGTCACATGGCACTGGGGAGGAAAAATGGCTAATTGGGCCCGATTTGGACATTTTCACTTAGGGGTGTACCCACTTTTGTTGCCAGCAGTTTAGACATTAATAACTGTGTGTTGAGTTATTTTGAGGGGACAGTAAATTTACACTGTTATTCAAGCTGTACAGTCACTACTTTACATTGTAGCAAAGTGTAATTTCTTCAGTGTTGTCACATGAAAAGATATAATAAAATATTTACAAAAATGGGAGGGGTGTACTGCCTTTTGTGAGATACTGTACCATGTGAGCTAATTTTTTGCCCCCTCTTACCTCATACTATTGCCCCAAGCAGATGCATGCTCTTTCAAGTGGCTTTAGACTACAGTCAATCATCACTGAGATTCCTACTTGTATATTGTTCTACAAGCTTTTGTAATGTGCATGGCCCAGCCTGCTATTTCTCAGGGCCACAGTATACTCCATCAACCTATTTTCTAACATTTTTAAGTGTAGCACACTCCTTAGCAAATTTTGTTTTTGCTTGTAATCAGCAGAGCATGGTTGTGATTGCTTTGGGCTGCTCTGGGTTCTGGAAGTTGCAGGTTTGACTGGTTCCCCTGTTTTCTGGAGATTTCCAGAATATAGTGAATAGGAGAGTCAAATAGGCATGGGCAGCCTAAATATTTTTGCAGCCTCAGGCAATCCCTTTAGAAGTGGGTCCAGATGGTGGTTTGGGGAGTGTATAAATAGTCTGGGGCCCCAGAGGCCAGGATTATTCCTTCCCTGAAGGAGAGGCTCCCAGTCAGGAGAGCAGCCTGCCTTCCTGCCCATCCAGCTGAAGGACAAAAACAAGGAGACAAGGAGAAATAACTTTTTAAATGACAATAACAATAAGACTATATGAGATTTTAGTGGTTGAGTTTACATACTGTATACTTAAGGCTATACCCAATCACATGCCATTAGAATAAAATAGTAGTTTTGTGGCACATGATTAGATGATTGAATTAAACATAGTTTATTCACTAAGCTAAGTAAACATTTTGCAAAGTAAAAAGTCTCTACTACTTTAGTACATTTACCCCCAAATGTAGAAAAAGTTTAGATATTTTGTTGCTCTAGGCACACCTGAACTGTAACACCTGAACCGGAAGAGTCAGTGAAGTGCGGGGAGAGATAGAGAAAGGACCGCTTTGTGGGGACCTTTCCAGATAGAGAGAGACTTTGCTGCGATACAGATCAGAGTTGCCCCAGGCAACCAAGAGTGAACAGACACCGATCCAGAGGGACCACTGCTGATATGTTGCTGGGTTTGGTGAGAGGCCCTTAACTTGTTGCTACCATTAGAAATTGAGCCCCTTAGGAATTAACTACACAGCAGCTTTACAGCTTTACTACTTTCAGAAGGCCTTTTTGACTGACCTCAAGAACTCCAACTGTGTTATTGGGCCCCAGCACTAGCCGGCTGAAGAGTCAGGACTAATGATTCATCTTTTCTGTTGCCAACCCATATCAATATGTTGAATTCCTCTACCACTAAACAGTCTTGTGTCTATTTTCTAGCATTTTCTTTGCTTGCAGTGGCTTCATTCAACCAGGTGTGCCAAGGGGCTAAGGTTGTTCTTGGAGTAGAGGTGCAGAACAGAGAACCCACAATTACCAAGCAGCTTTTTCGAGGGTAGCACTACACCAGGTGTTCTCTGATTGGACCAGATGTAGAGGTGAGGAAGTGACATTACAATCCCCACCTCATCCAATCAGAGACGCTTTGTTTCCATTGAGAAGGATACAAGATGTTCTGTGAACCACACCTGGGCCAACCGAGTGGCCCACTGTGGTTACTATGCAGCATGAACCCAAAAGACAGTGAGGATCACTGTAGTAGCTGCAACCACTACAAAAATTCTTTGCTTGCACAGCAGTCCCACAGGTATGACATATGCATGCTTACATTCAAGCTGGCCTAAGCAATACAACCCATACCTGGAGTTTAGCTTTAACTTTACAGCTCAACATACAAGAGAAAGAAAAGATTCACATTTTTCTGAACTATGCAGAGAATTTGACTACTCTCATTACTCTGTGAACTTCATATTGTTAGAGACAAAACAAAGCAAATAAGGTTGATAGCAGGTGTAAAGTGCCTTAATGTTGGGCCATTCCGATTCAGCAACGTTTTGGCAATTCCTTGTTGTGATGAGCCAAAAGGAATGGTGAAGTGGTGATAACCAGCAAGCTCCTTCACTACCTGGAAATGCTGAATTTAGCCACAAATTTCCAGAAGTAACCAAAACATGAAACATAAGATAAAAGAGATTATACTTACATGTAGAGGGTTTGTACTGAATCCTCTAACCCTTATACTCAAGCATTGGTCTTATGGTAAATGCAGCCCTGACTGTAGGGAGAATTCAGGACAGTAGAACTTTTTACAAATCAGAAGACTTATATTTCTAAACATTTTTCAAATTCCCTGAAGACGCTGAAGTTTATTTTAATGAGCAAAATCATAAGTCCACTATTTAATATTTAAGCAGGAGCTGTCTGTGCTTGAAAGAGCCATCTTATTAAAGTCACCAGTTTGGCTGCTGATTCGGCTCTGCATTATAATGGCTGGAGCCTCACATGAAACTCTCCAGTGGGTGAAAGAGAAGTATTCTAAGGATTAGCAAATTATACACAAGGGACGATCGGTGCTGTCACAGCAGCTTAGCAGTTTTAAACCCAAAACCAAAAATGTAATATATTGAGGCTTACTAGGTGTAGATGTAGTGGCTGCATCAGTTTTCTTTTCTTTAGCTTTTTTCCCTCTGTTTTCCCGGGTGATCTGGCCAGCATAGGTGTGCGCAGCCTATTGCATTAGGGTGTGCACCCCATAGCTCAAACACACATGTTTTTCACTGGTCAGTGAATGAATGGGAAAATGCTCTGTGCTGAGCGGGTTCCTGTTCATTTACAAATGGAAGCAAATTAAATGCAGTTTAATATGCTTCAATTAATGAATGAACGCCGTGAGTGTGTTTACTGTGGTCATTTAGAAAAGGAATGGTCTGGTAAATGACATATTGACTAGCCGTTTCCCCCACTCTCCATCCTGAAACATCCCCTGCAGTAGCAGGGGGGAGAGGAGAGAAGAAGAGGAAAGCCAGCAGCACTGTGTGGGGGAAGGGGGGGGGGGGCAAAACGGGGAGAAGCCCAGGCAGTAGGAGAAGTCACCACCGCACAGAGTGATTAGGCACACCCCCTGTGCACGCCTATGCTAGCCAGTAACACGCCTCCTGTATTAAAATGCCTCCACTATGGATAAAGAAGCAGAGGGGCACGTTTAGACAGCAGCACTGTGAGTCGGGGGGGGGGGGGGGAGTGTTAAATGTTAAATTGAACCATATAATATGACAGCTTAAATGCCCAACGAAAACCAAATAAAGGTATAAGCTATCCCAAGCGCTTCAAATGAGGACCACTCACCAATAAATAAATTGGCTATGCAGCTACTTAACTAAAACATATGGAGAAAGATATATAATAGATAGATACTCAGCAATATCCCTATATATATATAGTAGCGCAAACTTGTCAAGAAGCAAGTGCCAAAAAAAATACTGTGCCCACTGCACAAAAGTCCGAAATGCAATAAATGTCACATAGGCAGCAGGAAAAAGTTCAGAAATGACTCAAACAGTCCATAATCCTTCACTCTATCTCCTGGGATGATAATGTACGAAGACGTGTTTCTCAAAAGGATCACCACCACCACCGTGCTCCAAGGGGGGAGGAGAATTGCCCACTCACCAGATGCTGTGGCCCAACCCACTTTCGTGTTTGAGCATTCAGGCTTATAATGATGGTCACTGGTCCAGAGTATCCACAACAGGAATCGCACCAGCGCAGTCAAAAAAAGCTCAGCAGCATATGGGGAGGAGAGAACATAATCCCAATAGCGTGATACCGTTTAAAAGGGTTTTATTAAATAAAAATAAAACATAAGGTAACACACTCACATGTCTTGTATGTCATCAAACGCAAAAAAACAGTCACGAATAGGAGAGGGATGCCCTTCGGGAGATGATGTCCAGGCTCCACGCCGTGGACGCCGCGCCTTCTGGGTAATCTGAACTCCTCTTACACAGCCTGGTTACACCGCCTGGTCACGCCCCGACGCGTTTCGTGATTTCCACTTCTTCCCCGGGAGCGTGACCACGGCGGCTTGGCGGTAACCTTAAATACCCATGCCCATCAACCCACAGGGCGGGGCCAGGGTTGACATCATCGGCCATTGGTGGTTGCTCAGGTGTGTCAACCAATCACAGACTAGATTTACAGGATCACTTCCTCTCAATTCACTAATCTCTATGGTACATGGTACCCTATAACCCGGAAGTAGGGTGGTGCCGAGGTTCACACCATCGGTTATTGGTGGATGCCTGTAGAATACTGGCCAATAGCAGGCTAAGACAGCACAGTAACCCTCTATCTCGCCACTATTCACTACAATGGGCCGTCCTACGACCCGGAAGTATAGCACACCGGAAGTTAATTGCACCCTTATGCTGAAAGCAAAAAGACACCAACCACTCAACCACCAATGGACCGATAGTATCCATACAAAATCGCTAGTGTATATACATACTTAAAACGCTGTAAATTACATCACTTTCCATTGGTAGTGACGATCGTGCTCTGACCAATCATAGTGATTCAGCTTTACGCCCAATCAGCTAAAACTTCCTCCTTAATTGACATATGACCCGGAACAATAATAGCACGGATTCCCGGCCGGATGTAAGGTCTTCATGACCCGGAAGAATAATAACATAGAGTCCCGGCCGGATGTATGGACTCCACCCACCAGGAAGACCAAGAAGTTATTTATGTGTACTCAGTACACTATGCACAACAGCGCCATCTACCAATGGAAGTGTAACAGTGTAAGGAAAATTTGTATGGAAGTTTAATCCATATACCAAAAATATCATAATAATAAACAAAAACATGTCACACCAGAAAAAAGAACACGAATCTATTGGAAACTAATAGGCAAAACTAAATATATAAATAAGTAAAATCATTAAAATATTTAAAATAACCCTAAGCCCATAACCAACGCTAGACAGCATGAGTCACAAGCCTAGGGACATTTGTGTGTGCGGACACTTTGGGGGATCACGGTCCTCCCAACGCACATCATCCAAAGATGAAAGATCAAATAACAAAAAAGATCAAGTATAAAATAATATAATATAGAGTTGGGAACTAAAATCAATGATCACTAATAAAACAATTTAAATCCAACTCTATATTTAATCCTACAGGGCTCAAAGATTGGGTCTGGAATATCCATTTTGTTTCGCACTTTGATAGTTCCCTAACCCAATTGGCACCCCTCCACGGGGGTGTCACCCGCTCGACACCCCAGAATTGTAAACAACTGGGGTCCCGTTGGTGATGTGAACGGAAATGGGCTGGGACACTGTGCTCTGTTTTGCCCTTAATAATATTGCTGATGTGCTCCCCAACTCTAATTGTCAAAGTGCGTTTAGTTCGTCCTATATAAATGATTTTGCAGGGACACATTAAAGCATACACCACATGCGTGGTATCACATGTGATGAAATGCCTAATGTCGAAACTCTTGTCAATTGCTGCAACATAAAAGGACTCACGTCTCCTCTGATTTTGGGGGGTATACGAACATGACTTACATCTCCCACATTTGTGAAACCCTCGTCTACCCGGAAAGAAGGAAGTATCCGGGGGATTAAGGATCTTCTTCACCACCCTGTCCCCAAAGCTCGGGGCCCTACGGTAAATGAAGGATGGAACATCGGGCAACACAGGTCCCAATACGGCATCCATCTGCAAGATGTTCCAATGGGTTTTGAAGATGGCTTCTACTTTTTTGTGGTCCTCACAGTAATCAGACAAAAAACTCCATTGTTTATCGTCAGATCCATTTGTGGGTCTCGTCACGTTCTGCAAGCATGCAGCTCGAGGGATATCCAGAATATTTTCAATCTCTTTCTCAAGACATTGTTCGTCATATCCCTTTTGGATAAACCTCTCCTTAAGAACATTGGTTTGGGCGATATAGTCTTCTTCAAATGTACAGTTCCGTCGTACTCGCATGAACTGGCCACGCGGTATATTACGCAGCCAGTTCGGGTGATGTCCACTTTGAATAGACAGGTAACTGTTTCTATCTGTAGACTTGAAGAAGACAGACGTAGTTAGTCTGCCCGAACCCTTCTTTATATTTACGTCCAAGAAGTGGATATCCGTTAAACTCCAATTGAACTTGGGTTTGATGTTATTTGTATTAGTATTCAAATAGCTCATGAAGTTCAATAATGAGGACTCTGTGTCGTTCCATACAAAAATAATATCGTCTATGAATCGACGATAGAAAAGGAGTTCTGGTCTCTCCCTACAAAATACATGTTTGTCCTCCCACTCTGCCATAAAAAGGTTGGCGAGACTGGGAGCGAATTTCGCTCCCATGCCACACCTTTCTTCTGGCTGTAGAAGGACTGATTATACCAGAAATAGTTATGCCCTAGACAAAAGTCCAGGGCATTCCGGATAAACAACTTCTGGTTATGTGGTAAATCATCCCTCTTACTCAGGGCCCAATTAAGGGCCAATAGAGCATCATCATGTTGGATGATGGTGTAGAGGGATGACACGTCCGCCGTTACTAAGAAAGCGGACGAGTCATCCCCCAAGACCACATCATCCAACGATATAAGCAGGTCCTTAGTGTCTTTAAGGTAAGCCCTTGTAGTTACGACACTGGGTTGGAGGAAGGTGTCCAAATATTGGCCCAACCTAGCACACACCGACCCTATCCCGTTAACTATCGGGCGGGGCGGTGGGCAATTCGGATCCTTGTGGACCTTAGGTAGCGTGTACACTATCGGTATTCTGCACGCACTCGGGACCAGGTATTGTTTCTCTTTTTTTGTTAGCACATGGTTTTTGTACCCCTGGTCTACCAAAACTCTGAGGTCACTTTCAAAATCACTAGTTGGATCCATTGACAACAGTACATACGTGGTTTCATCTGCCAACATACCCTGTATTTGTTGGTGATAAAACTCTGGATCCATTATCACCACTCCCCCACCCTTGTCGGCGGGTCGGATGATAATGTCTATCCTTTGTTCAAGGGATTCCAGCCCCTCCTGTATGTGTCTACTTTTGTTCTTAACAGAATGATCAATCGGTAGGTGCTGGAGGTCTTTCAGAACTAAACTTTTGAATATTTCAACTGCCTGGTTGTTTCTAACCGGGGGATTCCATATGGACTTGTTTCTCAAACCACTATTCACCGCCATACCAGAATAAGTATTACTCACGGAATTAATGGGGTTACTAATAAGGTATTTCTTGATGTTAAGTTTGCGTATGTACTTATGTGTGTCAATATAAGTACTAAATTTGTTAAGGGTCCGTTTAGGGGCACACTTCAGGCCCTGGTCCAGTATATGGAGTTCTTTGTCTGTTAGAGTGACAGAGCTAATATTGTAAATGCCCTGTCCTCTCATTCCCTCTTTCTTTTTCTGGCGTTGTATTCGCCGTCCCGCTCTGACTCCTCGTTGTTGCTTGGATACTGATTTGGGTTGGGGTTTGGGTTTCCCCAATGTTCCCCTTGACGTCCCTGGGGTTGGGGTCGACTCTTCCCCCTCCCCCTGCCCCTGCCTCTCCCTAAAAAAGGTTGTCGGCGTGGGGTCCCATCTCCGGTTGCATCCTGTCCCACTAATGGTTGGTAGTAATTGTGTGTATTCACATAATTAGGCTGGGGATAGCCTCTAGTGCCTCCCCTTTGGTTTCCACGGGACCTACCACGTTGTTTATGGTGTCCCTTCCTTGGGGGTCCCGTCCACTGGGGTATTTCAAACGGGGTTTGGGGTCTAGTTGGAAACCTATTCACCACATTCGGTGTCCTGGGTTCATCTCCCTGTTCCATTGTTCCCGATGGAGCTCCGGATGCTCCCACTTCGGGGACTACGGGAACTGGCGGAACTGTTCCATATAAAGAGGGTTCAGCCTGCCAACAATAAACCTGATTTGTTTTGAAATCTTTAAGATCCCTGTTGAATTTTTTAACTTTCTTTAATTGTGTCTCCTTATCAATCAATAAATTGAACCAGTTCCAAATTGTCTCCTGTAACTGCTACAGTGCGGTCCCGCTTTACTGGATCACGTATATATACGTTATGCAGCATTTCTGGGTAGGGAGCATGGGTAGATTACAGTGTCATTTAGTCTTTTTCCACCCAGTGTCAGTTAGTGTTAGATTTTCCGCAGCACTATCACAGTCCCACTATATAATATAAAAAAATTCCAGTATACTGTATATACCATACAGTAGTTTGTAGACACTATAAATTTCATGCAAACCAATTAATATATGCTTTTTGGGATTTTTTTTTTACCAACGACTAGTAGGAGAATACATTATGGGCTAAATTTATGAAGAAATTTGAGTTTTAAAATGTTTTATTTGATATGTTTAATAGCAGTGGGGATTAAATACCACCAAAAGAAAGCATAATTGTGTAAATAAATTCATATACATTTTGTTTGGGTACACTGTTGCATAACTGTGCAATTACTAGTTAAAGTAGCGCAATTCTAAATAGCAAAAAAAATAGTCATGAAGGGGTTAAAACCTTCTAAGAGCATAAGTGGTTAGATACACTGATACACTGATAAACTGAAACCAAAGGCCAAAGGTTTTACATTCGGGGTCGTCAACCCTTTATTGCGATCTACCCGTCGACCACAGCCAGTTGACGGGTAGATAGAGTCTCTGCATTGCCGACCCTGGACTAAACTGCGTCTCCCCAGTGCTGTCAGAGTAAAAGCTGGAGGGAGCAGAGTCAGAAGTTCTGGAGCAGGGAGGAGAGAGCCATGCGAAGCAGGGGAGAAGAGAGCCTGGAGGAAGGCGCAGGGGAGGAGAGAGCCGGGCGGGCAGAGCAGGGGAGGAGACTTGCTTTAAAACTGAGCTTCCTATGTCAATAAAGCTGCAGGTGTGGGTTCACTGAAGTTCCGGAGCAGGGAAGGCGAGAGCTGGGCGAAGCAGGGAAGGAGAGGGCCGGGCGAAGCAGGAAAGAAGATAGCTGGGTGAAGCAAGGAAGGAGAGAGGTGGGAGAAGGGGAGGAGAGAGCCAAGCAGAGCAGGGAAGGAGAGAGCCGGGCGAAGCAGGGAAGGAGAGAGCCGGGCGGAGCAGAGAAGGAGAGAGGTGGGAGGAGCAGAAAATCAGAGAGCAGGGCAGAGCAGGAAGGAGAGAACCGAGCAAAGCAGGGGAGGAGAGAGACAGGTGAAACAGGGGAGGAGAGAGCTGGGCGGAGCAGGGAAGGAGAGAAGTGGGAGGAGCAGGGAAGAAGAGAGCCTGGCAGAGCAGGGAAGGAGAGAGACAGGTGAGACAGGGAAGGAGAGAGGTGGGAGGAAAAGGGAAGGAGAGAGCTGGGCAGAGCAGGGAAGGAGAGAGGTGGGAGAAGTAGCATAGACTTGCTCTTGCACTAAACTACCTCTCTCAATGAAGCTGCAGGTGTGGGTTCAAGTGTTTCTTTAAAGAGATTACATAGTTGAAACAGGGATGTGAACGATAAGTATTAATCAAAATTGTAAAATATTGTAAAATAAATTAATCATTTATTGAACCGTGCATGGCCACCATTAGATTTACTTAAATAATAATAATTAATAGTAATATAAGCACCTACCTAAACTGTCCAATTAATGTGTATTTAATCTGTCAACTACACATTTATTGGTAGGTCAAAAGGAGATTGTACAATCACACTGGATAGTACGTGGTGAACTTTAGGAGTTCTGCAGACTAATATCTTGAATGATATCAATTCCCCATCCATACTAAACAGTGTGGATGGAGGAATCTCCCACTGCCGGCTGATTAGATGCAGCTGCTGTTCGGCTGATGGTTGTCCATCTGGCTTCCCTCATAGTGAAAAAATATTCAACAGATCGACTTCTGTACAACTGCCATGTCAGCTCAGATAAGCATGTGGGTGGGGCCTACTCGCCTTGTAGATGGGAACTACGCCAGGTTGTGAGGCTGGGGCTAAACCACCCCGCTAATGGGGACCACTCTGTGGATGTGCTTACTAGTGCCTGGGACCAGCCAGGACTGGGGTCATGCGAAGATCAGCATTAGGTGGCACCCCGTACTTAAAAGTGAGCTGTCCACCTTGCACAGTAACCAGAGATGTATAGTAACGAAGTAGAACTACTTAAGTACTGTACTTAAGTACCGAAATGCGGTATCTGTACTTTCCTAGAGTAGAATTTTTTTCTCCTACTTCTACTTTTACTTCACTACATTTTTTCGATGATTTCGATACTTCTACTCAAGTATTTTTTTTTTGTGCTGCATAGTTACTCCTTACTTTTAAAAAAATTACCACTGCCAGAACAGTAGATGGCAGGTTGCATAAAGCTCAAAAAAATGTGTATAATGTCATTTGTAAATCAGCGCATACGAAAATAAAGGCTGTGTAATAAAAGCTGCTATACCAAATCTTTCCAATAAAAAGAAAATATGAAACAAACAAATAAATGGTGCTACAGCGCTTAAAGTGCATCAAGAAACTACTAACAAACACAGGTTAATCATTTGAATAAATCATTTGAAATAATAAAAACAATATGATGTTCAAACTTTTGACTTCTTTCTTTAATAACTACATAACACAGTACTTGTACTTCTACTTTCAGTACTTGAGTAGAATTTTTTTTTCAAAACTACTGGTACTTTTTACTTTTAGTACTTAAGTAGCAAATTTTTTGAAAAAACTACTTGCAATACTTAAGTAAAAAAAATGTTGAATACTTTAGTACTTCTACTTAAGTAACTTTTTCTGCAAGCACTTCCACTTCTACTCAAGTCACTTTTTGATCGAGCACTTGTACTTTTACTCAAGTAGAAATTTCGAGTACTTTATACAAGTCTGACAGTAACACATAAACATACAAATGTAGCATTTTAAGGGACACACCGCTGAGCCTGTGTCCCACTTCACCAGCCTAGCTCTCCTGACACCTCACTTCCAGTGGCAGATCAGAGATCCTGCCATGTACTAAGCCCAGACCTTTACAATTGCACAACTAACTCCAAACTCTCCAGTACCTGCGGCTACATTCATAGAGTCTCGATTGCTGTGGTCCCAACTGATGTGAGGCACCAACCGCTAGAAAGAGAGTAAGAGCATTGAGCCCCTTGCTACCAGAGGACCCGTCACCCATGCTAGGTACCACTTTTCCGCTGGCTGGCTGCTATAGCATTCCCAAATGAAAACACTATGTATCACTCCTGCGCTCAGTTGTTGAGATTGGGTGTAAGTGTATGTGTCTCTCTCTCTCTTTTCTGCTTGCCCGACTGTTGCATGTGATGCCAAAGGTCTTGCTGCCCACACAGGACTTGTGGGCATCTTTGCAAGCACTGAAAGCAACAACAAAAGAAAGGGCGCACTGACCTTGGCTCTGAGGAAGAGGGCTTGGCCCACAAAATGGGTTAACCTTTGGATGCTATGAGGGCTTCTCAGGCCACTGGCTTAGCACTTGAGCTTGAGGTGGTCTCCTTGGTACCATTTTACTTGCCTATGCTTGCTAAGAGTTTGTAAGTAGATTACTTTTTAATTTTCAATAAAAATGGTTATGTTGGTAATGCACTAGGTAGGTGCGCCCTTTCTTTTGTTGTTGGTTTCAGTGTTATAGCTCTCCCACCAGTCCTGGTTACCCAAAGCAACTGCATGTAGACATGACTTCCCACAAACTCCTCTGTATTGTTAACTCTTCCTTGGTGGCACTCTTGCTTTTCCTCTTCATCCCCATTGATGTTACAGGCTCTGTACTTTTGATACGCCACGTACCTTAATGCACCCCTTCAATAAACTTCAGACCAGGCATGGAACAGTTAATGAAACTTTACTGAAGCTTCTTTGCCAGTACAAGTTAATATAGCACAGTCTCTCGCAATTCTTCATACACAATCCTAACACTCAGGCTTCCCATGTTCATACCATGCCCAAAGGAAAGTCCATTTAGCTCAGCTCCATTACTGGCAGAGTCCTGGTTTCATTTGCTCCAGTAGGACTACATGGTGCAGCAGTATTTTCTCTGTAATCCCATGTGGAAGAGTGCTCTTGCTCTCAGCCCTCCCATTGTATTTATCTGGCTTACAACAGGGGGCAGGACCCCAGAAAACCCAGGAAAGATCTGAGACAGAGTTAACCCCTTCCCATCCTGGGAAGCCTGAACTAACTTAATAACTGCACAGTGCAATTAATATGACAGCAGAAAAACATTCAATGGTACCCCATAAGCACTTGGCTTACAAGCGCTGACGACTATGTAGCTGACTAATCTATTGGCTGTTTCAGGCTTCATTAACATGACCTCACAGCATGCAGAGCCTGCACGATGACATTCCTGGGACTCAATGCCTGTTGTGTTCAGCTGCATATTGAGATGCATTAGAAGAGGCGGATGTATGCAGATGTGCCCCAAGAGCTGCATAAAGCACTTGCATGCGCACTGGCGTATGCTCTGAATGCAGGCTGTGTGCATTTAGAGTTTACATAAGTGTGCACGTGGGTGCTTTAAGCAAACCCTGGCACACAACAGCCTCCCCTTCTAATGCATCCGAATGGCCAGATGCATCCGGCAGCAGTGGGTCCCAGGAATGTCATTACGCAAACTCTGCACAGAATATGGTCCTGAATTGCTACGTACATAAAGCCAAAAATGTTAAAGTTTATTCTGCCACAATGCAATTAAAAATGATACAGATGTTTGGTGTCACTTATGTAAAACTGAAAAAGTTTCACAAATGTAAAACTGAAAAATGTATTGCTTACATAGATCGGGACTCCTTGACAATGCCTTCATCTGCTTTCATTGGCGCTATCTTTGTTTAAAGCTAGCAACACTTTATACAATTGCCTTGTACAAATTTTTTTTAGATTTACCAAAACCATATAATACGAGGTCAAACTTAAATACTTTCAAATTGTATGGAATCAGGCAGGCCCTTGCACTACATAGCTGAAGGTAAATCTAAAGAAAATTTAACAAAAAGAAATGTATAATGTAAATGTGTAGCCAGGGTGGATTTGATTTAAATAAAGTCGATTTAAATCATGATTTAAATCACTAGAAAAAAGGCTTGATTCAAATCATAATTTTTAAAGAGTAACTGTCATCTCTGTCCTGCAGCGGCTCCTCCTCAGACCTGCTGTTAACTCGCCGACAGTGACATAACAAGGTGAGGGATGTGGCGGTAGCAGGTGAGTGGATGCCCGCTAACAGGCTCTGCTATGATGGACCTGAAATGACAGGTGCTCTTTGAATATAAGGACTCATTCATGCTGAAAGTTAGTGTGAAATTGTGTGAGTGCATCAATGCAGTGCATTTTATCTCAGCTTGCAGAGCTTGGATTCATTGAACGAGTTTACGAAAAATTTTAAATATTGCAGAATATACAGTCTAATGCTATATAACTAAGCTCCATTTCATGCTGAATAATCTAAATTATTATATGTATCCTTAATAGAAAACTGTCTTTAGATAGATGTTTACTCTAAAAGCATTTTATTAAAATAAATTTGATAACATTTAAAAAAATCAGATTTAAATATAAAATTATTATTATTTTTTTTTTTTAATCATCGATTTTTATCCATCCTGTGTGTAGCTAGCTTATAAATCCTCCAGAGTCAGCATCTATTTCCAGGATTGAGATGTTGGCTCAAAGATAACACAATCATAAAAAACCCTGATACCTATGCAGCTATAGGCTGTTTTTATAAATGTTAGACACAGATCAGTCCCCACTGCACACTCTTACCTGCTGCAAAGTTACAAAGTTGCAGTATTAGATTGTAAGCTCTTATGAGCAGGGCCCTCTTGTATTTTATTGTATTGTAACTGTACTGTCTCCCTTTTATATAGTAAAGCGCTGCATAACCTGTTTGTTCTATATACATCCTCTATAATAATAATAATATGATCATGGCAAAGAAGAGACTGAGAAAATGCTTCTTCCTGTCTGCAGCAGACCTATGACGTCATCCTCCTAAATTCCACCTAGGCAAAGTCATTGGACTGCTTTTTAACAATAGACAGGAAAGATTTATGAAATAATACAGTTGCTGTATATTGATATCAGCTGTATAGCATGTCAGGAGTTCCTTTTGCAGATTTGTAAAGCTACTGAGAAGTCACATAGTTACATAGTTGGTCAGGTTGAAAAAAGACACAAGTCCATCTGGCTCAACCAATAAAAAACAAAAAACAGTATTGAAAACCCAACCATACAATCCCATATACACAATCCTATACCCGCAGTTGATCCAGAGGAAGGCGTAAAACCCCCGGCAAAGCATGATCCAATTTGCTACAGTAGGGGAAAAAATTCCTTCCTGATCCCCCGAGAGGCAAATCGGATATTCCCTGGATCAACTTTACCTATAAATATTAGTACCCACTTACTGTATATTATGTACGCCTAGGAAAGGGCTTTTTTTTAAAGCAATCTAGCGAGCTAGCCAGAACCACCTCTGGACATTTTCGCAGCTCTTACAGTGAAGAAACCTTTCCGTATTTGGAGACAAAATCTGTTTTCCTCTAGACATAAGTCCACTTTAACGCAGCTGAGAAAACTGTATAATCCATTTTAGCAATCACATTTTGTTGGAAAATACCAAGTGATGAAAATATTGCACTTTGTTTTGATAGCAGAATGTACTCCTTTTCTCTCTACACTCAGGGACGGTTATTATTGTAAGTAGGTTAATGTGTTTCATGGGGTACAGTTATATTTTCATTGTCCACGGGTGGCTGGCATAGAGGAGCATGTTGGGTTTGGTGGTGCGTCTTTCACATCAGGCTCCAGTCTGTGACAGTATGTGTTTAGTCATCTATTCGTCAGAAGGATTTGGCTTAACACGGAAGATCTTATGTACTGTGCTCTTTTATAGGCAAGCAAAGGGCAATCTGTCATGACAATATTTGATTCAGTTTAATGTGATGGAACGTCTGTTGATATAAAAATGATTATTTTTACTCACTGTAGCTGGAAATCTGGGTGTTGCACGGTTACTGTTATTAGAACATCCACTTAAAAGCATTGAGTGCTATCGTTTTTCCATGTTGTTGGTGACTCTTCATAGAAGAAAAGAAATGTGCTATGTGTTTGTACTCGCTTCTCTGTCCATCCACAAAAATAATAATATCCAATGGGGACACTAGTTCTGGTGACCCTGGTGACAACCAGGGATCTCTACACTTTGGAGGGATTTCCTGTCACTTCCTGTCACACGCAGCCTATTGCGTTAGGGTGTACACCCCAGAGCACAAACACACATGCTTGTATATCAGCAGAGCAGTGGATGGTCTCAGTGGAGCAAATATTGGTGCCAGTAGGGCAGTAGACGGCATCAGTAGTTTTTTATTTTTATCATCTTTTAAAGTATTTTTTACAATATAATTTGTTTCATTTATTTTTTACAATATTCTTTTTTTATTACTCTTTTTTAGGAGCCCCGTTAGAGGGCATTGGTGATTTATCAAGGGTATAAACAGACCCCTAATGTCTCACTTTTGAGGCAGAGAAATAAAACTGAGGGCAGAGAATCCCCTTTCCTTTTCTCTGCAGCCTGCAGTAAACACAGTTTACTATGCTTCAGTTAAGAATGAAGACAGGAGCAATCAGTACAGATCACTCACTGTTATCATTCAGAAAAGGAAGGGCCGGTTAATTAAATATTTACCAGCCCATTCCCTGCTTCTGAGAGGAGCTACAGGGGGGGAGACAGGAAGCCGGAGGAATCTGCACCGCACAAGGTGATTAGGGGGTGCCCAGGCTGTCCCCAGGCTGTCCGCATGCCTATGCTTCCTGTTTTGGCTATGGGACAGGAAGTGAAGGGACACAGATGGTAAAAAAACATTACAGAGGTTAAGCCCTCCCTTACTCTATCCAAAATGAAGAGAAGTTGGATAGTCTTCAGTGGAGGAAAGGTCTGATAATGAGCAACTAATAAATTACTTTAAAGGGAATGAACAGTCTTTTCATTTTATAAATAGTAAATACTTGAGTTTGAGTTAATATCAGCATCTTACAATCTTCTTACAATCTTCAATATAGAAAAGACCAGACTGGGAGAAGGAGGGGCAGCACAACGAGCCAATCAGTTGTGCTGCAGTGCTCACGTACAGTGGTGTATTTAGGATTTGTGCTGCCCTAGGCCTGACAAAATGTGGACACCCCTAATTTAAATATGACCCACCCTTCCTGTAAAGGCCACACCCTTTCCTGTTTATGACCCGCCCTGTCATCTGTAAACCACAGACCACAACCACAGTCTATCATTGCCCATCAGTGCCCATCAGTGCAGCCTCATCAGTTCCCATAAGTTCAGCTTCATCAGTGCCCATCAGTGCATTGTTGGCCAAGATACAGCACTGCTCACGTACCAGCAAGGAATATGCCGATAGAAGGAAAGATTTGTGCTGTGTGGTAGAGCTGTGTAAATCTCATAACTAGACAGACAAAAGTACAAATCATTTGACAATGCAACTCCCTTAAAAGTTAATAATCTGTGTATTTAGCTGTTTGCCTGGAGTTCGGCTTTAAACATGTGAGAGATTAGCTCTCATGGTTAATATGTGTTTATTAAAACCAATGTTTTATTGCATGATTTGTAAGAATGTATATGCAAGCTCTGGTTCCTCCTTTGTGGTGCTACAAATTGGTTATGCTTTACTGCTCCTGCTCATAATGAAGAGCCTGGTGCACACAATGAGATTATCGTACGTTTTTTGATGCATGCTAGTCTGATATCGAGAATGAAGAGGTTACTCAATGACTTTAAATTCTCGTACCACAGCATACAACTTCGGAAGAGAGGTAATGTGTTGAATTGTCTAGTAATGTATTAGTTTATTTTCGAGCATGTGTAGTCTTGCACAAACGATTTTTTTCAGATGAAAACAGTACCAATTGAACCAAAATCAAACGCTGTATTCACTTACGTTAACAATTTTATAGTCTGCACATTCGGGTTTTGTCTTTCCAAAAGTCGGAAGTTGGCTGTCGAAAGCACTATACCTACGATCAGATAATTGGTCGATCATTTGTTGTACAAAATGTTACTTCAGTTTTCTTATCATGTGTACGGGCCTTAAGTCTGTGAGCCATCTGTCTAAAAAACAATGCCCTCCCAAGGTGGCTAAAATTGCATCTGTATCGTAGCGCGATTTCAAAGCCTCACTGGTGTGAACTGTTGGCTTACAGTTCTTCAAAATTGTAAAGAAACTGTAATAATTTTTCATTAGTCTAAAAAAACTGCCACATGACACTAAAAATGGGTATTTGTCATTGGTAATTGTAGTTGGTATCGGCGAATACTTGAGAAAAAGTATCCGTACTTAACAATGGTGCTTACTGCTTACCTAGCTTCCCTCGATGGGTACCCAACAGTAGCTTAAACCATAGAATACAGAAAAGAGTGTCAGTTCAAAATCATATATAAAAGAGTCCAAGATAATTTTAGTTGTTAATAAAAAATAGTTGTGTAAACATAGCCAATACGGGAGAAAACATTGACTTTACAGATCTATATTAGAACCGGTATTGAATGCTGCTCCTGGAAGAACAACTAGACAGCGGTTGCTGAGCAGCAATGGAGCTATGTAGCCATGAAGTAATGTAGCTCAATTAAAGTCAAATATTTATGTGCATGGGTAATACAAGATAATGGGTTCCTTGGGTTCTTCTTCCACCGTGGAGGATGCATGGAAGTACCAGGAGTCTTTTTCATACATGTTGCGTGAGAGTGTAGGAAAACACAAGACTACCCCGAAAAAACTGGACTGTGAACTTCCAACCATTTCTTATACCATTCTCTACCCACTGCATACTGACAATACTGTTATTCTCCTTCTTCTTCCTTCCCAACATAGTGAGCCTAATAGCCCAGACATATGGGGTAGATAAATTAGAATATACCATGAAGTCTTGGCTTTCCATTTTTTTTATTTTTCTGCTAGCTCTGCAACTGGTAATGTCACAGACTAACAGAAGCAGAATGTTTTAGGGCACTGGTGCCCAACCAGGGGTCCATGGGCTACATGTAGCCCTTTGCTACTTACCCCAGTCCTATGTATTGAGAGTGGAACCATTGATTTGTAAAAGGGTAATACCATTGATTTCTACTAGCCTCATGTGATATTGGCAAAAATGATCTTGCCATCAGCTACATTTCTCTGTGCAAACCCTCAGTTTTACTCCTTTAACTGCTTAGGTACATATTGCTTAACCACTTAAGCCCCGGAGGATTTGGCTGCTAAACGACCAGGGGGTATTTTGCGATTCGGCACTGCGTGATTTTAACGGACAATTGCGCGGTCGTGCGACGCTGTACCTAAACGAATTTGGCGTCCTTTTTTTCCCACAAACAGAGCTTTCTTTTGGCGGTATTTGATCACCTGTGCGATTTTTTGATCACGCGCTATAAACAAAAAAAGAGCGTCAATTTTGCAAAAATAGCAATATTTTTCCCTTTTTTTTATATGAAATTCCCCCAAAAAAAAATGTAAAAATCAAAATTTTTTAACATTTTCGGCCAATTTGTTTTATGCTACCTATGTTTGGTAAAAAAAATCGCAAAAAGCGTATTTTGATTGGTTTGCGCAAAAGTTATTGCGTTTACTGACTAAGGGAAAGATTTTTGTCATTTTTGTTGTTTTTTTTTTTAACGCGTAATGGCGGCGATCTGCGATTTTTTTTGCGGTACTGCGACATTGCGGTGGACAGATCGGACCCTTGACTGACATTTTTGACACTTTTGGGGTTACCAGTGACATTTCTACAGTAATCAGTGCTATATATATGCACTGTTACTGTAAAAATACACTGGTAGTGAAGGGGTTAACTTTATTTGAGAGGGAGGGGCTGTGTGTGTCCCTAGGGGCGTGATTCTTACTGTGATTGGCTGTGGCTTCAGCTGTATGCAGAGTGATCAACGAATCTACATAGTAGATCCATATGATCAGCTCTCATACAGAGGGGAGTATGACAGGCAGCTTGTTTACACAAGCTGCCTGACTTTCTCCCTCTCCCCCGCCGATCGCAGAGTGGCCGGCGGACATCGGGTCCGCCGGTCACACGCGCGGGGGGGTCCGTGACCACGCGGGAGCGCGCCTCCGGCGGCGCGCGCTCGCTCCCTAGACCCTCACAAGCTAGTGACGTAGCCCTACGTCACTTTGCCTGTGAGGGGCTGACCGCCGACGTAGATCGGCGTGCGGCGGTCGGCAAGTGGTTAACATTTATTGCATAATTATTTGTTTGGAGGGTAAATTATTATTTTTTTTATTTGTTTTTAGTATATGTGTATTTTCTTTTTCTTGTGTATTTGAAAATAGCTGAATTCCTGGCAAACAGCTAGATATATAGTTTAAATTTTTTTTCCTGGCAAAGGATTTGTACTACTGTTTGTTCGTTCCTGAGATTTACACAGCCTTGCCAGACAGCAAGCCCAGCTGGTGCTCTGAATTTTCTTTGCTCCTGTTGGACGTGCCTCAGTTGTGTATTAAAAATATCCATAGAAATGTAATACCTGCAAAGAAGGAAAGGAATACTTACCTCTTCTGCTAACTGGACCACTGAACACTGCTCTGATGCTACCGTGTTTCTCCAAAAATAAGACTGGGTCTTATATTAATTTTGGCTACAAAAAACACTATAGGGCTTATTTTCAGGGGATGTCTTATTTATTTACGGTATGTACAATGACGATCTTAAAGTGATTGTAACCCTAAAATTAATAAATATCCTGATCCTTTAATGCATGATAGGCAGCACAGTGCTCGTGCTGTGTTATTTAGCCCTCTCTATGTTCTAAGAAACCTGGAATAAAACAATAAAATGTTAAAAAAAGTTCTCTCCCCCGTCAGCACAGGAGTCAGCATTATGACATTCTGTAATCCCAGAAATAAACCTTGGATCATTGTAAAATTATGTAATTGATTTTGTAAAAAGAATATGTAATGTGCAGTGTGTCTCCCTTTTGTAACTTTATTGTGGAAAACCTACCGTTAGTTCACCGGTAACGGTCTTTTCTTACGAGCCTTTCCAGGATGGCCAACATGAGAGATGATAGGCTCCTCCTACCGGAAACACAATCAATTAAGCACATTTAAAAGGCCCCACCTTCCCCTCTAGCCCCAGCTGTAATAGAGTAACTTCCAACAACCAAAGTTTTTGAGGGAAATGTTTTAGACAATATTATAGGTATTATCACTTACACTCATGCATAACATTATGCACCCCTTTAAGATAGGGTGGGTAGGCGGGCCGTCCTGGAAAGGCTCGTAAGAAAAGACCGTTACCGGTGAACTAACGGTAGGTTTTCTCTCCTCACCTTTCCAGGACGGCCAACATGAGAGGATAATAGAGACCTGCCTACCTTAGGGTGGGACCACTGCCTGCAAGACTTTTCGGCCAAAGGCTATGTCTTGTTGAGACAGTATGTCAATGCAGTAATGCTTCAGGAAGGTGTCATGACTAGAACAGGTGGCTGCAGTGCGGATTTGTTCCCATGAGGCTCCTGCCTTCTCAGCCCAGGATGTGGCGATGTCTCTTGTTGAGTGCGCTTTTATCTTGTTTGGAGCAGGAAGGCCTGACAATTCATAAGAAGTGGTAATTGCTTGCCTAATCCACCTTGCTAGTGAAGGTTTTGAAGCCTGCAAACATTTCCTAGGCCCAGAATGAAGGACCAGTAGACGGTTTGATCTCCTGAAAGCTTTTGTTCTTTCTAGATAGGTGAGAAGAGCTCTTCTCACATCTATACAATGGAAAGTTCTTTTCTTGTCATTTTTTGGTCTATCACAAAAGGAAGGTAGATTTATCTCCTGTGTCCTATGAAAGGAGGATGCTACCTTAGGTAAATATAAGGGATCTGGTTTTAGGACTATCCTATCTGGGAAGACCAACATAAAAGGCTCTTTAATAGACAGAGCCTGTAAATCACCTATTCTTCTAGCTGTAGTGATAGCTAAAAAAAGGTTATTTTTAAGGATAGAAACTTTAAAGAAATTTCTTTTATAGGTTCAAAAGGATCTTTAGATAATGTCTCTAAGACCTTATTTAGGTTCCAGGGAGGGAACCTGTCTTTAATAATAGGAGTAACTCTACTCCTGGCTAACAAAAATCTCTTAATTAGTGGATCTTTTGCCAAACTGGTGTCTAGAAAAACGGAAAGAGCTGCAATTTGTACCTTAAGGGTGTTAACTGCCACACCCTTGTCTACTCCATCTTGCAAAAATTCCAAAATAATTGGAGTAGAGGTAGAAGCAAAATTCTTTTGTTTCTGCCAGGTACTGAATCTTTTCCATATTTTAATGTCGATTTTTCTGGTGACAGTTTTTCTACTCAGTAAGAGTGTATCTATCACTCTATCTGAGCATCCCTTTGCTTTAAGCATTTTCCTTTCAGTAACCAGGGAGTCACTGGATGGGACTCTGGTTACTGATGTTGTACTAATCTCTGGGATATAAGGTCCGAGGGAACTGGTTGATGCCACCGGCGAGCCATGGGCATTCGTTTTTGGGATAGGGATCCTGCTCTTTGGGGAGGTCTGGGAATGGACCGAATTAAACTCCATCTTCGATACCTGATCCGTTTGTGGGATATTTCTGGAATGGGTATCAGAGGAGGGAAGACGTTGGCTGGTTTGTGTAGCCACTGTCTGTTTCTGATTTGGTTGGACCTCCACGGTTCCTTGTGCAAGGTTTTTATTTTTCTTGCCCAGAGGGGTTTTTGGAAGGACCTTAGTTCTTCTGCCAGGGGTTGACCCCCTGAAGTGGCTGGGATGCTTCCTGTATTCTTTTGAATCCTGATCTGGTAGTGTCTTTCCGTGGGTCTTGGTGCCACTAAAGAGTGGGAACAAGGCCCTTGTAAATACTGGGTTTTTGGTGCTGGCATGATTACCAGTAACTTCCCTAGTTTTTGAATCCTTGGAAGCATCTTGGGTTTTTCCCCTGCCTTTCTTTTGGGGGTGTGTATATGGGTTGTTCCTGGAGGGACTATAAGAGCAGTTTTTGTATTGTAGTCTATTTGCAGGGAGTTGAGGGAGAAAGGGGAGATTGTCACTTTTTTTGTTGGGAAAAAAAGATCCAGTCCATTCCCTATTATGACTGAAAAGTCATTTTTTGTCCCTAACGGCTGCGGTGGAGGAAGAAGGAAAGTTGTTTCTTGTCTTATCCCTCCGGAAGCTCCAACTTTTTGTAGCTTCTCTCCTATTTTGCTGCTTATTATCCCTAGGACCACGAAAACATTTTTTATTAATCTGTTTTGTTTTTGTGGGAAATTTAACCCCTTTTTCTGAGGACCTAGAAAGGACTTCATCAAGTCCTAAACCAAACAAGAGAGATCCCTCGAATGGAAGACCACAGAGCTTGGTCTTGGATGTGATGTGTCCTTCCCATTCCTTAAGCCAAATGGCCCTTCTGGCCGAGTTCATAAGTGCCCCTGTTTTTGCAGTGGCTTCCACTGATTCTACTCCTGCATCTGCTAGATATGCTACTGCCTTGGCAATTGTTGCCAGGGCGTCTTGGATATCCTGGGTTTTTAGTTGAGTAAAACTTCTATTTAACCTCTCGACCCAGGAGAAGGCATTTCTAGCGACACAGGCAGCTGCTAGGGCTGTCCCCATTGCTTTAGCATTGGAATCCCAAGCTTTTCCCAGCAATGTCTCTACTTTTCTATTCACAGTATCTTTGATACTACCAGCATCTAGAAAGGAAAGATCTGATTTTCTGGAGACCTGTGCTAGGGGGGCATCTATTTTTGGCCTTTTAAGGAATTTGTTTGCATCCTCATCTTTAAAGGGAAACCTTCTTTTCCAAGAATTCCCTTTGCTTAACCTGTTTTCAGGCACTTGCCATTGGTGAAGGATTAGATTCTTTAGGGAATGATGAATGTGAAAAACTCTGGAAGGGTTTCTTCCTATCCCTTTGTAGAGTATGTCTTGTGCTGAGACCTCTTTAGGTAAATCAGGAATCTCTTCTGTAGCATATATAGCTTGAAGAAGACTCTGCATATTTTCTAATCCAAACAGGCTTTTGTAGACTCTATCTCCTCGGAGGTATCTGAATCCCTATTATCCCCATCCTCTGAACAGGATGGGGAATTTGAGCGGTTATCTTCTGGGAATATACTATCTTCATCTTCCACCTGTGCTGATGGAAGACCTTGTGTAGCTGCTGTAGTGGCTGCAGGTCCTGTTATACTGAGAGGGGTTTCTTGATAAGATGTCCCTGCTTTTAAGGAAGGATCTACCTGTTCCTCTCTGATAGCTGTAGCTAAACTAGACCGTACTGCTAACATAGTAGAAAGCATTTGTTCTTGCATATTGTTAAAAAGGCTAAAGTCTGAAGTTTTCCCATCCTGACAATTTATGAATACACTTATAGCAGAATGGTCTAGTGTGGGAACTAGGTAACTTATCTGAACAATAACCACATCTCTTATGCACAGCAGGTACTGAAGTAGCCTCTTGTGAACCGCTTTGGGACTCTGGAAGACAGGATACAATAAACATTTAAGTATCACCCTTCTTAAAAACAATATAAAAAAATAGGGACCATAGAAAGAAGGTAAAACAATCTAATAGGGTCAAGGAAATGAAATAGTTCCAGGCACATGTCGGTTACTAGCAGGCTTTCCCTAGGTCACTAAGGATACGAATTATCACTTACATTGTCCGACCTGGTTCTTGGCTGCCGACACCTGGGACTGTCTCTCCTCCTCCTTCCCCGGAGGTTGAGTCGTGGAGGACCTCATTTCCAAAGCAGGGATCCGAGCTGTGCTAGCTTTGGAATCTGCTTTACCGCTGTCTATCGGTTCCGGCGTCTCCTCCATGCTTCTTTTCCTTCCCATGTCGCGTTCCTCTGACGTCTGCGCCGGAAGTTCCGGTTTGAGAGCGAGGTCTGGAACGCCCGTCCTCTTGATTGCGGCGGCGGGAAATTCAAAATCTTCAAACGGAGGAGAGCTGCTAGCACCGGAGAACATGACCTGGAAACACTAGGAAGTGACCGAGGGCTTGCCAATGGGCGACCTGTGAGTTCCCTCGGGTGGGAGTGCAGGGACTGCTCCGCTCGTAAGGTGTCCCCCCCCCCTCCACTCCAGAGAGCTTCAGCGAGGGGAACCCGTGGCTTTCTGCCGAACCTGGCTCACAGGGTACCTTTTCGACTCCTACGAGTCTGCAGGCAAGTCTTTGTGCTGCATTTCTTTTGATAGGAAGAAACACAATCTAAACTGGGGCTAGAGGGGAAGGTGGGGCCTTTTAAATGTGCTTAATTGATTGTGTTTCTGGTAGGAGGAGCCTATCATCTCTCATGTTGGCCGTCCTGTAAAGGTGAGGAGAGAAAATACCTTATTTACACGTGACCCTCCGGAGCTCTACTTTTCCTCTCCAAATAATGCAGAGGGCTGAGATCAAGGATTTTGCTAGGGCTTATTTTCAGGGTAGGGCTTATATTGCAGACATCCCATGCTGTGTCTTATTTTCGGGGTAGGGCTTATTTTCAGGGAAACAGGGTAAGTAATCTTTGACTAAAATCTCAGACAGAATTCAGTTAAGTAAATGTGTGGGGATCCTCACAATGGTAAGTTTACAAAGATAATTCAGAATATTAGAAGTAGGCTAGAAATAATTGAAATACAATATGGAATTAAATATATGATTTTACATTTGACCATAGATACACTTGAAGGAATACAACTAGGACTTCTCCCTTCCACCAGCACGTGTTTGGCCAGTAAATGAGAAACAGGAGAACTGATCAGCTCATCTCTCTGTCACTCTGCTCTTTCCTCTTTTACCCCTCTTAGCAGGACAGCAGGATAACTGATTGACTTCTAGTACCACTCCTCTCTCTCCCAGTCTGAGCTCTGCAAGGGATTGCAAGAGGCCGATGTCATGTTGAATTAGGACTCTAGTTACTTTTAGAAAAAAAACACTTGATTTTTGAATAACCACATACCTGCATGAATTAGTACTTGTTTTATATCTGCCTGTCTGTTTTACTTTCTGTGGAAAGTAGCATAATGGAGAGAATGAATGTCTAAAATTATTGAAAAGAACTTGTGTAACAGTCATGAGAAATTCCAAACCTTTTTGCAACCTTACAAACCCTAGCCCACCCCCACACAAACATTTTTTGTATTGCCCAATTGACCAAAATGGCAAAATTTCACCAAAATTTTTTAAGTCTTACCAAATGTTTTTGCAAAAGGAAACATTCAGAATTTCACTCATCCTTACAGGACAGTATTGTTTGCTATAGAGGTTTGGAGCCTGAGAAAACAAACTAATTGCATGCATTTGTGTAGCCTACAGATGCATAATAGTGTAGGGACTCGCATCAAATGTGGAGCGTTAAGGACACTGCCACTCGCTTTTTCTTCTTTTTAAGGGCTAGGTTTGCCCATTTTTATTAAAATAAAGTTCAGTAAACAAAACATGAGTTTCCCTAACAGGGGTTTTCAGCATTCCTTTGCTCAGAGTCATCAACATAAACGTCATTCAGCCCTTTTGGCTCTCACTTGCAGCACTGCTGCTCTGGCCTTACATGTCAGGCCCGTGTCTGTCTCCTACAGATTGTTAGCTCACCACACAGATAGCAGCCTCTCGCTGCACTGACTCCCACGTGGAGCCCTTCTGACTCCTGGGCCAGACCTCCTGTCTGCTGGGGTGGAGCCTATAACCTTGGTCCTGTCTTTACTAAAAGACCCAGACACACCATCAGTGTCCTGGCTAATCCTAAACCCTGGTCCCAGGATTGGAGATTTCCTCTCACCCAAATCGCTGCGAAATCTCCAGGCTCCAGGTCCCTAACTGGACTTTACAAAACAATGACGAAACTTAAAAGCCAGTTTTCTCTGCATTAAGCTAACCCCTTGGAGCCCCTCAACCTGTCCGGTTGAGAATTCTGTGTCACAACTTCCTAGACCCTGGCAGGGCAACACTCTGCCACAATCGCTAAAGCTGGCCATATAGTGTTGGCTGTCCGAATGAGGTGGATGGAGGAATTCCCCCTGATGGGACAGTATATTCTGACAGCAGGTCCAGGCTGGCTGCAACAACTGATCTACAAAAGTTTTCCAGTTTGTCCCTGTCACAGTGGGGTTGATTTACTAAAAGCAAATACACTGGGCACTTTGCAAAGTGCAGTTGCACTCTGCAAGGGCAGTTGCTCCAGAGCTTAGTAAATGAGCAAAAGCTCTGCTGACTTCCATCATACAATTATGTGCAAGCAAAAATGCAGTCTTTGTTTTTTCCTTGCACGTGATTGGATTTTTTTTTTTTGCAAAGTGAAGCTTTACCTCATTTACAGTACTAAGCTCTGGAGCAATCTCACTTGCAGAGTGCAACTGCACTTTGCAAAGTGCACAGTCTATTTGCCTTTAGTAAATCAACCTTAAAAGTCGATCAAACAATTACTTTTTGTTGACTGGGGACAGCCACACACTGATCTAAATTGGACTGGTACCAGCTGAATTTCAATCATTGTATGGCCAGCTTAAGGATGGAAGGATCTCATTGTTGCCAAAGCACAATCAGCACATACAATTGATGTTACTTTCCGAACACAACACTTTTTACTTAGTGTAGGCGTGATAGATTTGACAATAATCTATTAAATGAGATGTCTATGATATCATTATGTGGCCCTCCAAACCCAATATCTATGGTAGTCTCTACCTCTATAAACACATCCAGCCCAGATACAAATATTTGCAATCACCAGGTCCTAGTCAATTTTCCATATCTGTTCTGCTCTCCTAAAATATCATAAAAAATAGAAAAGTAAAATTGTATTTTTAAGTACTATCATAATTCCCAACCGTCCTTCATTTCATTTGGAGGTGTCCTTCTTTTGGAACTGAATACATCTATTCCACATTCCTGCTCAGTGGACTCTTTATTTGGTCTGAAATTTAGACTTCAATAAAGAAAAAAATAATATTTAACTATCAAAAGTTTTACTAAACCCTTCATCCAACCTTTACATTATTGAATTTGTTACTCTGAAAAGGAAAATGGGTGGTAAAAAAGCAACTTGTGGGTTTAACCAATCAAATAAATTACCAATTTTTCCATCAAATAAAATACAAAATTAAAATAAAACACTCCATGGTTTCTACCAAGGCTTGTGTGCATTTCCTAATCTCTTCTGACATTTTATCAACATTCACTGCATTAGATAAAATAGCTAGCTTTACTTAGCACAGTAAAAAGCCCTGTACTGTAACCATTATAAGATTTACAGATTGTTATTGACTCTTGGAAAATGTTATTTTCGGCTCTGAAAAGAAGCTTCAACTTTAAGCCTCAGACTTTCTAAGCAAAAGGCCAGTTCACTGGCTTTCAGGCTTTCTCAGGGTAGACTGTGGCCAATGAGAGTAGAATATGCCTTAGCATCAGTGGTCAGTGGGAGTTAAAGTATAACTAAAGACAAAACTTTTTTTTTTTAGTTTTGGATGGAATGGAGAGGGACTTGGGCACCTATCAAGTTTTGATTGCTGTCTGTGCCCCCTGTTTGGGAGATTCACCTGCACTATTGGTCCTTTTTACCATTATCATTGGAAGTGAAAAGAAAAAGAAAATCCCAAATTTTGGTTGGGTTGTCCCCAGAAATGTAGTAAAGAGAAAATCTTCCAACTGGGACTCTGATTCTGGTGACCTGGGGGGCCCCAAGGAATTCCCTTAATTTACAGGGATTTCCTCTCATTTCCTGTTTTGGCTATGGGACAGGAAGTGAAAGTAAATCTATCCAACCGGACAGAGATAGCAAAAAAAAAAATCTAAAAGGGGTAAAAAAAAATGTGCCTATAGTTCTACTTTAACTTTAAATTTAAAATTAAAATAAAGGCCTCCTCATTAAAATGTTCTTTATTTTCCTATATATTTGCCCCAATCTACATACACATTAAGAAGTCAATACATTGAAGGATATACAGTAGAGGCTGTGCAGGAAGCTAGCATGTGTTAAAATACTGCAATCAGTATCTTATTTACCTCTTAGTGTCCATACACTGGTTGTTATGGCTAGATCATGCTTGTGAGAACACCATGTTCAAAAAGAATATGTTTTCCTCAAAATAACTGCCAAAGTCTACAGCTGCAACGACCTTTAGTCTATATGAGGGCTCATCTGCATTCTGTTGCAAATGAAGGATGTGCCACATGACCTCTGCCCTATCAGATCATTGGGGGTGTCCACTTACCTCGTACAGGCACCCCCCCCCCCCCACCAGTTTAGGAATCAATGGATTACACTTCTCTTTCAGAAAGGCATCTACATTAACCGGTTGCCGACCGCCGCAAGTACATATACTGCGGCGGTCAGCCCCGGCCAGGCAAAGTGACGTATGGGTACATCACTCGCCTGTCACTTGCATGTGAGCCAATAGTGGGCGAGCGCGTGCCAGCGGAGGCGCGCGCCCACCCCGGCTCATTCCCTGGGAAGTCCGTGCGTGTGACCGGCGGACCCGATGTCCGCCGGTCACTCGCGATCCTCCGCCGTGAAGGGAGAAAGGCAGGTGGCTAATGTAAACAAGCCGCCTGTCATTCTCCCCTGTGTAGGAATAGTGATCATACAGTTCTACTATGTAGGACCGCTGATCACTGTTCCTACACCAGTAGCCATGTCCAATCACAGTTAGAAGCACGCCCCTAGGGACACACTTAACCCCTCCTTCCCCAATAAAGTTAACCCCCTTCCCTGCCAGTGTCATTTTGCAGTAACAGTGCATACATATAGCACTGATTACTGTAGTAATGTCACTGGTAACCCCAAAAGTGTCAAAAATGTCAGTCAAGGGTCCGATCTGTCCGCCGAAATGTCGCAGTACCGCAAAAAAATCGCAGATCGCCGTCATTGCGCGTTAAAAAAAAAAAACAAAAATGACAGAAATCTTTCCCTTAGTTAGTAAACGCAATAACTTTTGCGCAAACCAGTCAAAATACGCTTTTTGCAATTTTTTTTACCAAACATATGTAGCATAAAACAAATTGGCCTAAAATGTTAAAAAATTTAGATTTTTACATTTTTTTGGGGGGGGATTTCATATAAAAAATGTGAAAAATATTGTTATTTTTGCAAAATTGACGCTCTTTTTTTGTTTATAGCGCAAAAAGTAAAAATCGCATAGGTGATCAAATACCACCAAAAGAAAGCTATGTTTGTGGGAAAAAAAGGACGTCAAATTCGTTTAGGTACAGCGTCGCACGACCGCGCAATTGTCCGTTAAAATCACGCAGTGCCGAATCGCAAAAAAAACCCTGGTCGGAATGGGGGTAAAATCTTCCGGGGCTTAAGTGGTTAAGGGGCAAATGTTTGCTGATTATTCACAATCAAATTGCCTTTGGTCTATTGAATACACATACAAATGCAAATTTGATGCTTGTGCACTCAGTGGACATAGTCTGGTTTGTCACGCATCTGGATTTTCCATTCTTGAACGGGTAATCTTGGTGTTAGCAATATATTAATGGTTATACTGTACAAGCCACCAGACCAGTCTGTTTTGCACATACCCATTTCCATTCTAAGGCTTCATGTACACTAACCTCCCCTGGACTCCTGGTCGCAGAAAAACGCTAAACACTGCAAACATATGTGTAAACCGGTACCGCGGTTTACACAAGTTTTTGCTGCGGCCAGTGGTCTTTGGCCAAAACTTTCCTCTTCTGAACCCAATTATTCCACTTTTAGGAGAGGGAACGCGGCTGCTCCTAAACGCTGCTAAAAGCCTATGTGTACATGGACACACACTGATCGAAAAGTTGTTTTTAGGGGCGTTGGCAAAAAAAACACCAAAAGCTCCTAGACCTGAGTTTAGAAGCAGCCAGTGTACATGAAGTCTTAGCCATTGATTCCTATAGGAAACGCTCTGCACTTGTGCCTGCTTTCCTTTACTTGTTCTCCATTGCTTGCAGTCTTTGCACATAGAATTTGTGCCAATCCTCATTTGCATTCTCCCTCTTTCTTCACTGACCAAGAGTACAGCATTTCTGAATGTGCACAGTGAAAACCTGCTTATAAAATATTTCTCTAAGCTGCTAAAAGCAGATTTTTTATTGGTTACTACGGGTAGTTGTACACAACAGTTTTCAACGTTGTTAAAGACATTCGCGTGCCAAGACTGGTGAAGATCATCTCATGTCATCAGATGAATAGATCATAACATGTAATCTATTATAATAAAATCAGATGCAGCAGAAGGATGCTCTGACTATGAAGCTCCCAGAGAGTGCTGCATTTGTTTCCGATCTCAGGCATGGAATATGTTTTCTGCAGCTACAACCGGGAAAGCTCAGGGTCAATAACCTGCTTTTAACCACAGCATGGCAAAAGGCCGGCTCACAAAGGAATATCAAATTGAAAAACTCATCTTGTTGTCATATTACATGTTAGGCAATTCACAAGAGCTATTAAGACTACCGATAAAAATCAAATGGTGCCATAAAAAGGAAAATTGATTGTACTAAGATGTCAAATGTATGATTTGCGTTTTAATGATGAATTTTTAATTGCCAAGTTATTTCAGTCAATGGTCTTCATAGCTTTTCGTTTAAGAGATCCAGATACAAAGGGGCTCGGCATGCAAACATATTAATTCCATTTTTGGTAGAAGATGGCATTTTGGATCAGGACATTCCAGAGTCAGAATCTCGGGACACAGCATAGGTACCAATCATTGTTTAGAAGCAGGATACGAGTTGTATGCTTCTAAAGGGATTAAGTCAGTGTTTTAGATTTGCTTACAGGTTACGTTAGTGTTAAAGAGTAAATCTGCTTTTGTAAAAAAAATATAGCAAATAAAAAAATAGCATATACAATTGTTACACAAGCCATATTTTAATTTAATGGTATGAAAATTATCTTTCCTTTTCAATCTGCAGCTGCCGTAATTTTATGTAAAATTCAATGCAATATGGCAACTTGGAGGCATTCTGTACATTGTTGGTGTACAGAACTCCCCAGGAAGTATAATTTCTTGCTTGTATGATTGGCCTACTGATTTTCCCATAAATCTGCACTGGCTGAATATAATGAACCAAACCCTCCCATTCAGAATCAGTATCCAAAGGACATAATGGAACAAACAGTTTTCTCTCCAGAGCAGAAAAAGTAGGACTCTACAACAACGTTTGTTAAAATCCATAGATCATCCGGATGGGGATTGATTTTGTCAACAAAAGTGGGATTACTCTTTAAGGCTAATATGTAGATATCATATTAGGGTTAGGGTCCAGGGTGTTAAGATCTATGTTAGATGCTGGGGGGAGGGAGTTATGGTTTACGTTTAGAAGTTAGGTTTTAGGGTCAGGTTAAGTTCAATGGGTAAATTTCAGTCTAAGAGAAAATAAAAAGTGGAGTTTATTTATATGTCATAGGCTGGGAAAGGTTGTGCAAAAAGTTGGGGTCTGTTTTTAAATTACACTTGAATCTACTTTTAGACCCTGGAATAAACAAGACCATAGTTGGCTCTCTTAGTTCCTCCACTCATCACTGACAAAGGCTATTTCATCTAGCGGCTTCCCGTCTACCTCTATGGAGTGGTTACAGAGACATCAGGCCTATCTTCCATTTGCTTTCTCAGTCCACTTTAAGATCTTAATGCTATCCCGACACTTTTTTTAATTACTGCTCCTACACAAGGACCCACAGATGCATACTATATCCCAGCTATTACTCCATTATCCTCCAGATCTCCCCACCTATACACAGGCTTGGGAAAGAGAACTCCAGCTTACTGTTAACAGACTGTGAAAAGAGCTTTATCATGACTCACAAATTATCCTTAGCTACTAAGACACAGGAAAAGGGGTTTAAACTTATAACAAGGTGGTACAAGTGCCCTTCCATTCTCCACTACTTCAATCATACGGTTCCCGACACTTGTTGATGGTGTCATACCACCAAAGGCACCATGTTTTATATCTGGTGGGAATGCACCTCTTCTCATCCTTTCTGGGTGTGAATTCTTACTCTTTACTGTAAGCTTATGGCTACTTAAATTCTCATCCATGTGAGCTCTCCTCTACATGATTCCAGGACCCCTTAAGTCTGCAAAAAAAGAATGTCCTCAGGCATTTCCTATTATGACCAGAACGGTCATACCCCGTCATTGGAAAATAACCTCTATACCTCCTCTTGTGGAATAGGACATTAACCTTGACTCCATCAGAGACCTGCAACATCTGTTGTCGCAGGAAAGCGGGAGAAGAAAGAAGAAAGGGAAGAACAGTTCAGTAAAACCTGGACCTTGTGGTCTATGTTCCGCTATTCTTCTGCATTTCAGGATTGGATTAAGGAAGTCAGTCAATTGATTTGCATCACTTCTTTGGTAAGGGAAACGGGCTTCACTGCTGGTTTCCCTTAACAAAGATGCCCGTTGCCTGTACCCGAAGCCAATTGAAGAATCGGCTTGGGTGCCAACATCACTGGATCCCTGTAAGTGTCCTTCTATTTAAAGCCAGCAGCTACAGTATTTGTAGCTGCTAACTTTAAATTTTTTGGAGGGAGACTGGAGCTCCTCTTTAATAAACTAAGATTGAACTAAATTACACTTAAAGCTGAAGTCCAGCAAGGGAACATTCCCCCCCCCCCCCACTCCCATCAATACCTCCTCTAGCTACTTGCCCCAGTAATTAAAAAGTCTAAATACCAAAAATGCTCAACTGAAAAGAGTTGGTTTGCCATTTTGCTATATTTGGGCTTTAAAGCCCAATTTCAAGCTTCTCCCCACCTTGTTTGCCCCTCCCAACTGAAGAGCCCCCACAACCTTAAAAAATATCAATAAGCAAACCCTTTACTCCAGGTTTATTCAGTCTGGTCAAGTGATGCTGAAGGTCTTCTTACTCCTGTGGTGGGTGGATCCTGAATAGTGCAGGAATTGAAAGGGATCTATGAAATTTCTTTACAGCAGTGGTGGTAAACTTTCTTGATATGGGGGCCTTAAGTGCAGCCCCTGACATCATCAAAGGGCTGCACATAAAATTGAATGAATATTTATTATCAGAGAAAGCAGACAGAGAACAGAATATAGTCAAAGAATATGGGCACAAAACAAGAGATGGTCAGAGTATGTGGACATGATACAAAATATTGTTAGAAACTGTGGTCAGAGACTGTGAACATCCTATAGAAGTTGTGGGAGACTGTGATATGCTTCAAGAGACAGTCATAGACTGGAGACATGTTCCATGAGACTTCTAGAAATCACTACCATAGCATGGCAATAATAAAACACAGATCAGTGTCTGCAGGGGCTCTATGGGCTGCAGGTTGGGCATGGGGGCTCTACAGCATTCTCCTGGGGGTCCAAATTAGGGGGCAGAGCTTTTATATCCTGGGCTCACAGGATGTGGGTTGAATGATGCTGGCCATCATTCAACCTGCAAGAAGAGTGATGCTGGATGAGCAAACAGGTAGATCTGTGGGGGACAACTCTAGAGATAGGGTGAGTTTAGCAGCCAGGACTTCTTTTTCTTCTTTAAATTGCTCCTGGGGATCCACCCTCAAATTAGGCTTTAAGGATAGTTTGGCACACCATGCCAAGAACTGCTGATTTAAAGACTAATAGAACCAGATTTACCTACTAACTTGAAGACAGGATAATATTACGTTCCTAACAAGCAGGAATGAATGTGAATAGCTTGTGAACAAAGCACTACATAATTTGCTGGTGCTCATACATGAGTAAAATAAATTATTATAAAACCGGTCAAAAAAATTGCCCCCCTCTGATCATGATGTTATCTTTTACACTGTTTATTGTTTTAGAAGGGCATGCCAAAGGACAGTAATGGACTGATTTAAAATTGCTCTCAACAACGCAAAAGGGTTCTCCCTATTTGAGTGATCTTAGATCTCTTTACAGCATCATTGTTATAAGAACAAATATTCCCATTGCCCCAGTGACGATGTCTCTTACGACGAAACATAAGTTGGGCGGAGGAAGTAGTGGTGACGTCAGCATGCCTGCCAGGGTGTCGGAGGATTTGTATATGAATGACTAATTTTTTTCTGTAAGTAGATGTCTTTTTAGCTAACAAATGGTTTTATCAGATGTTGCACAATGGGGATCTCTTCCTTCTCTTTCTATCTACTATGCCCCATGTGAATAGTCGTGAGTACTTTCTGGCAAAGTGTCATTGTGAAGGGTGACTAGAGATTGTGTCCATGGCAAGTGAGTATCCATTTAGGCTCCTCTGCTGTGATATACATCATATACCTACAGTGAGGGGGACTCACTAAAAGTGAGGTTAGACCCATTTAGGGTCTCATCTTCTGGTAAGAGGCCAGTTATGTCTGTCTTGTAGTGGGCCACTTTTAACACCAATTGAAGATGTGCACAATTTAATCACTATATCACCATATTCTGATCTTAAACATTTTTGGGGACTTTAATATTTCTCCTTTGAAATCATAATCCTGCGTGATTGCATTGAACTCTTGTTTTTTGAATATCTTGTTTTTTGAATACTTTGAACTTATATGATTTTTGTTTATTTATATTTTTCACATTACATTTTGGTGTAAAATTTTTATGTATACGATAATATTTTTATAATAACTTATATTTTGATGACAGCGCAACAAAACACCTTTTTTTTTATAAAAACAAATATACAGTATCATAAGGTTTCAGCAAAAACCACTGTATAACAAAGAATAAGCTGTAACAAAGAATTATCTATAAGCAATGGACTCTGACCCCCAATTAATCAATTTTTTTTTGTGGTAGGCATGATCATCCATCTGTTTACTAAAAGTGACCAGGTCCATAGCAGGGAAAGGTGTTCACTGGGAGGCTGGCCCTTTGACTTTTACTTTAAAGAAATATATAAATCTAAATGCAAAAGTAACATTCAGAACTATTTATATAAAAAAGTTCTCAATCCTGCCCAGAAAATATTATACAGCATATGGAATTTAGGTAATTTGCTTCACAAGTTCTCCATTAGCTGCCATGTTGTGCTAAAGGAGGCTTTAAAATGACGGTAGACTTCTCTATGAGAGATTGAGAGTAATGGTCAAGAAGTCACTTCTGTGTTTAAAAACAGGTCCATCTACTAGGCCATGGTATTTTTTGATAACTGCCTGAAACCTTGGCATATTCATTTATGCATATTGTTAAAACCTCTTTTTCAGAGACCAGCTTGCAATTTATGTTTAGTGGCTTTTCAAATCTGTTGAGATTATGTGATTATGATGTACTCATTTCATATTTTTTCTTTCTCATTAGGCAAAACCAAAATGAATGCCATGGAGAGCAGAATAATTGACTACCGTATTAGTGGTAGGTATTTTTGTGTTCCTAGAAGAAAAAAATAGTTTTTTTTTTTTGTTGTTAGAAAAAGTGCCAACAATAAGGACAATTCATGAAGTGCATGAGTTCAATTTAATTTCCTTGAAGTTGTATCAGTAAATAATTAATTTGGATTGATTGGTATATGTTTCTGCAATTTCACAATGCCCTTACAAGTATTGAAATATTCTGACAGGCCATTGGTTTAGGGCTTTCACACAGGTGGTCCGATCAGGTCCACCTGTCAGTTTTTTAGGCGGACCAGATTGGACCCTCCATTCACCCCTATGGAGCAGTGGATGTCAGCGGAGACTTGTCCACTGACACCCACTGCTATTTGATCCTATCCGATCCAGTCTGCCAAATCCAGACGGATGGTAACCCTATTTTCTGCAATTTCACAATGCCCTTACAAGTATTGAAGTAATCTAACAGGGCATCAGTCTAGGGTCCTTTCACATGGGTGGCCTGATCAGGTCTGCCTGTCAGTTTTTCAGGCCGACCTGATCGTACTCTCCATTCCCCCCTATGGAGCGGTGGATGTCAGCGGTGACTTGTCCGCTGACACCTGCTGCTATCTGATCCTATGAGAGCCTGTCCGCCAAATCCAGACGGATGGTGACCCTATTTTTTATCCTTCTGGAGGTTTGGATCAGATAAGATTGGGTGAAAACGGACAGGTGGTCTGTTTTCACCCAATTTGCCCATAGAGGTGAGCAGGACTCTATCCATCTCCACTCTGCACAGTGAGAGGAGACGTACCTGTCATCCGCCTGCTCAGCGGGGATCAGTGGTGTGACCATGTGAAAGAATCCTATAGGTTTGAAGTGTACCTGTGACTTAGCTATAAGTTTTAAGGTATTTGCATATTGTTAATAAGCTGTAAAACACTTTAAAACAATCCCTAACTGGCCTCTGAAGCTACAGATACTTTAGAGTAATAATTCATCCTTAAAGATCATGGCACTGACTCTGAAGTGAGGCTTCAGAACATTTCTAGCAGCTTTCAGCACTTGGTGTTTAATTACATTAGAAGGCTGGCAGGCTGCTAAGTCTCTACTGTAAGGGTGCTGATGGCACGGCCACTGGTATGCGCTTAGAAGAATCAGTACCAGGGCGCCGATCCTGACACAGCACACTCTTTAATTTTTCTTCCTTTTTTTGTTACAACTTTAAAGTGATATTTCATTAAAGTAGAACTATACCTCTTTTTGGTGTTGGACAGAGTGGAGAGGGATTCAAACCCCTGTCATTTTTTTATTTCTGTCTGTGCCACGTTAGGGAGATTCACCCTCTCTATTTATCCTAATTAACATTATCATTGAAAGCAGTGCTTTAAGTGGGCCGGTACGCACCGGTACTCAGTACCGCCACTTCTGCAAAAAGCTCTTGAGAGTACCGCCACCTCTGCCTGCGCCCAGAACGTGATTTTAACTTACCGGTACGCAGGGCCGATCCCCTGTTGAAAAGGGGGGGGGGCGCCGCTCTGCAGACAGAACAGTAAATCCATCGATGCTGGCCGCACCGCTGACCGCTCTGCCTGTGCTGTGCTTCCTTCCCTCTGTATCACTGGTGGTTGCTAGATCGCCTACCACTTGGCGTCTAGCAACCAGTGACGTCATACGCCCGGACCGCCGCCCCAGCATTCACAGCGGAGGAGGAACTCCTCCGCGCGCGCCTAAACAGTGCTCCATCCCCCACCCCCTCCAGCAGTGCCCTGCGCGGTGTGGTGTCCTGACTCCTGCGTCTGCCGACTCTGAGGAGAAAGTAAAGCCTGGCTGCCGCTGCTTGTCACCCCACAGTGCCCTAGCTGCCTGCCACCTGCCACCACAGCACCTGCCTGGCCTGCCAGTGCCACCACAGTCAGTGCCCTGCCGTGCCATCCTTCCTGCCACCAGCACAGCACATTAGGTGAGTTACCAGGCCCAAAACCAATGCCAGGCAGGAACTAAGATGAAGCCAGGTTGATAAATTATGTATCCCTAATATTTGTCAAAGCTTTGTCAAGGTCAGAATTTAGTGATAATGATAACCTGCACCTGATGGACACTTGACTGATTATATGGACTATTATTTATGAATTTAATACTTATGAATTTGGAGTATATTTAGTACATGATTTTAAAAAAAATTTATAGGCTATAAAATAGAGTACCGGCACCTCTTTTGGGCCACTTAAAGCACTGATTGAAAGTGAAAGTAAAAGAGGTATCCCCAGAGAAGTAATAGAGGGGAAATCTTCCAATGGGGACATTAGTTATGGTGACCTGGGGGTCCTCAAGGCATTCCCTTTATTTGCAGGGATTTACTCCCACTTCCTCTTTTGGCTATGGGACAGGAAGTAAAGGGAAATCTCCGCAATGGAACATGGATGGAAAAAAATAAACTGACAAGAGTTATGACCCTCTCTTACTCAATTCTAAATTAAAAATGCGGTAGTAGTGTGAACTGACACCATAAGACACACGGCACATTGCATTAACCTTGTCTTGACTTTGGATTGGGACTGCCCTGGGCAAAGGTGCCCACTATAGCTCAACGCAAGCGATGTAAATAAGCTCAATGCAAGTGATGTACAGAAGGGGAGAGGGGCTGCGACTTCTGCTGTAAACTTTGGAGATTAATTTCCCAACGGTTCATGCAGATACAGATATCAGTGATGCCTTGTTTAAAGTGATTTGACTACTTATTAGCAATATATATATACCATTAAGCCTGGGTTCACACTATTGCGAACACAAACATCGCATTTGATTCGCACCACATTGCTGTAGAGATCAAATTTAATGTCTGTGCGAAAAAAAATTCAACCATATAGTTTGTATGGCTGAACTTGCACCCCATTCGCACAATTCCCATTATACTCGCACAAGGCCCATTATACTTTACCTAGAACCTACCTTGTAGGGTGCTACATAAGTGTAAACAATTGCGGCTAGCACCAAGTGAATGTGACTCCACATTAAATATAACCAGGAAAGATGCTGTGCTCATACTACCTAAAAACACAGAAAATAAATGTGAAAAAAATTACATATATATATATATATATATATATATATACACAGTATATAACCTTAATTTCCTCAAGTGATTACTAAATAAAAGTATATAAATATTCAGTGCAGGTATTTCTTATGTGAAATATATCCCATGAATTATAACATTAATAAAATAAAGATAAATATATTACCTAGTCTTCTCATACAATACAATATACCAGTGCTCCAAAATTATATATAAAAAAACTACACAGTCCCAAATAGTGAATAAATTCTTCAGACCTCTTCACTCCATGCCATGATGAAAAAATTCAAATTGTGATTATTTATTTCTGTCACATTCCGTGTTTTACACTCTCCACCATCTCTCATGACTTTTAGTACATGGATGTCCGCTCACCTCAAAGATGGGATCTATACTCTCGTATAGATCAATCAAGCTTATTAGTACACACTCTCTTTTGTGCTGAGATCGCCATTAATCTATCCATGCAGTGTCTCCTGTACTCTTCCTCTCACACTTTGCCTCCCAGATTTTCAGCATATTACGCTTCCTCTCACACTTTGCCTCCCAGATTTTCAGCATATAAAAACAGAGAAGACTCCCATCATGTAAAATGTAACCATTTATTTTAAAAACACAAAGTAGCACTCGCATATAAAAACACGATCATCAGCTAGGACTCCAACCACAGCTTCCTATACAGACTCTCCCGGTCTGGCCGAGACACAGGAGCTCCACGACACCCAAAACTCCTCCCTACGCGTTATGTCCCTGCACACGTGACTTCATCACTCCTAATTTACTGTCAAATGAAGTCTGAGAGGAGCAGCGCACACAACGAGGAACACCCAATCTGATTGCAAGATCCACACACTGGTGCATGGGCTTAGTGTGTCCGTACACACCAGAACAAGACAAATGGTCGAACTGAGCCGGCAACACTGTAGACAATTTATTGGTAACTGGCTGACGCATTTTGGCGGGAGCCTTAGAATTTTTGTTTTATTGTCACTCCTTTGTAACCAGTCACCAATAAATTGTCCTTTAGACTTTAGGGGGAGCTGGAACAGTGGCCAGTGGGGGTAGAAAATGTCCCAGCATCAATGGTATCAGGTGTGGTGGTCAGTGGGAATAAAACAATTACATAGCGCATGTGATCAGTAGGAGGAGGAATAGTATGCCATCATTGGTGTTAGAGGAAGAAATAGTGCACCATTGTTGGTGGTTCATGTGAATAAAAGTGCTCAGTTGTTTATATCCATGGGAAGAATAATTCCCCATCCTTGGTGTCAGTGAAGCAATGGTGCTTCATTGTTGGTGTCAGTGGGAGGAATAGTGCCCCAAAGACCTGGTAAAGACAAGCAAAGGGCTGCATCCAGCCCACAGGCTGGAGACCACTGTTTGAAGTTAATGACAGTGTTAGGGTCCATACACTCTGGCTTAAAAAGCACTGCTTCTACAGGAGTTTTGTGTTCTGCCTGTAGAGGCAGCTCAATGTAATCCTATGTGTCTATGCACATTAGGACAATTAGAGGCATATTTTGAGCTCAAAGTTTAGAGGCAGTAAGAAAAACGAGTACAAATCTTCTGGTTTGCGTTTCTGATTGAAGCTTTTTGGCTGAAAAAACGCAAAACTCTCCTTAACTCGCCTAAACTATATACAAATATGAGCGATTTTTTCTGCCATGGGAACATACATTTTTTTAAAGGAAAAGGAATTGGCAGCAATCCAGGTTGAGTCAAAATCCAGATTTATGGACTGGACATCCAAATATGACAATCGTGACAAGGTAGGCGCCTTTCACACACTGACTGTGTGCTTAATCATTACTCAATCCTTAATGATTAAGCACACAGTCAGTGTGTGAAACGCGTCTACCTTGTCACGATTGTCATATTTGGATGTCCAGTCAATAAATCTGGATTTTGACTCAACCTGGAGTGCTGCCAATTCCTTTTCCTTTATCAAGTTTTCACGGAGGAGAGCCGGGGCATGCACCTGTGTGAGTCATCAGGCAATTACACCACCTTGAGCAGTGAGTTCTTGTCTCTTCAATTACATTTTTTAAGCCCAGTATACATGGAGCCTTAAAACCTGAGGGACAGACAGGGGACTCAAATTTGCTCGATAAGAAGTCAGCATTGGCAGTCTCAATATTTCTCAAATTAACGGTTTTCTTAAGGAGTCATAATCAGTGTTAATTTCGTTGACTAAAACCGACTAAAACTTTTTCGTCGGCTAAATTAACACAATTTTAGTCGACTAAAATACGACTAAAACTAAAACAATTCAGATGACTAAAATACGACTAAAACTAAAATTTCATTTTAGTCTTAAGACTAAAATACGACTAAAACTAAAATGGCATTTTAATCAAAAGACTATAACTAAAACTAAATCGAAATTTGCTGCCAAAATTAACACTGGTGCATGCTCAAAGCTTAATACCATAAATAATAACATATTAGATTTTTCACTCCAGGACCAGCAGTAGTATATAGTGAGTTTGGAAATTGTAGAGAAATGCTTAAATAATGCATTACAAATTACAACTGAACTACACCCATTCGATTATAGATTACTAAAATGAGTTATAGTCGACTAAAATGTAGGACGTTTTAGTCGACTAAAATGTAGGATGTTTTAGTCGACTAAAATGTAGGACGTTTTAGTCGACTAAAATGTAATGGAGTTTTAGTCGACTAAAATGTAATGGAGTTTTAGTCGACTAAATACGACTAAAACTAAAACACTTGCAGAAGACTAAAATGGGACTAAAACTAAAATGTCATTTTAGTCCTAAGACTAAAACTAAATTGAAATTTGCTGCCAAAATTAACACTGGTCATAATACCAGCTTTCACCAGCAAGTGGAGCAGTTGGTGACACCTAGAACTGCAACCCTGGGTATGGTAGACACCAATCAAGTGAAAAAAAGAGGGATTGACTGGATTGACTGTATTGGTTTCTGGGAGTTGACTAAATATGAAACTCCTAGATATGTCCTTCACAGCTAAAGGCACCTGGAATGAGTCACAATCTAATTATCTGATATCAAGTCTTGCTTTTCAAAACAATAAATACTGTCTGTAGAAGCAGAATAGGAAGCATATTATATTACTCCTAAACTGGATTGTTGATCTCATGCTGATAATCGTACACATTGGTTGTTGTCATTTTGTTTTATGTACCATTTATATTTCTTCATAAAAGTACTCACGCTTATTTTATGTGCCACTTTTACAGTCATCACAAGCCCTCCAGAATGGGAAATCGGAATATACATAGCTGGTGCGCTGACGCTGCTTGGTGTGGTGGGTTTATACCTTTGGAAGCTGTATAAATCTGGGGATTATCCATCACCTTCTCCGTTCCCTAACTATGATTATAGATATCTGAAGCAAAAATATGGTACATCGCACTCAGATGTTAAAAAGAAGGTGAGTAGAACTAATGGATCATGTAAACAATTTCCAACTTTGGGTGGATGGTGTTTGGTTTATTTATACCTTGTGAAGACTCTAACAGTGGGATTGTCCTGCTGTATCTGTGCCACCTTCCAAAACCCCATCATGATAGTGATAGTTCTGTTGCAGATAAAATCCACAGTAATTTCTTTTGCATTTTGGAGGATTTTTCCATTTAAATAGCACTGTGTAAAAATATTGAATCCTGATAAATGTATGGGAAATTATAGACCTGTCAGTCTGACCTGTCAGTCTGACATCAATAGTATGTAAACTTCTGGAGGGGATGATAAGGGACTATATCGTAGAGTTCGCTAAAGACAACAACATCATCAGCAGTAATCAGCACGGGTTTACAAATGGGCGTTCTTATCAAACCAATCTCTTAACATTCTACGTGGAGGTGAGCTGTGAGCTAGATAGGGGGAGACCAGTGGATGTGGTGTACCTGGATTTCGCTAAAGCGTTTGATACAGTTCCCCACAAGCGCTTAATTTATAAAATAAGGTCTGCAGGCATCGACCGCAGGTTTTGCTCTTGGATACGGAACTGGCTAAAAGGGCGTGTCCAAAGGGTGGTAATAAACAGCACATACTCAGACTGGTCTGAGGTGGTAAGTGGGGTCCCCCAAGGCCTTAACTATGAAGAGCGTCTGCAATCGCTTGATTTATTCTCCCTGGAGAAGAGACGCCTGAGAGGGGACATGATAGCAATTTATAAATATCTCAATAGTGATCTCAGCATAGAAAAAAAGCTATTCAGCCAAAAGGATTGCATGAGGACTCGAGGACATACAATGCGATTAGAGGAGAAGCATTTTAACCTCAGGCAACGTGGGGGGTTCTTTACTGTTAGGGCTACAAGATTGTGGCATTCTCTACCACAAGAGGTGGTTTCTGCGGGAAGTATGGTGGCTTTCAAAAGACTCTTAGACGTACATCTCAAGGATCAGAACATTCAGGGGTATGAGAGATGATTACGGCCACACACACCTACACAGGTTGAACTGGATGGACTATTGTCTTTATTCAACCTCACCTACTATGTAACTATGTAATATACTCTATGTGACGTGTTCAGTATATTTATTCCTAGTGGAGCAAACTGTACAGCTGAAAGGGGTATTAAACCCAAACCCAAAAATTTAATATATTGCAGCTTACATGGCATCGAGTACGAGATCCAGCACTTCTGGGTAGGGGGTGCACACGCACAGCTGGCACAGGCTTGCTGTGATTAGTCAGCGAGTGTATTATTGGCCAGTACCCGCTGATGATCGGTGAGGAGGAAGACAGGACAGAGCTCTGTCAATGTTAACAATACAGAGCTCTGTCCTGTCAGAGGGGATGTGCTGGTTTTTGTTTCCCTGCAAAGCAGGGAATAAAAGCCGGCACATGTCTTATTAAAAGCAACTCACAGTTCACACATACACACTAGTTAGGCACACATTTAACCCTTTGATCACCCTAGATGTTTAACCCTGTCCCAGCCAGTGTCAGTACAGTGACAGTGCATATTTTTAACACCGATCACTGTATTAGTGTCACTGTTTGCCACAAAGTTTTCAGTTTAGTGTCAGATTTCCTGCCATACTATCGCAGATCCGCTATAAGTCGCTGATCGACACCATTACTAGTATGAAAAATTGAATTCCAGTAAATTTACTATAGTTTGTAGACACAATAACGTTCGCGCAAACTAATCAATATACGCTCTTTGGGGTTTTTTAGCAAAAATATGTAGCAGAGTACATATTGGCCTAAATTTATGAAGACATTTTATTTTTTTAATTTTTTATTGGATATGTCTTATAGCAGAAAGTAAAAAATCTATATATATGTTTAAATTTTTGATCTTTTTTTTGTTTATAGCGCAAAAAAATAAAAAACCCAGTGGTGATCAAATACCACCAAAAGAAAGCTCTATTTGTGTGAAAAAAATGATATACATTTCATTTGTGTACAGTGTTGTATGACCGATCAATTGCTACTTAAAATAACGCAGTGCCAAAAAGCAAAAAAGGGGGGTAAATCTTCCGAAGGTCAAGTGGTTAATACTGCTTTAAAGTGGCTGTGACCAGGGTTGGAACAGACTACATTTACCTTCTATTCAAATGGCTTCAATCTTTTTAAAAAAAATTAACTGCAACTACTGCACCCAGGGTAGTGTTATGGGTTGTCTCAACTTCTTCTGGAAAGCTTGGTGCTGGACCAGGATGAGGGGCAGCACGCTTCAAAAGGATGGTGACGCAAGGAGGCCTTGGCCTGCAACCTGGCTGCTGAAGCAGTTCACAGCTCCTAAATAGGGGAGGTACTGTGTTTCCCCAAAAATAAAAACGGGGTCTTATATTAATTTTGGCTACAAAAAACACACTAGGGCTTATTTTCAGGGGATGTATTATTATTATACGGTATGTACAATAATCTGCATTTATTCATATACAGTTATGTCATGATCCTAAAGTGGTTGGAACCCTAAAAAAATAAAAAATAAATATCCTGATCCTTTAAATCATGATAGACAGCACAGTGCTTGTGCTGTGTCATTTACCCCTCTCTATGTTCTAAAAAACCTGGAGTAAAACAATAAAATAAATTATTTAAAAGTTCCTGTGTCCCATCTTCTCTCCCTCTCTCCCCCTGTCTGCTCAGGAGTCAGCATTATGACATTCTGTAATCCCGAAAATAAACCTTGGTTAACGCATTGTAAAATGATGTAATCCGTTTTGTAAAAAAAGATTATATAATGTGCAATGTGTCTCCTTTTGTAATTTTATAGTGGAAAATACCTTATTTACAGCGCCGCTGGGCGCTCACGTGACCTGCCGGATTACATGTTTTTACAACTGCTTTACCTGGGCTTATTTTTGGGGTGGGGCTTACATGGCAGCCATCCCTGAAAATAAAGTTAGGTCTTTTTTTCCGGGTAGGGCTTATTTTCGGGGAAATGGGGTACTTTGGCCTTGTCCCGACACTGTCTGCATGTAAAAATAAAACTAAAGGCGCCGTGTAAAATTTAAAAAGGAACTGATATACTGAATGCTATCATCACATGTATTAACCTATACTGTTATCAGCATACAGTCACCTTAACTACTCAAATTGATAGTGTTTTGCAAAAGTTTCCCCTCCAGAACCCTGATACTCACCTTTCTCTGTCGCAAACCAGTGCTTCTGGGTATAAGGGAGCATGTAACCTCCACCCATGTGAAGTCTCAGATCTATTAGTTGGTCCAAGCATTGTCAGCTGACAGAGGGATGAATGCCACCGTTCTGCCTAGCCTGCAACACCAGCCAACAATGCCTAAACCTGGTACACATTGGCCGATTACCCGCCAGTATCAGCCAGTTCAACAGAAACCGGCCAACATTCGGCCCATGTGTACACCAGCCTGTCCGACAGAAGCCTCAACGCACAAACATTGTCACTTTGCTCTGTATGGAGAAGGTGACAAGGTCTCTTTAAAGAGACCTTGTCACCAACTTAAACAATTACAAGTAATAGCACAAATAAATCAATATTTAAATACTTTTTTACAACCCATAAACCACTTTTCATTCACTTTCTATTTTTTTTAAAACTTACTAGAGAATTAGACCACTCCAAAAAGATTTGATTTCCTAGCGCATACACAGTTCCTCTCCCTTCTGCCACTTCATAGCCTTCTCCTCTTCTGTCGGAGTCTAATTACTGTCTGTGCTGTCCCAGCTCCTCCACCACTCCTTTGACCTTCCTACATAATCTTTTATATAGCTGTCAGGGGAGTGAAGGCGTATACCATGGTCATAGTGACGGTTCTAGATTTGCTGGAGCAGTTGACTTCACGTCCAAGATTCCAAGATGGCGGAAACCAGCACAGTCTTTGGCCTTTTTGGATGTCAGCAAAAAGGAGCAGCTATACATTTTATTGAAGATTATTAGTGAAATGAATGGTCTGGCAACACGTTATCTTTAACCACTTTACCACCGGAGGATTTTGCTGTCTTACGTCTGGGCCACTTTTTGCGATTCGGCGCTTTACGATTTTAACTGACAATTGCGCGGTCGTGCGACGCCGTACCCAAACTAAATTTATGTCCTTTTTTTTCCCACAAACAGAGCTTTCTTTTGGTGGTATTTGATCACCTGTGCGATTTTTACTTTTTGCGCTATAAACAAAAAAAGAGCGTTTATTTTGAAAAAATAATATTTTTAACATTTTTTTTATATGAAATTCCCCCCCAAAAAAATGTAAAAATCTAAATTTTTTTTAAATTTTTGGCCAATTTGTTTTCTGCTACCTATGTTTGGTAAAAAAAAATCACAATAAGCGTATTTTGATTGGTTTGCGCAAAAGTTATTGCGTTTACTAACTAAGGGAAAGATTTCTGTCATTTTTGGTGGTTTTTTTTTTAACGCGTAATGGCGGGGATCTGAAATTTTTTTTGCGGGACTGCGACATTGTGGCGGACAGATCGGACCCTTGACTGACATTTTTGACACTTTTGGGGGTACCAGTGACATTACTGCAGTAATCAGTGCTATATATATGCACTGTTACTGTAAAAATGACACTGGCAGGGAAGGGGTTAATTTTATTGGAGAGGGAGGGGTTAATGTATGCCTGGTGCTTACTGACATGTGGGGGGGAGGTGACTGAGTGACAGAAGGACAGATCGCATGTTCAGCTATGCTGAACCCTGCAATCTATCACTCCTTGTCACTGAGGAGATCCACCCGCTCTGTTTACACAAGCGGGCGGATCTCCAAACTAGATTCCCCGACGATCGGGGAAGAGCAGCGGCGACCGCCGCCGCTCCTCCCCTGGCCCGACTCCCGCTGTGACTGAAAACAGTGGGAGCGAGCCTCCGGCGGTGCGTGCGCCGCCCTCAAGGGGCGGAGTCCACTGACGTAGGTCTACGTCGCTGGGCGATAACGAGCCACATTGCTGCAGTAGCAGCAATGTGAGCAGTGCTAAAGTGGTTAATCGTTACACAACAATTTGGCTTTGAAATGCTTGGATTGGATCTGAGATAAAAGAGGTCACCAAAAATAATCCCATTTACCTGTGACCTTACCAAACTAAACTATCCTTAGTTTTAGATGAACTTACTCCTACATATGAAAGGGAAATTTGTTACAAACATGTACATCATTCAACAATATGAACAAGATACTACATCTTTCATACGACGCAGAATTTACGTCATATAACATTATAATACTCTTTATAAAAGTTAAGTCCTTCTACCCATGGCAATCGTAGTATCATGACAACGACCAACCAAGATGCTTTTTAATTTACATTTACTAGAAGTGCTGTGTGCATGCTCTACTGGCTCATTACAGTAATGGTCTTTTCTTGGTATGGGTCTATACTCATCTGTAATAGACACTTAATAGAATGTCAGTACTAGAAGCTAGCCGCAGTACAGAGCTTTCCAGTGCATCATCTCTGCAACATTCCAGTCATACAGCAATTACTTCCACAACACAGTGGCACTTATATCTCCAAATCACCCCACTATGTACTATCATTTTAAAATTAACTAGAACTAGGTAATTTCACTTGGCAGATATAATGATATTATAATATTTTCTTCAGAATTCACCACCAGATTATCTTTCAGTCTTCAGTGTTACCTAAAAAGCAATTTGATTTAAAGTATTCCTGTCACTAGATGTTAGCTGCACACAGCTGAGACGACTATTTACATAAAACAGTGATAGGCTACCAGTGGATGGACTTTTAGTTCAATAGCATATAGTGATCTACTGGTTACATAATACTGCTCTAGAAATAGGTATTTCTGTTCTAGATGTAACAGGGTTTTGAGGGCGCCCCCTAGTGTCTTTGGGGTCCCTGAACCTAGTTAACTCACTATGCCTGACAGGCGGATCCTGAGCCTCCGCTATATGGGAGCTGGGGTACATGTCTGCGGCAGTGCCTCCACCCAGTGGGGCATCCGGGGTAGGGATGTGGGGTCCCACTGGGAACATACTTGGTGCAATGAGACTGACACAGCCTAACTGGAACTGACTTTATATAGTAAGTAGCAAATGAACCAACATACATAGGAAAATACAATAGAGTAACACAGATAATAATGCAATGTGGATTTTCCTCACCCACCCACTAGCACACCTGCGTCCCACCCCCTTATATTCGCCCTAGTGGCCGTTGGTGCACATAGGAGAGTTAGGGCCCTTATAAGTCCTGCTCCGCAGGGTCACTGAAGCAGCCTGAGCTGTGCAATGTCTACTCTGGACCTCAGAGTCTTTACTGTGAGTGAGGCGACAGGTGCCCTGTGGTGATACAGGGAGAGGCTTGGCTTACCCTCACAACGCAATTAACCAGGTCAGTCCACTGCAGTCTCCTCTCACTGGATTCACCAGACGTCTGGACTCAGTGCTTGCCTTTGCCAGGGTCCCTCTCTCAGCTGGTGTGGTCTTGGGTAAAGCAAGTTCTCTCAGCAAGATTCTATCTCTGTGCTGCAGTCTCTCCCAGCTAGTAGCATGTCCTTTTTCTGGCTGAGCAATGAGGTAACCTCTAGAAGTCTTCCAGGACCTGCGATGATGTCACAATCATGTGACTGAAAAGGCAGCAAGTCCTGTGATCAATGCTCAATGTTTTATTAACAGCATACTGAGTCCATCTGCCATCTACTGGGCATTTCAGATAATACAGCCTGTGTAACTCCACAGGGCTACATAGAAATAAGTTATTATTACTTTAGTAATAGCTATTACGGCTCTAGAAATGGTTAGCTCATGAAGGGAGGCATAGGCGTGTGCAGGGCTTGTGCTGAGTGTGTGTGGCACAGATTCCCCCTGCTGATATTTCACCAAAGCCCCCAACAGGGCTCCTGAAAAAAATTGTAAAAAAATAATACGAAAGTAAAATATTAAAATTTAAAAACTATTGACAACAACCTCTACCCTACTGACATGTCCACTGCCCTAACATCGTCCATGTTTTAATACATTTTAACCAATTCAATACTGGGCACTTTTACCCCCTTCCTGCCCAGGCCAATTTTCAGCTTTCAACGCTGTCGCACTTTGAAGGACAATTGCGCAGTCATTCAACGCTGTACCCATATGACATTTTTTCTTTCTTTCCCCAAAAATATAGCTTTCTTTTGGTGATATTTGATCATCACTGGCTTGTTTATTTTCTGCGTTGCAAGTAAAAAAAAGACCGAAATTTTTGAAAAACAAAAAAACAAAAACGTTTTTCTTTGTTTTTGTTATAAATTTTTGTAAAAAAGTATGATGAGGCGGCACAGATGAGGTGACACTGATGAGGAGGCACTAATATGCAGCACTGATGGGCACTGATAGGCGACATTGATATGCAGCACTGACGGGCACTGATATGTGGCACTGATAGGCAGCACTCATGGGCATTGATAGGTGGCATTGATGGGCAGCACTGATGGGCAGCAATGATGGGCACTGATGGGGGCACTGATGGGCAATGATCTGCGGCACTGGTAGGCAGCACTGATGAGCAGGCGCTGACAGGCATTACTAATGGGCACTGACTGGCACTACTAATGGGCACTGATTGGCATCCTTTATAGGGACTGATAGGCATCTTTTATGGGTACTGGTTGGTATCCTTGGTGGTGCACCATTGATGTGTCTGCACTGCTAATCAATGCCCTGATTATCCGTGCAAACCCCCCCTGTCAGGAGAGCCACTGATCAGCTCTCCTCTACCCACGCCTTGTGAGCGTGAATGGAGGAAATCTGATACTTGTCACTTCCTGGTTACCATGTGATCAGCTATGATTGGACACAGCTGATCACATGGTAAAGAGCTTACATCATAGGCACTTAGATCAGAGATGCGGTGTGTCGGATCGACACACCACACCACCGATCGCTAAGCTGCGTGTCCCCGGTGGCGGGCACAAGTGGCTTATCCTACTGGAAGTCATATGACGTCCAGTCAGAATAATGTAACCACCCTGCATCTGACATTTTGCATAGACGAGCAGGAAGTGGTTAAAATGTTTTTACATTTATTTATAATAGTTTATGTGTATATATTACACATACATATATACATAGATAAGCACACAAGCACACGTGTTTGAACTTTGGGGTGCACACCCTAACGCAATAGGCTGTGCACACCTATGAAGGTAGGGGGAAAATACTGAGTATAAAACAAGCGGAGAAGTGGTGGGGCTGGATTGTTGAGTGATAAGTTTATTGGGTTATTTTGTAATTATACAGGGGATTGTCTGCTATACCACCATTTAGCTTCATTCACTCAACAATTAACAACCCTAACAGACACAATATCCTCATAAAGTACCATTATTTTTAACTGTAATACTAGATTTTAGCAGTATGTGGTGCATAAAACAAAATTTAGGTCCATGATCTCAAATACAGAAATAAATAGGAACAGACAAAGATAATCCTATCACTGATTACATGAAGAGGTTAAAGTGGAGTTCCACCCTATTTTTATACTTACCTCCATCTTCTCGCTCCGGGTCACCTGAAAAAGAAATGGATAATCGCATATTTTTTTTTTTTTTTTACTTACCTCGTAGCGAAGAAAAAATACTTACCTTACTTCCTTCTTCCTCCTTCCTCGGCCGCGGCCCGTCGTCACTTCCTGGCTCTGCAATGATTCCTGGGAGCTGAACGTCATAGCTCCCAGGAATCATTGCGCCTGCACCGGCCCCGACGTCAGTTCCGCGACCCGGAAGTGACGTCGGGGCCGGCGCAGAGCATCGTGGGACCAAAGAAGGCGGAAGAAGATGCCGAAGGGGATCTCGCTGGCTTCAAGCTGCCCACATCTGAGATGGCAGCGCTGGACAAGACGTTTGCAAGGTAAGTATTTGTCCTAACAGGTAAGTGCAACCCGGGACAGATCAGAGGCTAGCCATTGTGGAATGTACTAGCCCTGACTGTCCCGGGGGTATTAAAAAAAAAAAAAAATCCAGGGTGGAACTCCGCTTTAAGGAAAGTATATTACCCTTAAAAAAAACTAAAAAAAATAATCCTTTTAATAAAATGATTACACGACACCTACCTGTTACATTTTCCAACTTTTTTGTCCAGGAGTCCTTAATCCCAAGGCACTCTTAAATGCATGTGGATGGGTTCTCCAATGTCCTGGATCTCCTATTGGTCATTAAGACTGTCCATTATGTTTAACGACCAATAGAGAACAGGAAAAAAGAGGAACCCTCTACTTTTTTGGAGAAAGTTGGGATTTGTATATCAGAGTTCTTGAATGTAGGGCTTCCTAAGGTGGTAAAGAACCTGGAAAGGAGTATGTGGGGCCACCTGAGAGGTCTTCTTGTGTATTTAAGCTGTTAATGAATTTCTTTTAACCACTTAAGCCCCAGAAGATTTTACCCTCTTCCTGACCAGGGCCTATTTTGCGATTCGGCACTTTGTGAATTTAATGGACAATTGCGCGGTCGTGCGACGCTGTACCTAAACGAATTTGACGTCCTTTTTTTCCCCACAAACAGAGCTTTCTTTTGGTGGTATTTGATCACCTGTGCGATTTTTTGATCATGCGCTATAAACAAAAAAAGAGCATCAATTTTGCAAAAATAACAATATTTTTCACATTTTTTTATATGAAATTCCCCCCAAAAAATGTAAAAATCTAAATTTTTTAACATTTTCAGCCAATTTGTTTTATGCTACATATGTTTGGTAAAAAAAATTGCAAAAAGCGTATTTTGATTGGTTTGCGCAAAAGTTATCGCGTTTACTAACAAAGGGAAAGATTTTTGTCATTTTTGTTGTTTTTTTTTTAACGCGTAATGGCGGCGATCTGCGATTTTTTTTGCGGTACTGCGACATTGCGGCGGACAGATCGAACCCTTGAGTGACATTTTTTACACTTTTGGGGTTACCAGTGACATTTCTACAGTAATCAGTGCTATACATATGCACTGTTACTGTAAATTTACACTGGCAGTGAAGGGGTTAACTTTTTTTGAGAGGGAGGGGTTATGTGTGTCCCTAGGGGCGTGATTCTAACTGTGATTGGCTGTGGCTTGAGGTGTAGGAACAGTGATCAACGGTCCTACATAGTAGAACCGTATGATCACTATTCCTACACAGGGGAGAATGACAGGCGACTTGTTTACTTCAGCCGCCTGCCTTTCTCCCTCTGCACCGACGATCGCCGAGTGACCGGCGGACATCGGGTCCGCCGGTCACAGGCGCGGGGGGGGGGGGGGGGTCCGTGACAGCGAGGGAGCGTGCCTCCGGCGGTGCGCGCTCGCTCCCCAGAGCCTCACAGGCTAGTGACGTACCCATACGTCACTTTGCCTGTGAGGGGCTGACCGCCGCAGTATATGTACTTGCGGCGGTCGGCAAGTGGTTAAGGAAAAGGAAAGGTTCATGTTAAACCAGTTTGTCTTTTCTAGTCCATGAAAGAAGCAAACTGCTTAGGGCTACCTACAGCTATTTTTGGTTGTTCCTGGAAAGATAAACAACCGCACTAGTTTCTTCTATATTGTATCATGGAAACTCTATTGGTGAGATCTCTGTACCTGAGTTTCTGGGTTATCAAACATGCTGCTGTCATTATGGGGTGTTCCCACTCACCCTGCTGAACTGTTTACTTTACATTTTGAAAAATGCAAGAGGAGTGGCAGAAAGGGGCAGATGTGTACAAACCTTTGAAACAACTTTTCAAAACTATTTTTATTTTTAGTGCACCTTCATAGACAGAACTATGGGAGCTGCTACTGATGACAAATTTTTAAAGTTACGGGCTCTGGTACTCTGGGTAACATAAAAATGCCCCAGTAACGTTTTCCACCATGTAGCTGTGGTGCATGTTCACTGCCACCGGGTTCTCTGATCTGCACTGCCTCCCCAGTCATCTAAGTTCTAGAGGTGGGTTCTAACAGGGCTTTTTTTCTTGGAGAATAGGTGCAGGTACTCCCCCCTTCTGAGTCACCCCTTGTTTCCACCCACTACCCTCCTCCGAGCACGGTCCTTTGGTTCTACCCTCTACCACCCACCAGTACCCCCCCCCCCCTTTTTAGAGAATACAGAACCAAGTATGTTGTGGTTATAGGTAACTTGTATGGAATTTGTAATGATAACTAGAAAAGCAGTAAAAGAGATCCCCTGGAATCAGCAACAATAGACCCCTCCCCCCCAACAATAGATCTCCTCAGCAACAATAGCCCCCCAGCAAAAATAGTTCCCCCAAGCAACAATAAATCCTCCACTGCAACAATAGCCCCACCCACAACAAAATGCCCTCCAGCAACAATAGATTCGCCCCAGCAACAATAGATCCCCCAGCAGCCAGCATCAATAGGCCCTTTAGCTCACCCCACTGACCCAAGCACCCCTTTGCCCTTGCATACATTCAGACTGGAGGTGCCAGAACTGCATTCCCGCGCGTTCCCGCTGAAAAAGCTCTGGGTACTAAGAGCTGCAGAGCAATAGGCTCCTGCTGGTGTCAGTCTAATTGCTGGGAATAAGGAACAGGAGCGTGGCTTGCCAGGCACTATGTGTGTCTATGAACAAGCATCTGAACATATTAAATACACCCCAATCAATTCACCCCATCATAATTAACCCCCTGATAGTGAATGTGAACAGTCTCAATCCTCTTTGGGTGTTCCTACTCAGGTTGGACAGGAACATCCAAAACTCCTAAGTGAACAGAAAATGCTTTGGGAAGGCGATCTTGCTGAAGTTGTAACCAAAACACATCAGAAGCCAGGGACAGACTCATGCTACATCCATAAATTAAATAACATTTTGGGTGAAATTAACCTTTATACCAAATCAATACCATATATCAATACCATATAGCAGAATTGAAATTTAAAATGTTTAGCATTGATTTTAGCACAAGACCTAAAGCTCTAAGATTGGCTATTCGAAGGGAGATCATTTACCAAGATCTCATGTTCTGACCGGCTTTACTGAGACCTACAAAGATTTTACATTTTGTAGCCATAAACACTTTGCTGTACATTGGTGGCAATAAAGACCTTATTCCCTGTTCTATAAAGACTTGTTCACAAAAGTACCTCTGTTGTGAACTTTAAAGACACATTTCTTCACAGTGCTTGGAGCTACAGAGATCAATGATGGATTGTTTTAAAGCTCTTTTACTGCATGTTAGGAGTATGCAAACAGTTTGGTATCCATAGTTTGGGCACAGGTTCACCATAAATTGATAGAAAATCATTAAATGCATTTTTACATACAGCTAGTAGTAGTTGAATTGGTCTTGATGCTATCCTCCTGAAAGAGAGAGGTAGAAGTTGGGGCTCTATAACAGTCAGGGCTCTATTGCTTTGCACAGTGATGTACTGTATGTTACAATGTGAACACTCCTACAGGAGGTTAGAAGACATTGATGAATGTATTACTGTGCATCTGCCCTTTGTTATCCATTGATAGATTGCTGTTCATTGTCCATTATTATCTTCGACAGACTATAATGCAGATTTCTCTGCAGAGGGGCCAGGATCTGTTTTCTGGTAGATGATGGTGACAAGGGTGGGGAGGGGGGCTGCAGGGAAGAGTTATAAATTCTTTAGCAGATGACACACATATGTATTTTAACTGTGTTTTCTTGTAGTTGTACTTATAGTTGCCTTGTAGTTGTAGTTCAGAGTTAGTATTCACCAGTATTCACCAGTAGATCGAGCTTCTGCTATATCGGATGAAAATCTACCCAATGGGATCTGGAAATGGTCTGCAACGACTAATCGTGCAGTCTGCAAATGGCTTAAATTCTGTACGCGTATGGCCAGCATTAGAGCGACCACTCCACCTGGTATGAATAATAGTATTAGCTTTAAACCCTTTTTATGAGATGTTTGGAGTTGATCTGTTTCGTTGGATATGTGTGTTTGATCTGCTGGTATTTTATCTTATACTAACAATGTTGCTGATATCCTTACTGTGATTGCTCCTACTCTGCCTTTCCTTGCTATTTTCTTTGCTTATTGTATAGTTTAAGGTATATTGAAAATGCCTATATTCATTTGTTATCTAGATTTAATATATATGGTTTTGTAAAATAATATTTTTGCAGTCTGAGCTGATTGGTGTGAGTTTATAGATAGTCTGTGGACGGGCATATGTGCCCTGGATGTGTTCTTCACAGTGTGTGAGGTTGGGCCTTGGCTCCGCCGGAATGGTCTGTTGCTGCTTCAGCCTCCACCACTGCTCACTGCAATTCGTGCATGCGTAGTGTCGGGGCGCACGTCGTGTGATGTCATTTGGCTGCATCCGCAGCTGTGACGCGGTGCAACGGGGGTATATCAGGATGTGCGGGCAGGAAGAGTTAATGACAGTCTGGGGGGTGAGGCTCCTGGGAGGTTTGTTAGATGAGGTAAGCGCTAGGGTTGAGCGGACACCTAGATGTCCGTGTTCGACGGGTTCGGCCGAACTTTAAAAAAAAGTCCGGGTCCGTGTCCCGGACTTTTACCGAACTTTTCCCGGACACCGAACCCCATTGAAGTCAATGGGGACCCGAACTTTAAGGCACTAAAATGGCTCTAAAACACCAAAGGAAAGGGCTAGAGTGCTGCAAATGGCAGCAAAACGTAATTAAGAGCATGGCAAGTGCTCTGCAAACAAATGTGGATAGGGAAATAACTTAAAACAACAAAAAAAAACAGAAAAATAAAACAATGTTCTTCTTCATCTCTGAAGGACGAGGCCCATATGGAGTAGGAGGGAGGTTGAGGTGGTGGTGGATGTGGCGGTGACATAGGCGTGCGCACAGGGTGTGCTGGGTGTGCCTGGGCACACCCTAATCACCTAGGGCACATAGCATTGCCAGTGAGGAGATGGGAAAGATCTCCCTGGGACCTGCTCTGCTCTATTTCTCCTTGCCTACAGGTACATGGCCCCGATACATTACTCTCCCTGCTGGCAAACACATGCATGTGTATTTCAACTTTGGGGTGCACACCTTAATGCAATAGGCTGCGCACACCTATGGGCGGTGTAGGTGGAAGCGGCGGTGGAGGAGGACCAGGGCCGGATTAACAGCATCATGGGCTTGGTGCTGAGGATTTTGAAGGGCCTTAAGGGCCGTGCCTTGCCATGCACCCAGAGGAGGAAGGGTGCAGCCATGCATGCCTAATTCAACATGGGATGCTGTCTCTGAAGCCCATAAACACATCCATGCATCGCCAACTGTCCCTCCTTGTCCGGCCTTCACGCTGTGTGGGGAGGTTCTGAGGGTGCTGCCTGGGGAAGCGAGCATAGAAGCCAGACTTCTGTGTTTACAAGTGACAGAAGAGCGGTAACAGTGAATATGGCCAACCCGGGGCCTATATAAAAGGTAGGGGCCTGGAGCTGCAGCTCCAATAGCCCCTACATTAATCTGGCCCTGAGGAGGAGGACGAGGTAGCCAACACTGCTTCTTTTCAAAAATTTTAAATGAGGGTACACCCCAAAAGAGTGAGAAAGAGCAAAAATGGAACAATGGGTGGGTAAGGTCGGTATCCATTGCTATTCTGCATAAGGTACGGAAAAGTCCCGTGGGATCCATGCCTGGTTCATTTTAATGAACGTGAGCTTGTCCACATTGTCTCTGGACAGGCGGCTGCGCTTGTCTGTTATAACGCCCCCAGCCGTGCTAAATACCCGTTCAGATAATACACTGGCTGCAGGGCATGCCAGCACCTCCAAGGCGTAAAGGGCAAGCTCAGGCCATGTGCCCAATTTGGAGACCCAGAAGTTGAAGGGGGCAGACCCGTCATTCACTACATGTAGGCGTGTGCACACATACTGCTCCACCATGTTGGTAAAATGCTGCCTCCTGCTAAGACGTTCCATCTGAGCTGCTGGTGCTGCTGTTTGTTGTGGCGTGCTGACAAAGCTTTTCCACATTTCGGCCATGCTAACCCTGCCTTCTGAGGTGCTGGCGGTGCCCTGGTTGCGTTGGCGACCTCCTCCTCCTCCTCCTCTGCCTTGTGCTTCCACTGTGGCCCCGCTGTCAGATGGGAATGCCAGCAGCATGGCGTCTACCAGCGTGCGCTTGTACTCGCGCATCTTGCGATCGCGCTCCAGTGAGTGAATTAAGGACGGTACGTTGTCCTTGTAACGGGGATCCAGCAGCGTGGCCACCCAGTAATCAGCACAAGTTAGAATGTGGGCAACTCGGCGGTCGTTGTGGAGACACTGCAGCATGTAATCGCTCATGTGTGCCAGGCTGCCCAGAGGCAACGAAAGGCTGTCCTCTGTGGGAGGTGTATCGTCCGTGTCCTCTGTATCCCCCCAGCCACGCACCAGTGATGGCCATGAGCTGGCCTGGGTGCCACCCTGCTGTGAACATGGTTCCATCTCCTCCTCCAGCTCCTCCTCCTCCTCATCCTCCTCATCCTCCAGAACTGTGCCCCTGCTGGACAATTGCGTCCCTGGCGTTTGCGTGTGCAGGAACCCACCCTCGGAGCCCCTTGCGAATGACTGCCCTGAAAGCCTTGGAAATGTTACCTCTTCATCCTCCTCCTCCTCCTCATCCTGTGCCACATCCTCTTCCATCATCGCCCGAATTGTTTTTTCAAGGAGGCATAGAAGTGGGATAGTTAAGCTGAGAACGGCGTCATTGCCACTGGCCATGTTGGTGGAGTACTCAAAACAGCGCAACAAGGCACACAGGTCTCGCATGGAGGCCCAGTTAAATTAAATAGCGGAATAGAAAATATGATCCAAAAAAAGTGTATGTATATCACACGTACACAACCACACTAGGCCCCAATTACTATTGTTTGTACCCCTAAAAGGCTAGATGAGGAGTAGGGGGGGTATGGAACAGGCAGCACCCTCAAACCTTCAGAAGTATGAGATGAACCCCAACAACTTGGAAAGGTGGATCTCTCTCACACGTACCAACACAGACTATCCCCCAATTTAACTGATCCCCAAAGGTTTTTGATTAAATAGCGGAATAGAAAATATGATCCCAAAAAAGTGTATGTATATCACACGTACACAACCACACTAGGCCCCAATTACTATTGTTTGTACCCCTAAAAGGCTAGGAGTAGGGGGAGTATGGAACAGGCAGCACCCTCAAACCTTCAGAAGTATGAGATGAACCCCAACAACTTGGAAAGGTGGATCTCTCTCACACGTACCAACACAGACTATCCCCCAATTTAACTGATCCCCAAAGGTTTTTGATTAAATAGCGGAATAGAAAATATGATCCCAAAAAAGTGTATGTATATCACACGTACACAACCACACTAGGCCCCAATTACTATTGTTTGTACCCCTAAAAGGCTAGGAGTAGGGGGAGTATGGAACAGGCAGCACCCTCAAACCTTCAGAAGTATGAGATGAACCCCAACAACTTGGAAAGGTGGATCTCTCTCACACGTACCAACACAGACTATCCCCCAATTTAACTGATCCCCAAAGGTTTTTGATTAAATAGCGGAATAGAAAATATGATCCCAAAAAAGTGTATGTATATCACACGTACACAACCACACTAGGCCCCAATTACTATTGTTTGTACCCCTAAAAGGCTAGGAGTAGGGGGAGTATGGAACAGGCAGCACCCTCAAACCTTCAGAAGTATGAGATGAACCCCAACAACTTGGAAAGGTGGATCTCTCTCACACGTACCAACACAGACTATCCCCCAATTTAACTGATCCCCAAAGGTTTTTGATTAAATAGCGGAATAGAAAATATGATCCCAAAAAAGTGTATGTATATCACACGTACACAACCACACTAGGCCCCAATTACTATTGTTTGTACCCCTAAAAGGCTAGGAGTAGGGGGAGTATGGAACAGGCAGCACCCTCAAACCTTCAGAAGTATGAGATGAACCCCAACAACTTGGAAAGGTGGATCTCTCTCACACGTACCAACACAGACTATCCCCCAATTTAACTGATCCCCAAAGGTTTTTGATTAAATAGCGGAATAGAAAATATGATCCCAAAAAAGTGTATGTATATCACACGTACACAACCACACTAGGCCCCAATTACTATTGTTTGTACCCCTAAAAGGCTAGGAGTAGGGGGAGTATGGAACAGGCAGCACCCTCAAACCTTCAGAAGTATGAGATGAACCCCAACAACTTGGAAAGGTGGATCTCTCTCACACGTACCAACACAGACTATCCCCCAATTTAACTGATCCCCAAAGGTTTTTGATTAAATAGCGGAATAGAAAATATGATCCCAAAAAAGTGTATGTATATCACACGTACACAACCACACTAGGCCCCAATTACTATTGTTTGTACCCCTAAAAGGCTAGATGAGGAGTAGGGGGAGTATGGAACAGGCAGCACCCTCAAACCTTCAGTATGAGATTGTGTTCACTGTACCCCACAAAGATTGAGTTCACTGCACCCCACAATGATTGTGTTCACTGCACCCCACAAAGATTGTGTTCACTGCACCTCACAAAGATTGTGTTCACTGTACCCCCCAAAGATTGTGTTCACTGCACCCCACAAAGATTCTGTTCACTGTACCCCACAAAGATTGTGTTCACTGCACCCCAAAAAGATTGTGTTCACTGCACCCCAAAAAGGATGTTGTTCACTGCACCCCAAAAAGGATGTTGTTCACTCCACCCCAAAAAGATTGTGTTCACTGCACCCCACAAAGATTGTGTTCACTGCACCCCAAAAAGATTGTGTTCACTGCACCCCAAAAATGATTTTGTTCACTGCACCCCAAAAAGGATTTTGTTCACTGCACCCCAAAAAGGATGTTCACTCCACCCCAAAAAGATTGTGTTCACTGCACCCCAAAAAGATTGTGTTCACTGCACCCCACAAAGGATTTTGTTCACTGCACCCCAAAAAGATTGTGTTCACTGCACCCCAAAAAGGATGTTGTTCACTGCACCCCAAAAAGGATTTTGTTCACTGCACCCCAAAAAGATTGTGTTCACTGCACCCCACAAAGGATTTTGTTCACTGCACCCCACAAAGATTGTGTTCACTGCACACCAAAAAGGATTGTGTTCACTGCACCCCAAAAAGATTTTGTTCACTGCACCCCAAAAAGATTGTGTTCACTGCAGCCCAAAAAGATTGTGTTCACTGCAGCCCAAAAAGATTGTGTTCACTGCAGCCCAAAAAGATTGTGTTCACTGCAGCCCAAAAAGATTGTGTTCACTGCAGCTCACACACAGAAAAATGGATGTGGATCACTGACACCTGCCTATCTCCAATCCCACACCACACAGCAATATCGATTGTAGTTTGTAGAACACAGTTTCCCTAAAATTCAGCAGACTCTGTCCCTAACAGGATTGAGAAGAGATCGTAGATCAGGATTGAGTGCAGACCCCACCCCCCACACAGCAATATCGATTGTAGTTTGTAGAAGACACTGACCCTATATAATTCAGCAGACTCTATCCCTAAAATGCCTACAACTCGCCCTGCCTAAACACTCCGACCTGTCCCTCAATTCTATCCGGACACAAATGGTTTTTTCCTGCCTATCTTTCCCTAATCAGCAGCCAGCACGTTGATGTGTGCTCTGTCCCTGAATCTAAGCAGCATAATGACGCCGCTGCGGCTGCCTCGAACTTATAAAGACTTGGTCACATGCTTCAGACGGCCAATCACAGCTACTGAGACATTTGCAGGCATGGCTGGGATGGCTTAAGGCACACCAGTTAAACGATTGTTGATTGGCTGTTGAAAGCCCGCCATGAAAAGAGCGCCAAAGCATGCAAAACCCGGAAATAAAACGACCGAACACGGATTTTTACCCGAACATACAGTAAAGTGTCCGTGTCCGTGTTCGGGTACAAAAAATCCAATTATTCGGTACGAACACGAATAATACAGTCCGTGTTCGCTCAACACTAGTAAGCGCCATTCACTGTGGCTTCTGTGCCCTTATGGGACTACTTGACGATTGGAGCTTACGCTCCTGGCTTAGCTGCATTCTTTCATGCTCCCTCTGATGATTTTTTATTCAGGTCTGATGGACACATTTATGTGGATATTACCATTGTGCTCTTGTTGAATGGTCTATATCTTAAGTAATTATCTATATAGGTAATTGGCTTTAGCTACAGATATCTATTATGTATGTGCAGCATTGCTAATTAGTCCTTTTTAGACTTTTAATGCATTTTACTGGCTATACATATATTTTTGGCCATTGATACATCTGGCTGGCCTATATCTTAGTGTATTGTCGTGAATTGGTGTGCCATTTCTTGCTATTTCATTTTGCATTTGACCCAGTGATACTGCTACTGCTGACGTTTGACAATTTTTACCTTCTAACCTGAATTTTTTAGTAAGTTGCCTGGATAGTATATACATATTTTTCTATATGTCTCTCTGGCTAGTATATATACTAGAATTTTACCATACAATTTAGGGGCATGTTGATTTACAGGATTTATTGACATTCCTCCATTGACGTGTCCTCACCGTCTGTGTCCTAGGACCTGTTGCCCCTGTGCTCGCTCCCAAACTGTATTCTGTCCAACTCACACAATCCACTGCAAAAATTGTACGCATGTCTTAATAACCTAAATTGGAATTTGAATTATGATCTTTACTGGTATTTATATGATGTACTATATGAACACGTATTATCTTCTTCTTTTGTTGTATAATATTCTTAGTGGTGCTCTATCTTGCCATTATTGGGTCCTGAAGAAGCCGTCTTACCGGCAAAACGTTGACCGACCTCGCATCTCGGGCTACCGGAGGCACACAGTTATATGATATGTACTTATGTTCTTCCGGTACCTCAGTAGAGTCTATGTTAATGAATGTTGGTGGATCAGTTTTAGGCTTATATACCTTTGTTTTTTTATGAAGTTTGTATACTACATTGTTGTCTCCTTTGCTGAGCCTATAAAGTCCAATTAGTTATGTGGGCTCCGGCTTACCTGGTCCCACTTTTTGTATGCTATGACACAATGTGGCCCTAGTCAAAAAGTTTCTTCTTGAGAGTTAGTTTGCTGTTGCTTTGGTCCCATTTTCGAATCCTAATCTTTACTAATCACAAAATGGGTTTTTCTTTCTCTTCCCAGAGGACTGTTCATAAAATTTCTTCAAACAATGTGGCAAATCTCAATGACACCTACGAGAGCACAAATGAGTTTGGTCCCATGGAACTGATCAACAAGGATATGGAGATGACACCATATGGGATGTTAAGGAAATCCATCTCCACAGATTCTCTCAGCTCCATCTCTTCTATTGGAAATAACTTTGGCCAGGACTTTACAGTGGGACAGATAGAAGTGACAATGGATTATGATGTGAACTCCAACACACTGCATGTCATGCTAATTCAAGGAAAAGATCTTATGGAGAGGAAAGAGGATGGAAACTTTGAGTCTTGTTTTGTTCATATTTGCCTGCTACCCGATGAACAAATTGTTGGAATTTCAAGGGTATGTATGCACGGAATTTGTACCTTACATTTGTTTTTACAGTTGATCTTTGTACTTTGGTTTACTTTTAGTGCCAACATTATACAGTGGCTATTGATTTCCCTGACTTATCCCTAAAAGTTAAGTTAACTTTACCACTTCACAGTTCTCTATAACAGACTCTAACACCTATCCCTACCCTTTCGAATAAAGCCTTCAATCATAACCTGCATTCTAACACCTAACCAGAACCCTTAACCCAATCCTTATGCTAGATTCACACCTTAGCGTATTCGCAGCCCGCGTTTGCATGGGCATGGCAACCTATTCAAATGAATGGGCTGACATACCTGTGTTTCCACAAAAAACAGGTGCATGTACGTTTTTAGAAACACGGCCGCAGGGAAATCGCATGGTCTTTTTGGCCATCCAATTTCCCTGTGGCCCCTGCAAATGCGCTGCGGGCTGAGATGCATGACCCCCTGAAAGTTTTCTCAGAGCAATGCATTTTCACTGCGGATAGTTGTAGGTGTGGGAAGCGCTGCCACACACATAGCTATAGACCTAGCCTGAAATATGACTCTAAATATTCTAATTCTCACACATAACCCCTAACACTTACTCCTCAACCTGCACTCTAACCCTTAACCTATCATTTTCCCCTTCAACTCTAACCCAACCTTTAACTTAACTTCCTAACCCTTATACCTAGTGTAGCACTGTGCCCATAGGGCTTGCTGTGTGAGGACTTCCCACATCCATCCTTACTCCCAGTTGCTCGTTACTCAATAAACAGTCCAGGGGTTTTGGTTTTTGGTATTTATTGTGGAACTTGGATGGGAGAAGAGAATAGTGGGATACTCCAACTTGAACTATTTACAGTTGATAAGAACAACTCTCACTTGTCCTCACAAGATTAATTGTGTAAGCAGTTACTCTGTTTTAACCATACTGCCATTTGTATGGGAAGGGTTAAGTCTTCTTGCTCTCACTCCAGCAGCAGACTTGATGAACGACATTATCTTCAGGATACTCTCTAGCATCCCCTTTACTGACACCTGTCCGCTGAAGCTGAAGGGATGGCCCCCCTCAGGACAGGCCCCTTGACACAGATCTGTACTCATTGTATGTTAAATCAGATCCTTTCCAGTATCTCCCTTCCAGTCAGCTCTGCAGGACCTCCGGGTTCAGTTCCTCTCTAACTCGTAGGCCATCGGGTCGACAACCTGAGGCCGCATGGCGACTTCTACAGAGAAGGGGCAGCTGCCCCCCTCCCTTTGGGACTCTGTTCTCCAGCTGAAAGACCCAGAGAACATGTGCCCTTGGCATTTATACAGTATCCCAGAATGCAGCGAGGCACTTTCCTCTGCCAATCATAAGGTCTGTAGTAAATGCCTGTGCACTCATTTGTCAGGTTTCCTCCCACTGTCCAATATGCCTCCATATTGAACCAGTGTGAAACACTTCAGACAAACTGAACTGCACCTGAGCACCATGAGCAGACCTCATTAGCAGACCCTGCTGTCTGGTAGGCAGAGACCAATATAGATTTACCTGACAATCTTTCTGGTAAGCAGAAAAGATCCAAAACTATACTCTCTTTCTAGAACCTACCTAGGAGGGTGCTACACTAGCCCAAACCTAAACCTTTTTTTTTAATCCTCACAGTCCTGCAACAACACCTACCAGCACTAAGTCCTATTGGCTGAAAACCGCCTACCCAGAATTTGTATCTACTGCTTTAACCATACCTCCCAACTTTTTTAGATGGGAACAAGGGACACCTAGTAGCAAAAGTATGTAGGCATAAGACACACCCCCTGCCACGCCCCCTTAAAGGAGAATTATACAAAAAAAATGATTAGTTGAACCCACAAGTGCTTTTTTTTAAAAAATCACTATTGTTAATCACTATTGTTACTATTCCTTTATACCGGCTTTTGAAATCTGCAGAGCCAGCAATTTAGAAATTGGATGAAAGGTTTAGCACTGGGAAACACTTTTTAAAAGATAAAAAGTGTAGTTTATATACAAATATATAGATGAGACCAATATGAGGGACAAATGAGGAGGAAAGAGGGACAGAGAGACTTTGTTCCAAATCAGGGACAGTCCCTTGAAATCAGGGACAGTTGGGAGCTATGCATTTACTGATATCAAATATTCATATAAATAAGAAGAATATTGAAATTTAAGCACATTTCTATGGTGCCACTTTAGAAGAAGAAGTTGTAATACAAATATTATGTATGTCCAAGCTGATAACCTACTTCAGCAACCAGGAAACTTCAGGGGTGCATGGACAGTGGTTGTGCCTTCAGAATGTATTAAAGAAAAGGCCAGCACTTCAAAGCTAGTTTTACCTTTTACTTTACATGCAGTTATAAACTGACATCCCGAGGACACGAAGGTGCTCTTTATGAAGGTCGACAGCAGAGGAGGGCTAGCCCTTTCTTCAGCCATGAAGTCCTAGTGCAAACCCATCAAAAAACAAGAAAAAGAGTGTATGTACTCAGTGTATGAGTGTTGCTGCCTGCCTGAAGTGTGAATAACCTCTTTAAATCTTCTGGCAGGCGTATTATCTTATAGATAAAAGGTATTCACTTGAAGAATATGTGAATCAGTCAATGCACACAAAGAGCTTACCATCTAATGTCCTTACTGCAGCCATACAAAAACACATCAACACAATATACAAAGTACAGGAACCAATTAGATTTCCATTTAGTGGAAAAAGGCCATATAATGTATAATTAATTCAAATGATTCCTATGGGGTCCTGCAGTTTCCTTATTGCAAGCTGGCTACAAAAAGCCAGATATCTCCTTGAGAAAAAAGGTCAGGCAGATGTCCTTGATTGACCGCCTGCCTTAAGCCTCGTACACACGCAACGAATTTCCGTCGACCGGTCGTCCATCTTTTGTCCAGAGTGTTGTCTGTTGGTTGGAATGTGCTCTAGACTGCACACTGAATTTTCCTGCACGACAGAATTCTACTTCAGAAGTGATGTCATGTGTTGGATTGCTTTCTTTGTGTTCTTTCATCTCTGAGTATGTCTAGTCTTGCTCATAAGATTTTTCCCCATCGAAATCTGTACTAATGAGACGAAAATCGGACGTGTTTTGACGGTCGACAAAAATTATATAGCCTGCACACCAGGATTTTTTCAGCCGAAAAGTCGGAGTCGGTTGTCGGAAGCACCATACTAGCAGATCGGTCGTCGGATGAAATTTCCCGGCCGAATTTAGACTCGTGTGTACGAGGCTTTAAACCTCAACTGACATTGACAGCAGTTCAGTATTAGCAGTTGAAACCTCTCTCCATGAGATAACAAACCCCTCAGATTGCTGAATATGCCCATTATGACCCTCTACACCTCAGAAATAGCTTGATGCTCGCAAGCAACCCTTAAAACCTGGAGCATTGTTTGCTTTTATCAGCTCAGGCCTGGAAGGTATTGAATAAGCTGAAAAACATGGCATTCATACAAATGCACTGAACAGTAAAGATAAATTGGCCAAATCTTCTGTGATGATTGAATCTTCGGGACATCCACACAGTTTACTGGTTTTAGTTCTATTACATAACCCCTCAGCGTTGATATTTGTACTCGTTACATCTCCCCTTTTAATGGCACCTCCCTTCAGGTTGGGAGACACTGCAGCAGAGGAAAAGTTAAAAGCTACTGAATCGTTCAGACAAGCAGACCATCCTTGGGGGATACTGCTTGCCAGGCTTCCAGCCTCCCTGTGTGCTGCGTGGGTGTATGTGCTACAAGTCTAATACGGGAGATACTCATTAAAAAATGACAGCAGAAAATGTAGTTCAGCTCCTTCTTTGTGCTGCAGGTTTTTTATCCTTCTTAAAAATATAGCGCTTTCATTATAAGAAGTACGTCAGCACAAAGAACTACAAACCAAAGCTGCACGGTGTAGAAAAAAGAAAACAGATGACTTTTTTTGACCTCTTAACGTCATGCTACGCGCAAAAATCCAATTTAGATCTAAACCCAATCACTAAATTCTCAGATACTGTTAAACATGTTATTGTCATTTCGGAAAGTCTTTTTAATCTTTTTTACATTTGTAGCCTAAAGGAGAACTAAAAGCAAAATCTTTTTTTGCATTTTGGGTAGAGTAAGGGAGGGCTATCAGTTTTTTTCCATCTGTGTCCCATTGGGGAGATTTACTTCCTGTCCTATAGCCAAAATAAGTGAAAAGAAATTCCTCTAAGGTGAGGAAATCCCTGGTTATCAATGGGGTCACCAGAACTAATTTCCCCATTGGAAGATTTCTGTTCTGGTGGAAAACCCAAAATTCAGGATTTTCTTTCACTTTAACTCTTAGTGATAACAGGAAACAAGGCAAATAGAGAGGGAGAAGCTTCCCAACGGGGGCACAGATAGCAATAAAAACTGACAGGTGTTCTAATCCCTCTCCACTCTTCCCAAAACAAAAAAAGAATGGTTTGCCATTAGTTATAGTTTAACCACTTGCTGACCGCCAGCAGTACATACATCTGCAAGAAAAAGTATGTGAACCCTTTGGAATGATATGGATTTCTGCACAAATTGGCCATAAAATGTGATCTGATAATCATCTAAGTCACAACAATAGACAATCACAGTCTGCTTAAACTAAATACACAAAGAATGAAATTTTGCCATGTTTTTATTGAACACACCATGTAAACATTCACAGTGCAGGTGGAAAAAGTATGTGAACCCTTGGATTTAATAACTGGTTGAACCTCCTTTGGCAGCAATAACTTCAACCAAACGTTTCCTGTAGTTGCAGATCAGACATGCACAACGGTCAGGAGTAATTCTTGACCATTCCTCTTTACAGAACTGTTTCAGTTCAGCAATATTCTTGGGATGTCTGGTGTGAATCACTTTCTTGAGGTCATGCCACAGCATCTCAATCGGGTTGAGGTCAGGACTCTGACTGGGCCACTTCAGAAGGCGTATTTTCTTCTGTTTAAGCCATTCTATTGTTGATTTACTTCTATGCTTTGGGTCATTGTCCTGTTGAAACACCCATCTTCTGTTGAGCTTCAGCTGGTAGACAGATGGCCTTAAGTTCTCCTGCAAAATGTCTTAATAAACTTGCAGCCCCAAACCATGATGCCCCCACCACCATACTTCACAGTTGGGATGAGGTTTTGATGTTGGTGTGCTGTCCCTCTTTTTCGCCACACATAGTGTTGTGTGATTCTTCCAAACAACTCAACTTTGGTTTCATCTGTCCACAGAATATTTTGCCAGTACTGCTGTGGAACATCCAGGTGCTCTTGTACAAAGTGTAAACGTGCAGCAATGTTTTGTTTGGACAGCAGTGGCTTCCTCTGTGGTATCCTCCCATGAAATCCATTCTTGTTTAGCGTTTTACGTATTGTAGATTCGCTAACAGGGATGTTAGCATTTGCCAGTGGCTTTTGTAGGTCTTCAGCTGTCATCTTTACAGGACGGCCGCTTCTAAGGAGAGTAGCAGCAGTGCTGAAATTTCTCCATTTATAGACAATTTGTCTTACTGTGGACTGATGAACAGCACGGCTTTTGTAGATACTTTTATAACCCTTTTCAGCTTTATGCAAGTCAACAATTCTTAATCGTAGGTCTTCTGAGAGCTCTTTTGTGTGAGGCATCATTCACATCAGACAATGCTTCTTGTGAAAAGCAAACTCAGAACTGGGGTGTGTTTTTTATAGGGCAGGGCAGCTGTAACCAACACCTCCAATCTCATCTCATTGATTGGACTCCAGTTGGCTGACATCACTCCAATTAGCTCCTGGAGATGTCATTAGTCTAGGGGTTCACATACTTTTTCCACCTGAACTGTGAATGTTTACATGGTGTGTTCAATAAAAACATGGCAACATTTCATTCTTTGTGTGTTATTAGTTTAAGCAGACTGTGATTGTCTATTGATGTGACTTATCAGATCACATTTCATGACCAGTTTGTGCAGAAATCCATATTATTCCAAAGGGTTCACATACTTTTTCTTGCAGCTGTATACTGCGGCAGGTCGGCTCTGTCCCGCGAAACTAAATAATCGTACATCGCTTCGTGGGGGCACACCCATTCACCACATGGGAAGCTGATCTGCGGGTCCGGTGGCCGTGATTGTTGCCGGGCACCCGCGATCGCTCCCCGTGGAGACAAAACTGCGTTCTGCCGTTGTAAACACAGCAGACCGCTGTTCTGTCAGTAATGAACATAGGGATCCTGTGTTCCTCCTTTTTTAGGAACATAGGTCTCTGTGTTCATTCCATAAGTACATCCTCCACACAGTTAGAAAGCATCCCCTAGGCTCACATTTAACCCTTTGATCCCCTTGGTGTTAACCCCATCCCCTGCCAGTGTCATTAGTACAGTAACAGTGTATATTTTTAGCACTGATTACTGTAGTAATGTCACTGGTCCCCCCCAAAAGTGTAAAAAATGTCAGTTAGGTGTCCGATCTGTCCGCCGCAATGCCGCAGTCCTGATCGCCGCCATTACTAGTAAAAAAAAATGTAATGAATAAAAATGACATAAATCTTTTGTAGACGCAATAACTTTTGTGCAAACCAAGCAATATACACTTATTGGGATTTTTTTTACCAAAAATATGTAGCAGAATGCAAATTGGCCTAAAATGATGAAAACGTTTTATGTTATATAGCAGAAAGTGAAAAATATATATATTTTTTTTCAGAATCTTTTTTTGTTTATAGCGCAAAAAATAAAAATTGCACAGGTGATCAAATATGACCAAAATAAAGCTCTTTTTGTGGGAAAAAAATGACATCAATTTTCTTTGGGTACAGCACCGCACGACCACGCAATTTTTCAATTAAGATAACACAGTGCCGAATCGCAAAAAATGGCCTGGTCATTAAGTGGGAAAACCTTCCGTTCCAGAAGTGGTTAATAAAAAGAATAGCTTTCGATTCTAATCAGAACTTTCTGACAAAAAAGATGCCAATGATAACAGTGCTTTAGGGAACTACATATCATTCAGTTAGGGGTTAGATCTACTTTATCATTCATTCACACCCGATCGATGTGTCATGCGTTTCCTTAAAGAGGGTTGTACACCTCAAACATGAAATATGAACAAAGCATATCCCTCTATAGCAGCCTTTCTCAACCTTTTCAACACAGAGGAACCCTTGAAATAAATTTCTGGTCTCGGGGAACCCCTGCTAAAAATTAAAAATCTACAACTCATGACACATTAGTGACAGTCTGGGGAAGAATGCTCCTTACTCTTGTCATCATTGGGAAGAATGACCCCCTTACAGATAGCTAAAAGGAACAATGGTGTCATTGGAAACTTGTCTGAGAGGCAGAAATTGCCCATTTCTCAAGGAACCCCCCGCAACCTCAGGAGGAACCCTGGGGTTCCACGGACCCCTCGTTGAGAAACCCTACTCTATAATGTGTACTTGTCTCAATCCAGAGCACTAAGTGTCATTTCTGTCTGCTGCTTCCTTCCTCTGTAAGAATCACTCCTGACAAGTTCTCCTGACACCAAAAGAAAAATGGAGAAGGGGTGGGACCTCCAGCTGATTGACAGCCTCAGCTCTGTTCCTTTGTGCTGTGTGAAGTGGGGGGGGGGGGGCTTATCCCTCCAATCAGCTGTCAGAGCTTTCCTCACTGAGCTCTGCAGAGTGTAACTTCAGCTCTCTGCCCTCTACTTTTCAGAGCTGACAGATTCTGTGTAAATTCTGCACTTTGAATGGATGTAGAGAAGAGAACGTCTGCAGATAAACAGATACATCTTATGTTGGAGGATTTGTTTCATCTCTGTTGATCACCTGAGGATAGTGCCTTCACTAAGTATATGTAAGCGTTTACAACCACTTTAAGCACAAAAGTGCTTAACATGAATATACCCATCATATTTCCCTATTCATGCTGCTTCTTGTTGGTCCATAAAAGCTACATAAAGTTTTTTGTATTTTTTTTCAAGCAGAATCATTTGTTTTTTTTGTCTCATAGACCTCAATTTTAGCATCTAAAAACACACATCACAAGAGCATTTTAGAGCGTTTTTTGCATCGTTTTGTGCCTAACAACCAGTCCCCTCCACCTGTCAACCTTGGCCTGTGATAAAAATGAAGGATTTAGGAGTGCTGGATGTGGAGACTTTCATCCATCTGCTGGTGGCCCACAAGAACCTCTACGACCTTCGTGGTGTCCATTACAAAAACTGTAGTAAGTGACAGAGGGCCTGGAAAGAAACTGGCAATGTGGACATGGCTGAAAGACAAAGATAGCAAAAGACACCCAAACCCAACATTAAAACTAGGAAGCAGATACATGGATGAAGACAACATATGATGTCACATAGCTTTCTATTGGCCAAACTAAAAATGCCTCCTGAAGCTTGAAAACACATGAAAGATGCTTGTGCAGAAAAAGAATGTGCAAAAAAAGCTTCAAAATCACCTTCAAATTCTTGTGTTCAAGTGCAAATGTGGGCATAAACAGTCGATATGGATAGTACAGTCTACTTTAGCTATATCGATCGCTAGTGCAATGGTCTGTCTAGTGAATGTGAAATTTATGTAGGCCCTCACATTACATGGTTTTGGCCCATTATGATTGCAAGTCAGGTCATATGAGAGTTAAAGTTAAAGAGTAACTCCACTTTAGTGGATAAAAAAATATTCCCCTCTGGGTGATCTATGTACATCACAAGGATTATAACAAACTTTGTTGAAGATTCCTACCTTTTGTTGTTCTGAAGAAATCCCTGTGTGTTTTGTCTGTATCCATTTGGGAAAGTGAGTCTAATGGGAGTGATTTTATAATTATCAATCAGCTGTGCACCTGCAGGGCTCTAATGAAGAAAGCTGCATCCCTTTAGACAGGGAGTATCTCACCAAAAGTGACATTTTTGTTCCAGGGGATGCCTGAAATCTGACTTGTATTTGAGTGCAGACTTCTGGGAAAATCAATGAGCCAATCACACAAGGAGGAAATGATGTTTCGGGGGGGGGGGGGGGGTTTCTGTATACATTCTTACGTACTGTGTAAAGAACGCCTCCAGGTAGTCATATTGCATTGTATTTTACAAAAAGTTACAGAGCTGCAGATTGAAAAGGAAAGGTCCTTTTTAATAACATTAAATTACAATATGACATGTCGCAGTTGTATATGTTATATTATTTTTCTTTATTTGCTATTTTTTTCCTCCCTACGAAAGTGGAGTTCTCTTTAACCGGTTGCTGACCGCCGCAAGTACATATACTGCGGCGGTCAGCCCCAGCCAGGCAAAGTGACGTATGGGTACGTCACTCGCCTGTCACTTGCATGTGAGCCAATAGCGGGCGAGCGAGTGCCCGCTGAGGCGCGCCCGCCCGGTTTGTTCGCGGGGAAGTCTGTGCGTGTGACCGGCGGACCCGATGTCCACTGGTCACTCGCGATCGTCCGCCGTGAAGGGAGAAAGGCAGGCGGCTAATGTAAAAAGCTGCCTGTCATTCTCCCCTGTGTAGGAATAGTGATCATACGGTTCTACTATGTAGGACCGTTGATCACTGTTCCTACACCAGTAGCCATGTCCAATCACAGTTAGAAGCACGCCCCTAGGGACACACTTAACCCCTTTCTTTCCCAATAAAGTTAACCCCTTCCCTGCCAGTGTCATTTTGCAGTAACAGTGCATATATATAGCACTGATTACTGTAGTAATGTCACTGGTAACCCCAAAAGTGTCAAAAATGTCAGTCAAGGGTCCGATCTGTCCGCCGCAATGTCGCAGTACCGCAAAAAAAATCGCAGATCGCCGCCATTACGTGTTAAAGAAAAAAACACCAAAAATGACAAAAATCTTTCCCTTAGTAGACGCAATAACTTTTGCGCAAACCAATCAAAATACGCTTTTTGCAATTTTTTTTACCAAACATATGTAGCATAAAACAAATTGGCCTAAAATGTTAAAAAATTTTGATTTTTACATTTTTTTGGGGGGGAATTTCATATAAAAAAATTTGAAAAATATTGTTATTTTTGCAAAATTGACGCTTTTTTTGTTTATAGCGCAAAAAGTAAAAATCGCACAGGTGATCAAATACCACCAAAAGAAAGCTCTGTTTGTGGGAAAAAAAAGGACGTCAAATTCATTTAGGTACAGTGTCGCACGACCGCGCAATTGTCCATTAAAGTCATGCAGTGCCGAATCGCAAAAAAACCCCTGGTCGGAATGGGGATAAAATCTTCCGGGGCTTAAGTGGTTAAGCTAAAAGGTGAACTGTAGAACTTGGATGCCCAAAGAATACCTGCAGCTGTACAGATTGCTGTGATCAGTCACACAGACCTCCTCCATTGATTTGTACCACTAACGATGACAAATGAAGATGCCTCCATTGCCAGTCCTGAGACGTTTGCCTCCCCTGATCATCGACGGTGACATTACAAGGCAATGGTGAAAATGTTTGCAAGATTGATAGACTGTGTAGCTTAGAGTTAAACGTGTTCTATGACTGTCAGTGATTTGAAAGCAATTGGATGTCGTAGAGATGCGATGCATGTAAGATGAGCATGTATACCAGTCATTTGGATCCCTGATCATCATAATTTGATGGGAACCATGTGTCATACAGTTATGACATATGTTCTCTGCATGAGCATTGCATCTTTAAGTTTCCTGAGTTGATGATAAACTCAGTGGTAGGTCTCTTCACACATGGATAGCAAAAATATGTGAGGAAATAAAAAGTCTTCTAATAAAATTTCATTTTATTGAAAACTACTTGGATTAAAATGGCAACGGTGCAAAATCTCATATTTCCTCTCCTAACCATCTACTGATCCACAAGATTTTATGATAATGCAATGCTATAAGTTCAGGTTCAGATAATTGAGTTCAGATAATGAATGGATAGCACAGGGCTGAATAGTAGAGCCATTCAGTGACTAGACTGTATATCCCCTGAGTCATCTGAATGCAAAATGTTCATGTTTGAATGGAGTGTGCCTTGAAATCTGTATTGTGATGGCACAGAGACAGAGTCCATATCGAATTTGCTGTTTACAGTTTTTGGGATAAAGTCGCATTCCACTGTTTATATACTTACATACACAATGTCATGCTGCTGGTCTTTGTATGTACTGATCTGGGATTACCACAGCAGGAGTCACTGATCACTGCTTCATTACAAGCTTAGCCCAATCAATACAGTAAATGGACAAGCAGGCAACAGTAGCATTATTGCATAAAGCAGTTGATTCTCAGGGGAGGTTTAATTAAACTGACCTCGTACTCTGCAAATATCATGAGATAAGCAAAATTGCTTCTGATGCTTATGGGTATACCAGTGGAATTACACAGGAAGCCTAATATAGTAATACAGTTTGTAAAACAAGTGCTACCGTAAGGGATCAAGAGGGTTTTCAATGTTCAGAACATCTTCTTTCTGCACTGTTACGGCTGAGCTCCCTGAAGGTATGCTAGTTCCCTGTTTGTCAGGCTGATTCAGTAGTTACATAGTTAGATTGATAGAAAAAATAGAAAAAAAGAATTAAATAGAAAACCTCCATGTACAAAACGCTACACCCACAGTTGATCCAGAGAAAGGCAAACAATCCTACAAAGCAGTGGTCTCCAAACTGCGGCTTAGGGGCCAGATGCGGCCCTTTGCTTGCCTTTACCTGGCCCATGGGCCCCTGTTCCTCCCACTGATACGAGACACTATTCTAGAATAAAGCCTTCATTTCTAGCTCCACATCTTACTTGGTAGCCAGATCTTATTATTAGTCTATATAGTTGCCAACAGTCCTGATTTGCCCAGGACATTCACAGAATTCAGACCCATGTCCCAGTCTGAGCCTGTCCTGGGCAGAATCCCGGAAACTAGGCTTTGTCACGGGCAGGGGCGGACTGTGCCAAGGGTCTAATACCCCATAAAAAGGCCAAAATCGCTCTGCCGTCACCCGGTGCTATGTGCGCATAGTAGCAAATGGTGTCATCCTGGCCTGCCCACATAGATACTGGGAGGGATGTAAGAGCAAATTGCAGCTACCTATTGGCTGAAGAGGTAGCAGGAGGCAGGCTACACTCTGTCCCAGCCAATGGGTGCACTGTCTGGGCTTCCTGTGTTGTGGCATGGAGCTGCTCTGCAAGGAAGCTACATGAGGTGAGGAAGGAGAAACTCTCATATGTGACTGTAATGACAACTGGTGGTACTTGACTATATAAAGGTTGGCTTATGGTATACCGCCCGGATGGGTTGGTGGCCCACTAATCAACTCCTCCTAAAGACTGCAAAGTCTTGTGCTGGAAGAGGCCCCTTCTTGCACTGGTTCCAATGTGGTGGCCTTTGGTTTGTGGGTTCAGTAGGTCTGGCAGATGTGCTGGACTCACAGCAGCAGCCTCACTATGTTTACAGCAGCGACTCCAGCGATCCCTGCAACCTCAGGCCCACTACTCTCAGTCTCTCTCTCTCTCTCTCTCCCTCTCCCTCTCTCTCTCTCTCCATCCCTCTCCCCCTTTCTATCTCCACCCCCCTCTCCCTTTCTCTCTCTCTCCATCCCTAACTCTTTTCATCCCTCTATCTCTCCATCCCCCTCTTTCTCTTTCAATCCCTCTCCATCACCCTCTCTCTTTCTCTCTCTCTCTCCATCCCTCTCTCTCTCTCAATCTCCCCCTTCTCTCTCTATCTCCCCATCTCCCCCTTGTCTCTCTTTTCATCCCTCTCTCTCTCTCCATTCCACTTTCTCTCTCTCTCTCTTCATCCCTCTATCTCGCTGTCTACCATCCCCCATTTCTCTCTATCCCTCTCTCTATCTCTCCACCCCCTCTATCTTTCAAACCCTCTCTCTCTTCACCCCCTCTCTCTCTCTCTCCATCCCTCTCTCTCTTAATCCCTCTCTCTTCCTCCATCACCTCTCTCTCCAGCCCCCTTTCTATCCACCCCCCCCTTTTCTCTCCATCCCTCTCTCTCAATCTCTCTTTTTCTTTCTTTCTTTCTTTCTTTCTTTCTTTCTTTCTTTCTTTCTTTCTTTCTTTCTTTCTTTCTTTCTTTCTTTCTTTCTTTCTTTCTTTCTTTCTTTCTTTCTTTCTTTCTTTCTTTCTTTCTTTCTCTCTCCCTCCGTCCCTCTTTAGCTTTCTTTCTCTCTCCCTCTGTCCCTCTTTAGCTTTCTTTCTCTCTCCCTCCATCCCTCTTTAGCTTTCTTTCTCTCTCCCTCCATCCCTCTTTAGCTTTCTTTCTCTCTCCCTCCGTCCCTCTTTAGCTTTCTTTCTCTCTCCCTCCATCCCTCTTTAGCTTTCTTTCTCTCTCCCTCTGTCCCTCTTTAGCTTTCTTTCTCTCTCCCTCCATCCCTCTTTCTCTTTTTTCTTTACTTAAATATTACCACAAGTTCCACTATGTAAGTCATCTCAGACTCTATTTAACCACAGCCCTTTAAGCCACAGCCAATATTTTGCATTGTTTAGACTACACCTATTTTTTAGCACGATATGATTCGCATACTGCCTTTTTTTAACACATACAAATGAATGCCCCACCCCTAATTAAAATAATACTCCGCCTACATAAAAAAAATGTCCTCAAACATTTTTGGAGAATCTTACCAACTATGAGTCTCTGGCATCCACAGGCCTTTTTATATGTGAGCTGACTGATGCTCATGGCTTTCTCCCTGCTGTTTTATGAAAAGGCTGACTGCTGACAGGACACTAAAAAAAAGGTACAAGAGCTGTCTGCTAATGTTGAGGAACCCACTGTAGGCTGTTAGTTAGACTGACCTGAGTTTAGTTAGTGGCTCAGATGAGCAGATGTTTTTTTTTTTTTGCTGTATGTATGGACGTGCTGTACGAGGCCCTCCTGTATTAACACTGTGTTTGTTTACTGCCTTGCTGAATAGAAGTGCAAGGCCAACCTGTTTGGACTGTTCCTGGGTGTCCCTGTCTCCTGCATAGTTTACCACTACCAGTACCAGTCAAGTCTATCCCCCCTTATAATATAAATATACAGTATACAAATACAGCTATGTTACTTGACCATTTTCTAAGCCTTTTCATACATGTACAGAATCCATGAGAAAAGAAAGGGGCCAAACTCTAAAGGGTTTCTGCAAAGCCAATGTGACTCTTTTAATCTGAAAAGACACAGTTAATAAACATGGCTTTGTTTTACTTATTTAGGAACAAAAATTACATATTTTGAATCCTGTCAAGAGAATGTATTATTTTTTTGCACAATTTCCATTAAGCATCTTCATAACATATGCACACCATTTTTGTTTTGACAGATACAGAGAAATGCATATTCAGTTTCATTTGATGAGAGGTTTTCCATACCGCTCGATCCATTGGCGCTGGAAGAAAACAGCCTGAGGTTCGCTATTTTTGGAATAGATGGAGATGAAAGGAATGTCAGTACGGGAGTTGCAGAGCTGAAATTGTCAGACTTGGATTTGGTTATGCGACCGTTCAATACCTGGATATACCTACAAGATGTCAATAAGGTATTGTTTTACTGTATACTGAAAAGGTCATTTATTAAAGAAGTTGATTGCTCCCATTTAAAGTGGAACTCAAAAAAAAAAGTTTTCATGTGTTTATTGTTGTTTGTGTGCTAACTAGCAGAGTTGTATAAAGTACTCAAAACCCATACTTGAGTAAAAGTACAAGTGCTCGATCAAAAAGTGACTTGAGTAAAAGTACAAGTGCTCGATCAAAAAGTGACTTGAGTAGAAGTGGAAGTGCTCAATCAAAAAGTGACTTGAGTAGAAAGAACATTTTTTGTACTTAAGTATTGCAAGTAGTTTTTTAAAAAAATTTGCTCCTCAAGTACTGAAAGTAAAAGTACAAGTACTGTGTTATGTAGTTATTAAAGAAAGAAGTCAAAAGTTTGAACATCATATTGTTTTTTATTATTTCAAATGCAGCTTTTATTTATACATACAGTAGCTTTTATTTTCGTATGCGCTGATAATACACATGTTTTGAACTTCATGAAACCTGCCATCTACTGTTCTGGCAGTGGTAATTTTTATAATAATAACGAGTAACTATGCAGCACAAAAATAAAATATCGGAGTAGAAGTATTGAAATCATTGAAAAAATGTAGTGAAGTAAAAGTGGAAGTAGGAGAAAAACATTCTACTCTAGGAAAGTACAGATACCGCCTTTCGGTACTTAAGTACAGTAGTGAAGTAGTTCTACTTAGTTACTATACATCTCTGCTAACTAGTAGGATCTCCTTTGACTTTCTGTGTCAGAGACATGACTATCCATTGTAAGGTGAGGTTCCACCACTCACAGTTGTCCTCATTGGAAGATACCCTGGGGTTGATTGACTTAAACTAGGCAGTGCAAAATCTGGTGCAGCTCTGCATAGGAACCAATCAGCTTCCATGTTTTTTTCTTTTGTCAAAGCTTAATTGAACAAGCTGGAGTTAGAAGCTGATTGGCTACCACGCACAACCGCACCAGTTTTTGCACTCTCCAGTTTTAGTAAATCTAGCCTATTAAATAGCCAATAGTTTTGGGAAACCTGACCATTATACCTAAATGAGCTTTTTAGACATAACAATCTAAAACCATGGGCATTGATGTGGAGTTGTCCTCCACTCTAGAGTAGGTGCTTTCCACAAAAATGTAGATTATGTCTTTGGAAACTTGTGCCTATTCAAGCCGAAAGAGAATTTGTGAGGTCAGCTACTGATGGTGTATGAGTAAACTTGGCTCTTAGTGGGCATACCAATTAATTTCATATGAGTTCAGATGGATTCTGGTCCAGTCACTGTGCAGGGCAGTCTAATTCCTCAAAATCAAATTCATCACCTAGCTTTGTGTCCATTACTAGTATAGGAAATTAATGAGGGAGGAACCTAGACAGCCCATAGATGTTTTTTTTTTCCAACTAGTAAACCACATTTGACATGGATAGGGGATCCTCCCAGCTAAGCCTTTGTAATATGACAGCGGGGAGACATTGATCAGCGCTGTCAGCTATAGCCGGCGGCACTGATCGAGCAGAAGGTTTGTAACAGGGCGGTTGTACAGACGTTCATCTGTAGATTGACTTCTGTATAACTACCCTGCCCATATGTGTGAAGCGCAACCCCGCAGGAGCCACTTGATAATTTTAGCCAGGTCTCCCACTGTTTAATCTGCAGCCAGTCACAGGGTATTTTCTCACAGCCAGGTGCTCACACTCTTCTGCTCATTGTCTCCAATGACCAGTCTAGGGGATGTGTTTTTTTGTTTTATTTGGAGAACTTGGATAGGAGAAGGGATTTAGTATGATACTCCACATTAAACTATTCAAATGCGAGGACAGCTTTCTCAGTAGAACTGTGTAGCAGACTGTACAGAATAGAGCAAAGTCTAATTTTAGTAGAAGGGATTTGTTGGACCCTTGGTGCTTCTTCAAGTCACCAGCTTGTGTCCCCTTTAGCTTACACCCAGCATGCTGGCTTCTAGCACCCAGAGGGAGATTTAGCAGCACCAATCTCTAGGATCCCTTCAGGGGGTCTGTACTCACAAGGCTCCTGAAGCACCAGTGGCAGCCTTCCTCAGTGATACCAGAGAGGATCCATGGGCATCCTCCCTCAGTCAGCTCTCAGAGAGCTATGGGTTTCATCATCAATGTTTCAGGCCCTCGGGTCATCTACCTCAGGCCACATGGCAGCCTGTGCTGGGGAGGGGCGGGCCTCTCCCCACTTAGACCTCTCTCTCTCTGGAGGAAGACCCAGAGTCCATGTGCTCATCAAACATAAATACAGACACCCAGCATGCCTAGGGGCACCTCCCCTTTGTAATTGGCCCGGGCTGTATGAATATTCATGCCACCCACTGTCAACCACTTTCCATTACTACTAGATCAGTGTGAAACTTTAAGACAGCATAAGCAGCACCAGAGCACACTGAGCAGACTCTACTAAACAATCACAGCCTCTGTTAAGCAGACAGCACATACAATTGCCTTGCTGTCTCTCTGTTAGGCAGAGAAACCATAGTTCACTTACTCTATCACCTACCTAGGAGGGTGCTACACATGGCTTTAGAGGTCACAGAATCAGGGGCGTAACTAAAGGGGTTGCAGGGGTTGCAATTGCAACCGGGCCCCATGCTCCAGGGGGCCTGTGCGGCTTCCCTGTACACCTGGATAGGAGGGGCGGCGGGGGCAGCATGTAGAGAAATCACTATCCTCCTTTTTCCTCCTGTAGCTGCAGGAGGAAAATGGAGGAAATTGGGTCCTTTGTATGCTGCCCCCGCCACTCCTCCTATCCAGTTCACTTGTGTTCTGCTGTCTCTGGGCCCCTGTGTGCTCCCCTGGTCCCCCCGCCCCCCACTGTGCTCTCTCCACTCTAGTGAGAGAATCAGGAAGGGTTCGGTAAATATGTAATTTACCTGCTCATTCTTTTTGTGAATGGACAGAGTCATAGTCAGTGACATTGTAAAAAAATAAAATAAAATGCTAAAAAAATAATACAATTAAAATAACAAAAAATAAAAACTACTGACACCAGTGGGTGAACTTCCAGGATCGCAAAGGTCACACTTGCGACCGGGCCCTGGCATTCCACCACCGTGGGGAGGACCCAGGATGGCAGGAAGGGGGCCCACTGCAGAACTTGTGAAAGGGTCCCGCTGCAGGAACGTAATAAAGGGCCCTGCAACGAGAGTAAAGGGCCCCAGGATCACTGGGAAGAGCCCCAGGCTTGAAGGGAAGGACCCCGGCCAGGGGTTCGGGGGGGGGGGGCCTTCATGGTTTCTTGCACTGGGGCCCTGAAAGCTCTAGTTACGCCTCTGCACAGAATCAGATCAAGTCATATTTGTATCATAAGGATAATGCTTGTCTTGGGACAGGCATGAAATTAACCAACCAACATTACTGTAAACTTCTATACATGAGCCATGGTAGAAAACACAACTCCCTTGTTTTTCAGGCTGCAGATGCAGTTGGGGAGATTCTGTTGTCTCTCAGTTACCTCCCAACAGCTGAGCGTCTCACCGTGGTGGTGGTTAAAGGAAAGAACTTGGTGTGGACAGAAGGGAAGACCACAGCAGGTAAGAGATAAGTAATCCTTGTAAAAGTCACATTGATTAGCAAATGTATGTTTACTTTCCTGATATGGTAAAAATAGAAATCTTTGATCAGTAGATACAGTTATCTTTACAGGCACGTACATGTGTATGTAATTGTATGTAGAAAGGCTAATGCACAATTTAATATATATAAAGTCGAGGTGCATTAACCTACAGAACAATAAAGTGTTTGTTACCCCAACATTTCACATTCCTGATGTGTGCCTGTTGTGCCATGTACTTGTATGAGAAATTCTCCTGTTCTCTTTGTATTGTTTCCTTTATGTGAAATCTCTGGTGTTCCTGCCCGTCTCTCTGCTTTCCTATTAAAAAAACTGACCCCACTAGGCATGACAGCACAGCCTGATCCGTTCTCTAGTTATGCTGGGACTCAGCCTGCTCTCCTCCAATGAACAGACTTGTCGTGACAGCACCCCCTGCACAGCCATTCACTGGGAAGCTCAGTGTGCTTTTGCTGTTCCTCCCCCCCAGTTCTTGTACAGCTGAGAACAGAGGGTATGTGATCACTTATAAAATAGGTATTAACAATGTTTTTTTGATATCTATACACAAATTTCCTGCCTTGTATTTCTATTTTTAAACTGAATGGGTCGTTTTACAAGGTGATCATTTACAATCACTTTAATTTAATGTATTGGTTTAAAAGATGAGGCATTACAAAAAGAACATCATTTTGACCGCATGCAGTTAATTTTTATTCTTTTTATTTACATAAAAATACATCTTTAAAGGTACAGTCTGGTAAAGACCGAAGCTTAAACCTTTAGATGCACACGGGGAGTATGGCCTACCTGCTCAGTGTTAAAAGCTGAACTCTAGGTGGATATATAAGAATCAAATATTGCCACTCTTAATTCATTAAATTATCATTAAAATTATTTTTCGTTTAAATATAGGAAGTACCTGAGAATGTTTGTGTATTAGCCTGTAGTAGTTCTTGTACAGCAAAACTCAGAGTGAGAGATGAAGAAACAGCACAAGCAATCAATAAGTTGTGCTGCAGTGCTCATGTGATTAACAAGGGACATGCTGATAGGAGAAGATAGAAGAGTGACAGAAAGATGAGATCATTAGTATGCTCATTGCACTGTCCAGTCACAAGCTGGCGGAGGAGACGTGTTATTTAACAGCAGGTCTCCTGCACAGCCAGGCAGGATTGTGCTGTGCAGCAGAGCTGTGTAAATCTTAGAACTGGACAGAAATATAAATCTTTTGACAAGTATAACAGCTCTCTTACAGCATGCATATTTCATCTGTGTGGATAGACTGTTTGCCTGACATTTAGCTTTTACATTTTTTAACTAGCTATTGCTTCCTTTGTCAGAAATCTGGTGATCTGAGAACCCCCGTTTGTTGTACATGAGAATTATTTCCAAGCACTCCTTGCACTTTTTACGCCTTGCTGCTCTCATATACAGAAAACCTAAAAATTGTCAGGATTGGGAATTTTTTTCAACCATTGATTATATTCATACAGTATATGCTTGTAAGTTTGAATCTGAATGGTGATTCAGAAAACAGGGACTTACATAGTAAACACTTGAGAAAATAGATTCCCAGGGACCTGTTAGGTGTTATATATGGATTCTATGTACAGCGCAGTACATTGAACTTAGATTAAGGTAAAACAGTGAACTTTCTGACATTAGCTTGGTTGCGTTGTTTTATGGCTAACATTAGTAGCTCAATGGGTATGAAATCGGCTGGAATTGCTCTTTAGGTTATAAGCCATTCAGAACATCCCAAAGACAGAGCAAATCTATTTCCTGCAACCACAGGTTGACAGGGGAATCCCTCCCGTGGAGCTATTGTAATAGGGGGGACTATTGCTAGTGGCTATACTAGTTGCTAGTGACAATTGCATGTAAAATCCAGCAAGTTGATTGTACCTAAGTTGATCGATTGATCAGCATGTGTACATTCAGCCTGGACCTGGACTTTTCAGCACTAAACATTTATTGTGTTTATTTAGGACCACTGGATGTTATTGTAGTTTTTTCTTTATGAGTATTAGTACTTTATTTAAATAGGTAATTTCTATTCACTTTTTTGATGTGTGTATATATATATATATATATATATATATACATACAGCCCTCAAATTTTCCACTCGCATTTTGCGAGTGGAAAATTACTTAGGGCGAGCGTGGGGCTGCTCCGGGAAGAGAGTGGAAGAGGAAAGCCGATGGACAGGATTACCATAGGGCCGGGATCATTCCGCTGTAACAGCATTCATTGTAATTGCCGGTCACTCGCCGACACACACACAGTCCCGCCTCCTAGCCCGACTCGTTTGATAGACAGAACACCTGGCCAACCGGGACGTGTGATGTCTATCAAAGGAGTCGGGCTAGGAGGCGGGACTGTGTGTGTCGGCGAGTGCCCGGCAATTACAATGAATGCTGTTACAGCGGAACGATCCCTGCTCTATGGTAATCCCGTCCATCGGCTTTCCTCTTCCACTCTCTTCCCCTGAGCGACACCCGGAGCAGTGCCGGGCCATTCAAATTAAAGCTGTTACAGCGGGACGATCCCGCTTTGTGATTATCCGGCCAGACATCCTCTTCCTCTCCTCTCTCTTTTCTACACTGGTCAGTGCATTGATGGCCCAGGTAAAGCTGCATTGATGGCCCATGTAAAGCTGCATTGATTGCACAGGTGAAGCTGCATTGATGGCCCATGTAACGCTGCATTGATTGCACAGGTGAAGCTGCATTGATGGCCCATGTAAAGCTGCATTGATGGCCCATGTAAAGCTGCATTGATGGCACAGGTGAAGCTGCATTGATGGCCCATGTAAAGCTGCATTGATGGCACAGGTGAAGCTGCATTGATGGCCCATGTAAAGCTGCATTGATGGCACAGGTGAAGCTACATTGATGGCCCATGTAAAGCTGCATTGATGGCACAGGTGAAGCTGCATTGATGGCCCATGTAAAGCTGCATTGATGACACAGGTGAAGCTGCATTGATGGCACAGGTAAAGCTGCATTGATGGCACAGGTGAAGCTGCATTGAAGGGCACAGGTGAAGCTGCATTGAAGGGCACAGGTGGAGCTGCATTACGGGGCCCATGTAAAGCTGCATTGATGGCACAGATGAAGCTGCATTAAAGAGGGCACAGGTGATGATGCATTGAAGGGCACAGGTGATGCTGCATTGATGGGCACAGGGGAGGCTGCATTGATTGGCACAGGGGAGGCTGCATTGATTGGCACAGGGGAGGCTGCATTGATGGGCACAGGGGAGGCTGCATTGATGGGCACAGGGTAGGCAGCATTGATGGGCACTGATCAGGCCACACTGATAAGCTTCATTGATGATGCTGCACTGATGGGCACTGGTAGGCTGCATTGATGGGCACTGATAATGTTGTTATTAATATTTATTTTTATAACTTCTACATTAATACAAAAACATTTAACAGTATCATTCTATGAGATAATTTATCACGGTGTGTTTAGGGGCGGAATTAGGGGGAGGGTAGGAGTTGGGTGGGGCAACTGGTGGCGAGTAACACTTAAGGCCTGGCTAGTAGCTCAGGACTTAAAATTTTGAGCCCTGTATATATATATATATATATATATATATATATATATATATATATATATATATATATATATAGTATTTTTCATTGCAAACATTGATATATCACAGCAGGGCAGCACTCTTTATATATTTGTAGCTGTTGACTTTTAAATTCTTTTTAGCCCAGACTGGAGCTCCTCTTTAATATCACTTTAAGGAGGCAGGTGATGTATAGTGATTAACAAATTTCATTTGTATTTAGCTTAAACAATATGATATACTGTATAAGGATATATAAGGTGTATAACGTTAATTTTCTCATTTTTCTCTATGTAATATGCTGCATATGACTCATACATCCTCCATTTGTTTTTGCTTCATAGAGCAAGGATGCACCACATATATAGACTGTGAGACAATGTACGCTTGTTTCCATGGAACCAGATTCTAATGTGTACATTGTCAGCGGAGCCATCTTCTCCTCCTACCTACAGTGTCTCTTCCCTGTCAGTTGACCCCCATAAATACTTTATCGTATAATCATTTATGTAGTGATCAGGTTTGGCCTGTAGGAGGTATTCTCATGGAGAGTTCTCTCTCAAGAATACATTGTGGTGGTACCATGGTGGTTCTAGTTCAGTGCTTTTCAGCTTCGGTACTCCAAGTACTGCTTTCCTCAGTGGGAAAAGCCAATGCAAATACTGATCTGGGGAAAGAAATGTAATCATCCTATAGAATTTAAAAAAAAATAAAAATTTCTAGGCAACCATAGGCGTGCGCACAGGGTGTGCCGGATGTGCCTGGGCACACCCTAATCACCTAGGGCACATAGCATTATCGCTCTGTTTGCCAGTGAGGAGATGGGAAAGATCTCCCTCGGACCTGCTCTGCTCTATTTCACTTTGCCAGCAGGGAGAGTAATGTATCGGGGCCATGTACATGTAGGCAAACACATGCATGTGTATTTCAACTTTGGGGTGCACACCCTAATGCAATAGGCTGCGCACACCTATGTAGGCAACGTCTAGGACTATCCGGTAAACACAGAAAAAGAGAACTTCAATGTATATACTTTTGAAAAATTATAGAATATCTTTAACCAGTCTTTCATTGAATCAGTATGCCAGGTAAGTTCAAACAGTCTTCATAGAATCCCTTAAATAGAGTATAGGCAAGAGGTCTGATAATTTATTGATATTTATTAAAGCTAAAAGATTAAGGTAAAAGATTAACATGGTCTTTGTGGAATACCCTAGTTGAATAGATTTCAGAGAGTGTCTTCTTCTTTGGTACTGTTCAGTCCTATCCTGCACAGCAGACCTTCTCGAATTATGCTTTCACAGCCATATAATACTGCCAGTGCAACTATTGAACATTTGCATCTTCTATCCTACCTAAATGTTAATTGTGCAGATTACTACCAAGCCAAAATATCAGTGGGGGGCCATATAGATGCCAATTATATGTATAAAAGGTCTCAAACAAACCATCTGTTCAGATAACCTTCAAACAAATATAGTACCTTCATAGTGTGGCTACCTAAAAGATTTATTCTGTGGCCTTATTGAAGAACCCTGAACCACATCAGTCATATATGGGTGTTGGGTAATATGGATTAAAACTCATCTGTGGATTGGGATTTTTCCTGGCATCAAGGCTATGAATTTTAAAAAAATAAATTTTTTATTGTCACATATTATAATAACACATCAATTAAAAATGACATAGACAAGTGTTAAAATGAGGGATCATAGCAACTGCTTGGGTATACAAAAAATATAGTGCAGCGTTAAAGTAAAAAAAAAAAAAAAAACACAATGAATATAAAATCAATAAATTCATAAAATATGCATAAAAATACATATAAGTAAGTATAAGTGGAAGAACAATGTCCATGGAAAAAATAGATGGCAGAGTCTTGGATCATTGATCCATATGAAGAAACACCACCACCGATAGAAAGGGTGATGAATAATGTAGATAAAGTGGGCACAGGGAAGTAGGTTTCCCTCAAACCATGTACACTGGATTCACTCAGAAGACTCGATCAACTCTCAAAAAACAAAAAAGTCAAAAAGCGCTACCTAGCGCTACTAGTGCAGTATACATAATAACGCTTTATTGATGAAATAAAAGATTGCACTTACACGATCCAATAGTGCATGGCATCATAAAACCGTGTAGGCGAACATCTGAAGTGTGCTGCGTTCCTACGGGTTTGCCTTCGGGCTCAAACAAAGAACCAACCATTTGGGTAGAAATTGTCTCCGTCGTAGGCCCCACCCTACGCATGGAATCTATGACCACCGATGTGCAGCTAAATGATGGTATGCTTCCACTGAGGGAGGCTACCAAGCCAAAATATCAGTGGGGGGGGGGGGGCATATATTATATATATATATATATATATATGTATAAAAGGTCTCAAACAAACCATCTGTTCAGATAACCTTCAAAAAATATAGTACCTTCACAGTGTGGCTATCTAAAAGATTTATTCTGTGGCCCTATTAAAGAACTCTGAACCACATCAGTCATATATGGGTGTTGGGTAATATAGATTAAAACTCATCTGTGGATTGGGATTTTTCCTGGCATCCAGACTATTACTTCATAAAAATACATTTTTTATTGTCACGTAATATAACCCATCAATTAAAAATGACATAGACAAGTGTTAAAATGATAAGTGATCATAGCAACTGCTTGGGTATAGTATTCCTAAATATCAACACGTTTCGAGACACTCTCTTCTTCAAGGGAACAGAGAAGGTACAGAAGAAACTAAGAAAATAATTTTCATAGTTAAATGTGAAAAAATGTTCTGGTGCGCTAAATACAATAAATTGTCCTTATGTATGTATTAAACACAAGAGCAATTATTTTTTATATTGCAGCTTACCATTTCTTAGATGTGATGTGATTCATTTTCCTTTTTAGGCTTTCTTGCCATTATTTTCTGATCCAACCAGTAAGTCTATTGTTTTTCAAAAAAACAAGCTCTCCAGGAAGAATGTATTCGTTTTGGAGATGAGACAAACCATTTAACACTAACACGAGTGCTTACAATGGTCAGCTTTTATTTATGTAAAACCTTCAAGCCCCGTACACACGTACCGATTGTCGGCCGTAAATATTTGGCCGCCGAACGATCGGCCGATTGTCGGCTTGTTAGTATGATGCTTCCGACAACCGACAGCGACTTTTCGGCCGAACAGAATCGGGTGTGCAGGCTATAAAATTTTTGTTGGCCGACAAACAGCAGATTAGCAAGACTGGGCATGCTCAGAAAAGAAAAAACACAGGGAAAGTTAACCATCACATGACATCACTTCTGCAGTTGGCTGTTGTTGGCCGACAAAATTCGTGTGCAGTCTTTTGCACTTTTCAGCCAACAGGACAGCACCGGACAAAAGACGGCCGATCGTTCGGCCGACATTCGGTACGTGTGTACGGGGCTTTAATCCAAAAATATTAAAGTGTTAGCTGGAGTTTGACTTCAATTTGTTAGTGTATTTAAATCTGATAGCATATTTAACACTCCCCTCTCCCCAGATTGACAATGCTGCTTTCCAAAGGTACCCCTCTTTGCGCATTCATCCAGAGTTGTGCCCCACTAATAAAGGGGGTATGTTACTGGCCAGATCACCAGGTGAAAATAGAGGGGGAAAAAAGCCTAAAAAAAAAGAAAACGGATAAGACCACCACATCTAATAATTAATAAGCTGCAATATAAAACATTTTTGGTTTAATCGCTTTAATGAATAGTTGTGCCCCAGCTATTATTAAAAGATTGGGATTGAACTCCCTAGAAAAGCGCAGGTCCCCTCTGTGCGAATAATGTTTTTCTGCAGTAACCTAATTCTTCCTGAATGATTTTTGGACTCTTTCTCCTAATAGACCACGATGCGTAAACCCCAATGTTAACCACTATGCCAAATATGTGTTTTTATTTATTGCCATGACCGCCAACTCGTTACAGCTCAAGGCTTCAAAACATTTCAGCAGTTTAGGCATGACTTTGATATTGCCAGAACAATTTTCTGTAATTAATTACAAATCAAACAATACTACCAGGGCTTAACCTGGATCTATGAATTCTGGATTAACACACATTGCTAATTCTGCTCATTGATTTTGAGCAATGCTTTACTTTTCACAATATCCTGCCCAGAGGCCTGACTCTTGAGCATATTGGGCAATTTAAATAAGCTAAGCATATATTCTAAAGCGGAGTTGCAGCCCCCAAATCAAATTTTTTTTAAACTCTGCTGTAATTTGATCAACTTTATACGCCACATTTAGCTGGTGTCTATAGTGTATTTCTTTTTGTTTCAGTTTAACCACTTGCCGACCAGCCACTGCAGTTATAGTCGGCAGGTTCCCACGAAACACCGTACCTGTACTGCGGTCCGCGGAAGCGATCCTGGGGGCATGCGTGCCCACTCGCCAGCGGGGGGGCTGATCCACAGGGCCGGCGGCTGCAATTCGCCGGACACCCGCGAATGCTCCCCGTGAAGAGAGAACGGCGGTCTGCTGTTGTAAACACAGCAGACCGTTGTTCTCTCAGCTATCAACACAGAGCCCCTGTGTTCCTCCTATTTACAATCACAGGTCTCTGTATTGATTTCTCAAGCCCAACCCCCACAGTTAGAAAACACCCCCTAGGCTCACATTTAACCCTTTGATCTCCCCTGGATTAACCCCTTTCCTGCCAGTGTCAATATTTAACAGTAACAGTGTATATTTTTAGCACTGATTACTGTAGTAATGTCACTGGTCCCTCCAAAAGTGTCAAAAATGTTAGTTAGGGGTTCGATCTGTCTGCCTCAATGTCACTGTCTCTAAATAAAAATGACATCTTTCCCCTAGTTAGTAGACACAATAACTTTTGCACAACCCAATCAAAATACACTTATTGGGATTTTTTTTTTAACAAAAATATGTGGCAAAGTACAAATTGGCCTAAAATGATGAAAAAATTTGATTTTCAAATTTTTTTTATTGGGAATGTTATATACGTAGCAGAAAGTAATAATATTGATTTTTTTTTTCAGAATTGTCGCTCTTTTTTTGTTTATAGCGTAGAAAAAAAAATTGCACGCAAAAAAAAAAAATTGCACAGGTGATCAAATACCACCAAAAAAAGGCTCTATTTGTGGGAAAAAAGGACATCAATTTTATTTGGGTACAGTGCCACACGTGCAATTGTCCATTAAAGTAATGCAGTGCTAAATCTGAAAACAATGGCCTGGTCATTAAGGGGGGAAATCTTTCAGTCCAGAAGTGGTTAAATAAAGAACAACTACCTGTGATCTCAGAAGCTGGCAGGGTCCATGTCCACTGTGGGCATCTGAAGCCCTCTAGAATCTATTTCCAGGATTAGGTGCAGCTGGCTACCCACCCAGTATGCACCTCCCGTTCTCGCGCCTGCGCAGTAATGTCACCGCGCGGCTCGCCTACCTCCTGACACGTTGCCATAGCAATGACAGCGTCGGCGGAAGTTCCAGCCTTTTGCTATAGGAACATGTCAATCATGACATCCCGGTCCTCTCAAGCGTGTCATTTCTGGTCTGCAAATAACACAAAGTTTTGTCATTAGGTGATTCACAAGGACTCCTGGGATACATGACGCCACTATCCCAGAAACCCTTGCAATCGCCTAGTGACGTAATCGCCTAGGCAGAGGCACCAGGAAGTGCATCCGACAAAAGAAGAAAAAAATTATTTTATTGCAAAAATAAAAATTAGCATTTAAGAAAGTGCTTGTAATGCTTAAAACGCACATTATAAAAAGAAAAAATGGGTGGAACTCCGCTTTAAGCATTTTTCAGATGTTTTGATATTATGCCTAAAAATATTCTGAAATAGAAACAAAGCTATGCATTTACTTTCTCTGAATTCATCTCATTAAGGCGATAGTAAAGGTTGTTTTTTTTTAAATAAATAAGATGTTATACTTACCTGCTGAGTGCTATCGTATTGCCCTGAGCGATCCCTTACCTCCGTTTTTGGAAATCCCCTGCCAGCGCTCTCTGGCAGGATCTGGCAGGGGACAGGAGCTGGGCTGTGAGTGTCCATAGCCACACACACAATGCAGGTCGCCCACAACCTCTGCTCCCTCCTCATACGATTTGACTGGCAGCACCAGGAGCCCTTTGGCTCTCCACATTCTTGGTGTCTCCTGTGAGACGAGAAAGGGGGAGCAGCAGTGCTACAGCCGGGACAGCACTAGATCGGTGGCGGAGTCAGGTGTTTGGGAGGGGCACAACAAGTAGTGGGCCATTTTTAGCCTTAATGTAGGAAATGCATTAGGGTAAAAAAAAGTTTTAACTTTAGAACCACTTCTAGATTCCATTCACACTAGGTGTGGTGGGACTGCATTGAGCAGCTATTCCAGCACAGTCCCACCACAAGACAAGGCAAACACAGTAATGTTGTAATGCAGCAGCTGGTGTAAATGGACGCGAATTTGAGCTAATCCATGCATAAAATTACATATGAGATGCAATATTACCCCCAAAAAAATGATTAAAATGTATCTAAAGTTGTGGCAAGGGTTTAGAACCCTTGTCAGGTTTTTATTGCTATCTGTGTCTCTACTAGAGAGATTTGCCCTCTCTATTTGTCAGGGTGACCACTTTACCTGGAAATTGAGGGAAATGTTGCCACCAGAGCAGAATTGAAGGAGAAACCTTCCAATGGGGACACTTATTTCAGTGTCAACTGAAAAGGATACTTCTCACCAGGGCTTTTTTTCTCACAGAATAGGTGCAGGAACTCCTCTTTCTGAGTTAATTCCTGTATCTGCCCCCTACCTATTTCCAAGCACCATTTCTTGATTACACCCCCCATCCAACTCTCCACACTGGGCCTTTTGGAGAATACACAGCCAAGTATCATTTTGTGGTGCTAAGTAATTTGTATGGAATTTGTCAATGATAACAAGAAAGGCAGTAAAATAGATCTCCTGCAGCCAGCAGCAATAGACCCTTCCCAGCAACAATAGATTTCCCCCAGCAACAATGGACCCCTGAAAAAAAATACCAATCCATCAATAACAGACCTTGAGCAGCAACAACAGATCTCTCAGCAGCTGGTATCAATGGTCCCCCACCTCAACAGCAGATCCCTTCCAGCAACAATTGACCCCCCTAACATAAACCCACCCACCCCCAGCAAACCAGCAACAGTAGACCTCTCTAGCAACAATAGACCACGATGCAACAATAGATCCCCCAGCAGCCAGCATCAGTAGACCCTCCCACACACCCCAGCACCCCTTGCAATTACATACAGCAGATTCAGTACTGGAGGTGCCGGAACTGCGTTCCCCTGCGTTCCCGCTGAAAAAAAGCCCTGCTTCTCACACACCAGAGTTTAACTTTCATTTTCTGTTGTGGCTACAAGACAGGAAGTGTCCCCAAAGGGAGACCTGACAGGCATTAATGGTTAAGTGCACTTAAAACAAGGTGCACTTATTTATTTATTTTTTGCCCCCTTCCCATGACCTAACCCAATCTTGAGCAGATTGATGGACTTTATGGAAATAATTGATTTACCTCTAGGTGTTTCCATCTATAGTATTTTTATCCTAATTTTTGTGACTCCCGGAATTTTTAATGTTGTAAACACTTTGTTGACATCAGTGCAGACAGTGTTGCTGGTTGATAAAGGAGATCTATTGGTCACAGCGTATATTTTCATTTTTTAACATCAGCATTGTTATAAAGATACAAACAATTGTTTTTATTGACAACCTAATATAAGCTTAATAGAAAAATCTCTGCCTGTCTGCTTGCAATCTCTTTCCACAGTTTCCTGGATTCCCTGCACACTTTTAAGCTTCTCCTGCTATATACTTGTGATTTCTAAAGACTATATGTCCCATGGTACCTCACTGCCTGCAAGCAGTGATTCCTATACTGACTCTGCTTCCTAAAAGTGCCACCCTAACAGCATCATGTGTCCTTGGGCAAAGTAATGCAGTGGGGCTCTATGGGAGATGGCGACCTGCGGCAAGCATAGTCTGCCGTGGCACACAGTTGGTGTGGCTACATTATACCAAATATACTTTTTAGTCTGATTAGAAATTTTAGTCTGATTTTTACACATATTTAATTTTTTTTTTTTTTTTTTTACAATTTGCTTTTATTTAAATAAAGTCTCACTTTTGATATTCCCCAGTCCCTTTCTCTGTAGCCTCAGCTACACTGCAGGTGAACCAACAGGAGGCAGAGGTTGCTGTCCATTCATAAACTTAAGCATAGTGTCTGCAGCTGCTGTTGGTGGGAGAAGGAAGGTGGGAAGCCGGCAGTGCTGCAGGAGAGGGGAAAGGCAGGCAGCGAGAGAAATTCAGTTTCGGTGCACAGGGGACCCTTGCAGCCCCCCAACAGGGGGGATCCTGTGTGTAGTCAATACAGCAGATGATCAATGCAGTGGATGGGGGAAATAACTGAAATTGATCTTTTGTGGCTCTCAGTGCAGCAGTTTTTAGCTGCTGCAGTGAGAGCCATAAAGGATCGGTTCCAGCTATTTCCACCTCCCGATGCACTCATCACCTGCTGTGTTCACTACACACATGATCCCCCCTGTTGGGGGGGAGGGACTGCGGGCATCCCCTATGCACCTGGAGCCCCTGGGCATAGCCCAAGGATATGACTAAGCCCTGGTAGGTGGGGCAACATGCATCAGGGTGTGTGATTTGATGGAGACATGTAGGCTGAGGCCGCACCTTATCATTTATTCAGCTGGGCTGATCGGGAGTAACTCCTCTTTACAGCGGTGCTTACTTACAGGGCTTAGTGAATACGTGTCACAGAATTCAAGGAAGTAAATGTGTGCAGATCTTTAGAAAAAAGTTTACAAACTTTAAAATTATTCAAATTAATAGAAATAGGCTAGAAATAATTGAAACTCGATGTCAAAATAAATATATTATTTTATATTTTGACCATAGATATGCTTCAAATTCATACACTATATTACCAAAAGTATTGGGATGTCTGCCTTTACACGCACATGAACTTTATTGGCACCCCGGTCTTAGTCTTTCGGGTTTAATATCGAGTGGACCCACCCTTTGCAGCTATAACAGATTCAGCTCTTCTGGGAAGGCTGTCCACAAGGTTTAGGAGTGTCTATGGCAATGTTTGACCATTCTTCCAGGAGGCACATTTGTGAGGTCAGGCAATGATGTTGGAGAGTAGGCCTGGCTTGCAGTCTCCACTCTAATTTATCCCAAAGATTTTCTATCGGGTTGAGGTTAGGACTCTGTACAGGCCAGTTAAATTCCTCCACCCAAATCTCCCTCATCCATGTCTTTATGGACCTTGCTTTGTGCACTGGTGTGCAGTCATGTTGGAACAGGAAAGGACCAATGCCAAACTGTTCCCACAAAGTTGGGAACATGAAATTGTCCAAAATGTCTTGGTATGATGACGCCTTAAGAGTTCCCTTCACTGGAACTAAGGGGCCAAGCCCAATCCCTGAAAAACAACCCCCCATCATAATCCCCCCTCCTCCAAATGATTTGGGCCAGTGCACAAAGCAAGGTCCATAAAGACATGAATGAGCGAGTTTTAAAAGTATAAAACACCTCCCCTAAGTTTGGGATTTTAGGGGCAAAAATCAATAGCATATATTAAAAAAGCTTGTATTTTTTTAATTTATAGAAAAAAAGGAAAATACATACATATCCACATCATAGACATGAAGATTGAATTTACTGTTCAATAACATTTGTTGAGGTAGTATGGTTGTTTTTCACCCATTTGTGAAAAAATCCCCCAGGGAGAAAATGTTGAATGATAAGACCAGAACGGTCCGCAAGAAGAGGGAATGTCTGGACAAGCTTTTTTAATATATGCTATTGATTTTTACCCCTAAAATCCCAAACTTAGAGGAGATGTTTTACACTTTTAAAGTTTTTCAAGATTTATGGGATGGTGGCAACATACACCCTCATCCATCTGAGACTACATTATTAGTGGATGAGCGAGTTTGGGGTGGAGGAACTTGACTGGCCTGACCTCAACCAGATAGAACACCTTTGGAATTAATTTGAGTGGAGACTGTGAGCCAGGCCTTCTCATCCAACACCAGTGCCTGACCTCACAAATGCGCTTCTGGAAGAATGGTCAAACATTGTCATAGACACACTCCTAAACCTTGTGGACTGCCTTCCCGAAAGAGTTGAAGCTGTAATAGCTCCAAAGTGTGGGCCAACTCAATATTGAACCCTTTGGACTAAGACTGGGGAGCCATTAAAGTTTACGTGGGTGAAAGGCAGGTGTCCCAATACTTTTCATAATATAGTGTATGTTTAATATTTTCTGAACATCAATTAACATAATTTTTTTGGAATAATAGTTCTCATTTAAATAAAAAGGGATTATAAATTGCCAGTCATAATTAGCCCACGGTTTCCTCAATAATCAGCACAGCTATCTATCATTAAAGCTTTGGAAAGATGGTTGAGGTCACTGAGGCTCGGGTTATTATGAAAGCTTGTATTATTTAAAGGTTTATATATAGCTTTTATATATTTTGTACTACCGCATTGAGAATGAAGTCAACCACTTGTGGTCAAGGAAATCTTTTATTTGTAATATAATATATCTTCCCTCATTCAAATCTTTACAAAGGATTAGGTTTTGTGTTGAGATGTTTTCATTTTATAGTTCGAAATATGAGCGGCAAGGGTTAATGCTTGGGAGTTCAAGACTTCTAGAGCTAGAAAGCACAATACAGATGATAGAGACTAAATAGGAGCTCCAAATCCCCAAAAAAGGAGGTTGTATGGGATTGGTAGCCTGACAGTAAAGGTTTCCGAATGGAGAATAGAGATTATAGATTACACAGTGAGAGAAGAGCCACATAATCCAGGAACAGGCCCATAGTTTGACTTGTATATATTTTTTTCTGTATAATAGTTTGATTTGAACTAGTTATACATACTGATATGTAGCCCCCCACCAACTACGGTAATTACTGCACAACCAGCCCACCCAAGCCTAGGCAAATAAAGCTGTTAGGATATAGCATATGAAGGCAAAGTGAGCAAAGGATTGAAGGGTGCAGCAGGGGAACAAGGATAACAAAGACCAATGAAGGCAATGACAGAGATCAGATTGCAGTATGAGATGCCTCTGAGAATGTAATTGGAAGCACAAACTGGATAAAAAGGTTAAACCAGCGCTTCTTAATCTTTTTTAAGTCACCTTTTAAAATGATATACAACCTCAAGGCACCCCATTTTAAAAATGTACAAAACTAAACTAATATTTTTACATAATGCAGCAACATCTCCAGATGTAAGATACCCAACATTCGAGGTTTAGAAATAAAAAGGACAGGGGGCCATTGGGAGGCACATTGGGCAACCTCAATAATACAACAATGCCGTGTCCCAAAATAATTCTAAATGAATAAGTGAGTCGGTAGGGGACCTCTCGCAGGGTGGACACTCTTTCCAGGCCTTCCCATTTGTGCCCTATCCTTGGCCTATTTGTAGCCTCATTTTTGGTGGTTTCCCAGTTTGGGCATCAGCACGTATATATCTATCGTGCAGGTATTTGTGATTTTCAGGGGGCATACCGTGATGTATGACAGGTATTCTGTTGGGAAGGAATTATTGGAACAAGAGGATTAATTATGAGGGTCTTTCTTTACTTCTGTGTGTAAATTTACCATATTCTTACCTGATTTTGAATGGACCCTGGGCCGTTGATCCTCTGTTGGGCATGCTATGCCTAGGATTGTCCCCATTCGATGTTAGTTTTGCATTCTTTTTTGATCAAAACAAACTCTTTATTGTATAAAGAAGGGACATACATACTGTATAATAGTGCAATAGGCACCATATATAAAGTGTACACAGTGAGAATGTCATACAGAGCTGGTTCTTCGCTTGCATTACCAAGAAGAGAGTGCAGAGAAATGACAAGTATTGATGATAATAAACAAAAAAAATATCAGAAGCCTCAGTTTACATGATTAAACCCATATACCCATATAGAAGCTTACTGTAGGTGTGGGGTGTGTATGGGGAGCCCACAATGATTACACAGTAAAGTTTACAAGGTGGCTCATTCCTAATCTGCACAAGTAGAGACATTCTCCAGCTATCGATCCCAAATTTTATGATATTTGTTAGGGCAGCTTTCTGTGGATATATAAAGCTTTTTTTGTAAGGGAAGGTGGCATTGACAGCCAGGATCCATTGCTGGATGGTCAGGGATGACCCCCTGATCCAGGTCATAGCGATCAGCATTCTGGTCATAAACAATGACTCTTGTAGGAAAATATTGAGATGTTTATCCTGCTCAGAAGTGGAGAGGAGACACAATGGACATTGTTTGGGGAAGAGGGTTAGAGCGGAGCGCATTTGGTCATGCAGAAATTTGACCACATGTGTCCAGTACCCTTCGATGGAGGGGAAGGACCATAGGAAGTGGTAAAACTTGCCTCTAGGGTCGCCATACCTGGGTCATGCTGGATTGTAATCCGGCCGGTATTTGGAGAGGCGCAATTGGCATTAAGTAGGACCTGTGTAGAATGTATAAATGAGTAAGGCTGTCAGAAGGTTTGGGAGATACTATTTTGCAGATGTCTAAGACATTCTCCCCATCCTCGTCCGCTATTTCTCCTACGCCATTATGGTAACATTCTTATGTTAGCAACTTAGCTCCTGAAGAGGCAAAACTTGCGAAACATGTTGAGCTTTATATGAAATGGTGGAGGAGCCCCATATTATCCTTGACTTATAGTCTGCAATTCAATAGGACTTGTAAACATTTCAGTGTAATACATTCTACATGTTGGTTCACCACCTTTAACGATATATGGTGCATAATGCTACATTGGTTTTTAATTTGAAGTTTTAACCCTCTAATGTGCATCAATAAAACTTTGTTTATTTTATCCTATCTGGTGTGGTTGTGCCTACAAAGTCCTTGAACTGTGGTTCAACTTCTGTGATTATCCATTTAAAATGTTAGAGATTATTTATCGTTCCAAAGCAAATACACTTTTGTACACTGGAATGGACTAGTACTCCAGTGTGTCTCACTTAGCTAATGTGACCCCAGTGCTGACAGAGAGGGGAAGGGGAGGGACATGCAAGGATGTTGTGCAGGCACCTGAAGTCCTCCTTATCAACCAAAGATTTAATAGGATATTAGGACACTGGCGGTAAGGAGGTTGTAATGATGCACAATGAAAACTTGTGGCTTTGTGTAACTAAAAGGCAGGCTTGATCCCCCTGCTGGCTTGTATACATTTATGGGCAATTTTTAGGAGTTTTGCCAAGGCACCCCTGAAGGTGCCTGGGCACCCTGGTTGAAAAAGGGTGGGTTAGACACAGATAAAAACTGAAGAGTAGCGGAGAAGCATTGGGTTAAAGACAGAGTAACAGAACAGGGACTAGAATGCAGAAACAGCGCCAGGAAACAGGACAGGGTAGATGCAACCCAAAAGCAAAACTTGGACAAGAATTAAAGGCATAAACCTTATCTTAGTAAGGCAAGCATCTAAGTCTGTGATGCAGGGAGAATTCATAAAAATAACACACAATATTTAGGAAAAAAATTGAAACAAGGCGCAAAAAAAGATAGGGCAGAACCGAAAAAATAGATACTGTATACACCTATGGCACAACACCTACAGAAGTGTCACAAGATAACCGGGCTGAGGCTGCAAAAACCAGTCTGTTATGACCCACTAGGATAGACCTACATATCCTGATCATTTGTCAATCATCAAAGGCACTGACTGAATTATGATATAATGAGGCAAGGCATGGTGACTCTTAGGTTGCTCAACCTGAACTTTGGTTATCCGCTGATTTGTTTGTTCTTCCAGATTTTGGTTGTCTACAACCAAAAATACCATCTCTTTTACCTGAAATCCCACATATTGTGCTGCAAGTTTAAAAAAGGCTGGTTAACCTATTGTTAGACTTGCCAGGCTTCACAAGTTTGTTGTACCATTGCAGCAAGTCTGCATTGCATGACTCCAGATCAACTTTCTTTGCAAACCTTCTGCAAGTCTGCTGCAAGTTCTGGTTCAGGTATGTTGTGCAATAGTCATCCCACCACATGGGGTCACTGTGGCTGTAGACTTGCAGAGCTGTTGCTGTAGACTTGCAGAGCTGTTACTGTAGACTCAATACTGCAACTTTGCTCTTGCTAGAGACTTGCCACGCAAATTTGCTACAAATTGGAAAAGTGTCAACTAGAACTTGTGCTTTAAGTCATGTCAACAGACTTACAATTCAACACTGCCACAAATTTGTGGCAAGTTATCCTTGCTATCTGTCAGCCTTTAAATTCAAAAACACAACACATAGACCTAAAGCAGGGGTATCCATACATAAGGGGTATGGGAACCAAATAATGGGAATATGGAACTCTCTGAATAACTGAAAACAAAATCAAACCAGGATTCTGAATTATTGTACCTGAAGTCAAACTATAATGATGTGTTAGATGACACGCAGGTAACATTGTCAGTAACTATACTTTGATTCTATCCTTTCATTGTACAAAAACAGCAGTAACAATCTCACTAGTGGTAACTAAGCTGTGTATTTATGGTTAGCCATTTTAATATTAATAAATATGATAAAAGCTCTATGATTTACCTTCAGCTGTGCTTTTCCAAGCTTTCCATATGTAAAATAAAAGCTAATGACATATTTAAATGGCATATACTGGTATCTAATAGGACTAGTGATTATGATAATTTTGACAAATATGGCTAAGGGAATATGGAGAAAAATCACCAACCTTGGAGGATTGTAACCATTAAAAGGTTGAGAACCCATGATCTTAAAAACAATTCTGCCTAATAATCAGTACATTTAGTATATTTTTTCCTTTTTTCCTAGTTTTCAAGAACAAAAACGACATATTTTATGTTGGATGAGGCATGTGGAATTTTGTAGCCATAAAGATCTCTTTCTCATAGAAGGACGTAGAATAAAGCCTTTGTGGGGTGGGAAGAGGTCACATAATAGAAACCTGACCCTGGGTAGAATAGAAGGCCGCCATCTTTGGAACACCATTGACATAAGTTCTCCCAGATATATTTTCATTATTTGTATTGCACTACCGCAGCAATACTACAAAACTTGCCAGGCAGAAGAGCCAATAGGGGTGATATATGTGTCTAATGGCGTGTTCCTGAATATTAAGGTGACTACAAAAGTAATGATCTCAAGTGTTAGCATTAAGGAAATATGTTGGCTGGAAATCCATCCTAGAGCCCAGGCATTGTATTTATCAACTTGCAGAACTGTTTTTGGCTAGCAGATATATTACAGCTTGGCTTCTGGCATATTTAACATGTCACTCCTAGAATACCAATAAGCATTAAGAAGTTTTCTAAATGTGAGTTCTGGTTGTTTCTGTCTAGTTATTTATATTTAAGAGAGAACAGGCTGGAGTAAGAATAATGAGACTGCTTTGCTATGTAAGACAAATCACTTTCTATTAGATTTTCCTAACGACAATGTTTTCAACGGCAGCTGGTTTGACTGCAGGTTTCATAAAGTCTACTGGCCAGGAGAACAAAACCTTTTTTCTATATTTAATTTGGCTGTGCTTGGCCCAAAACTGATAGGAAAGGGGGTTTAGGGTGCCCCACTTTACTGTTAACCACACTAACCCCTTTGGCATTTTTAGAGCTGCCAGATGGCCCATCAACCTTAGAAGAGCAGAAAACAAAAAACAGAAACTGGCAAAATTGAACCATAGGGCAGAGATTCAGCTGACACTTTGAGCTGCCTAAACATTACAGTCTATTTGTACAAAATGCACATATTTTTTTTTTTTTAGATTTACAAAAACTATGTAATGTGAGGAATTTTATTAAATCCTATCACTTAGTACCCAGTGTTAGTGGCCATCATCCCGATAGATAGATACAAAAAGGGTACCCCCAATAGTTTGGGACTTTGTATGCCACTAAGACACTGAAAAAAAGAGACCTGTCCTGTCCGGTTCTTTCCACCAATGGTGCCTAGGAGTCTTCTGTATGGATACTGGTCTGTCCTTGCATGCAGGTTTTAATTTCACATATATCTAGTTGTTTGCTAGATATATACATGTCTATGTATGATTTTTTTTGATTTCTTATGTAATAAAATTGTAATTAATTTATACACGGTTGTATCTTTTTTTCAGTGTCTTAGTGGCATACAAAGTCCCAAACTATTGGGGGTACCATTTTTGTATGTAATGTGAGGATTTTCCTAAACAGCCCATCAGTTTATATAGAATCAGACAGGTTCTTTTCTTGAACTACATAAATAATGGTAAAGTAAGGTGACCTGATTTTCCAAATGAAATCTGGGGACACCCCACTGACCATGCCCACTTTTTTTGGGGGTGGAACAAGGATGGAGCATGGGGTGTGGATAACAGTAGCATTCAAAGCATGCTACAATAAATGATGGGTCTGGCCAAATTATGCAAAGAGTGTGAGTGTCTTAAAGGGGTATAGTTTATTAACATCTATGCCTACTTTGCTCTGAGTCAAAAGTGCGTAACATGCAAAGTAGTAGTAGAGTGTGGGGGCCAAAATGAAGTCACAGAGGGCCTCCCAATCAAAAATTCCTCCCTCCTCCTGCTCCAAGTGTTGGTAAGGCAGATTACCCTGCACCTGGCAGGGACACCATTATTAAAGCTGGAAAGATATCAGGAATACAATTAGGGACACTTTTTCCTAGGGACTGTCCCCTGAAGCGGGGACATCTGGCCACCCTATGGTACAGCAAAAGACAATAATACAGTCAGATGTATAGTCACCCAATACAAGTAACATACATTTTCAGCTTTACATGGAGATCAAAAAGAGTAAATAAAAAAGTTACTGTAAATTGAAAAATGATATTTATTCAAAAATATATTTTAAATTAATAAGCACTGTTCGTATTTATAATGGTCATGAAAAATACTGTATCTTTGGAAGCTTATATACTTCCAGACATTCGGGCATTTCAGTTTGTGCCTCCGCTACACTCTTTGTTAAGGTTTTGCAGGTCACAAGCAAAATCTGCTTTTTTGGTGTCAGCAGACAGTGCAGACAGACTCTTGATCCAAATGAATGTGTTTCTTTTTATTCCCAGATCCATTTGTAAAGGTGTACCTTCTGCAAGACGGCAGAAAGATCAGCAAGAAAAAGACCGCAGTGAAGCGGGACGACAGAAATCCGGTCTTTAATGAAGCCATGATTTTCTCTGTACCAGCCATAGTACTGCAGGTGAGTCATCACAATCATACGTAAAAGGCCGTACTCCTCTCAACAGAATCCTCAGAATAGCAGCTCCCAGGGAGCCTGAGATTGAAAATGTGGCTGTGAATACATTGTGCTATTTTTCAAAAGGAACATTTGTATTCCTGGCTTATTGTAGCTTTAGCTCATGCTCAACCCTCATGACATAGCTAGATAAATGTATTAAATTACATTTATAAGAAGAACAGGATAATACAGTTAACCATTTATTGCTTATCTACTACCGAACCCTCAATTCTATTTACAGATAGCTTTCTTAGAATCCTTCTGCTTCCACCATTGTCACCTAGGGGTTAATTTACTAAAGGCAAATAGGTTGTTAACTTTGCAAGGGAATTTTTCCCAGTGCTTAGTAAATGTGGTGAAATTTCACTTAGCAAAGAATACCCAGTCATGTGTAAGGGGGATTCAAAAAACAAAACAGCATTTTTGAGTTCCATCATGATTAGATGATGGAACTAAGCAGAGCTTTACTTTGCTCATTAGGCTCTGGGGATAATGCCCTTGCAAAGAGCAACTTTGCTTTCAAAATGAACAGCCTGTTTGCCTTTGCTTTATAGAGTTAAAGGGATAGATTTGTCTTTTGATTTTCAATATTTAGTTACTATATTGTTAATGTTAAAAGACAAAAACCACAAGCATATCTTTATATTTGAGATTCTACCTGTCTACCACTGGAGCTCCTTGAGGTTACTATGCAAATACTTACTTTATGATGTGCAGTACTTGCATAGACACAACCCTTGACACCCATATGGCATGATTGGGCTTGGAAATTACAGATCCCTTAAAAACCTGCCACTGCAATAAGGCATGATCTGGCATTGTTTGCCTACTACATCTTAGCCTTTTAAAGGTGCCCATAGACAGTAGGACAGTAGATGGCAGAAAATGTCTGGAGCAGATAAATGATCCATGGATCAGGCTTTTCATGCACTTAACCAATCATCTCTGGGAGGCAAAGAGGTTAGACATGATGGTTTTTCAACCTAATATTTTTCCAAAAATAAGTAGGTGTTGGAACCATTTGTGTGTGCTCTTTCTTCCTTTCTACACTTCCTAACCATAAAGCATTCCTGATTAGGATAGAAGCTGATCTGTCCCAGTTATTGTTGACAACTTAGCTCATCTCTTTAGCTTTTCTACTCTTCCATCACAGTGACGATCACAACTAACCAATAGTGGTGCTCCGAGGATAGAATCATGTAGGCAACGCTGGCTGCATGACAGTATACCCCAATATTTGGGGTCAATGGGGGTGTGATGAGAATGCCAAATGGGCACCCCAAAACTGGGTAAGAGATCAGGTATATTTTTTAAATAAGATACAGAGCAGCTGTAACCCTCCCCCCTTTCAGAACTAGCTATAATCCCAAGAGTGCATCTCTATAGGTTTTTAATTTCAGTAAACAGTTGCTAAGGGTCTGGACACGTCACAAGAATATTGGGATAGCAGAAACCATTCTGCTGACCATTACTTAGGAAGGCCATACATGGAGCAAATATCTATCCTGCAATCCATGGAAATTCGCACGATTGCCCCCATCAACACAGGCAGTGTTGGCAGGGGAATCTATCCTGCTGTGGGGGGGGGGGTGAGCAATCCCCACCGAGAGAAGACAGTGATTATCGCTAGCAGCTATAGCAGCCGCTAGCAATAATTGCAAGAGAATTTGGCAGGCTGGTTGTACCAAAGTTGATCAATGAATTTGGTACATTCAGCCTGCCCAATAACAATTTGAATCTCGGACGGTTCCTGCTAACCCAGGCCGAGATTCAACCATGTATGGGCTGCCTTATCAGATAACTAATAAACAGGGATTTGCTAAAGCTGTGAATAGCTAATCGAATGCTTTTGCAGGAAATTAGTAACAGACCACTGCAGTATGTCAGAGTTTGCCTATCATCTCAATGTCTGTTAGAAATAAAAATATGCCAAGGTTATCAGCACTTCTCACTGGGAGAAATAAGTCTTAGCCCATTGTAAACCTGTAAAAAAGTTAGTTTTGCCATGCTTTAAACCCTTAGGGAATTTAAAGCCATTAGGACTACATGGCGTGCAATAAAATGTTTTACGCAGGGTTCATTGATAACCTAAAAGCCATTTAGACCTGTATGCTGACAGATATTCTTCTTGACTCGCAAAAGAACCCTTCTCCAACTCAAAGTTTCAAAATCTACACATAAATAAAAACATACATGATAAAGTTACATTACTATTTATTATATATTCGACTGTGGAAGAAAATACTGAACAGATCAAGATCACACGTCTAGGCTATCGTATACAGAAAGCAAAATAGACATCTTCCACCACCTGGGTGACTTGCCTATCTGAGGGATATAATATTTAGTATCTCTGGAATGGAAATTGCATGCTGTAAAAATATGCGCTTTACCAGATCATGACAATAGATATACTTGAAATATTATTACATTTAAAAAAACGGTATCTAAGGGTGTGACAGCTGAATAATTGTAAATGCAGTGACATCCATCTGCAACTCCTCAGACCTTCTCACTGGTAAGATCATTTCTGTCAACACCCTCCTCAGGGACCAGAAAAGGGAGACTGTTGAGTATTTTGTAGCTCTCTTTAACCATCAAACAAGGAACATCTTAAAAAATTTTCAAAAAAACAAGACAAAAACAAGGAACATCAGCCACAATTTATGAGAGCCACTGATCCATCTTGCCCATTGGCTGGACTTTGCTAAACCAGGACTTTGTTAAAGCGATTGTAAAGTCTCTTTTTTTTTTTTTTTGTTCAAAGAAATTATAATAAACATGTTATACTTACCGCCTCTGTGCAAATAGTTTTGCTTAGAGCAGCCAGATCTTTCTCTTTTAGGGTCCCTCTTTGGCTCTTCTGGCCCCTTCCTCCCATTGAGTGCCCCCACAGCAAGCAGCTTGCTATGGGGGCACCCGAGCCGAGCCACGGCTCTGTGTATCTATTCAGACACAAAGCCGTGGTTCGCCCCCCCCCCTCCTCATTGGCTACCTGACTTTGATTGGCAGGAGCCAGTGGCCCCGCTGCTGTGGCTTAATCAATGAGGAGGGGAGCCCCAGATGGCTGAGACAGTCATGAACATCACTGGATCAAGAGGGGGCTCACATGAGCATTGGGGGGGGGGGGGGGACTGCTGCACACAGGTTTTTTTTTATCTTAATGCAGAGAATGCATTAAGATAAAAAACCTTCTGACTTTACACCCCCTTTAAGTATTTATTCATATTTCTTCTTAAACCTTTTTGGTTTTTCTGTTGCATTATTATTTTTTTTTCTTTTGTACTACTTTTTTCTTTCTGTAAATATTTTGTTTGCACCGTTTTATCTTTATGTTTTTTTTAAGCAGTTGGAATGATAATGCACTGAGACAGAATTAGAATTTTAGGAGTCCCAGTCTCTGAAGAGCGCTATTGTACTTTAAGGCTGGCCATATATGGTCAATGCTCTTGTACAATTTTCCTTTAGATTTACCTTAAACTATGTAGTGCAAGGGCTTGTCCTAATTGAACACAAATGAAAGTTGTTAAGATTTGAGCTCATATTATATGGTTTTTCTAAAGGAAAATTGTACAAGTGAATTGAACATGTATGGCCAGCCTAAATCTCTGGATACTTCTGCCTGTGGTGACAGTGGATATTACAGACATTTTTTAAGAGTAGTTCTTGTTACTGTGAATGTTGATATTTATCATATTTGGTGGCAGTGATTGATTTGGGGCATAACGGATTAGCTGGGTAGTTAACGAAATCCAACGATCGCTTTTAGTCTGCTGGTGCTTAAATTGTGGTTCCGTGAGCTGGAAAATCATTGTGCAGGGTGAGGCTGAGAGTGCCATCATTGTGTGTCAGGGACAGCGAGTTTGATCAGCCATTCGTCACAAGTTGGTGAAGGTGGCCGGTGGTCGGTGCGTCCTACACAGGGGCCCATCTTCAGAAAATCTGAATGGACATTCAGGCATCTCAAGATGCATTTACTACACAGGTATTGATGGTTTAGTAGTGGTTACATTCACAGATTTGCTTTAAGGGTAGTCCCATTATTGACAAATGTACAACTGAAAATAACCTTTTGATCACTGAATCCTTTCACAGTAATCTGATAGAAGTTCTGGAACTGCATGTGCATGTATTTTATCCTAAATTGTTTGTGTGTATGCTATATTTGGCTGAATAAACCATTATTCAGATAGATGGTGCTGGTCCCATGTGCTTTAGTTTATGCCCCTGGGTCATATTCACTTCTGTGAGGTTAGTCCAGTGAACTGATGTCTAAATTGCCAGAATCTATGATGTCCTCTTCCAGGTCCTGCTGTTATTTGCTGTCTGAGTGAGTCTGAGAGAAATGTAATCTTAAACGTGTAGGAGATGTTCTGACAAGAAGACTAAAGGACAGACTGTAGCAGATGTGGGAGAGAACAAATTTGTTTTAATGGTCAAAAGGTCTGCCATTATGGAGTGATAATGGAGTGTAGCCCCCCTCATCACGAAAATGGAAAATAGGGACATGAACACGTTTTACCATAGAATAACTTTTTCACAGCTCATACTTTTTAAAGCGGTTGTAAAGGCAGAAGGTTTTTTGTTTTTTTTCTTATCTTACTGCATTCTATGCAGTAAGATAAAAAAAATTCTGTGTGAAGCAGCCATCCTAATACTTACCTGAGCCCTTCTTTATCCAGCGATGTTGCAGGAGTTTCTCAGCTGCCTGGGATTCCCCTCCTCATTGGCTGAGACAGCAGTGAGACTCAATAGATTCCTGCTGCTGTCAATCAAAGTCAGTCAGCCAATAAGGAGGGAGAGGGGCAGGGCCGGGTTGCGGCTCCATGTCTGAATGGACACAGGGAGCTGTGACTTGGCTCGGGTGCCCTCACAGGAAGCTGCTTGCTGTGGGGGCACTCAACAGAAGGGAGGGGCCAGGAGCAGAGAAGTGGGACCCGGGAAGAGGAGGACCCTGGCCACTCTGTGCAAAACCAACTGCACAGAGCAGGTAAGTATAACATGTTTGTTATTTAAAAAAAAAAAAAAAGAGACTTTACAATCCCTTTAGGTCTTTTACTGTCAGAAAAATATGTAGCATAAAATTCATTGTAATGTAAGAAATGGGAGCTGAGCCCCCCCCCCCCCCCCCAGCCTTTTGCAGTAAATTTTCCCAAAGTAAAGATTTTCCCAAAATAGCCTCTATTATTTTCTATCATGCTGTCCTCAATGCTCTGGAAGTGTTTTATAGCATGGTTCTTTATTTGCTTTTAAAATCAGTGAAAAAATTATAATGTTCCTGAAGAAACCTTAAAATGAATTCAATTAAAGCTGGGTAGTCTTTCAGCTAATTTAATTTATGGGAAATGACTAAGCCCTTTCTTTTATTGTTCAACCATTTGCTCAAGAAGGAGCAAGTATTTGCTTTTTTTAGGAATACCAGTCCAGTTTACCTTTAGATTGCTGTCTCCCAGTCTACCCTATTAAATATCTGCTTAGGCCTGGATTAAATGGGATGGAAATTTTGACTACTACTTAGCAGGTATCTTGTTTTCAAAAGCATTTTTGGCACATAAAAATGTCCTGTTTATTTAAACCAGGCAAACTGTGGGATTCTGCTGGTTCGATTGTAAGCGCAATGCACTGTTTAATTAGTGTCAGTTTGTGTTGCCGTGACACAACTAAACTGGCCATGTTCACAAATATCAAATGCTCAACCAAGTTCTAGGCGTTCAATATAAGTCTGCCAGCTTCGGTGGCCCCAAAACTTTAACTTTTGGCCCACACATATTTGACTATCATTGTATGATCCGGTTGTTCTGATGGCCATCTTAAAGTGTATTTTCACTTTTGCAGCCAAATTGGAAGAACACCTACTTTATATCTGTTACTTGTTCTCATTTACATGTTGTTGTTGCTCTTGTTCAGTAATTTAGTCGTGTCTGACTCTTCATGACCTCATGGTCCATAGCACGCCAGGGCTTTTCTATCCTCCACTGCCTCCCGGAGCTTGCTTAACTTTGTTTATTGTTTCGATGATGCTATCTATCCATCTTGTTTCTGTCGTCCTCTTCTCGTTTTTCCTTTTATGTTTCCCAGCATCAGGGTGTTTTCCAATGAGTCCTCTCTTCACCTTAGGTGACCAGCATCAGGGTCTTTTCCAATGAGTCCTCTCTTCACCTTAGGTGATCAGCATCAGGGTCTTTTCCAATGAGTCCTCTCTTCACCTTAGGTGATCAGCATCAGGGTCTTTTCCAATGAGTCCTCTCTTCACCTTAGGTGACCAGCATCAGGGTCTTTTCCAATGAGTCCTCTCTTCACCTTAGGTAATCAGCATCAGGGTCTTTTCCAATGAGTCCTCTCTTCACCTTAGGTGATCAGCATCAGGGTCTTTTCCAATGAGTCCTCTCTTCACCTTAGGTGACCAGCATCAAGGTCTTTTCCAATGAGTCCTCTCTTCACCTTAAGTGACCAGCATCAGGGTCTTTTCCACTGAGTCCTCTCTTCACCTTAAGTGACCAGCATCAGGGTCTTTTCCAATGAGTCCTCTCTTCACCTTAGGTGACCAGCATCAGGGTCTTTTCCAGTGAGTCCTCTCTTCACCTTAGGTGACCAGCATCAGGGTCTTTTCCAATGAGTCCTCTCTTCACCTTAGGTGACCAGCATCAGGGTCTTTTCCAATGAGTCCTCTCTTCACCTTAGGTAATCAGCATCAGGGTCTTTTCCAATGAGTCCTCTCTTCACCTTAGGTGATCAGCATCAGGGTATTTTCCAATGAGTCCTCTCTTCACCTTAGGTGACCAGCATCAGGGTCTTTTCCAATGAGTCCTCTCTTCACCTTAAGTGACCAGCATCAGGGTCTTTTCCACTGAGTCCTCTCTTCACCTTAAGTGACCAGCATCAGGGTCTTTTCCAATGAGTCCTCTCTTCACCTTAGGTGACCAGCATCAGGGTCTTTTCCAGTGAGTCCTCTCTTCACCTTAGGTGACCAGCATCAGGGTCTTTTCCAATGAGTCCTCTCTTCACCTTAAGTGACCAGCATCAGGGTCTTTTCCAATGAGTCCTCTCTTTACCTTAAGTGACCAGCATCAGGGTCTTTTTCCACTGAGTCCTCTCTTCACCTTAGGTGACCAGCATCAGGGTCTTTTCCAATGAGTCCTCTCTTCACCCTAAGTGACCAGCATCAGGGTCTTTTCCAATGAGTCCTCTCTTCACCCTAAGTGACCAGCATCAGGGTCTTTTCCAGTAGTGAGTCCTCTCTTCACCTTAAGTGACCAGCATCAGGGTCTTTTTCCACTGAGTTCCCTCTTCGCCTTAAGTGACCAGCATCAGGGTCTTTTCCAGTGAGTCCTCTCTTCACCTTAGGTGACCAGCATCAGGGTCTTTTCCAATGAGTCCTCTCTTCACCCTAAGTGACCAGCATCAGGGTCTTTTCCAGTGAGTCCTCTCTTCACCTTAGGTGACCAGCATCAGGGTCTTTTCCAATGAGTCCTCTCTTCACCTTAAGTGACCAGCATCAGGGTCTTTTCCAATGAGTCCTCTCTTCACCTTAAGTGACCAGCATCAGGGTCTTTTTCCACTGAGTCCTCTCTTCACCTTAGGTGACCAGCATCAGGGTCTTTTCCAATGAGTCCTCTCTTCACCCTAAGTGACCAGCATCAGGGTCTTTTCCAGTGAGTCCTCTCTTCACCTTAGGTGACCAGCATCAGGGTCTTTTCCAATGAGTCCTCTCTTCGCCTTAAGTGACCAGCATCAGGGTCTTTTCCAGTGAGTCCTCTCTTCACCTTAGGTGACCAGCATCAGGGTCTTTTCCAATGAGTCCTCTCTTCACCTTAAGTGACCAGCATCAGGGTCTTTTCCAATGAGTCCTCTCTTCACCTTAAGTGACCAGCATCAGGGTCTTTTTCCACTGAGTCCTCTCTTCACCTTAGGTGACCAGCATCAGGGTCTTTTCCAATGAGTCCTCTCTTCACCCTAAGTGACCAGCATCAGGGTCTTTTCCAGTGAGTCCTCTCTTCACCTTAAGTGACCAGCATCAGGGTCTTTTTCCACTGAGTCCTCTCTTCACCTTAAGTGACCAGCATTAGGGTCTTTTCCAGTGAGTCCTCTCTTCACCTTAGGTAACCAGCATCAGGGTCTTTTCCAATGAGTCCTCTCTTCACCTTAAGTGACCAGCATCAGGGTCTTTTCCAATGAGTCCTCTCTTCACCTTAGGTGACCAGCAACAGGGTCTTTTCCAATGAGTCCTCTCTTCACCTTAGGTGACCAGCATCAGGGTCTTTTCCAGTGAGTCCTCTCTTCACATAAGGTGGCCAAAGTATTTGAGTTTCAGCTTCAGGATCTGTCCTTCCAGTGAATATTAAGGGTTTATAAACAATTCCTAGATGTGATTGCTGCATTAGTCTTCTTTTTTTTTTGGTTTTCTTTTGTTTTATATTCAACTGACAATCATGTCAGTAAGTCAATTGTTTTTTCGACAGAAAAAGCTCTCTTGCAAATGTATCAGTCAAGAGTGTTGAGACAAACCATTTACTACTGATAGGGGTGCTTACAATGATCAGCTATTCATTCATGTTAAGTGTGAGCTCGAGTTTGGTTTTAATTTGTTAGTGTTTCTATATCAGCTAGTCCATCTAACACTCCCCTCCCTCTAGATTACCAATGCTGCTGTCTTCTGAGCCCCTGTGTTCTTTCATCCAGGGTAGGGGTACACTAATACAGACGGTGTGTTACTGGCCAGAACACCAGGTGAAAACAAAGGGAAAAACTCTAATAAAAAACTATTTCAGTCACCACATCTAATGATTGGTAAGCCACAATATATTACAGTTTTGGATTTAATACCGCTTTAAAGTGGATGTACACCCTCACATATACCATAGTGAAATGAACAGCCTCAGATGATACACAGAGATATGGCAAATCTCCCTACATACATTTTACATGTATATCTGCTGTCTTCAGCTTCCTATATTCTTTCAAAAGTGCACATTTTGTTACAAATTTTTCTTCCAGCTTCAGTAGTGGGAGGGGAGTCTAGGTATACACTGAGTGTGAGCTGATTGGAGGAAAGGCACCCCCCCCCTTCACAGGCAGAGGTGGGAAGACAATGTAATAGAGCAGCACGAAATGCCAGCAGAATGCTTGGATGTATAGGGAGAGGTATAAGCAGTAGAAAGAGAGAAGTGCTTATGCCGCTGTACAGAACACTGGTGAGACCTCACGGAGTATTGTGCACAGTACTGGAGGCCATATCTCCAGAAGGATATAGATACTCTAGAGAGAGTTCAGAGAAGAGCTACTAAACTAGTACATGGATTGCAGGAAAAAACTTACCAGGAAAGGTTAAAGGACCTTAACATGTATAGCTTGGAAGAAAGAAGAGACAGAGGGGATATGATAGAAACTTTTAAATACATAAAGGGAATCAACTCAGTAAAGGAGGAGAGCATATTTAAAAGAAGAAAAACTACCACAAGAGGACACAGTTTTAAATTAGAGGGGCAAAGGTTTAAAAGTAATATGAGGAAGTATTACTTTACTGAGAGAGTAGTGGATGCATGGAATAACCTTCCTGCAGAAGTGGTAGCTGCAAATACAGTGAAGGAGTTTAAGCATGCATGGGATAGGCATAAGGCTATCCTTCATATAAGATAGGGCCAGGGACTATTCATAGGATTCAGATATATTGGGCAGACTAGATGGGCCAAATGGTTCTTATCTGCCGACACATTCTATGTTTCTATGAAGAAACTTGCAGAGTTGTGCTGTGAATAGACCAGTTCTCTGCTTAACTATTTCTAGGTCCCTTCCCCGACACAAATTTTCAGCTGCTTTTATCTCCTGTGTTGAAGAACTTGTCAGAAGTTATCATGCTGATAACAGAGGAATGGAGCAGCAGAAGGCACAGGACTTAGGGCTTTGAAGAGAGATAAGTAAACACTACAGATATATGTACTCAGGTCAGATTTCATGAATGGGGTTTACATCCAGGCTGCACAGGAGACATAGCAAAACTCTCTTGATAATCTCATCCATGTAACTACTTTGAGAATGGATTTTCCATGCTGCTAGAATGATATCCAAGACTATAGCAAATAGAACTAGTGATAAGTACATAACCTCTAAATGCCCATTAGTAGAAGCTCCAAACAGCAATTAGAGTCAACCTGTTCCTCCAAACAGGCATGTTATACACTGGTGGATATGCAGATTTCCAAATGCTGGGACATGATATAATGATTTTGTTTTTCTAGGACTTGTCTCTAAGGGTGACAGTAGCAGAATGTTGTGATGATGGCAGAACAGAAAATATCGGGCATGTGATCATCGGACCTTCAGTCAGTGGGATGGGCATGACCCACTGGAACCAAATGCTGGCTACCCTAAGAAAGCCTGTGTCGATGTGGCACCAGCTACGACAAAACTAACTGCAAAGTCAAATCATGATAAGAAAATTGTTGGTAATAATAATGTTACTGAACCAAAAAGCAAAGCATAAACTTATCTTGACTCTCTGTAAACATATTCATGTACAAAAATACTCTGTGTAAATATCTAGCATGAGATTTCTTTCCTAATATTTCAGGCTGTAAATTCTGCTAAGATTTTACTATGATTTTCTGTTTCCAACATAATTTAAATTCAGGCTGTATATTGCCAAAATAATTGCTAACATTTAAAGACTTATCATCAGTGTTTGCTTTGCTACACAAGATATTCTACTGAGAATTATGAAACAATTATATTTTGCTGACAGTTACAATATTTAGAGGATATAAAAAATACCTTGGGGGTTAGCTTGTTATTATGTAACAGCTACCTCTAGCCAAAGCCATATGTGTATTGCCACAGAAATATTAATGATCAGCTTCTAAACGTAAGAAGTAAATATTTTACATTTTTAAATCTTAAAACAAATTTCCATTCTTCATCATGAATAATAAAACAGAAAAAAAAAACTACATGAGTATAATGTTTATATCTTCTTAAAATGTTATTACTTATCTATTAATAAATTATGCAGCAGAGCCTTAACTGAGATTTGAAATCCAGCAGCTTGGGGGCAGGACATGAGAACTGAAATCCAGCACTATGTGGGCGGGGCAGCAGGATAGAAATCCAGCACCTCAAGGGCGGGACATTATTTTTCTCACTAAAGCAAGTACTCTGCCGCTCTTTCCGCCATGCATCAAGTCAAGCTAATCTCAGTGAGTGCATTTTGTCAGCACAGCCTACATTTCTTGTCCAATGTCCCCTTTTGCGGTTTTGTGATACATGCTAAGCTGCATAGATATGTGGCATATACAGATACGTATGTGGAGGGTGTTGATTTTAAATTTTTTTATGGGTTAAGATTGTATTTTCTTGAACCAATATAATTGAAAAGGTGATTTATTAGGTTAGCATTGCAGCTAATTTGTCTGATGGGGTTTCGTTTTGGATTAAAAGTAAATAATTGCCCCCACCCTGCACGCTATGGTGGTGCAGTTCAACTAAATTTTGTAATATACAGAGATATGGAATGAACTGAAATTTCTGCTGTTTACATTTTAACTGTAAAAAGCATCATATGTATTTGATGTCCCTGTTGCCCCTTACTCTCCTGTGATGTATAATAGAGAAGCATCACTACATTTCCATTGCTTTCTCACAATTTTTAGAAAACCAGTATATCTGGCTAATTGATTTATGTGCAAAGAGTCACTTACTGCATGCATTAAATAAGGTTCACAACTGAATGCCATTCATAGATCACAATTGTGTTACACCCACTTGCACCCTAAAAGAAGGGTTGATTAGGATAGTGAACAATTTCATAAATGTTTTTTTTAAGCAGGTGATAAAGGAATAATGTTAATAGAAGTTTCTGCTGAATTACTTGAGTAAAATAAAACTAAAAAAAATTACGATCCACAGATTTATAAAAAAAAGTTTTAACCTGTAAATAGTTAAGAGTATATAATGCAAAAATTTTCAGATTATCTTTTCTAACAATCATTGAATCTGCCACTTGTGACTTACTCTGAAGCAGGATATTGGTTAAAAAAGGGAGGGCTGAATCTCTGATTGGAAAATTCGTTTTGAAAGTCTGATATTCTATTGGTGTGTATTTTGTGTACACGCCCAGGCAGCTGACACATTTGTATTTTTCAAAATAAATAAAAAATCATAGCTGCAGTTCATTGTATTTTTCTACATTAACTTCCACAATGTTAGTGAATAGTGTTGAGCGAACACGGACTGTATTATTCGTGTTCGTACCGAATAATTGGATTTTTTGTACCCGAACACGGACACGGACACTTTACTGTATGTTCGGGTAAAAATCCGTGTTCGGTCGTTTTATTTCCGGGTTTTGCATGCTTTGGCGCTCTTTTCATGGCGGGCTTTCAACAGCCAATCAACAATCGTTTAACTGGTGTGCCTTAAGCCATCCCAGCCATGCCTGCAAATGTCTCAGTAGCTGTGATTGGCCGTCTGAAGCATGTGACCAAGTCTTTATAAGTTCGAGGCAGCCGCAGCGGCGTCATTATGCTGCTTAGATTCAGGGACAGAGCACACATCAACGTGCTGGCTGCTGATTAGGGAAAGATAGGCAGGAAAAAACCATTTGTGTCCGGATAGAATTGAGGGACAGGTCGGAGTGTTTAGGCAGGGCGAGTTGTAGGCATTTTAGGGATAGAGTCTGCTGAATTATATAGGGTCAGTGTCTTCTACAAACTACAATCGATATTGCTGTGTGGGGGGTGGGGTCTGCACTCAATCCTGATCTACGATCTCTTCTCAATCCTGTTAGGGACAGAGTCTGCTGAATTTTAGGGAAACTGTGTTCTACAAACTACAATCGATATTGCTGTGTGGTGTGGGATTGGAGATAGGCAGGTGTCAGTGATCCACATCCATTTTTCTGTGTGTGAGCTGCAGTGAACACAATCTTTTTGGGCTGCAGTGAACACAATCTTTTTGGGCTGCAGTGAACACAATCTTTTTGGGCTGCAGTGAACACAATCTTTTTGGGCTGCAGTGAACACAATCTTTTTGGGGTGCAGTGAACAAAATCTTTTTGGGGTGCAGTGAACACAATCCTTTTTGGTGTGCAGTGAACACAATCTTTGTGGGGTGCAGTGAACAAAATCCTTTGTGGGGTGCAGTGAACACAATCTTTTTGGGGTGCAGTGAACAAAATCCTTTTTGGGGTGCAGTGAACAACATCCTTTTTGGGGTGCAGTGAACACAATCTTTTTGGGGTGCAGTGAACAAAATCCTTTGTGGGGTGCAGTGAACACAATCTTTTTGGGGTGCAGTGAACACAATCTTTTTGGGGTGGAGTGAACAACATCCTTTTTGGGGTGCAGTGAACAAAATCCTTTTTGGGGTGCAGTGAACAAAATCATTTTTGGGGTGCAGTGAACACAATCTTTTTGGGGTGCAGTGAACACAATCTTTGTGGGGTGCAGTGAACACAATCTTTTTGGGGTGGAGTGAACAACATCCTTTTTGGGGTGCAGTGAACAACATCCTTTTTGGGGTGCAGTGAACACAATCTTTTTGGGGTGCAGTGAACACAATCTTTGTGGGGTACAGTGAACAGAATCTTTGTGGGGTGCAGTGAACACAATCTTTGGGGGGTACAGTGAACACAATCTTTGTGAGGTGCAGTGAACACAATCTTTGTGGGGTGCAGTGAACACAATCATTGTGGGGTGCAGTGAACTCAATCTTTGTGGGGTACAGTGAACACAATCTCATACTGAAGGTTTGAGGGTGCTGCCTGTTCCATACTCCCCCTACTCCTCATCTAGCCTTTTAGGGGTACAAACAATAGTAATTGGGGCCTAGTGTGGTTGTGTACGTGTGATATACATACACTTTTTTGGGATCATATTTTCTATTCCGCTATTTAATCAAAAACCTTTGGGGATCAGTTAAATTGGGGGATAGTCTGTGTTGGTACGTGTGAGAGAGATCCACCTTTCCAAGTTGTTGGGGTTCATCTCATACTTCTGAAGGTTTGAGGGTGCTGCCTGTTCCATACTCCCCCTACTCCTAGCCTTTTAGGGGTACAAACAATAGTAATTGGGGCCTAGTGTGGTTGTGTACGTGTGATATACATACACTTTTTTGGGATCATATTTTCTATTCCGCTATTTAATCAAAAACCTTTGGGGATCAGTTAAATTGGGGGATAGTCTGTGTTGGTACGTGTGAGAGAGATCCACCTTTCCAAGTTGTTGGGGTTCATCTCATACTTCTGAAGGTTTGAGGGTGCTGCCTGTTCCATACTCCCCCTACTCCTAGCCTTTTAGGGGTACAAACAATAGTAATTGGGGCCTAGTGTGGTTGTGTACGTGTGATATACATACACTTTTTTGGGATCATATTTTCTATTCCGCTATTTAATCAAAAACCTCTGGGGATCAGTTAAATTGGGGGATAGTCTGTGTTGGTACGTGTGAGAGAGATCCACCTTTCCAAGTTGTTGGGGTTCATCTCATACTTCTGAAGGTTTGAGGGTGCTGCCTGTTCCATACTCCCCCTACTCCTAGCCTTTTAGGGGTACAAACAATAGTAATTGGGGCCTAGTGTGGTTGTGTACGTGTGATATACATACACTTTTTTGGGATCATATTTTCTATTCCGCTATTTAATCAAAAACCTTTGGGGATCAGTTAAATTGGGGGATAGTCTGTGTTGGTACGTGTGAGAGAGATCCACCTTTCCAAGTTGTTGGGGTTCATCTCATACTTCTGAAGGTTTGAGGGTGCTGCCTGTTCCATACTCCCCCTACTCCTAGCCTTTTAGGGGTACAAACAATAGTAATTGGGGCCTAGTGTGGTTGTGTACGTGTGATATACATACACTTTTTTGGGATCATATTTTCTATTCCGCTATTTAATCAAAAACCTCTGGGGATCAGTTAAATTGGGGGATAGTCTGTGTTGGTACGTGTGAGAGAGATCCACCTTTCCAAGTTGTTGGGGTTCATCTCATACTTCTGAAGGTTTGAGGGTGCTGCCTGTTCCATACCCCCCCTACTCCTCATCTAGCCTTTTAGGGGTACAAACAATAGTAATTGGGGCCTAGTGTGGTTGTGTACGTGCGAGATACATACACTTTTTTTGATCATATTTCCTATTCCGCTATTCAATAAAAACCTTTGAGGATCAATTGAATTGCGGGATAGTCTGTGTCGGTACGTGTGAGAGAGATCCACCTTTCCAAGTTGTTGGGGTTCATCTCATACTTCTGAAGGTTTGAGGGTGCTGCCTGTTCCATACTCCCCCTACTCCTAGCCTTTTAGGGGTACAAACAATAGTAATTGGGGCCTAGTGTGGTTGTGTACGTGTGATATACATACACTTTTTTGGGATCATATTTTCTATTCCGCTATTTAATCAAAAACCTCTGGGGATCAGTTAAATTGGGGGATAGTCTGTGTTGGTACGTGTGAGAGAGATCCACCTTTCCAAGTTGTTGGGGTTCATCTCATACTTCTGAAGGTTTGAGGGTGCTGCCTGTTCCATACTCCCCCTACTCCTAGCCTTTTAGGGGTACAAACAATAGTAATTGGGGCCTAGTGTGGTTGTGTACGTGTGATATACATACACTTTTTTGGGATCATATTTTCTATTCCGCTATTTAATCAAAAACCTTTGGGGATCAGTTAAATTGGGGGATAGTCTGTGTTGGTACGTGTGAGAGAGATCCACCTTTCCAAGTTGTTGGGGTTCATCTCATACTTCTGAAGGTTTGAGGGTGCTGCCTGTTCCATATTCCCCCTACTCCTAGCCTTTTAGGGGTACAAACAATAGTAATTGGGGCCTAGTGTGGTTGTGTACGTGTGATATACATACACTTTTTTGGGATCATATTTTCTATTCCGCTATTTAATCAAAAACCTCTGGGGATCAGTTAAATTGGGGGATAGTCTGTGTTGGTACGTGTGAGAGAGATCCACCTTTCCAAGTTGTTGGGGTTCATCTCATACTTCTGAAGGTTTGAGGGTGCTGCCTGTTCCATACTCCCCCTACTCCTAGCCTTTTAGGGGTACAAACAATAGTAATTGGGGCCTAGTGTGGTTGTGTACGTGTGATATACATACACTTTTTTGGGATCATATTTTCTATTCCGCTATTTAATCAAAAACCTTTGGGGATCAGTTAAATTGGGGGATAGTCTGTGTTGGTACGTGTGAGAGAGATCCACCTTTCCAAGTTGTTGGGGTTCATCTCATACTTCTGAAGGTTTGAGGGTGCTGCCTGTTCCATACTCCCCCTACTCCTAGCCTTTTAGGGGTACAAACAATAGTAATTGGGGCCTAGTGTGGTTGTGTACGTGTGATATACATACACTTTTTTGGGATCATATTTTCTATTCCGCTATTTAATCAAAAACCTCTGGGGATCAGTTAAATTGGGGGATAGTCTGTGTTGGTACGTGTGAGAGAGATCCACCTTTCCAAGTTGTTGGGGTTCATCTCATACTTCTGAAGGTTTGAGGGTGCTGCCTGTTCCATACTCCCCCTACTCCTAGCCTTTTAGGGGTACAAACAATAGTAATTGGGGCCTAGTGTGGTTGTGTACGTGTGATATACATACACTTTTTTTGGATCATATTTTCTATTCCGCTATTTAATCAAAAACCTTTGGGGATCAGTTAAATTGGGGGATAGTCTGTGTTGGTACGTGTGAGAGAGATCCACCTTTCCAAGTTGTTGGGGTTCATCTCATACTTCTGAAGGTTTGAGGGTGCTGCCTGTTCCATACCCCCCCTACTCCTCATCTAGCCTTTTAGGGGTACAAACAATAGTAATTGGGGCCTAGTGTGGTTGTGTACGTGCGAGATACATACACTTTTTTTGATCATATTTCCTATTCCGCTATTCAATAAAAACCTTTGAGGATCAATTGAATTGCGGGATAGTCTGTGTCGGTACGTGTGAGAGAGATCCACCTTTCCAAGTTGTTGGGGTTCATCTCATACTTCTGAAGGTTTGAGGGTGCTGCCTGTTCCATACCCCCCCTACTCCTCATCTAGCCTTTTAGGGGTACAAACAATAGTAATTGGGGCCTAGTGTGGTTGTGTACGTGCGAGATACATACACTTTTTTTGATCATATTTCCTATTCCGCTATTCAATAAAAACCTTTGAGGATCAATTGAATTGCGGGATAGTCTGTGTCGGTACGTGTGAGAGAGATCCACCTTTCCAAGTTGTTGGGGTTCATCTCATACTTCTGAAGGTTTGAGGGTGCTGCCTGTTCCATACCCCCCCTACTCCTCATCTAGCCTTTTAGGGGTACAAACAATAGTAATTGGGGCCTAGTGTGGTTGTGTACGTGCGAGATACATACACTTTTTTTGATCATATTTCCTATTCCGCTATTCAATAAAAACCTTTGAGGATCAATTGAATTGCGGGATAGTCTGTGTCGGTACGTGTGAGAGAGATCCACCTTTCCAAGTTGTTGGGGTTCATCTCATACTTCTGAAGGTTTGAGGGTGCTGCCTGTTCCATACCCCCCCTACTCCTCATCTAGCCTTTTAGGGGTACAAACAATAGTAATTGGGGCCTAGTGTGGTTGTGTACGTGCGAGATACATACACTTTTTTTGATCATATTTCCTATTCCGCTATTCAATAAAAACCTTTGAGGATCAATTGAATTGCGGGATAGTCTGTGTCGGTACGTGTGAGAGAGATCCACCTTTCCAAGTTGTTGGGGTTCATCTCATACTTCTGAAGGTTTGAGGGTGCTGCCTGTTCCATACCCCCCCTACTCCTCATCTAGCCTTTTAGGGGTACAAACAATAGTAATTGGGGCCTAGTGTGGTTGTGTACGTGCGAGATACATACACTTTTTTTGATCATATTTCCTATTCCGCTATTCAATAAAAACCTTTGAGGATCAATTGAATTGCGGGATAGTCTGTGTCGGTACGTGTGAGAGAGATCCACCTTTCCAAGTTGTTGGGGTTCATCTCATACTTCTGAAGGTTTGAGGGTGCTGCCTGTTCCATACCCCCCCTACTCCTCATCTAGCCTTTTAGGGGTACAAACAATAGTAATTGGGGCCTAGTGTGGTTGTGTACGTGCGAGATACATACACTTTTTTTGATCATATTTCCTATTCCGCTATTCAATAAAAACCTTTGAGGATCAATTGAATTGCGGGATAGTCTGTGTCGGTACGTGTGAGAGAGATCCACCTTTCCAAGTTGTTGGGGTTCATCTCATACTTCTGAAGGTTTGAGGGTGCTGCCTGTTCCATACCCCCCCTACTCCTCATCTAGCCTTTTAGGGGTACAAACAATAGTAATTGGGGCCTAGTGTGGTTGTGTACGTGCGAGATACATACACTTTTTTTGATCATATTTCCTATTCCGCTATTCAATAAAAACCTTTGAGGATCAATTGAATTGCGGGATAGTCTGTGTCGGTACGTGTGAGAGAGATCCACCTTTCCAAGTTGTTGGGGTTCATCTCATACTTCTGAAGGTTTGAGGGTGCTGCCTGTTCCATACTCCCCCTACTCCTCATCTAGCCTTTTAGGGGTACAAACAATAGTAATTGGGGCCTAGTGTGGTTGTGTACGTGTGATATACATACACTTTTTTTGGATCATATTTTCTATTCCGCTATTTAATTTAACTGGGCCTCCATGCGAGACCTGTGTGCCTTGTTGCGCTGTTTTGAGTACTCCACCAACATGGCCAGTGGCAATGACGCCGTTCTCAGCTTAACTATCCCACTTCTATGCCTCCTTGAAAAAACAATTCGGGCGATGATGGAAGAGGATGTGGCACAGGATGAGGAGGAGGAGGAGGATGAAGAGGTAACATTTCCAAGGCTTTCAGGGCAGTCATTCGCAAGGGGCTCCGAGGGTGGGTTCCTGCACACGCAAACGCCAGGGACGCAATTGTCCAGCAGGGGCACAGTTCTGGAGGATGAGGAGGATGAGGAGGAGGAGGAGCTGGAGGAGGAGATGGAACCATGTTCACAGCAGGGTGGCACCCAGGCCAGCTCATGGCCATCACTGGTGCGTGGCTGGGGGGATACAGAGGACACGGACCATACACCTCCCACAGAGGACAGCCTTTCGTTGCCTCTGGGCAGCCTGGCACACATGAGCGATTACATGCTGCAGTGTCTCCACAACGACCGCCGAGTTGCCCACATTCTAACTTGTGCTGATTACTGGGTGGCCACGCTGCTGGATCCCCGTTACAAGGACAACGTACCGTCCTTAATTCACTCACTGGAGCGCGATCGCAAGATGCGCGAGTACAAGCGCACGCTGGTAGACGCCATGCTGCTGGCATTCCCATCTGACAGCGGGGCCACAGTGGAAGCACAAGGCAGAGGAGGAGGAGGAGGAGGTCGCCAACGCAACCAGGGCACCGCCAGCACCTCAGAAGGCAGGGTTAGCATGGCCGAAATGTGGAAAAGCTTTGTCAGCACGCCACAACAAACAGCAGCACCAGCAGCTCAGATGGAACGTCTTAGCAGGAGGCAGCATTTTACCAACATGGTGGAGCAGTATGTGTGCACACGCCTACATGTAGTGAATGACGGGTCTGCCCCCTTCAACTTCTGGGTCTCCAAATTGGGCACATGGCCTGAGCTTGCCCTTTACGCCTTGGAGGTGCTGGCGTGCCCTGCAGCCAGTGTATTATCTGAACGGGTATTTAGCACGGCTGGGGGCGTTATAACAGACAAGCGCAGCCGCCTGTCCAGAGACAATGTGGACAAGCTCACGTTCATTAAAATGAACCAGGCATGGATCCCACGGGACTTTTCCGTACCTTATGCAGAATAGCAATGGATACCGACCTTACCCACCCATTGTTCCATTTTTGCTCTTTCTCACTCTTTTGGGGTGTACCCTCATTTAAAATTTGTGAAAAGAAGCAGTGTTGGCTACCTCGTCCTCCTCCTCAGGGCCAGATTAATGTAGGGGCTATTGGAGCTGCAGCTCCAGGCCCCTACCTTTTATATAGGCCCCGGGTTGGCCATATTCACTGTTACCGCTCTTCTGTCACTTGTAAACACAGAAGTCTGGCTTCTATGCTCGCTTCCCCAGGCAGCACCCTCAGAACCTCCCCACACAGCGTGAAGGCCGGACAAGGAGGGACAGTTGGCGATGCATGGATGTGTTTATGGGCTTCAGAGACAGCATCCCATGTTGAATTAGGCATGCATGGCTGCACCCTTCCTCCTCTGGGTGCATGGCAAGGCATGGCCCTAAGGCCCTTCAAAATCCTCAGCACCAAGCCCATGATGCTGTTAATCCGGCCCTGGTCCTCCTCCACCGCCGCTTCCACCTACACCGCCCATAGGTGTGCGCAGCCTATTGCATTAAGGTGTGCACCCCAAAGTTGAAATACACATGCATGTGTTTGCCAGCAGGGAGAGTAATGTATCGGGGCCATGTACCTGTAGGCAAGGAGAAATAGAGCAGAGCAGGTCCCAGGGAGATCTTTCCCATCTCCTCACTGGCAATGCTATGTGCCCTAGGTGATTAGGGTGTGCCCAGGCACACCCAGCACACCCTGTGCGCACGCCTATGTCACCGCCACATCCACCACCACCTTAACCTCCCTCCTACTCCATATGGGCCTCGTCCTTCAGAGATGAAGAAGAACATTGTTTTATTTTTCTGTTTTTTTTTGTTGTTTTAAGTTATTTCCCTATCCACATTTGTTTGCAGAGCACTTGCCATGCTCTTAATTACGTTTTGCTGCCATTTGCAGCACTCTAGCCCTTTCCTTTGGTGTTTTAGAGCCATTTTAGTGCCTTAAAGTTCGGGTCCCCATTGACTTCAATGGGGTTCGGCGTCCGGGAAAAGTTCGGTAAAAGTCCGGGACACGGACCCGGACTTTTTTTTAAAGTTCGGCCGAACCCGTCGAACACGGACATCTAGGTGTTCGCTCAACCCTATTAGTGAATAAATATAAAGTCAAATGGTTTGCAACTAAAGTCAACCCATTGTGCTTTTCTCCCTATCAACACAATCAAGGACAGGCAAATGAGAAAATGTCTCAGATTTTCATTATTTAAATGTATAGTTTAAAAGGAAACCTGTTCAAAGAGAAGCTTGGAGGTGATATTTACTTGTTGCCTATATGTCATGCTGACCCTCATTCATCAATACTCAGAATAAGTTTTCAGGTAAAGACTTCTTATATGTATACTTTTTTCTGAATCAGTGACTAAAGCTGGCCACACTAGAAGATTTTCAAATGAACGTCTGTACAAACATTTGTACGAAAATCCTCAGTACATTTGACAGCTTGATAAATGTCTTTGGAAAGGACTTTACTTAACAAATACACTACATACACTGTAAAAGGTTTGTTCCATCTTGCTCTTGTGAATTTTCTAGTCATTGCCATTGAAATCCAATGTTGATTTGACCCCACTGATGATTAGGAAATTGAACAAATGCCCTTGTTCAATCAGGTTTTATTGGGAAAAAAAAAATACAGATAAAGGCTTATATACACAAAGTATAAGCAAAAATGTATTAATAAGGTAGAAAGAATATGATCTCTCAAATACAAAATCAGGCTCATATATTCAGATATTAGAGGGATGCAGGCGATTGTATGAAGCAGACAGAAACCAGGACAAAAATGAGGGTGCAAAGCGCCAACATTGGCAGCACATTCAACTACATTGAAACAAATAAGGAGTCTTGAACTACATTGAAACACAGTTACTTCTGAGAAAGGAGTATGCTGGAGGAATCACACACTGACATAAATGGACAATGTTAGTTTACAAAATGAGTGGTCTTAAGGCCTCTGAAAGGTACATAGACTAAAGCACTGTACACACGGGCCAAATGCTGGCCGACATCGGCCGGTTCAAAAAATAAAATGGCCGACATTCAGGCCATGTGTATGGCACCCTGTTCGACAAAAGCCGGCTGGCTCCTGTTGGACGAGCATGCTGGAAAACCAGCAGCTGACTGGCTCCAGGTTAGCGCTCTCAGCCATGAGTGGAGAGCACTGATCGAAGTGTGCTGGCGGGGGGGCCTTCTCCCTGTCAGAACACAACAGCTCAGAGTGGGAAATCACTGTAGTAGCATCGAGTCAATAGTACAGTGGCTCCAACTGGAGTTGACAGGTTTTTTTTCATTCAACCAAGCGGAAAAAATGAAGTGTGTACCAGGCATTAGAAAGAGGGAGAAAGCAGGAAGAGAAAAATGACATAAGTAAGCAGGAAAGGGTAAACTCCAACAAGGCTATAAAGGCGGTGGCCCCAGAGTCACCTTCAGCCCATGAGACAAACCCCAAAGAGTAGCGAAACACGGACCATGAGGTCCAGGTGAGGAAAACTGCTCTTCATTCCCAGCTTCCTGAGCCAACCGATTTTCCAGGTCTCTTACATAGTCCACCTCAATTGCCCAGTCCCCCAGGGAAGGTATAGTTGTCGATCTCCAGTAGCGGGCAATAACTAACCTTGCCACAGTCAGGAAGTGTCGTAAGCAGTCCTTCTTTACAGATTTGAAGAGTCCAGGAAGCATAGAACAAATGCTCCTAAAATGAAATTTTTTAAATTAAATTCTCCTAGTGTATAGCCAGCTTTAGGAAATATTATAGCCAGAGGATCAACTTATTAGTCCAGTAACTGTCATTTTAGAAGGAGGTTAGCAAATGCAGTATTTTTTTTTATACTAGGGTCACGCTAAAGTGATCGTCACAGTTTCTGATTTTTCTAATTTAAAGTGCATCTATACAGACATTCCTCACTTAACAACCTACCTGTTTAATGACCATTCAGACTTATGACCTGATCAGTCGGCTTTGTATGCTATATGAGAACTTTGGTTGATGAAACAGCAGTACACTATATATTTATATATACTTTATATATTTATAAACGTTATATAAAAAAATGGTGAAAAGGTGACAATAAAATAATATGGTTAAAGATGGTTGACACAAACCCTCTACCAGTCCAGTTATGCTTGAAAAGTTGGTAAAGGGGCGCTCCTCAATTAGTGACCAATTCACCTAATGACCTATTCAGATGAACAGAAAGGGTATCTGTATACAAAACCTTTTTTTTTTTTTTTTTTTTTAGTTTTGGGGGGAAGGGTTAGATTTGTCCGTTTCTGTTGCTGTCCATGAGCCGATTGGGAAGATTCACCCTTCCATTTGCCAATAAAAGCGAGGAAAAAGCCAACATTTTTAATTGTCAGCAGAACAGAATCAAAAGGAAAGTATAGCGATTGGAACATCTGATGCAGAGTCAATGAAGAGAGAATTTCACTTTGGAAAGGTTTTTCTTTTTTCCTGTTGTTACTACAGGACAGGAAGTGAAGGGACATCTCCACAGGCTTTTACCCTTTCCTTCTCTATCCAAAGCTAAAAAAATAAATAAAAAAGGTTTGGGTTTAGATATCTAAAACTTTTAAATGCTCCTGTACCAAAGCAAAAATTTTAATCTTTTTTAAATTACATGCATTCTGGGGAGTACCAGATCTTACTAACGCCCCCCCCGACACATGGCTATCTGCAAACCGCCAATACTAACCGTGTGAGCAGCTTGCATGTAGTTTCAGAGAGACTCAGCAGTTGACTCCTGTTGCAGTGGGTCCATGGAGCCTTGCCAAATGCCTATTCTAACAGTGGAAAATGTTTGCAGATAGCTGTAACTAAGGTTTTCTCATGCAGCCCTAACAGTTCCAGACTGAGTATGTGTAATGACAGTACTTGCATTATCTACATGCAGCTTCTACTGTCAGTATCACCTCATTAGATGGAGCCGTGACATAGCATTGATAGGTAGCAGCAATTAGTAGGATCTGACACCTCCACCAAAAGTGTTGATTCCTTTTAAACTTTTCAAGGCTTTTATTTATTAAAGGCAGCAGCGAGTTTTAAAAAAATACCAAGGATGTACTATTTTTGCTTTAATAAAAGCAGTTAAATAAAAATATCAGAAATGTTGGCAAGGTCTCCTTCAATGGAGTGTATACATGCATATAAACAGATATAAACAACTTAACTGTAAAACTGCTTACAATAAAATGGCTGGAATCTATCTAGCTCCAAAGGTTTGATTTATGTCATGCATAAGTGTTTCTGGTGACCTTTGTTTAAAATTAATTTAAATAGGAGTTTTCTATGTAATTGGCATCGGTGTTAATGCATTATTTTGAACCATACACACATTATTTGAAGGCTTTCCACTCTTGAAAATTTTTTTTTTTTTTTTATAGTTTTTATAGTTTATCCCTGGTTGCACCCAACAATCTTACAAAATTGCTTTGGTCTCTGTATGTTATGTGGAACTGAGCCTCACCACCAGTAACAAGTTTGATTTTCCTACATATTAATTTTCAATGTCTTAAATATTTTTAGGGTTAAACCTGTGCAGACGTTTTCTCTTGAGGTAGAAAGTAAAGGCGCACATCTCTTAGTTCTTCTCAGAACCATTATCATTGGTTTGAAAACACTGGCATACATCTTAAAAAGTGTTCAGACTTGAATCTCAAATTCATGTTTCAGTTACGATCTCTATGCTTGTGTAATGAAAAAGTAAGTCTTGGACCACTATCACCACCCTATGAATAACTGAAAACCCATCTCCAACCTAAATTTATATATTGTTTTGTTTTGAGTAGAGTGGCAAAGGATTCAAATTCTGATCAGGTTTTCATTGCTGTCTGTGGCTCCACTGTAAAGATTGTTGCTTGTTGTGTGTCTCATTGAAATATGGGGTCTGAAGGGATAGAAAGGCACAGAGCAATAAAAACCTGACTAAGGTGCTAACCTTTCCTTGTTGTACCAAAAAAAAAAAATGGATTTTTGTAAAATCTTACCGTAAAATCCTTTTCTCTTAAGCTCATTGACAGACGCAGTCCTCTTGATTAATATCAAATCAGGTTATACTGCCCTCTACAGGAGTAGGACACTAGGCAGAAGGAAAACGTTCTGGCCACACCTTAGGGGCAGTCCCAGAGGGTATATCCTCTCTCTCCCTGCTACAGGATGTCAGTTATGTCACAAAGCAGTGTCAGAGAATTTAACCCAATCCAACTCAAAAGTAGAGGGGCGGGTACTGCGTCTTATGAGCTTAAGAGAAAAGGATTTTACGGTAAGATTTTACAAAAATCCATTTTTCTCTGTCGCTCATTGACAGACGCAGTCCTCTTGATTAATATCAAATCGGGACGTCCCAAAGCAGTGCCACAAATGAGGGGTGGGATAACAGAAATCAAAAACCAATCTAGAAGGCCCAACTGGTGCCGACTAGAAGTCTTAAAGGCTCATCAGTCAAACAGATGAGACTCTCAACAGGAAAAACCCTCGAGGTAGACCAACGGTCTCCTCATGACTGACATCCTGTAGCAGGGAGAGGGAGGATATACCCTCTGGGACTGCCCCTAAGGTGTGGCCAGAACGTTTTCCTTCTGCCTAGTGTCCTACTCCTGTAGAGGGCAGTATAACCCGATTTGATATTAATCAAGAGGACTGCGTCTGTCAATGAGCGACAGAGAAAAAGTATTTTTATTGCAGTCCCTACCCTTATTGGAGAAGTTTTCCATCACTTCCTGTCCTTCTGAATCCCTATGACAGAGAGGAAGTGAAAGGAGATCTCCACAATGGGACCACAGAGGACAATAGGTCCTCAAGAAAAGTTATCATCCTCCACTGTATTACAAATAAAAGAAAAGTTTAGGCTTGAGATGGGCTCAAGTATTGTATAACAAGATGTGGCTAAACAACTTATTAATGTGTAAAACAAAAATCAAAATCAAACCTTTGGACCGTGCCATTCTTTCAATCCAATACACTCCTCTCAAACGGATAAAAAAAAAAAAAAGTAAAGGGTAATTTTTGTGATGCTGGAGGTAAATTAATATTTTTTGAAATATATGTTTATGTTGCGCATACTCAACTATTTGAAGTTATTTAACATAGATTTTTCTATAACAAAGTAGGTTGGACTGTCGTGACTGAAACTGAAAATTCAGCATTGCCACAGTAACATAACTCACAAATATGTGAAAATTGATGTGTATAAAACACTAATAAAAAATATAATTATATTTTGCATGTATTCAGTGTTTAAAATATATTTCTAATGAATATTTGAAGAATACTGTCAATGATAACAACAGCTTTATTAAGTGCAATAAAAATATTTTCATGAAAACATATTACGTGTCATGTCATCTGACCTTGGGCTTCAGGACGGGATTGTGGGTTTGACACAAACAGTGCAGCTTGGCCCCATCCCCCCTCTCCCTCCCTCTATCCAGGATTTGATAGACAGCAGCAGGAGCCAAGGAATCACTGCTGCCATTATGTCCAGCGCGTAGGGAGAGGAGTGCGCCTTGGTTCTCAGGCACAGTGCTGGATCAAGATCAGGTTAAGATAAGTATTTAGGGGGGCTGGGTGGAGCTAACAATGTAAGGTTTTCCACCTTAATGGAGAGGATGAATTAAGGTGGAAAAACCTTAAGCCTTTAGAACTACTTTAACCACCTCCCACCCGGTCACTGTACATATATGGCCGGATGGGAGTCTCGTCCTTCTGATCAAACGTTCCCGAAGCCCTGCAGAAGGAATGGGATTGCGCCGCCGCAGGCACGCGCAGCGGCGCAATCTTGATGTGCTTGTGTCCCTCGGACACATAGCAACAAGTTTTGGCAGGAGGGCCCTGTGATTGGCCCTCCTGATCACATGACGGCTGTGTCCAATCACAGCCGTCATGTAATGTAAATACAGCCGTTGTAACGGCTTTGATCTCTTCTTCTCCTCACACAGATCCTGTCAGTGAGGAGAAGAAGAGACGATCTGTGCTGCAGCCAGGGGATCTGTGAGTTTGAAGCATTTTTTTGCTAATTACTCACTGATAACAGGGGGGGGGGGCTGTGCTGGTAATCAGAACATTGATTACCAATGCAGACCCTGGGGGGGGGGGTGCCACTAGATCCACCAGGGATGCCCACCCATGATCACCAGGGATGCCCACCATGGCCACCAGGGATGCCCACCATGGCCAGGGATGGCAATCAGGGCTCAGGGAGTCTGCCAGTGGTGCCCTCCCTATCAATGCTGCCCACCATTGCCATTTATCAGTGCTGCCCACCAGTGCCCATCAGTGCTGCCTATCAGTGCCCATTAGTGCTGCCTATCAGTGCCCAACAATGCTGCATATCAGTGCGGCCTCATCAGTACTCATCAGTGCAGGAAAAAAACGTAACTATTTACAAAATTTGTTAACAAACAAAAAATTTTTTTTTTTTTTTCAAACTTTTCGGTATTTTTTTATTTGTGTACCAAAAAAGAAAAAACCTTGCGGTGATCAAATACCACCAAAGAGAACTCTATTTGTGGGGAAAAAATTACATAAATTTGGTTTAGGTACAGTGTTGCATGACCGTGCAATTGTCATTCAAAATGCAACAGTGCTAAAAGCTGAAAATTGGCCTGGGCAGGAAGGGGGTGTAACTGTCCTGTATGGAAGTGGTTAAAGAACAAAGGTTATCAGTTTATGGCAGGTTTTAAAGCATCCTCTACAACAAAAAATTCATTTTTGGTGAGATACTCTCAAAGGGTGAATCATTTCTAAAGGGATGCAAACCTTGCAACTTTCCTAATTAGAACAAGGCAAGTGCATCAGCTGATTAACAGTTTCCAACATGAGCCATTGTAAAATAACACCCAAGCGGGAGCCCTATAGTTCTAGGACGACGTCATATGACGCCCTTCCCAAAACATGCCTCACGCATGCCCCGTGCTCCGGCATGATCCGTCACCGGCTGTGTCCATCGGACACAGCTGATGACAGATTACTGTGCTTGCCCGCTGCCCCTACCATGTGATCACTGTGGCCAATCACAACAGATCACATGACAATTGTCCTCAACAAATGAGATCGGCCATCAGTACATCAGGATTGATCAGCTTTCATATATATATATATATATATATATATATATATATATATATATATATATATATATCAGTTTGTGGATTATAACCTTCCTACAGACTAAATAATAAACACGGATTTGGGTTATTTTCACCAAAGAAATGTAGCAGAATACACGTTGGCCTAAATTTATGAAGAAAAATGATTTATTTGCAAAATTTTACAGCAAAAAAAAGAAAAAAAAATTTTTTCTTCAACTTTTTTGGCTTTTTTTAGTTTATGAAAATGAAAACCCCAGTGGTGATTAAATACCATCAAAATAAAGCTCTATATACAGTGGGTACGGAAAGTATTCAGACCCCCTTAAATTTTTCACTCTTTGTTATATTGCAGCCATTTGATAAAATCATTTAAGTTCATTCTTCTTCCTCATGAATGTACACATAGCACCCCATACTGACAGAAAAACACAGAATTGTTGACATTGTTGCAGATTTATTAAAAAAGAAAAACTGAAATATCACATGGTCCTAAGTATTCAGACCCTTTGCTCAGTATTTAGTAGAAGCCCCCTTTTGATCTAATACAGCCAGGAGTCTTTTTGGGAAAGATGCAAAAAGTCTTTCACACCTGGATTTGGGGATCCTCTGCCATTCCTCCTTGCAGATCCTCTCCAGTTCTGTCAGGTTGGATGGTAAACGTTGGTGGACAGCCATTTTTAGGTCTCTCCAGAGATGCTCAATTGGGTTTAAGTCAGGGCTCTGGCTGGGCCATTCAAGAACAGTCACGGAGTTGTTGTGAAGCCACTCCTTCGTTATTTTAGCTGTGTGCTTAGGGTCATTGTCTTGTTGGAAGGTAAACCTTCGGCCCAGTCTGAGGTCCAGAGCACTCTGGAGAAGGTTTTTGTCCAGGATATCCCTGTACTTGGCCGCATTCATCTTTCCCTCGATTGCAACCAGTCGTCCTGTCCCTGCAGCTGAAAAACACCCCCACAGCATGATGCTGCCACCACCATGCTTCACTGTTGGGACTGTATTGGACAGGTGATGAGCAGTGCCTGGTTTTCTCCACACATACCGCTTAGAATTAAGGCCAAAAAGTTCTATTTTGGTCTCATCAGACCAGAGAATCTTATTTCTCACCATCTTGGAGTCCTTCAGGTGTTTTTTAGCAAACTCCATGCAGGCTTTCATGTGTCTTACACTGAGGAGAGGCTTCCGTCGGGCCACTCTGCCATAAAGCCCCGACTGGTGGAGGGCTGCAGTGATGGTTGACTTTCTACAACTTTCTCCCATCTCCTGACTGGATCTCTGGAGCTCAGCCACAGTGATCTTTGGGTTCTTCTTTACCTCTCTCACCAAGGCTCTTCTCCCCCGATAGCTCAGTTTGGCCGGACGGCCAGCTCTAGGAAGGGTTCTGGTCGTCCCAAATGTCTTCCATTTGAGGATTATGGAGGCCACTGTGCTCTTAGGAACCTTAAGTGCAGCAGAAATCTTTTTGTAACCTTGGCCAGATCTGTGCCTTGCCACAATTCTGTCTGTGAGCTCTTCAGGCAGTTCCTTTGACCTCATGATTCTCTCTGACATGCATTGTGATCTGGAAGGTCTTATATAGACAGGTGTGTGGCTTTCCTAATCAAGTCCAATCAGTATAATCAATCAAACACAGCTGGACTCAAATGAAGGTGTAGAACCATCTCAAGGATGATCAGAAGAAATAAAAAATATGAGTGTCACAGCAAAGGGTCTGAATACTTAGGACCATGTGATATTTCAGTTTTTCTTTTTTAATAAATCTGCAACAATGCCAACAATTCTGTGTTTTTCTGTCAGTATGGGGTGCTATGTGTACATTCATGAGGAAGAAGAATGAACTTAAATGATTTTAGCAAATGGCTGCAATATAACAAAGAGTGAAAAATTTAAGGGGGTCTGAATACTTTCCGTACCCACTGTATGTGTGAAAAAAATGATAACAATTTCCTATGAGTACAGTGTTGCATGACAGGGCTGAAAGATGAAAATTGGCCTGGGCAGGAAAGGGGTAAAAGTGTCTGGTATTGAAGCGGTTAATAATGAAAAAGTCACTCCCATTTAAATTTAACTCTGAACATTGACATAATGAAACAATCAGCTATCTCTTCAGAGCAGAAACAAAGACAAATCATTGCAATGTACATGGATCACCCAGAGCGGATTCTTTTTTTTGCAACAAAAGTCTATTTATTCTTTAAGATTGCTTTCCAGCTTTGGTTTTAAATAGATCTTTCTATACTTTCCTGGCACTGGGAGCAGCTGCAGCAACTCTGCAGTTATAAACCCGTATTTCTCTTTGTCCCTTTAGAATAATGGTACTATGAAAATGCTCATGCTGTGTCTTTTGACACCAATGATGAGGTGGGAACCCTCAATATCATTACATTAAGTGGTTCAAACCAAATCAGCTAGGTCACCGTTCCAGTCTCTGCCTGTGACTGGGCAGTGAAAAAGAAGCAATACATTGTTGAGATTCTCTCTGCTCTCCTGTCAGCATATGGCAGAGCAGAGCACCTGACTGGCCCCACAGAATACTGCAAGTCAAATTCAGGCATTTTAATTAGCTGCATTTAACCACTTTACAGGGTTCATACACATTTTCACCAATAAAATTCCATGACTTTACGTAAATATACATGACCTAATGTTTCATGAAATGTCTATGTATACATGTTAAATAAGAACAAAATCCATATCACACCCAGCATATTTTTACTAAAATAAATGACAATCTTTGTAGTGTACAGTACCTCTGCAGTTAGGGTTTCGTTTCTGGATACAGCGTGACTCAAAATGGTCCCTTGTTTTACAGTGGATGAGATGGAAGCACCGCTGCCGCAGCTGGGAGCCGGTGTCACTTCAGGCGCACGGGTGAAAAAGCCAGCGATCCGATTGGAAGCTGTCAAGCACGCAGCTGCAGACTGGTGCTTTGCACCTTTAGCGTGGCTAGACAGTGCTGCCTCTCCCATGTTCGAAATGTCAAACGTTTTATGACAAACACTGTACATTTAGCGGACATGATACAGGAGAAGGTCAGAGGCTGCGGACATGATACAGGACAAGGTCAGAGGCTGCGGACATGAAACAGGAGGTGGTCAGAGACTGCAGATATGATACAAGAGAAGGTCAGAGACTGCAGACATGATACAGGAGGTGGTCAGAGACTGCGGACATGATACAAGAGGTGGTCAGAGGCTGCGGACATGATACAGGAGGTGGTCAGAGGCTGCGGACATGATACAGGAGGTGGTCAGAGGCTGCGGACATGATACAGGAGGTGGTCAGAGGCTGCGGACATGATACAGAAGGTAGTCAGAGGCTGCGGACATAATACAGGAGGTAGTCAGAGGCTGCGGACATGATACAGGAGGTAGTCAGAGGCTGCGGACATGATACAAGAGAAGGTCAGAGGCTGCAGACATGTTAGAAGATAGAAGAGCACAGGGGAAGCAGAGAGCACTGGAGGAGCTGAAGGGCATGGGGGGGGGGGTACTGGAGAGAATTAAGGGGGGGTTTGGAAAGCATTTCAGGGGGGTTGGAAGGCGCGGGGGGAGCATGGAAAACCAGGGGGATGGAGAGCACAAGGGGTTACCGCCCCCTTCCGCGTTGTCATCACGTTCATGCGGCCGGCCCGCCCCCCAGTGACGCTTCCGCTGCCTCATTGCTTGATAATCTCCCGGCTGTTACTGCTTCTGCTAGCCAGTCACAGTGTCTCCTGGCAAACCGCGGCCGGCCCTCCCCGCTGCCTGATTGGGTCATCTCTTCGGCTGCTGCTGGCCAATGACAGCACGCGCATACCGCGGACCCGGAAGGACGCTAATACAGCGAAATGTAAATACAGTATGTGGCAATATAATTATCATAAAATAATTAAAATAATTAAGCATCCGCTCCCTGCCGCTCCTCCACAGTAATTTAATTCCATGACTTTTCCAAAACCTAGTGTGTTTCCTAATTTTCCATGACCTTTCCAGGCCTGGAAAGTGTCATCTAAAAATTCCAAAAATTTTCCAGGATTTCCAGGACCGTATGAACCCTGACTTTAAGACCGGAAGGATTTCCCCCCTTAATGAACAGGCCCTATTTTGCGATTCGGCACTGTGTTATTTAACGGACAATTGCGTGGTCGTGCGGCGCTGTACCCAAATAAAATTGACATCCTTTTTCCCCACAAATAGAGCTTTGTTTTGGTCACCTGTGCGATTTTTATTTTTTGCGCTATAAACAAAAAAAGAGTGAAAATTCTGAAAAAAAAAAAAAAAAAAAAAACAATATTTTTCACATTCTGCTATATGACATTCTCAAAAAAAAAAAATTAAAAATCAAATTTTTTTAACATTTTAGGCCAATTTGTTTTCTGCTACATATTTTTGGTTTGCGCAAAAGTTATTGCGCCTACTAACTATGGGAAAGATTTATGTCATTTTTATTGTTTTTTTTACTAGTAATGGCGGCGATCTGTGATTTTTTTGCAGGACTGCGACATTGCGGCAGACAGATCGGACCCCTGACTGACATTTTTGACACTTTTAGGGGTACCAGTGACATTACTACAGTAATCAGTGCTAAAAATATGTAGTTACTGTAATAATTACACTGGCGGGGAAGGGGTTAACAGTATTGGTGATCAAGGGGTTAAATGTGACCCTAGGGGAGTGATTCTAACTGTGGGGGGCGTGGCTTCTGAGATGACCACAGAGACATGTGATTCTATATAGAAGGATCACATGAGCTATATGATCATTTTAGGGAGAAGGACGGTCGGCTGTGTTTACAACAGCCGACCATCCTTCTCTCTCAGCGGGGCCCGATCGCGAGTGTCAGGCGGCAATCCGAGCCACCTGACACCCGCATCAGCTTCCCCGCTGACGATCGGGGGCGGGAGCGCACCGTCGGCACCGCGCGCTCGCCCCCTAGATCTACGTTGCTTTGCCTGTACGAGCCAGCCTGCCGCAGTAAATATACAGGAGGCAGTCGTCAACTGGTTAAAATAAAAAAAATTTAACCAATGCATATACATAACTGTATTCATTGTTGTTTAAATACCTGTCTAGAGTTCAGTTTTAACCCCTGCCCACCACCCATGCTCTTTAAGAGAATCTAAATGGCAGGAGGTGGAGGCGGGCATTCCAATTATGTGAACACTGTGATTGGCTGTCACAGCAGTCATAATATTGGAAATGCCTGATTGCAGGTATGCATCGGAAGCTTCCCATGACATTTTAGTCATTGTACTGGGAGTGCGCTCCCAGCACAGAAAACCATTCCCTATTGACGCACACTGTATATACATCCGCTCAGTGTTAAAGCCTTCTCGCCCAGCAGCCACATATATGTCTACAGCCAGCGGAAAAAGGTTAGGGCCCAAATGTTTACTGACCTTCTCTTTACACAACCACCACTTCATTAACTTCAAGGTTTGAAGACAAAAGTGTGGCAGCGTGTCACCTGCTCCCATTCCAGTGAAAGCACTGGTTCTTAGCAATTGGCCACTCAGGCCATCAAAGGCGTCATGAGAGGGTCCTCAGCTCTGTGTATAGTCAAACCAGGATTAACTTATGCAAGGCTACTTCTCCTTGTTCCCCGCAGTGGACAGAAAGGCAGGTGAGTAAACGTAAGCTACTACAGGGCTCAGCGCTAAAGTAAACCTGCTGCTTTTCCTTGCATAGCCAAAGCACAGGTTCACTTTAAAGCACCCTTCAGCTCTTGTCCAGGATGCATTGAAAACAGATTCAGACTGTGAAAATAATGTAGAAATCAAAAAATAATTTATTTTTCCTTCTTAACTTTTCTTTGACTTGACATTTCAATAATTTTTTTATCTAGTTTTCTCTGCAAGTGAGCTTTCTTTGTAGGGTCTAGGGAGTGGTCTTTGTGGCCGCTTCCTGCATAGATCACGCCTTCTCGACTGATTCTTGTCCGGGCTTGTGCTTTGGCTCTTTCACCACAACCATGGACCTGCAATAAAGCATTAAGAGTAATTGTTTAATTAGAAAAAATTAACAGTTGCAACGTCATACAGAACTCTACATTGCCTTTGGAAGAAGGATCTCAGGGAGGTACTTCTTTCAGACAATGTACAAAATAAGTTATCCAGAGGTCATCGAGGCCATGTATGAAATGTTATCTTTCCTGACTGTAATAAAAGGCTGGAATACTTTACAGTTCCAGAAAATTAATACTGTTGTTTCTGCCATAGTACAGCTCCCAGTATACTTCTGACCCACTCTGGTTATAACAGCTGTGTGTTCCATCCACATATGGATGCATTAGTGTAATTTCTGTGTGCTCCCCTCCACTTGGCCAATCACAGAATTTTGTGTAATCGATGCCCCATTTAATAGAAATTCTGGCTGCTGATCAATAATGCGAAATGGTAAATCACACCTGATTAAAATAATCTAGTCTTACACATACTCTAGGAAAGCATGTTTAATACTGGAGGGGGGGGGGGGGCATGTAACTATAAACCAAGCAGTAGTATAGCTGAGTAGGCAAGGATAACTATATGAACATATTTAACATCCCATAGTGAGGTTAGTTTGGCGGCAGTGTGATGTGGCTTGACCACTAGACCATGGCAGGAGGGGGAAGAAGAGGAACCATAGCATGGACATAAATTCATTTTAATGAGCTTATTTACTATTTGAACATAAGTTTCCTGTGAGCATTCGGGCAAGCATCCAAGACCTAAAGACTAATTAAAATACCGACTGCAGTACAATCAGTATATTATATTTAAAGGTTTGGCATGTGAACTTTTTTTGCCATGTGTACAAGTGGGGAAGAATGCATGTTCAACATCTTCTATAGGGGAATAAGCCTCTGGTTTAGGACAATTATTTCATAATCTAATTAAACCTCCAGTATGTTTAATCATGGAGGGAACCTAGAATATCCAGAGCTAAACCAATCAAGCAGTGGGGACTGCAAAAACTTTATATACAGATAGGGACCGGATTGGAAAATTATTGAAGGAAAATAGTGCTACCGACTGAACCATCTACTCAAGTTCTGATTTACAGTGTCTCACAAAAGTGATTACACCCCTCACAATTTTGTAAATATTTTATTATATCTTTTCATGAGACAACACTAAAGAAGTGACACGTTGCTACAATATAAAGTAGTGAGTGTACAGCTTGTATAACAGTGTAAATTGCTGTCCCTTCAAAATAAATCAACACACAGCTATTAATGTCTAAATCGCTGGCAACAAAACTGAGTACACACCTAAGTGAAAATTTCCAAATTGGGCCCAATTAGCCATTTTCCCTCCCTAGTGTGATGTGACTCAGTGTTACAAGGTCTCAGGTGTGAATGGGGAGCAGGTGTGATAAATTTGGTGTTATCGCTCTCACTCACTCATACTGATCACTGGAAGTTCAACAAGGCACCTGATGGCAAAGAACTCTCTGATGGTCTGAAAAAAGGAATTGTTGCTCTACATAAAGATGGCCTAGGCTATAAGAAGATTGCCAAAACTAGGAAACTGAGCTGCGACACAGTGGCCAAGACCATACAGTGGTTTAACAGGACAGGTTCCACTCAGAACAGGCCCCACCATGGTCGACCAAAGAAGTTGAGTACACGTGCTCAGTGTCATATCCAGAGGTTGTCTTTTGAAAATAGACGTATGAGTACTGCCAGAATTGCTGCAGAGGTTGAAGGGGTGGGGAGTCAGCCTGTCAGTGCTCAGACTATACGGCGCACACTGCATCAAATTGGTCTGCATGGCTGTCGTCCAAGAAGGAAGCCTCTTTTAAAGATGATGCATAAGAAAGCCTACAAACAGTTTGCTGAAGAAAAGCAGACTAAGGACATGGATTACTGGAACCATGTCCTCTGGTCTGATGAGACCAAGATAAACTTATTTGGTTCAGATGGTGTCAAGCGTGTGTGGCGGCAACCAGGTGAGGAGTACAAAGAGAAGTGTGTCTTGCCTACAGTCAAGCATGGTGGTGGGAGTGTCATGGTCTGGGGCTGCATAAGTGCTTTTGGCACTGGGGAGCTACGGTTCATTGAGGGAACCATGAATGCCAATATGTACTGTGACATACTGAAGCAAAACATGATCCCCTCCCTTCGGAGACTGGGCTGCAGGGCAGTATTCCAACATGATAATGACCCCAAACACACCTCCAAGACAACCACTGTGTTGCTAAAGAAGCTGAGGGTAAAGGTGATGGATTGGCCAAGCATGTCTCCAGGCCTAAACCCTATTGAGCATCTGTGGGGCATCCTCAAAACAGAAGGAGGAGGAGCGCAAGGTCTCTAACATCCACCAGTCCATGATGTCTCCATGGAGGAGTGGAAGAGGACTCCAGTGGCAACCTGTGAAGCTCTGGTGAACTGCATGACCAAGAGGGTTAAGGCAGTGCTTGAAAAAAAATGGTGGCGATACAAAATATTGAGACTTTGCCCCCAATTTGGACATTTTCACTTAGGGGTGTACTCACTTTTGTTGCCAGTGGTTTAGACATTAATGGCTGTGTGTTGATTTATTTTGAGTGGACAGAAAATGTACACTGTTATACAAGCTGTACGTTCACTACTTTACATTGTAGCAAAGTGGCATTTCTTCAATGTTGTCACACGAAAAGATATAATAAAATATTTACAAAAATGTGAGGGGTGTACTCACTTTTGTGAGTTACTGAAAATCAATAGTAAGCAAAATATGAGAACGGTGAATGTAGCAATAAAGTGTAATGATATAGAAGCTCTGTCCTTGACCTGCAGTCCCTCTATTCGTGACATTATGCTCAGGCAGATAAACTGATCATAAAGTTTACACTAAATCAATTCAATTTTATAGGTTTACTAAGTAATCCTTAAAATCAGATAATACAAATAATACGTTATATTGTGAAATAAAAAAAACAGAGTGTCAACTGGCTATATTTTTATGATGTTCAGTGCAGTTAAAGGGGGTGTATTCATGAAGGTTTCCTCACAAGATTCAAACAACTTTCTATCAAGATTCACAAATTTGGATTCAATTGGTACAATGCATAAATCCTGGGTTAAAGTTAAGTAAAAAAACATTTATAAAACAGACCTCAAAAAGGGCCAGTCCATCCAAAATTGCTATTGGTGAAGCCTTGCAAGTTAAGTCAGCCCCTGGCTTCTTGTAGGCCTTAGATAATCCAATTGCAAAATGTCATCAATAGAGTCCATTACAGACATTAGGTACTATCAGTAAACTGTCATATTTGGCAAAGCCCTCTGAGCACAAATTCATTCAAGCAATACATGGGTATAATATAAGTGTGTTGTCCAATTTAAAAAAAAGTTATATCAAAGGTCCCTGCAATAGAATATATTTTATTCTCACCTCTAGCTGACAGTGGGGGAGATTTACTAAAACTGGAAAGTGTAAAATCTGGTGCAGCTGTGCATTATAGCCAATCAGCTTCTAACTTCAGCTTGTTCAATTAACCACTTAACGACCAGCCACGTAGATCTACGTCGGCTGACTTTGAGTGGTTATACCGGGATGATGCCTCTAGCTAGAGGCATCATCCCGGTACCGTTGTTTGAAGCCGACGGTCGGCTTTCCGTCGGTAACGATCGATGCGGCTCGGGAGCCGCTCGATCGTTACCCGGGGGGGCGGAAGGGGACGTCCCCCCCTCCCACCGCCTTCCGCGGCTTTGCTCGGGGCTCCCGTCCCACCGGGAGCCCCGAGCACCCAGCCGGCGCGTCTGCCGGCTGGATGGAGTCCCGATGAATGCCGGAAACGGCATCGATCGGGTCTCCGATGACGTAACCCATGACGTCACATCCGGGTTACTGTGCTGCAAAAGGCGGCAGATTTGAAAAACGGCTGTATGCAAAAATGCCGTTTTCGGCGTTTTACATACAGGGAAGTGTAGTGGAGGGGTCTAGGGTCTTTTAGACCCTCGATCCCTCCATAAAGTGTACCTGTCACACATATTGGTGTCACAAGGGATGTTTACATTGCTTGTGACAGCAATAAAAGTGATCAGATTTTTTTTTTTTTTAAAAAAAACTGTAATAAAGTTAAAAAAAAAAGAAAAAATAAATAGGAAAAAAAAGAAAAAAAAAAATTTAGCCGCCCCCCGTCACCGTTAGCTCGCGCACAAAAAAAAACGTATACGCAAGTCGAGCCGCAAATGAAATCGCTGTTCAAACCACACATGTGAGGTATCGCCGCGATCGCCAGAGCGTGGGCAATAATTTAAAAAAAAGATCTACACTCTAACTCTAAACTGGTAACCGTTAAATAAATTTAAAGCATCGCAGATTGAGATCTCTATTGAGCGCAATTTTAAACCGTAACATGTTTGGTTATCTATTTACTCGGCGTGACATCATCTTTCACAATATACAAAAAAAATGGGCTAACTTTACTGTTTAGTATTTTTTAAATGCAGTGAAATGTGATTTTTCAAATTTTTTCCAAAAAAATGGCGTTTTAAAGACCGCTGCGCAAATACCGCGTGACAAAATTTTTGCAATGACCGACATTTTATTCTCCAGAGTCTTTGCTAAAAAATTATATATAATGTTTGGGGGTTCTAAGTAGTTTTCTAGGAAAAAATACTGGTTTTAACTTGTGAACAAAAAGTGTCCGAAATAGGGCTGGGGGTAAAGTGGTTAAGCTTTAACAAAAAAAAAAAAATGGAAGACGATTGGTTTCTTTGCAGAACTGCACCCGATTTTACACTTTCCAGTTTTACTAAATGAGCCCCAGTGTCTCCTACTTTCCCCCTCTATTCCAGTGTTAGCCATGGTCAGACTCTTCAGCATTCAACACCTCTGGAAGTGCTGGATGCCTGTGCCCCAGCTGCTTACCCGATTGACTCCCTACATCACTGCTGTGTCCTGAAATGACTTACGGGTCGGAAATTTGAATCACAGCAGGGAAACGGGCATCCAACACTTCCTGAAGTGTCATATGCCAAAGAGTCTTCCAGATTTCTGATTACCCTGGCAGGATCACTTTAAAATGTTAAAAGTGTGAATATAACATTAATGAGGTCCCTTTCTCTGGCTAGCAGTGCTGACTGCTAGGGAAATCATTTTATGTACTTGTATTTAACAGCTGCCCCTGCATACACCTTTCTTGCTAGTTATAAATTGATAAGCTGCTTGTCATTTTTTTTTTTTGCAGTGTTTTGACAACCACTTCATTAGTTTGTGCTCCATAAATGCAAAGGCTGAAGTAGGATTGTGCCAAAATCTCCTGCATCATGTAACATGAAATCCACAAGATATATGGTACTCTTATAAAAGTCACAAGGCTCGTAAAGACACTTACAATAATGGGAGCTATTATCTTATGCGTTCTGTGTTCTAGTGGTTACAATATAAGAAGTACACAGCAGGGCCACTGTGTCCAGAACAATGATTACCCATCATGCTGTGGAATATCAACTACAGATCATGCTGTCACTAAAATACAGGAATTCAGATAAAAATGACAAAGCAGGAGGCCATTCAAGTAGTTACTCGCTTCCACTCTGTTTGTCCCGCACATCAATAGAAGTGCTAGTCAATGTGTGATGTCTGTCAGTATATCGTGCTGATCTATGGATTGCTCAGCGGTGCAGACGTGCCCTGAATGGGAAGATCATGTGCAGGCTGATTCCTCATGATGACATCAATAATACTACTGAATGGGGAGGAAATGACAAAGCCACTATCTGGATATATAAATCTGAAAATATTACTACAGTAAAAGCAAATTCAATATTAAACAGACACTTTTATTATTAGGGAAATACTCAAAAGGAAATTAATTAAATCTCAGTTCTGTTCCCTAATATGATTATAAACAATGATAGGATTTAGAGAAGACAGAACTTTATATTAAGATTCTTCAGCTTTTGTTTAGCCCAGATCTCGAGTAATAATCATTTACAGGGGTTTCTTCCACCTGCTTTATGTCAAAGTCACCTCTCTCCCATAATGCATTCTGTCAGTACCTAGAACGCACACGAGGGGGGTCAGAAAGGCAGCACTGTAGGCTATTAAAAACAAACATAAAAAAAAAAAAAAAAAAAAAACTTACAGAAATAGTTTCTACTAAAATCAAACCCTGACAGATAGATGAGGCCTGTTTAAAGTGTATGTAAAGCCTAATATCTTTTTTGCTCAATTTTTCAAAATCAGTTGAATATACTATTTATAAGGGTTTTGTTACATCTGTTCGATAAGTGACGAAAATACCTGGTAATCCTTACAGAAATCCAGTGGGCTTCTAATTTCTGCCCATCATGAGGGGTGGGAAGACCATGCAAAAAAGCCATAATTCCCCAAAGGCTAAACTACCGACCAGGTAACACAACAGGAGCTCACCCAGAAAAAACATACACCCTCAAAGAGAAACAAAAAAAGATTCTCTTACAACAGCAGCCTGTAAAACCTTGCGGCCAAAGGAAGCATCTGAAGATGCCAACACATCAACTTTGTAGAATTTGTAGACCCTTCAGTGAATAAGGCTGAACCACCATCTGCCTGATCCATCTTGATGTGGTTGCAGCAGACGCAGCCAATCCTTTTTGAGGTCCTTCAGTAAGGACAAAAAGAGTGAGAGTTTACCTGGCGGCTACTGAATCTTTCCGAAAATCAAATTGCCCGAACCACATCCAAAGAATGCAAAGCAACTATCCTGCGGAGAAGCCTCAGCAGGACTTTCAGCGGAGGGAACGCATAGATCAGCAAATACTGACCAAGAAGCCACCATTGCATCGGCTAGAGGATCTTGAGACCTGGCTACGAACCACTGCACCTTCTTGTTGATATGAGAAATCTCGGCCACCTCCCTGGCTGCCAAGACGCTTTTGGTGCCTCCCTGGTGATTGATGTAAGCCACAGCCGCGGCGTTGTCCGATTGAATCCGAACCAGACAATCTTGCAGACGAGTCCGCCAGTGGCTCAGACAAAGCTTTATTGCTCTGAGCTCCAAAAGATTTATCGGCAGTTTGGACTCTTCTACTGTCCAGGTTCCTAGGACACAGAACTTCCCCAGTACCCCACCCCAGCCCGACAGGCTGACGTCCGTGGTCACCACAGTCCATAACAATGGGAGGAAGGACTTGCCCTGGCACCTTATTCGAGAATGGAGCCACCATAACAGAGCAGATCTCGTTTTGTGGTTTAACCGAAACAAAATGTCCAAGGACTTTGGATTCTTGTTCCATTTGACAAGAATCTCTCTTTGCAATGGTCTGGTATGGAACTGAGCAAACGGAACCGCCTCGAAGGGTAAAACCATCAGACCCAAGGCCCGCATGCAAGTTCGCAGAGAGGACAGATTGTTTTCCAACAACAACCAGATCGCCCCCTGCAACTTTTGCAGCTTGTCCGTGGGAAGAATTACCTTGCCAAAGCTGAATTCAGAGTCAGGCCCAGATAATTCAGTCTCAAGGAAGGTATCAGGGCGGATTTCTTGAAATTGATGTTCCATCCAAACTTCTGTAGGGAGCACACAGTAATCGTCAGGTTTCTCATCAGGGCTGAATGGGAGTCTGCTCTCAACAGGAGATCGTCCCCAGTACCACTATCCCCCATTGGCGCAATAATGCCAACACCAGGGCCAGTACTTTGGTAAACACCCTGGGAGCGGAGGCGAGACCAAAGGGTAACGCCACAAATTGATAATGCTCTTCTGCTATGGCAAAACAAAGAAACTGCTGGTGTCCAGCGTAGATAGGGATGTGTAGATATGCGTCCTTGATATCTATGGAGACCAAGAAGTCTCCCTGGTGTAGTGACGCCACCACCCTACGAATGGATTCCATACGAAACCTCTGAACCCGCATGAAGCGGTTCAGAGCCTTGAGAACCAGAATTGGACACACTTTGTCCTCTTTCCGAGGCACAGTAAACAGTTTTGAATAAAAACTTTGAAAGCGTTCCTGAGAGGGAACTGGCACAATCAACCCTTGAGACAGCAGATCTTGTACCGCCTCCCGTAGATCCCTTAACCAATCTGGAGATAGGCGCACATTGGACGGGAAGAATCTGTCCGACGGACCAAACTGGAATTCGATCTTGTACCCTGATCGGATCAGTTCTTGAACCCATTTGTCCAATCTGAATCAAGGAAGTCCAAGGTTCCGGATAGAAGGGAAGGTGTCCCCCCACCCCTGAAGCATGTGAGGGTGCCCCTTCATGCAGACAAGGATTTGTCTGCAGATCCGGACTGGCCAGTCTTTGATTTATCTGACCGTGGCTCCTTGAAACTCCCAGAAGACCTGAATGGCTTTCTTTTGTCTTGCGAACCAGAGGTAAAAAGCAGCTTATAAACAGTAAAAGAAGGCCCCTGCCTAGGACGCTGCACATTAGCCTTAGAGGATTTGAGAAGAAATCAGAGTCACTTTATTCAACCTGGAAACCGGGTGATCCACCTTCGGCGTTACAGTCCACCTACTGGACTGTAACGGCGTGCAAAACGCTTAGGCACCACGAGCATATGCTTAATGCGCCACCATTGTTCATCTACAATATTGTGAAACAATTCTGGACAAGGGGACACCAGCGTACCCGGCGCTGTGGAGTCATCAGCCAATTTTAAAGTTTCCCACACGGAAATTATAAGGGCTTCCACCAATGCATGTTCCCGCGCGGCGGCTGAGGAGCACAGGTCCTCTTCACCATCAGAATGCGAAGACACCTCAAGGTGGGCTATGTCTGCGGCAGCCACATCTCCCTCAGAGTCCGAGGACCCCGCTGATGGAGGCGAAGGCAGAGAATGTTTGCGGCTGGCAACACTTGAAATTACAAAATCCACCTTAGACATCATATTTTGCAAAAAAGTTGCAATTTCAGGCTGGGACTGTGACCCAGAAGGCTCCTCAGTCGCTCCCAGGGGGTCTGCAGGTGAAAATTTATCCTGGTACTCCATGTCACACTGATTTTAAAATTAGAGCAGTGTCCCTTTAAGAACCGCCAAAAGGCAATCCCACAGCAATTACAGCGGACCCTTAATCCCTGACTAATAGAACTAATAGCAGAGGGGATGAGGAAAAAACTACAGGGAACCCCAGAAAAATGTTACCAGACCGTTCAGGAGACTGCCAGCATGTGCTTATGCAAACCGAAAGTGACACTGATTGCACAGGAAGAGGAAAAAGAAACTATGCCTCTACATTTAAAAAATCTTGTGGACCTCTGGAAAATGGCCGCTCAATGCATTTTCAATGGGAAACTATAGAAAATGGCTGCAGCTGCAATACAATAGGAACAGAAACATACATGATCCACAGCAAAATGGCGGCCCCCCACAGCATGCCATATGGTCTCCAGGACCTCCAAAAGGGGTCCCAGAAAGTAGGCATCGGAAGGTCCCCAAACAAGGACCCCATCAGGACCAGCCACCCCCACCACAGCAGCGCCACAATGGCTGCAATATTACTGCCCCCCAAGGTAAACTGCTAGGCATAAGTGAGTGCTGAGGGGCATACAGGCCCAGTCCTCAGAGAGGCCAGGGGAATGGAGGGAGCCCCTTGGGTCCGACTATTCCAGGGGGGGGGGGCCCACGTCCACCCCGAGATTGTCAGAGGTTTTGGGGGGACAATCTACTCACCATACAATGTGGCGCTACACCGAAACAGAACATACCCCACCCGGAATGGGGATGCTGTCGGCCAGGGGGAAGCTGCAACACAGGGCGTTTCAGGTTGTCACGTCCCAGCGAGACGGTCCACTCACAGGCTTGTCCCCATCCGTCAGGACACAGTCATGACGAAGCCTAGTTCTGGACTATAACCTGCTCATGCTCGCTGGCCAGGCTGGAAGACCTTAAAGATCTAGATTATCCAGTGCGAAACCACAGCCCGCTGTTGCTTGCAGTTCCTCAGGACGTCCCAGCAGGGAGCTAGGTCCTATTCCTAAAACTAGGCAGAAACAAACTGAGTGTGTGGGGTTATGCCTGCAGGGACAGCCCCATAGGCTTGGTTAAGCTTTTTTCCTGCCTAGTGCCTTTTCCTGATTTGAGGAGCATAACCCTATAGTCTCTGAAGAGATGGAGGTGTGTCTGTCAATGAACGATAGAGAAATGTATAGATTCACTGATCAATGGGTCTAAAGCCTGGTACACACTAATAGTTTTTTTTTCATTCAATCCAACAGGGCTGAAGGAAAAAAAAAAAACTGACAGCTCAGGAGGAGCCACTCTATTAACTATCTGATGTTAGTACAGCGATCTCCCCTGCTGTTCTATTGTGTTCGGACAGGGGGTGGACCCTTCACCAGAACACTCTGGTCAGCGATTTCAGCCATTGACTGAGAATGCTGATCGGGAGCCATTCGGCAGCCTTTTTTCCTTCATGCCCCTGTTTCCAGTACATTGACTCCAGTGCACATGGGTCGAATGTTGGCCAGTTTCTATTGAACAGACCAATGCTGTCTGACATTCGGCCTGTACTAAGCTTAAGACTATCCCATCTAACACCACCTGTGCTCAGAGGCTGGTGTAGGCTCTTCTATTGATTGCCCCCTCTCTCTGAAACTGTAAAAATTGACTTAACCTTCAGAAGTCAGATATGCTGGATGGTAGAGTGTAACTGGGTAGTGAGTCTACAGGGATACAATGACATGGGGTTTCAAAAATGTATCAGAGAGCTATCAAGATGGCCATACAATGTTAGTTTTTTATTTTCGATCAGCCAAAAAACAGATTCCTCCATCCACACAAATGAAGGGGATGAAGAAATCCCCAGGACAATGTATTCTGACAGCAGGACCTGCCATCTGCCAAAACCTTTCCAGCATGTCCCTTTGACAGAAGTTGACCAAACAATAGACTTCCGACAAGTGGGGACAGCCACACACTGACATTTGGCTGGTCCCCGCTGAACCGGACAAATTTCAATCAGTTTATGGCTAGCTTTAGTGGACATAAACATGAGGGCTCCCCTGGGGCGTGCAGGACATGCACTGATACCAGGCATATAGTGGTGTCTGCTAGAGTGCGGGCAGCTTAACTTACTGTTAGCTGACAGGTTCATATTGTGTACTGGTTTACACACAACAACAACTGCAGAAATAAGATAATTTGGGAGGGTGGGGAATTTTAGTCTATTTGGGTGCATGCATGACAACCTGCAGTGGTGTGACTTCAACATAATTTTTGAGACAGAAAAAGAAAGGATTTAAAACTGAACTCAAGACAAACTATGCATACACCATTGAAATACATATATGGGAGTTTTTCTACCTGCCAAGGAATTTGCTTTTCTGTCATTCAATCTGTCAAACCTGACAGACAGCACAGCCAGCTTACTGACCTGATTTTTGTCTGCAACACAGCTAGGTCACCTGCTAATCCCTGCCTGTGAATAAACAGGAAATGAGCAGCGACAGAATGATGGGGACATTTATCTGCTCCCTCCTCCTGTAAGCACATTCCTTGTCTGCAGACCCCCGATTGGCACAGTTCCCTCTCCTTCTCCCTCTCCCAGTCTGAGTGCTCTTGTACAGAGATAATAAAAGGATGAAATTGACTCATATTCTGGTTTTTATACAAATTGCATTTAAATTACATAACTGCATTTCTTTTTACAATATCTGTCTGGAGTTAAATGCTAATGATTGGGCATCGTTTTAATGTATAATATATATTCATATGGTGTACAAGCATATAGGGGTCTATACTCTGGCCTTGAAAAGCAGGGTTCTTTATTTTAAAGTCAAGCTATTCTTTCTTTGAATTATTCTGCTCTGCATAGTGAAGAAAACAGCCATTACAGGAAAAAAGAACCACATTATAGTAATAAATGGAGAACTAAGAAACCCATTTGAGAGCTTTTGGTTTGCATGTTAATATAATATTAGTTAGTAATCCACTAAACACAGTCTAATTAGAGCTTCCCACAGGACAGCATGGGGAACAGCTGTGCTCTTCCAGAGCGTGTAGGCATTTATAGAGGTCATGTGATTTGGCAAATCGCACCCAGCTGGATCGGGAGGCATTTAGGGACATGTCCATGAACACTTTCTTGCACAGGGGCAGATTCTGCTGAGTTATCGGCCCCAGTACTTGGCAGGAACAGTATGTGCTATTGCTGCTCAGTGCTGTCCTCAGCTGCCTCTCACCTGACACTATTTAGCCTGGAAAAATATATCAGCTGTGTCACAAAAATAAATGATCCTTCTGCTTCTAGAAAGGATTTCTGCTTCAAAAATCTTTACATTAATTAAATGGCAGGGTTTCCTGATACTGTTATAGTACTGCCTATCATTGCATTGATTTTAAAGGTGAATGGAAATTAATGTATTGATTGTGTCTAATGTTGCACTCAAATCTAGGGTTTAACATAAAACATGGTCACAATTTGCAGCTACCCACCCCTAAACCGCCATCTCCACTAAAAACAGGGGGTTCTTGTCTCTGCAGGCTCCTGTCATTTTTAAATTCAGGGTAGCTTTGGCTCTTGTAGCTCTGTCCACACAGCTGCAGCATCCAGTCAGGGATCTGTGACTGGAAACATGACAAGTCCCATCTGCCAACATGGTGGAAGGACTCCTAGATCTCAACAGGGCACAAGTGCTGAAATGTCACTGCACTTGTAGTCAATTATTACGTAATCCAGCCCCACGACCTAAGGTCTGCACCTCAATATGGACCTGCAGCTGGAGAAATAGTCTACAGGAGCCTATGCATTGTACCTGCGAACAACTGGTCGCAGCTGCAATGCTTGCAGGCTCTAATGAAAAAAAATAAATGTACATTTCAATGTAGGTGCATTAAGAAATACTTTGGAAAAGTGGGATATGACTAAGTACAGTGTTGCTTGACTTTGTTCAGAGAATAATGCAGTAGAACTCTTTTTATAAAAACCTATTTATTGACTTGGGTGGCATGTGGCAGGACTGATCCTGTGCTGAGTATTTACCGCTTTTTGGCACAGGTAGATCTCTCTCCTTCTCTTGCATAGCTGTGAAAGGTTGCATTTGGCTTTTCACCTCAGTGATCGGTGTCTCCTGCTGGAATACAATCTTCAAAATATTCAACTGAAGACACCATGTGTAATAAAAAGTAGCTCCCTTAGAAGTGTGCATTTCCCTTGCAGAGCAAAGCATATTGTTTCCTTTAAAGGGGAACTTCACCCAAAAAGAAAAGTTCCGCTTGTCTGCCTCCTCCTCCTCTTTAAATTTGGAACCCCCTGTCCTTCCCCCACAGTCTTCTGGGACACGTCACAGGTCCCAGAAAGCTGCGGGACCATTCACAAAGCACAGTGTGGCTCGAGCATGTGCAGCGGGAAGCAGGCATGCCAGCGCCTGGACCCACAGATGGCCGAAGAGTCAGTTTGGGTAAGAACAGTGCTGGATTCCTGGATAGGTAAATGTCCTATTATTAAAAGTCAGCAGCTACATTGTATTTGTAGCTACTGACTTTGAATTCTTTGTTTCTAGGTTGAAGAACTGCTTTAATATAGACCTTCTCTGCAGCATATACTTGCCTTCCTTTTACTCCCCTGCTACTTCTATTAGCTGTCAGGGGTAAAGGAAGTTCTTGAGTCACTGGAGTTGTAGCTCAAACTACTCATATCACTTGGCCCATCGTTGCACCTTGATGTGGATCACATGCTGCTCCATACAAAGAAGTACCGGCTATGTCCTTTTTTTTCCTATTGCTGAACAGAATAATAGGGGAATGAAGGAAAGAAAAGTTTATGCTGGGAAGCGTTGATGGGTTAAATCAAACCTGTTGCATTGCTTTGAATGACAACAATTGACAATAAGACATCAGCTACTGGAACTCCTAAAACCATTCACAGCCTTTTCCCTGACTAATGACAACGTGTAGCATGAGGGGTGCAGGCCTTGCTTTTTTTTTTTTTTTTTCTCCAAAGAAAAGGGAATAGAAAATTAGCTATGCAGAGCTGTCCCAGCAAAAAACTATTAAATGATGAATATTTCCAGCTCTGCAATAAACATATCATTACTCTTCCTCTATTTAGATATGACCTTAATTGACCGAATCATTGCAAATGATGATGCATTATTTTGCATTGCTTGTTTTTTATTGGGTTGTGTATACCCAACCCAACATCTAGTTCAGCAGTACCTCAAGAAGACTGCAAAAAATGTTATAGAACATTACACCATTAAGGATTCTGATAGATTACTTCAAGAGAACAGGTCTAATAAATGTACTGAAAAGGCAGGAAGGCTAATCACAGCATTGATTACCTCTGGAATATGGTGACTGAGGCAGAAGCGTTTATTGCAGTGTATGCAGAAATCCCCTACTGTTACTACACTGGCTTTACATTTTCCAAAGCCACAAGTATTGTCTGCTTTCACGACCTCAGCTAGCAGAGCATCAAAGCTGTCCAGGCCTGATCTCTCTGGCTCGGGTTTATTTCCACCTTTACCTGTAAGTGACAAAAAGAAAACCACAAAATTATAGATCAAATATATGCAAAATAAGCGGAAATGTAAAAAGTTTTAAGTCTTGACTGAATGAGATTTATTTTGCTAAAGCATTATCTTCTTTTAAACCAATACTTGTTTTCACCTTATTTTCCTACGTTGTGGCACCTCAGTGTTGCAGATCTCATGCAAATCCTTTAGCCCCAGCTCATACCAAATAGCAATTGGAATGCGTTTTGCAATCTGCTGTGGGAGCATTTTTTCTGAACCAAATAACATGGGTATAAACACTGATCCACTGAGAGCCTGAGCCAGCTTCTTCTGTCCCCTCCACAGCCCAGTGCTCCAGTTAGTACTGGAGGGGAGAGCAGAGAGCTGCTGACTGACAGTCGAGGCTCTCTGCTCAGAGAGGAGGGGGAGAACCGAGCGATCAGTGTTGTTTGATTGCTCAGTTCTCACTGCAAAGCCAGCGGGGGACCTAGGCGAGTATAATTGTTTTTTTTTTAAATCCTGAACTTCTCTTTGAAAGATCACCTAAAGAAAGGTTGCCTCTGACTACTAGTCTCAAAGATATGGAGTTCAGTTTTGTGATGTCACTACTATGCTGCTCACTGTTCTGCATGCTGGAGAGAAGCTGTACCTGAGGACCTGCAGGTGCTAGGAGTTCTCTGCTTCTACCCATGTTTTTTCTGTGGATCTATTCTTTTTGAACATCTCCTGTTTCTTCTTGAATATTTCCCCCAGTGGTCATTAGGTCCCCAGTCATCATCAGGTCGCTCCAAAATTAACAATCAAAGCCCTACTCCTCTACCAAGAAGGCCCCTTCCACATAGAAACAGTGCAGAACAAGGCATAAGACATGAATGGAGAACATTTTAGCTGCAGTAATCCTACAGACAATACTGGTTTCTTATCATTTGCCTATTTTTTGGCCACAGTTCAGTTAACTTGCACTTTTTATAATATTCTGTACTGTGTTAGGTCTGTAGTTGATTCATATTGGATAATAACTATTATAATTTTCCACTTTCAACAACAAAGTGGTAACCCGTTTACCCACTGGCCAGTGAACAAAATTGTAGCTAGCCCTGCCAGGTGCTCAAACACCCAGTGGCGTAGCATGGGGGGTGCAGAGGGGGCAACTGGCACCGGGTGCAATATTTAGGGGGGCGCATTCCACGCCCGCCATCCGCTGGATCATAGTGTCCCTTTACAGACATCTCAAGTCTCCCGCATTTCGCCCTGCACTTACGGACACCTGCGAGCACAGGGCGATATCCCGGCAGGGCTGAGGACGTCAGTATCGGAGGCGAGCTCAGATGTCATGACTGAGAAGGGAGCCGCTATTTCCTCCGTAGTACCGGCTCACAGGGGGGAGTGATATGAAGTGCACTCCGCCTGTGGGAGGAGGAGCCAGAGGAAGCACGCGGCTCTGCTCTCTGCTGCAGCCATGTGCTTCCTCTGTATGACTCCTCCTCTCACAGGCAAAGTGCACTTTACATCACTCTACCTGTGAGCCGGTAATCCGCCTCTGTAGTCTCCCTCGGCTGTCCGTGCCGGCCGCCGACATGCTATCTCTCCCCTATGTTCTGGATCCCCTCCTTGAGTCGCCAGTGTCTGGACACAGAACAAGGTAAGTGATGTGCTGCCTGCCCCCCAGGGGGCCCAGGGAAGTAACATGGGGGGGGGGGGGTGTCAGTATAGGTGTCAGTGTAGGGGGTGTTAGTGTAGGGGTCAGTGTATGGGGGGGTCAGTATAGGTGTCAGCGTAAGGGGGAGTCAGTGTAGGGGTGTCAGTATAGGTGTTAGTGTAGGGGTCAGTGTATGTGGAAATGTAGGGGGGGGGGGAGTCAGTGTAGGGGGGGGGGTCAGTGTATGTGGAAATGTAGGGGGGGATCAGTGTATGGGGGGGGGTCAGTGTATGGGGGGGGGGGTCAGTGTAGGTGTCTGTGTATTGGGGAGTCAGTGTATGGGGGGTTAGTGTAAGGGTATCAGTATAGTGTAGGGGTCAGTGTAGGGGGGGTCAGTGTATGTGGAAATGGAGGGGGGGGTTAGTGTATGTGGAAATGTAGGGGGGTCAGTATAGGTGACAGTGTATGGGGGTATCAGTGTAAGGGGGTCAGTGTAGGTGTCAGTGTACGGGGGGGTCAGTGTAGGGGGGTGTGAGTGTATGGGTGTCAGTGTAGGGGTCAGTGTATGGGGGGGTCAGTGTATGTGGAAATGTGGGGGGTCAGTGTATGTGTCAGTGAAGGGGGGTCAGTTTAGGTGTCAGTGTATGTGGGAATGTGGGGGGTCAGTGTGGGGGGGGGTCAGTGTCGGTGTCAGTGTAGGGGGGGTCAGTATAGGAGGGTAAGTGTAGGGGGGTCAGTGTAAAAGGGAATGTAGAGGTTGTCAGCGTGGGGGGGGGGGGGGGTCAGTGTAGGTGTCAATGTAGGGGGTGGTCAGTGTATGGGGGGGGGTCAGTGAGGGTGTCAGTGAAGGGGGGTCAGTGTGTCGGATCAGTGTAAGTGTCAGTGAAGGGGTCAGTGTATGGGGGGGTCAGTGTAGGTGTCAGTGTAGGTGTCAGTATAGTAATCAGGTAGGTCAGTGTAGGAATAAGGTAGGTCTCTGTAGTGGTCAGCAAGGTCAGTGTAGGTGTCAGTGTAGTGGTCTGTGTAATGGTCTAGTAAGTTTCTGTAGGGGGCGCAAATTACTTACCTTGCCCCGGGCGCTGACAACCCACGCTAAGCCACTGCAAACACCAGGTCATTTTCGTTCTTTGGAAACCCACTAACACAAAACCACAGATCTGAAGAAAAAAGTAAACCTACGTTTCACATCCGATGGCTTCTTTTCAGCAACTTTTGGCACTGAAGCTTCCTTCTTTGTTTTTTCCTTAATCTTATCTTTCTCCCTCTGCATGCGTTCCATGTGTAAGTGCTTCAAATCAAGGGTATTGGAAGAAGCTTTATGTTGGATTTCTTTTTCCATTGGTTCTTTTTGTGATGTCTGTGCCTGAAAAGGTTTCTGTGCAACAGAATCATCTATTTTCTGCGATACGGCATCAGCTGAAATGACTTTGTGCTTGGAAAGTGTAATACATCTATTTCTGCCTTCTCCCGTGCTTACATGTTGTAGTCCATATTTCTCTGCTATCTGGTGAACCAGTAATCGGCCATGCGAAGTGAGTGTTGATGGGAACGTTAACTGGGTTTTATCATGGTCTGCTATGAAGTCCTCAATCTCTTCCTGTAGTTTTTCCTTGGCTGAACTTTCTGTTTGGTCATCTAAGTTCTTAGATTGTGGGTAGTACTTAGAGTTTATTGTCTTCTCCTTTGCCTGAGACTCAGTAGTAGTGTTGAGCTTATGACTGCTCAAGTTTGAATTTCCTGATTTTTTGGACTTTGCTTTGCTGTCTTTATTAACAGTAGTTTCTGGTTTACAACTTTCATTCTCATGGGAATATTTCTCGGGGATGATGTCATCAAGGTATTCAAAAGCAGTTCGGACCTCACCGTGTTCATTGAAGTAAGTCACAAGGTCTTTGAGAAATTTGCTGTTGCTGACTGTATGGGAATCACAAATAACAGTAACATGGCGACGAGCACGGGTTACGGCTACGTTGATTCTTCGCTCTTCGGCCAAAAAGCCCACTTCACCTACATATGACAGCAAAACAATTTTATGAAATAATGTAAAACAGCACATTTTCTTTAAACTTTCTCTGGTCAACTGTATAAGGTTGTACTCCCGGAGAAAGAGCTGAATGCACAGTTAAAATATATACAATTTGCTAAAAGATGTTTATTTCTGTCCATCCAGTCCTGTGATTATTACAGACTGTCAGACACCACTTCTGACTGACTACTGCAGTGACGCTATAAAATTCAGTTACCAGACCGGCCTTCCCAAAACCCGTCATTGAACAGTGAAGAAGCAACATTTTTTGATGGGCTCACCCCCTCCTTCTATCTGCATGTTCTTAGACAGCACATGTGCATGCAGCAGAATTGACTGGCTCCAAGCACTGTCCCTCTCTCGTCCAGTCTGAATTTTACTGTACAGGAGATTATATGAGGTGGACATCAAGACAATATTAAGCACGTCTGCCTAGACTTCAGCTTTATGGAAAGATTCAACCTATTCTGTGTTGTTGTTACATTATTTCACAATTACCACAAGTAAGGTAAATGTATAAAACCATTACCTGTGTTGTTCTGTGGCATAGAGAACGAATATGCCAGCTCTTTGGTGACAGTACCTGGTACACTAGTGATGTGAGGTGTGATCTCAGCAATTTAGTTTCTTCTCACAGCCCTAAGGAGCTCATACCTGTCTGTCTGTCTGTCTGAAGATTCACAAGATTTCAAAGGCAGCGACTGCAATATGATATAGAAATATGGCAGCTGCAGAGTACATGGATTGTATAGAGCTGACATTACCGACTCTTTCATGCACTCAAATTAATCAACTCACAAAAGAAAAGTAATGTGTGTGTATTATATTATTGGTTGATGTGGATTTTTGTTGGTAAGAGTCAACTCAAAAAATTATCAGATGGGTTTTGGATGCAAAAAATATTGCTAGTTTGGATTATACTCCAAAAAAAATGGTGAGTGTCTTAAGGGATAAACAACTGCTATTTGATAAAATATGGAACCCCTGACTCTCTTACTTACAGGTCCTGGATACCTAGAGTTAGTCCCCTTGGTGGGATGGTGTCGGACTCCTGGATCTTTGGACAGACATTCCGTGTTTTCCTTCTTCCCCTTCTTTTCTCTTCCTGCTTTAGCTTTTTTAAGATTTCCTTTCTAAATTGTTTTTGATAATAATGTTGAGATTTTTACCCTGACTTTTAAATCTATCGGAGGTTTATCACAGTACAAAACCTGTCATATTTTCAAATTTATATTGTTGAAATTTTTGATGGGTTAACTTTGGGTCTATATCCTTGAGCTAGTCCCTTGCGGCTGTTAGACTAACAGTTGCGAATAATACCTGCTCGAAACATGGGACTATACCGGTATCCCTTGACTTTTACAGTTCTTAACAGCCTCAGCAATATGAAAATGTCTACTAAATTGTATTATTCTCTGTTGTAAAACTAATAAAAATGCTTTTTTTTTTAGGGAAGATTAGCCTTTACTTCCTGTCCAGCAAATTCATCAAGAAAATCTCTTCAGCATGACCGGAATTCCCATCTAAGATTAGTTGTCATTGGAACAGGTGTTTCCATTGGAGGATTTTACCTTAACTCTTGCTCTGATGACAACTCAAAATATTGGATTTCCCCTCTTTCTGTCTAGGTGACAAATCATAAACATCTGTATCTTAATACAGTTGTGCTGTGTGTAGCCAGGATCGGACTACCAATATATATATATATATATATACATACATATACACACACATACATACATACATACACACACATATAAACACTTATCGTTGTTGTTGGAATTGTTCTTGTGCCCCTTCCTTTGAGACTAGACATCTCACAGGAAATGGATGGAAGAACAGGATTGTGGGAGACAGAGAGATGATCATTATCTGGATTATTGGGGGAACTATCTTCCCATAAAGCAATGGGGGAGCGGAGGCTCATGGGGGAAGATATAAAACTATCTGCTCCACAGTTTGAGAACTCTCTTGCTCCCAGGACCCATTGAGTGCACATCAGCCTGCTGAGTGTATGTGACTGACTGCAGTTGCGGCCTAGTGCACGAGGCCTGACCTGTTCTTGCAAATCTGAATACTAAAAGGCATCTTCCCCAACCAAAAAGGGCTCTACCAAAATGGAAGGGGAAGATGCCTTTTAGTATTCAGAGGTCAGTTGTTGATATTTCTGTCATCCTATGGGTGCCCTAGGAACTGCTGTATGCAATCCTTGATTAAGCAGGAGCAATCTAAGGTATTTATTCTTGATATCCTAACTATGAAAAAGAGATCTGGAAATTACCAGGCACTAACAATATTAAATTAAATTAAAAAAGCCATCAAAAGAGTCCTGTATAATTATTCCAAACCCTTTGTTTTCCCTAGGTGTTCAGATTCCGACCCCAAGTACTTCTTATGGTACACTGATATCCCCCTCTACGTGCACTTATTTGGTTAAAATCCTAATTGTCCTTCACCTGGTTCTAACAGCCACGGGCTGTCCTCTGAAAATTTGAAGGTGCAGTGATTAAGTGGGATACAACGTTTCCTGTATGGACCCAGTAAATGTAAGCATAACTGTTCTATTGGGTAACACAATTTGTGTCATATATGTGTGGCTGTTTGTCATGTGGACATTGTGGTAATTATGTAACAAGTAATAATATATTAATTTATCATTAGCTTATGTGGACAATATCCAGACAAAAACTCCTGAAGAAGCTATGAATAGCTAGCGAAACATGTCGAGGAAGTTTCGTTTATCGACATATGCAATTGACAACTGTTTTATGAGAGGAATTCTTAATATGTTTAATAAAGACATTTTTGTAATTCTAAACATTGTTTGTTTAAAAAAATCTTTTTGATAGCACCTTAAAAACCCTAAAATCACAAACTGCTTTATTTGTTACAAATCTCAGGGTGTGGTGCATGTAATCAAATGGGCCACTCATTCATCTAGCATCAATTGCTACATATTAGTTCTTAAAGGGGACACGTCTTATTTCATTGTAGTATTACTAGTGAGGGCAGTGACAGTATAGAGTGTCATAAAGTTCTTCTTTAATCTAAATATTGCCTCATTTTCATTGAGAGTATCAGTTATATTTCAGATAATAGAAAGTTGTCTCGCCTCCACTAACTCTTCCAAACAATCCCTATCAAAGTCCCCGCTTCCTTCTTCCAAACATTTAAACAAATCTGTTCCTTTGGAACCACAAACGCCCTAGACTCTCTTACAAGCTCTTAATCAGACCCAAATGCATTGGAGGAATTGGTTTACCAGATCTGAAAAAATACCACTGGGCGTACCACCCAACTAGAATAATAGACTGGTCCATCCACAAACACAATAAAGATTGGGTGGACCTGGAAAGTTCTCTATCTAATTTGCCCATACACACAACACCTTGGATAGCTTCATCCCATCTTCCACGTTCCATCCGAGACCATCCCTTAATAGGCGCAACATTAAGAATTGTCAAAGGATCTGCGGGAAGAGGTAGTTGAACTGTATAACACAGGAAAGATATCCAAGGAATTGAGAATGCCAATCAGCAATGTTCAAACTACAATCAAGAAGTGGAAAATGAGGGGTTCTGTTGAAACCAAACCACGGTCTTGTAGACCAACTAAAATTTCAGGCACAACTGCCAGGAAAATTGTTTGGGATGCAAAGAAAAACCCACAAATAACGTCAGGTGAAATACAGGACTCTCTGAAAACATGTGGTGTGGCTGTTTCAAGATGCACAATAAGGAGGCACTTAAAGAAAGATGGACTGCATGATCTGAGTTGCCAGAAGAAAGCCATTACTACGCAAATGCCACAAAGTATCCCGCTTACAATATCCCAAACAGCACAGAGACAAGCCTCAAACTTTCTGCCACAAAGTAATTTGGAGGGATGAGACCAAATTTAAGCTTTTTGGCCACATCAATAAACGCTACATTTGGAGAGGAGTCAACAAGGCCTATGATAAAAGGTACACCATTCCTAGTGTGGATCACTGATGTTTTGGGGATGCGTGACCTACAAAGGCACAGAAAATTTAGTCAGAATTGATGGCAAGATGAATGCAGTATTTTATCAAACAATACTGGAGGAAAATTTGCATTCAGCCCAGAAGCTGCGCATGGGACGTACTTAAACATTCCAACATGACAATGATCCTAAACACAAGGCCAAGTCAACCTGTCATTGGCTACAGCAGAATAAAGTGAAGGATCTGGAGTGGCCATCTCAGTCTCCTGTCCTCAATATCATTGAGCCAATCTGGGGAGATCTCAAACGTGCAGTTCATGCAAGACAGCACAAGAATTTACAGGAACTGGAGGCTTTTTGACAGGAAGAATGGGCAGCTTTACCATCTGAGAAGAAAAAGAGCCTCATCCACAAATACCACAAAAGACTTCAAGTTGTCATTGATGTTAAAAGGGGAAATACACTGTATTAAGAACTGGGGTATGTAAACTTGTGATCAGGGTCATTTGGATAGTTTCTGTTGTCATTATGATTTCAAATACTAAACACAGTTGATTGATAATAAATGGCTTCAGCCAAACACTAACTATGAGTGAAAGAAAAGTTTTTGTGGCATCATTAATTTTCTCTGCAAAATGGCCAAGAAATCATAAATTCTGCCAGGGTATGTAAACTTATGAGCACAACTGTATATAGTTTAGTAATTTTCTGCATTTTTTTACATTAGGAATTGTTGAATGTTATGTGTGAAATGTATCTGTTCCAATGTGTTGCTGTTAAACAGAAGGCTTTAGAGCTATTTTAAGCCTTACCCGCTGGTGCAAGCCTTACCCCCTACCAGTCAGTTGTCAACTATCAGAGACTCTGTGGCTAGTAGAGGTTCTGACATTTAATAGATGAATAGCAGCGGATGGAATTTAATGCCCTTATTTTGCGAATTGGCAGCACATACAGATGAAAGACAAATGAAAGAAGAAGGGTCTTAATTTATTGTAAATAATAAAACTAAACCACTGAATTTTGTGGAAAACAGAACCCTATTTTTTAAATTGTTAAGAACAAGCTGATAAATATCGAACAGATAGATACAAAACATGTTTTAAAAAAGAGTAGCTATCTGAAGGTATTTCACTACTCTAAAATGTTATATATAGTAAAAACAAAAGAAGAATACTGGTCACTACAGAGAAGGTGGTAGGTGAAGCCAAATAGAAATTTTATTCTAAGGCTCCATTCACATCTAGGCGTTTTTTGGTAAATTTTCTGCTCCAAGTCTCAGCTCTAAAAACGCCCAAGACAAATCCCATAATTTCAATGGCCCCTGTTCATATTTCATACGTTCTGTCGCCTTAAGAAAAAAGCCCTTCGCTTAAAGTACATGAGCTTTTTTTGGCAGATTACAGGCATTCTACTGCCTTTCATTGGTCACTTGTTAACTCAAAACGCCTGCACAAAAAAACGCTGTAAAAAATGCTGCACAAACGCTGCAAAAACACCAGAAAATACACCCGAAAAATGCCTCTAAAAATAGCAACTCCTAGATGTGAACTGAGCCAAACCTCTTGAATTTACTGAGGCCAAGAGCTGAAATACAGAGTTTGCATGAGAAATATAAGCGGATGTGTAATTTAACTTGACTATATAAAATAAAAAAATCTAAATGGTTGACGAGAACTCATAATAGTCACAACATTGTCAAGTGACTTCACTCTCCAGCAGCTACCAGTATAGGATGGACTGACGCAGGTGGACTGACCTTATAAGCAGATCTGTTTGCTGGTTTGAAAAGCGGCTCAGAATATAAAATACATCTTAAAATGCAGATCGTTTGTAATTAAAAGTATAATGTGCACAGGGGAAAGCCCAGCGTACACTAACAGACAGCTGCTAACAGCCACTGCTATGGAATGCCCATGAGGATGAGAAGCCACACTACACTATAATTTGATCTATAAAAGAACGTTCTCAGAGTCGCTGTGCACAGAGGCTCACAGCTCAATCAGAGTAATTAAACTGTTACCAAGATTAACTCTTAAGCATAGAAACTGCTTATGTATAACAATGGAAATGATCAAAGACTGAAAACTAGTAAAAAAACAAAAAATAAAAAGTAAAAAAAAAACATTTTTCTTGGCTGTGAGTATGGGACATAGGCATTTTTAATCCTTACAACTGGGGTATATGCAGCTACCTTCAGGGGTTCAGACCATGGCAAAAAAGCTGGTGGGACATCGCCTTAGATAACAGCTCCCACTTCCAGTTAGTCTCAGTTTTGCAGAAGGGTCCTCTGTCCTGTACTGCAAAAGAGGGGTATTTTACCGGTAGATTTAAAAATCCTTTTTTCCCTGATCACAAAGTACGGGACACAGGCTTCTTTAAACCTCACAACTGGGAAGTCCAAAAGCAGTCCAACTGAGGAGTGGGCAACATAGCGAACAATCCCAACAGGTCCGCATAACATCCAACAGTTTGAGATGGCTCAGACAGCAGCCTGTAACATTTTCCCCCGAAATTGGCATCAGAAGAGGCTTGCACACCATCTGGTAGAAACAAATGCATAAGCAGAAGCCCAGGTGGCAGTCTTGCAAATCTGGTATGTCACAGATGCCTGGTGCTGATAAGCCCATGAAGCACTGATAGATCTGGTTCAATGTGCCTGCCAGGCACTGAATCACACACTGAGAGCACTGGGTTTTCCAGATGTGAAGATGTAATTCCAGTGTCCGCAAGCACGTGTCTCCCAGTGGCCAGCAGATTCCAGCAATTAGTCACCACCTGATGCTTGCTGGCTGAGGATTTTTAGCCCCTCCTGAAGCTTTCCACAGTGCCTCAGCAGTTTTCCATGTGTCCCAAGCATTTTGATCCTGCTTCTGTACCTGTTACCCTGATCCTTGCGGCGTTGTACCTTCTACCCTGATCCTGCTGCCTCTAGCCCTTATACCTGATCCCCAGCTTTGGCCCTGGCCTGTCTCGCCCACTGTTCCTTGTACCTGCTGTCTGACCCTGCCTTACCTGATCTCTCCCCTTGCTTGTAAATAGTTAAGTGGTTCTAAAGGCCAGACATTTTTAAACTTTAACCACTTGCTGACCATATAACCTAGATATACGGCGGCAAAGCGGCTCGGCTGCTCCGGATTACGTACCTAGTACGTGACCTGACACTTCTGGGTAGGGGGCGTGGGCGCGCACTGCCGGCGACCCGGTCATGTTGTGAATAAACACAGCAGATGTCGATCTAATGCACATGCAGGGTTGGGAAGGGGTTAAAAATCTAGGGCAATAAAAGGGTTAAATGTGTGCCTAGCCAGTGTTTGTGTGTACTTTGTGTGGAGCGCTCACTAGGGGAAGTAGATTTTATTCCCCGATTTGCAGGGAAAGAAAATCTATTACTTCCCAGATGATAGGCAGAGCCCTGTCCTGTGTAAATTCATAACGATTGCCAGGTGCTAACAAACAAGAAGCAGGACTGGCCCTTGGGACAGGAACTCCGGAAATGCCCACAGAGTATTTGCCAAGAGTCTGAGAACGTTGGAGTACCAGGTCAATATCCGGCAAATTTAGCGTGATGACAAATCACCTGGACACTCTTCATTTCCTTTCTGGAAAAAAGGCAGTGAAGAATCTGGAGGGGTCAAATCAAAGATCTGACTGAACTGATCCCACAGAGTCATCAGATTGGCCACTGAGAATACTTAAAGGTCCCTGAACCTGGCGACAAATCTGTTCAGTTTATTGTTGAATGTCGATGCCAATAGATCAGCATCCAGCATCCCCATTCTGCTGCAAAGGCTTTGAAAGACCTGGGTCTAGACATTGAAGACTGACAAAGTCCACCAGCCAGTTTTACAGGCCTGGGATGTGGGCAGCAATGTGTTGCCCATGAGAGGATTAGGTCTGCTTCTTTTTGAGTGGTGTGGCTACTTATGCCCCCTTGATGTCTTTTGTTGGCCACAGCCATGGCATTGTCTGACTGGATTCTTAGTAGGTGTCCTCTCAGAAGGGGAGTTTAAAATTTCCAGAATGCTGGTGGGAAGCCAAGCTTACAAAACAGCACATATCCTGGACATACAGGGTGACAGGCTAGCACTTTTTGTGAGAATTTGCCACAAATGAGGGGGAAAAGAACTTCCTAACTCCAGTGCTGGGTTGTAAACTCAGCATGCTATGAAGAGCTTGGCTCTAAGATTTACATTTATGGGATGGTCCAATGATAACAGTTTGTTTATCCTACACTCCCAGAATCTTGCATTGCAACAGTCTGGAGTGAAACCGCCTGGGAGGAGGCAACCATGAGGCCCAGAACTGTCATGCAGGCCCAATCAAAAAACAGAGAAAAACAGAGAGGAAACTCACCTGCTGCCAACTCTAAAGTAAACAAATATAAAACCCAAAAGCTGCTGTAGACACCCCAAAAGTAATCCCAAGCCTTGAAAAACAAAACACAAATGGCACTGCTTGCTATAATGAATAATATGATCCTAGCAATGAACACCCTACAGAGGTAGTACCCCTGAGAAAATCAGCCATTCCTTTGTCACGAAATGTGCTTAGATGAATAAACAGTGACAAAATAATTAATAAAGAACAATCATCGGTGTAAAAATAAAAATATAAAAAAAGGTAGTATAAACCTTCCAGAAGGAAAATAATCCAAAGTGCATATGGATATATATATATATATATATATATATAGCAGGAAAAGGGACAATAAACACCCTCCATGGGTGTAATCACAAACACATCAACTCTAGTATTACTTTAAACATAAAACTTTACAAAATGAAGTAGTGCAAAATACAAATGAATCAAATGTCCATTATATAAAAAGTCCAAACGTGTAGATGGTGTTACTTCATATCCAATACCGGTGCTTCATATATCACACAACGTGACTGTGAACCTCCACCGGCCAGCACGCACTTACCTCCAGCAAACGGCCCCAAGGGTCACTAAACATTTTCTTAATCAAACTCCAATGCTCCCCGCTACGCTTGGCAAAGGATGGAATAAATCCACTCTCCTAATAGTCCCAGGGTGTTCAGCTCAAATGAATAAGAGAGGCGCTTCCATAGTGCAGTAAATGTATTAAAAGGTTAAAAACATAGTAAAAACTAAGCCACTCACATGGTTCGTCTTCTGAGCCCAGTGGGACAGAAGTTTGCCCTGGAGCCGAAAGATCCTGGATAGGGTCATATCTAGATACAGGCCCAGATACTCCAACCTGTAAGATGGGTGCAGTGATGATTTCCTTAGACAGAGTATCCAGTGGAAACCCTGCAGAATTTCTACAGTCTGTCAGATGTGGTCCCTCAGGGCAGGGAAGACTGGTCTTTCAGCAGCAGATCGTCCCCAACAACATGAATTCCTCCAAGTGCAGAGTGGATTTAATACCAGGGCAAGCACCTTGGGGAAAACTTGAAGGTCCGAGGACAGATCAAAAGGAAGGGTAACAAACTGGAAGTTCTTGTTGTCCAACACAAACCCAGATAAAGATAGATATGCTTGTTATTGTGATGTCCATTGGGGGCCAGAACATTTCCTGAAAAAAGGGGAAGCAATGACTGCCCTGGAATTCTCCATGCAAATCTTTTGCACCCATGGGAACAAGTTGAGAACCATAGGGAATAGGACCTGAACTAGATCTTTCTGGATGAAAGGTGCCAAAACACTTACTATGCTGGAACAGTGGCCAAACAATATAACAATATAAAATAAACCCTAAAAGGTAAGAAAATATACAGAAGAGTACAATGGGTGAATGCTTACAGACCTTCTACCCATGAACTTATCCATCAGGTGCAGGGACATGGGGGTTTAACCTCTTTAAGGCTTTGTCGTCCTGGATGGGCATACTCCTACAAGTGTCTTCAGAATCTGGCCTCTGCGCCAGGCAGATTGTAGACTCTGGACCTGTACATTACCCTGAGGAACACTCTACACGTTGCACTGCATGACAAGGGCAGCAGAATCCAGCGTAAAAGCAACATCACAGACCCCCCCCCACATTGTCAGTGGGGTGGGTTCCAGGTAAGGCTTCCCAAGGTGCAGCCGAGGAGACAGTTGATCCAGAAGCTGCCAAAATCGCTATGGTGCAGCCAAGATTCAGTAGATTGAAAAAAGGGAAAAAAACTAGTGTGGAGGCAATCTTCTGTTAGTATAAAAATGGGTTACATCACCTAAAGAGACTAACAAAACACTGATGCTAGCTGGGAGTGTGAGGGGTTAATAGGAAGATTTCAGCAGCTTTTTTCAGTGTCCAATCACCTAAAGGCAACAGCATAAAACCCAGTTGTAAGGATCAAAGAAGCCTGTGTCCTGTACTGCATGATCAGGAAAAGGGTTTATATATTGTTTAATGCCTAAATAACAGAAGTACTTAAAGTGGATTGTAAAGATTGATTTTTTTCTTAAAATAATAAACACATTATAGTTACCTGCTCTGTGCAAAGTTTTGCACAGAACGGCCTTGAACCTCCCTTCTTCTGGGGTCGCCCACCAGTGCTCTTGGCTCCTTCTCTTTTTTGTGTGTCCCCATAGAAAGTGGAATGCTATTCAGGCTCAATCCTGAGCCAGGCTGTGTGCATCTATTGACACACACACACACAGTGGCTGAGCCCTGCCCCTGCTTACTTTGACTGACAGCACCAATGGCTCCTGCCTCTGTGAGCAGAGAAAGAGGAGAGAGCAACTGCAGACAGGCACAAAGTTGGATCAAGATAGAAATCGGGTACATATTTAGGGGGGCTGTGGAGCTGATAATGGAAGGTTTTTACAACCACTTTAACTTCATAAGTGTTGGAGTTCTGGTTAAACAAGATAAGGCAAACTATAGGTCAGGGCAAGGTAAAAAAATCTCAGGAGGTGTTGTCTAAAAGCAGCATGGAACAAAGTTGGCACTTTGCTGCACTGTCTTAATGTACCCTGAGTGGGGAAATGCAAGCAGTGTACTAGTAAAAAAAAACATCCAGCTATAAAAGCCTACATTTACATAAGCAGTATGGAATCTTTGGGTAACATCCCTGCTGGCAGATTTTAACGGAATGCAAAGTAAAGTGAAAACCAGTAACTCAATGGTGGTTTGACTGTGGTGTGTGTACCACTAAGCTCAGCTGTCTTGGAACTGCCCAGCATACATAATTACCGTATTTATCGGTGTATAACACACACTTTTTCCTCCTAAAAATGGAGGAAAAAGTAGCTGTGTGTGTTATACGCCGATATAAAAAAAAAATGTCCAGAAAGCAGCGCCGAGAGGTAGAAGGGGGCAGGCGGCGCCGATGAGAAGGAAGGACGCGCGGTCATCAGAAGTCCCGCCTCCTATGCCGACGTCAATCATAGGCGCCGGGACTTCCGATGAGAGCGCGTCCTTCCTTTTCCTCGGCGCCGCCTGCCCCCTTCTACCTCTCGGCGCTGCTTTCTGGACATTTTTTAAAAGTGATGTGTATAGTGGAGCTGACGAGGCTGCAATAATGGGCGCTGGCGAGGCTGCAATTATGGGCACTGGCGCTGGCGAGGCTGCAATTATGGGCACTGGCGCTGACAAGGCTGCAATTATGGGCACTGGCGAAGGCTGCAATTATGGGCACTGGCGAAGGCTGCATGTATGGGCACTGGCGCTGGCGAGGCTGCAATTATGGGCACTGGCGCTGACAAGGCTGCAATTATGGGCACTGGCGAAGGCTGCATGTATGGGCACTGGCGAGGCTGCAATTATGGGCGCTGGCGAGGCTGTAATTAAGGGGACTGGCGCTGGCGAGGCTGCATGTATGGGCACTGCGCTGGCGAGGCTGCATGTATTGGCACTGCGCTGGCGAGGCTGCAATTATGGGCATTGGTGCTGGCGAGGCTGCAATTATGAGCACTGGCGAGGCTGCATGTATGGGCACTGGCAAGGCTGCATGTATGGGTACTGCACTGGCGAGGCTGCAGACAGGCACAAAGTTGGATCAAGATAGAAATCGGGTACATATTTAGGGGGGCTGTGGAGCTGATAATGGAAGGTTTTTACAACCACTTTAACTTCATAAGTGTTGGAGTTCTGGTTAAACAAGATAAGGCAAACTATAGGTCAGGGCAAGGTAAAAAAATCTCAGGAGGTGTTGTCTAAAAGCAGCATGGAACAAAGTTGGCACTTTGCTGCACTGTCTTAATGTACCCTGAGTGGGGAAATGCAAGCAGTGTACTAGTAAAAAAAAACATCCAGCTATAAAAGCCTACATTTACATAAGCAGTATGGAATCTTTGGGTAACATCCCTGCTGGCAGATTTTAACGGAATGCAAAGTAAAGTGAAAACCAGTAACTCAATGGTGGTTTGACTGTGGTGTGTGTACCACTAAGCTCAGCTGTCTTGGAACTGCCCAGCATACATAATTACCGTATTTATCGGTGTATAACACACACTTTTTCCTCCTAAAAATGGAGGAAAAAGTAGCTGTGTGTGTTATACGCCGATATAAAAAAAAAATGTCCAGAAAGCAGCGCCGAGAGGTAGAAGGGGGCAGGCGGCGCCGATGAGAAGGAAGGACGCGCGGTCATCAGAAGTCCCGCCTCCTATGCCGACGTCAATCATAGGCGCCGGGACTTCCGATGAGAGCGCGTCCTTCCTTTTCCTCGGCGCCGCCTGCCCCCTTCTACCTCTCGGCGCTGCTTTCTGGACATTTTTTAAAAGTGATGTGTATAGTGGAGCTGACGAGGCTGCAATAATGGGCGCTGGCGAGGCTGCAATTATGGGCACTGGCGCTGGCGAGGCTGCAATTATGGGCACTGGCGCTGACAAGGCTGCAATTATGGGCACTGGCGAAGGCTGCAATTATGGGCACTGGCGAAGGCTGCATGTATGGGCACTGGCGCTGGCGAGGCTGCAATTATGGGCACTGGCGCTGACAAGGCTGCAATTATGGGCACTGGCGAAGGCTGCATGTATGGGCACTGGCGAGGCTGCAATTATGGGCGCTGGCGAGGCTGTAATTAAGGGGACTGGCGCTGGCGAGGCTGCATGTATGGGCACTGCGCTGGCGAGGCTGCATGTATTGGCACTGCGCTGGCGAGGCTGCAATTATGGGCATTGGTGCTGGCGAGGCTGCAATTATGAGCACTGGCGAGGCTGCATGTATGGGCACTGGCAAGGCTGCATGTATGGGTACTGCACTGGCGAGGCTGCATGTATGGGCACTGCACTGGCGAGGCTGCATTTAAGGACACTGCGCTGATGAGGCTGCATTCGTGGGCACTGGTAAGACTACATTTAATTTTAAAAAAATATTCTGAGTTCAAAGCTGTTTATTTTAAATTTCAGCTTTTTTCCTGAAATTTCTGCCCTAAAATTTATGTGCGTGTTATACGCCTATAAATACGGTAGATATGAAATAAGTGGGACTAGCAGTAAGGAAATGGCTCTTTTTCAGGGATTCAGTAGCTGCTTGTAGCATCTATCGGATGTAAGCTGCTCTTGTGCCCACCCAACAGCGCCCTCATGATAATGGAAGCAGTTAGCTTGTGGTAATTCGTTTTTAAACTAGGTTCACCATAGTTTGCTTATTTGCTGTTTACTAGGCATTTTGTTGTTACAAATGCCATGAAATTAGTTGGGAATGAATTGAGCAATTTAACAACCTTCTGTGAGTACTGAAATTAGGATTGTTATCTTAAGCACTTGTGGATCTTAGGCATGCTATACACGTTAAAAAAAAAAAATTTAATCAAAGTACACAGGGCATCTGTAGTATGCTTTGCCCTTTTGCTGCACCCACCTTGCATTTGATGGAAATTTCTGGCTAACATTTTTAGGAGTTGCTGTGTAAAGATAGCAGCTGCGGTTAAAAAAATACTTTCTAAAACAGTCAAAAACATTATATATGTATTACTTTGTTAGTTGCTTTAAGCAATGACAAAGGTATTGCTAAATAAACAGGCCCATAGCAAAAATGTACAATTCTCTTGGTCCATGAGGGCGGGTATACAGGTGTGAGAGCCGAAGTGCTCCCCGCCAGCTTTTTGTGTGATTTTGTCCGGTTTACAGTCCAACTGTGCCCTCAATTATTTGCCACAAATACTACTGCTATGTTCACTTGATGTTTGCATTTGTACTCTGTACCCATGGATGTACCTTCTTTTGTATCTTACGTCTTTTGGTTTGATTACCTTGGAAACTGCCTTTTCTTAACACATTTGTGAAAAAAAAAAAAAAAAAAGCCTGAGATTGCCAATCTATGTGGGCCGTTCATATACAATTCACTGACCTTTAGAATTGGATCTCACAAAGGACAATATAACAGCTTCCTTCTCTCTTCCTTGAAAACCGTCCACAGACTTAATTTCAAGACCAGGATACCTGTGCTGTAGACACTGGCGTAGCAAATCCACCTGAGCAACAAAAGGCAAAAGATGATATATTCCTGATAATAGCCTAGTGGTAAGGACAGTACTTGTGCAGAGCTTTGGTGCAAAGCTTACCACAGCCACAATACACATGGACACAAAAAGTTCTTCATAAGCTTGTGTGTGTTTTTGTCTTGTCCTAAAACATATCAGATGATGATTTGGCTTTGACTACATTCCTAATGTGTGTAAATAGAGATGGTAGAATCAGACTTCATTTTTGTACTTTGAGGCAAGCAGTGTGCATTGACAAATCAGTCACAAACAAGTCATATTGTGTGTATGTATCATTAGATAAAGTGCACATCACATTTTTTCCTTCACTTCTCTTTTGATTTCTCTTACTATGTAAAATTATCTTGGCTTTATAGAACCACCATGTACTACATACTAAAACAGCTTTATTTAAATAAAGAATATAAAATCCACAGAAAAAAAAAAAAAAAAAAATCAAACTACATATAACATGTCTGGTAGTCGGACATAGCCAGATGTGTCCTCAGTACTCCACCAGAATATTTTTTAGTTCTTAATGGAGTTGATAGAGTTGCTTTTCCCATCAGCTCATTACAGTTTTCTGCAGTCATGGCAAGGAATATTTCTCCCAGCCCTAAATTGCACAAAGCGTACTGCTTGGCCGAAGTACAAGTTCCTGTTATCCCTATGCCTAGCTGATATCGCCATATATTCCTTGAGAGAACCCACTAGAGGGCGACTGGCACAGAAATGCTGCAGGCTTGCCTCAGTATATCAGCACCACCCTCCTCGTAATACCTTTTCCTCAGAAATATACACTACAGACAACTAATTCAGTTTGGCAGGCGAACACTCAGTTCAGCAGCAGTTATCGCCGGCATACCAAGAGTTGAGAGATACGAAGGTCAAGAGCTGCACAGACCTGGAGCGTAATCAAATCCTGACAGAATCACAGTTTGAGTGGACCCCTCAAAGAATCTACATTTGTAAAAAACAATATAATAGAAAGGAAACCTGCGCTAATGGGCACTGGTGAGGCTGTGCTGATGGGCACGGATGAGGCTGCGCTGATGGGCATGGATGAGGCTGCGCTGATGGGCACGGATGAGGCTGCGCTGATGGGCACGGATGAGGCTGCGCTGATGGGCACGGATGAGGCTGTGCTGATGGGCACTGGTGAGGCTGCGCTGATGGGCACTGGTGAGGCTGCGCTGATGGGCACTGGTGAGGCTGCGCTGATGGGCACGGATGAGGCTGGGCTGATGGGCACGGATGAGGCTGGGCTGATGGGCATGGATGAGGCTGCGCTGATGGGCGCGGATGAGGCTGCGCTGATGGGCACTGGCGAGGCTGCGCTGATGGGCACTGGCGAGGCTGCACTGATGGGCACGGATGAGGCTGCGCTGATGGGCACTGGCGAGGCTGCGCTGCTGGGCACTGGCGAGGCTGCGCTGATGGGCACTGGCGAGGCTGCGCTGATGGGCACTGGCGAGGCTGCGCTGATGGGCACTGGCGAGGCTGCGCTGATGAGGAGGCGCTAATGGGCACTGGTGAGGCTGCGCTGATAGACACTGATGAGGCTGTATTGATAAGCACTGATAAAGTTGTTGATATTTATTTTTGTAACTTAATTCTGCATAAAACATTTACCAGTGTCATTTCATGAGATGATTTAGGAGGCCGTGTTTAGGGCTTTGGTGGAGCAACTAGTGGCGAGTAACCCTAAAGGTCTGTATAGTAGCTCAGGGCTTGAAATTTTTAGCCCTGATTTTAAGTATACATAACTAAGGGCAGTTACATTTGCTCATTCAATGTACATGATTTTCTTCCAGCTTACTAATTAAGCACAATAATAGTTTTTTACTGGCTAGAACTCAGTAGCTTTGGTTGCTTTAGGGGGCCCCATTCATTTTAGTGAATGATCCAGGACTCAGATAAGTCATGTGAGAGGGATCTCCTCAAATTCTGGACTGTTGTCTTAATCCGAGAGCACTGTTTGGCAGATAATGTTCCACCTGGCTCAGACAATTTTTTAATCAACTTGTCGAGTCTAGTGGTTCTTGCGGCTTAAATTTTTGTTGACTCACACGGAATCAGCTGAAATTTGAGCTTTTTTTGTCAATTCAATCTTTTCCCAGTGCACACCCTGTAATAATACCATTGGCAGCAAGTTAGAGCTATGCCAAGTTTTTATACACCCTAAGAAATGCATCATCGTGGTTGACATCATAAAGCAAAGGAAGGATATCTACTATTGATACATAATAGTAGAGCTTCTTTTATTTTAATTATTTAACCGAATTCTGGAAGCTGTGCCCAAAAAGCAGTAATGTCTGTAGTCTCCCTGTAGCTGAATGTTCCCTATTACTTACAATGCCCTATAATACACTGTTTGAAGGTGGCCATCTTGGTAAAAACAGTAAAGCAGCACAGCAGTAACATCAATAAGTCCCACTCCAAATCTCCTGAGACTTGCAGACAGAGGCAGCAGTGCCCAGACACACTCACATACCAGGAAGTACACTGCTATTTTTCAGAAGGAATTTTAGACAAAAAAATAGATTTTTCAAAATAGTGCATTCCTGGCTCCCCCTACCTGCCGAATGCTGACATAGCAAGCCGCTTGCTATAAGGGCACTCGTGTGTGCTCGCTTTCAAGTCCTGCTTGTCCATTCCACACACAGAGCAGGTTTCAGCCCCGCTCCCTGTCTGATTGACAATGGCTCCTGCTGCTGTATCTGAGCCAATGAAGAACAAGAGAGCCTTGGCTCTCATGAACATTTCTAGATTTAGATCGGGCGCAGGTATGTATCTGGGGGGGGGGGGGGGGGTTGAATGCAGAAGGTTTTTTACCTTACTTTATAGAATGCAGTAAGGTAAAAATGTTCTGCCTTTACAACCACTTTAATTCTTCCACATAAGTTTGACTTATTAGAGTCATGAACATCGCTAAAAGAATAAAAAAAATACAGCTTTAGCAATGAGAACACAGTGTTCTCATTGCTAAAACTGTATTGAAGTTCTTGTAGGCAGTTCAGATGCAAAATAATGCTTAGAAGGGTTCTGCTTTTTAGAAGTGTCCTCACCTGCAGGTTGTAGGGGGATATTACGGCAATATCCCGAGCTTTCAAACCAGCACTAGTCAGTGCCTGAATGTGTAAGTCCACCAGCCGAACCTCACCTGGCAAGAGAAAAAGCAAGGCCATGAATCCTGCAATTCAAGTAGATCTGCACTCAGTCACTAAAATCTCATATCAGCTTTATCACGGTAATGTAAATAAAGTTGTTTTTAACTTATGTAAATCTGCAGCTTTCTTTAAAATATTGTCTGGTGATCCTACTGTAACGGTCCTTATTCAGGCACTTATTCTTCTGGGTGTCAGCTGTCCCTCAATTGTGCTTCGGTGTTGTCACCCTCTCACATGCATTCCTAATGAAGACTACAAGTAGCATTCTTTTGGCATACATTGCACAGGTATGGTCACAATTGGTAAACTAACCAGAGCAATGATGTGCAGCTAATGCAGGTGAAAAGGCGTATAGACAGGTAGTGGCTAAGCAAGACTGGAGGAGATCAGCAGAACCATGATGCAAAAGAGGATAGAACCTGTTTTTTATTAAAAAATGCCAATGTTTCATGTTGAACTCTGGAAAAAAAATATTTTTATATATTTGCTATGTACCAATAAATCACTTCTAAAGAGGTGTGTCCAAAAAGTGTGGATGGTTGCTACATTGGTTTCATTCAGTTGTAACAGTTCATTAAGTGCTGCATTTATGGAGCCAAGACTTACAATTCTGGCTTTCATACAACGCACACCATAAAGGCTATGTGGTTCACTCACACTCCACCTCCTCCATTCATAAAATGTTTTGTATTATTTTCACCAAATTAAATCCCACAGAATCCCTCTTGTTAATGTATTTCACCAAATTCAAAAAGCATTTGCGACATTTTGGTTCTGACAGCGACTCGTGCACCAAATTCAGGAAGTTCTAAAATGCGCCACTTTTACATTGTGTTGCACTGAATGTGCTAAATGTAAAAGTGGAGCTAATTAAGGCCAACTCTCTATTGGCGTTCAGATAAAAACGGTCTCAAACAGATTTTACTAAAGTGTCTCATGCACATTCTAAAAGTGGTGCAGCAGGAGCGAAATTTGAATAAATGTTCTGAACAGGTATAGGAATTTGGTAAAACCACGCCCCTGACGACATCATTGTTGACGAAACGCCGCGTCGGACGGGCTACGGAGCGTGTGACGTCATTGCGTCGGAGGACGCAGCGGCCATCATCTTGGAAGGAAATAACCCACACTGTTTATACGCTGAAGCCATCCTGATAGAATGTGAGTGTATTTTCTGATTTAATAAAGCACTACTTTAATTTAACTTACTGCACTATGAGCCTTTTCACTATTTTTGGAGCCATATGAGGATCTGTGACTCATCTGCCATCATGTTCCTGAGAACTTATGGAGATCTGTGGTAAAGTTTGGATGAACCAGCGTGGAGATTATTTATCTGGTGCAGTCTTATCAGCCTGACAGTAAGGGTCAGTGTGTTTGGTGACATCTGGTGGTGGTGATATGTTTAACCCAGCAATACCATCTTGGAATCACAGACATTTGCTGATTTAAACCGAATAGGGCTACACACGGATTTTTTGAAACTTTTATACGCTTGTTCTCTAGCGCTGCACCTATTACTTTATATATGAATTTGGTGCATTCTTCACCACTTTTAGAATGTACAAGAGACACGCGCAAAATCTGACTGCACAATTTTTTATGAATTCCAGAGTGTGTTCAGTGAAAAGAATACAAGTTGCTTTATGAATGGAAAAGAATGTGTGCGAGTGATGCAAAAATTCTCAATGTATCCGCTGTATGAGAGCCAGAATGGTAAAATTTGGCACTTACTGTACTGTCGGGGCTGAATGAAACTAATCTTTTTAAGAAAACGCACAGCCATCCAAACATGGAACACACATTAGAGGAGATTTATTGGTATATAGCAAATAGCCTAAAATACTTTTTACTGTAGTTCAGCTTTAATGATACACAGCGCTTTAGCAAGCAAAATGTTCACTTGAGGTTGAAATCTACAACAAGGACTAAGCTGCTTTGCAAAAGCATGATATGTGAAAGGACTGTTGCCAGGAAAAATGTTATCCAAAATGGCACTGTTTATTGTCAGTGATGTGCATGACTGCATATGCAACAAAAAGCATGATATATCAAGAAATGTCAGTTTTAGGAGAGAAATATTTAAAGGATTAGTTCACTTTTATCAAAAACCTTCCTATGCAGATAAGGGGTGTCTGTAGATATATAAACAGACTGTGCAGCTTTAACTAAAGTTGAATAATGCCCTTGCTGTTGGTGTAGGCCATTTACGTAGCTTATGAAACTGGACCTGAAAACTCCCAGGATATTGCTAGGACATTGTTAGGCTACTGCATCAGGGGAGAGAAAGCAAATGTGATGAGGAACAAGCTCACTCCTATGATGGTGAATGTAAACTGTAATATCTAGGCCTCGCTTAGCAACGCCCTGGGAGTTTTCAGGTCAGCCTTCATGAGGTACGTAAATGGTCTACATCTATAGCAGGGCATTATTTTACTTTAGACAAAGCAGTTTGTTTTTATCTACAGACGCCTCGTATTAGTTTAAGCCGTTTTTTGGTAAAGGTGAACTAAACCATTAAGAAACCGTATTACCTGGATTCCCTTTTGACTGCTCATCTTCAACTTCCATCTCAAACAGCCCGCAGTGTGCCGTGTCTATAAGTAGTAAGGGTATACTGGTCTCCTCAGTTAATGTCACCCCAGGCAAATCTCTAGGATGTTCAGCAAAAAAAGCATAGTTAATATCTCTCACTTTTTCATGCAAAGTTCATACATTATAATCTTCTAGGCCGATATCATATTAGTTAACCTGTTGGTGAGAGCAATTCACCAGTGACAGGATTGCAAACAGAGCAGGTAGAATGTTCCCCTTCTACAGCGCATCTCCTCTGTTGTCCAAGTTAGCCAATTTTTACTCCTAATCCCTCACTGGAGAGTGAGATTCTATAATATTTTTGCCAATTGTAGCAGCAGGTCATTAGCCTCTTTAGCAATTCTGTTGCTGGCAATTTGCTGCCAGATCTCCAGTGTGGTTAGTTATTATATGACCAATGACAATATTTTACAAGTTAACGAACCAAACTGCTGCTTCTATACAAGCTGCTATGATGTCACCATCTATAGAAGCCCTACCTTACACATAATACCTGTATAGATTTTGTTTGCTTGTACATACATATTTTATGGTTTACAATAATATGCAAAGTCCAGTCTAATTAACAAAAAAAACAGCATATTTATAAAAAAAAAAAAAAACAAATGTCTCTAGTTACAAATTACAAATGTTTAACAATTAAATGGTTTACCTTTTTTCCTTGAAATAGGACGCCAAGTCCAGTTCCTAAAATGTGTACAAAGGTTGTATCTAAACTCTCTCCCCTACACTGTAAGCTTGCATTGCATCAAGGGACTGAAAGGAAATTACTTGACTGTTTAGGGGCATTGGGATACCATAAAAAGTAAGTTTCATTCACAGGCATTGGGTACTGTTCACTAAAGGTTATTGCATGCGTGATGACGATCACGTGACCACTTAACGCATGCGATAATGAAATTGTAAATTCACCATCGCTCGTTTGCGGTATTTAGCACAAACATCAAAAACACTTGTTAAATACTGCATTCAAAACAAGTACACAGGAAGTAAAGCTGCTCTGAATGCCATTTTTGCCATTTTAGTTAGCAAAGGCAGCCTATGTTTCTTTTCGACAGGTTATACAAGTGCATGTGATGAGCAGATCGAATTACACACAGCGGTCTCGACCGCAATGGATGTCCCCTCCCCCTTCGAAGGGGGAGGGGCCGGTGACGTCACCCGCCATCCATTGCGGTCGAGACCGCTGTGTGTAATTCGATCTGTTCATCACATGCACTTGTATAGTGCTTTACAAGGTAATTTTATGATTTTATGCTATGTTCAATAAAGTAATTGATTGCGGTAATGCATTATGTCCGGACCTTTGTTTTCCTATGGACCTGTGACCCGCTTTATGGACCTGTGATCTGTTACCTGTGAGCCTTATTTTCTGATGAAGAGGAATACTGATCTGATCTATATTGGTGATATTCTTGGAGAAAGTTTTCATGTCTTACTAGCCCGTCTGAGGTGAGAGGCTAATGAGACTGGGTGGAAGATTACCAGCACATTGAAGAGCACTGAATGTTTATATCTTGTGCATGATTCACCATAACTTGCACCTGTGGACTGCTCTCCTCAATATCATCTTCATAATCCATATTTGATAGCGCTGCACTTTTTGTTATATATTTGTTATTGGGACTTTTGGTTTATTGATCCTTTAGTGCATAGCAGCTTTCTATTATTATTTTACACAGTTGCGCTGAATTTGTATTTATTATTACATAATCAGTAATAGCCTCCTGCAGCTCAGAGATCAGTGAAACTTTAGTTGGCATTGTCTGTAACAAGTTTGTACCCTTTGAGCACCAATCTTTGTTAAGCTGGTCATACATGGTTAGATTTTCGTTCAAACGTTCATAAGAAAAATCATTCTTTAGAACAGTCAATGTATGAAAATATGTTTTTTTACTAAATGAAAACCACATTAAAATTTAGTTTGTTCTAGCAAACTTTCCTATCCTGTTCCTTCAAATGTTCTTAATAAAGTGAAAAAATTGGCAATTTGACCCCACTAACAACTGGAAAATCAAATGCACATTTTTTTTTTTTAATTCTGTATGGCCAGCTTTACAATAAATTAGCTATCATGAGAACATGAGCAACCAAAATAATAAAAATCATTTTAAAATCTACTTTTCATCTTTTGCCATATACAAGGAACATGTATTTCCAACTTTATTAGGATGAGATATTTATTCTTGTATTTACTCATGGAAAGGGTTTACTGTGTTGAAAACATCTCTGAATAGTTTGCACACACCTACCTATAATACAACGGTGCCTTACCTACAAGAAACTAATATGTACATCACAACTTACTTGAGCAAATGGTGTACAACAGAAGAGTGCGCAGTCAGCTTGCCTCCATACAATGCTTGTGAAGCCCACTGCATTATCGAGTCATTCATACGATACTGCACTGTCAGCATTTTCACCAATCTGTCCCCATACTTCTCTATTAGCCGCTCCATCAAGCTGAGGGACAGACCCTTAGATGCAGCCCTGAAGAAAAATACAACATGGGTAAAGCATTATTAGAATAGTTAGTGCACTACACATGAACTGCAAGGACTTTCTGAAATTACAAGAAAAAAATAAACTTACTTCATAAATGTTCAATTCAAAACCAGAAATACAGAAGACTTACTGCCAGAAATAGTTAAAGTAGAACACCAGCTTGGGGACAGGTTAAAACACTAATCACATGTTTAGTGCTGTGTTCCTGCTGGGTATTATCTCCCCTAACTTAAGCTGGCCATAGATGGATAAAATCTTGGCTTGTTTACAAGGGACCAGCTGAGATTCGAACCATCTATGGGAAAGCTGGCCGTTCCACTGACCAACTTCAGTATAAGCAGCCTGTACATTTTTTTATGTGATCACTGCCGGTAGCTATAGCAGCCAACAGTGATCATTGTGTTCTGCTGGCAGGGAAGGCTCCCCTGCCAGCAGAACACAAGAGCGCTGAGGAAAGGATTCCCCTATCAACACTGACTGTGTTGATGGGGAAATAGAGCAATTTTCTTTCCCACAGTGGAAGGAAAGAAAATTGTATAATCTTTGGGCTGTTCTACTATATAGTGTAGGAAGGAGAGTGCCACAACTCTTTAGAGAGGTTGTAAACCGAAAAAAAATGTTTTTTTTTTTTTCACCCTGAAAGAGAAAGACAATGTGCTAGTATGCATCGCATACTAGCTCATTATGAAATACTTACTGTATTTTCCGGCGTATAAGACGACTGGGCGTATAAGACGACCCCCCATGTTTTCAAGTTAAAACATAGGTTTTGGGCTATACTCGCCGTATAAGACTACCCCCCTTCCGAAGCAAGGCAACACCATTGAAAAACATCAGATTTCTCATAGATCTAACGAGCAGGGCCCTCTAGTTCCTCCTGTTTTGAACTGTATTGTAACTGTATTGTCTTCCTTCACATTGTAAAGCGCTGCGCAAACTGTTGGCGCTATATAAATCCTGTATAATAATAATAATAATAATAATAATAATAGATCTCCAAGGTACCCCAAGTACTGTAATACATGTAATCTCTCATAATATCTCCAATGTACCCTAAGTATTACCAGTAGATGTAATTTCAAGACGCTGGCTGTGTGGGAATCCTGTACCGGTATACCGTATGTACCGTAGCTTCGGCTACATACAATATACCACGCTGAGCCAATCACAGTGAGCGATGTATTCTATTATTGAATGCAAAGCCTGCTCTGAGTCAAAGAGGCGGGCTGATGTTACTCCGCCAATCCGAGCAGGCTTTGCATTCAATAATAGAATACATCGCTCACTGTGATTGGCTCAGCGCGGTACACTGTATGTAGCCGAAGCTACGGTACATACGGTATACCAGTACAGGATTCCCACACAGCCAGCGTCTTAAGAGATTACATCTACCGGTAATACTTATACTTAGGTTACCTTGGAGATATTATACTCGGCATATAAGACGACCCCCCATTTTTGGGGGATTTTTTTGAGGTTCAAAAGTAGTCTTATACGCCAGAAAATACAGTACCTTAGAACGAGCCCCCGCCGTGCCGCCCGCTTACCTCTATGACGGGCGACATGTTCAGTCGCCCATCTTCTGGGATCCGGCCATCTGATTGGCCGGAGCCGCGGTGACGTCACTCCCGCACACGCGCGTGGGAGCCGACGGTCACGGCACGGGACTCTAAACGAACGGCACGAGCGGCCCTTCCTTCAGAGCGCATGCGCCAGTGGCGTCACTGGCTGCATGTAAGGTAAATATCTCCTAAACGGTACATGTTTAGGAGATATTTACAGTACCTATAGATAAGCCTTATCATAGGCTTACCTATAGGTACAACTTGCAGAGGAGGGTTTACTTCCTCTTTAAATAATAGTCCAGTAAATCCAACACATTTTAGAAGCTCAACTTTCCCCTTTTATCAGGGCTGATAACATAAAAGAACATACAAAATGACACATATTCTATCCAATTAATAGCAAAATAGATATGCATGTAAAAGCATACATCAGCATACTTTTACAAACACATTTTTTTTTTTTTTACTGATATTTGGATAGGAGTCATATTAGTTGAAGTATATTGACAAAACTTTTCTTTTTTTTTTTTTTTTTTTTTTTTTTTTATTAATATAAAGCAAAATGTGTTTAAAACCGGTCAGCTTTTTTTTCTTATGTCAGCTGTCCTATTGGGGAAATGTCACTTTACTTCTTATTCCAGACACACAAGAGGAGGTGAGAAGAATTCCCCTTTTAGATAGTTGCCATTGAAAGATTACTGATCTTGTAATAACTGTAAAGTTTTGACTTTAGATGTACTTTAACTACTGCAGAGAAAAACGGAGGTAACTGCCCTAAAAGGGATCACAAGACTGGCCAAGCACAATTACAAATCTATTGACTGGCAAAACAGATCACATATATCAACTGTTTATTTTGCTTTTGTAAAGCAATAAAATAAGTAAGATGTACTGGAGACGGAATGAGAAGACTGAAGTATTGACGATATTGAGACAAATGGAAATCACTGCAGTGCTTGCCTCCCTACTTGTGAGATATGATGGTGGGTGGTAGCTGTTTGTGATCTCCGGCCAAGATACACTTTCTGGCCTGCAGTAGAGCGATCCAGCAGCTGGCCTCTAATGCCTGAGCGCACTCATCAATCACCACCAGGTCAAAGTAATTATCAGGAAGCAGTTTCAGCGGGCCGTCCGGGGAAGCACCTGGCAAAGAAAGGGGTTTGGAAACAGATCAATGTGTATACAAGTCCGTAATTTCAGAATGAACTATTGGTAATTAGGATGGAAATCCACTTTCCTAAATGAAACACTGAAGTTGCATGACTTGATGCCAGAATTCTGAGATCCGACAATCTGTTTTGCAAGGATTAGGTGGGGGGGCGCCAAACTTGAAGCCAAGACAAGTCACCAATCTTATGGAGAGGACATCAGTCATGTGTAAAGACTTTGTGGGAAAAATGATCCACAAATCCAATATACAAGTAACCTTTACCTAAAAGGAGACACTAAAACAATTTCTATATATGTGTAAAACTTAAAGTAGTATTAAAAAACCCTCATGAACCCTAAAGGCGATAATGAAAGCTTTTTTTCTCTTTGAAACTCTTATTAATGTTCGCCTATAGTCTTTGCGCTATAGTAACTGAACAGAGGTAACAACAGCAGGCTTAAGTACAAAGCCAACGGTTTAAAAATGATAAACCCTCAGTTCTTAAAGGATACGTTCACTTTTTGGAAAAAAAATAAATGCACATTTTTTTGCAGGGAAAAAAAATGTGCATTTATTTTTATTTTTTTTGAGCCCGTAAAGCATTGCACCAGCGATCGGCAGATTAGCTTCACAGATTGAGCACATTGAAATAAACATTCCCCAATAAACTATTTGTTAAAATTCTTACCCCAGTGCTTGCAGTTTACAATGGTCAATGCTCCTGCCTCCTCTCTCATTGCTGCTTCTCTGAATTTATGCTCATTACAGGAAAGAGTTAACAGCGGGCAGTGCAGTCTCTAGCTTAGAGAAAAGGGCAGAAGAGAAGGAAGAGTAAGGGGTGCCTTGCTATCCTATACTAAGGTCTTGTATATTTCTATTGATGCACACAGTGTGGGGAGGGAAAGCTCTAGCATGCAAAGGTGGCTCCACAGGAAGCTGCAAGAGAAAGAAGCCACCCTGAAACAGGAAATCTGGTGCAGCGGTCATGGCACCAGCCTGAACAGGAACATAGGCAAGGAATAAAAGATAAAGAATCTGCATACTCAGTGAGTTATTAAATCAGCTGCTGAAAGTCCGTAAAAGCATAAATTCACCTTTCGTAACATGTTACATCCATACATATTGAGGAACGGCCCCACCACCTCCCTGATCCCTGCTGAGAAAGTTAGCAGGGTTCTTCTCACTCCCTGCTAGCTGTCACAATTTAAAATAGGGCTATGTGCATGGAAAACTACAAGGTCTGGCAGCCTTTGTGGATGTAGGCTTGTAGTTTTTTGAATGAACTACCATGGCGCTGTGGAGTGCTGTGGTAGTTCATTCATGCTTCCTGTCAGATTGTATCTGCTTACCCATACGGGATATACGGGGAAGTGGATACACTGGCAGATCTGCTGGAGACCTGCATGGCACCCGTGATCTGCTGATCTCTGGTGCACTGCTTTACAAGCTCCAAAAATAATAAAAATAAATGGACATTTTTTTTCCCTACAAAAAAATGTGCATTTCTTTTTTCCCAAAAAGTGAACGTACCCTTTAAGAACTGAGGGTTTAATATAATTTTTAAACAGTTGGCTTTGTACTTACGCCTGCTGTTGTTACCGCTGTTCAGTCACTATAGCGCAAAGACTATAGGCGAACATTAATAAGAGTTTCAAAGAGAAAAAAGTTTAACCTTTAGGGCTTTTGAACACTGCAGCTAAAAAAAAAAAAAAAAAAAATAGCTGCTTTTACAGTCATTTGAGCTTTTATTTCAGCTTGAAGAGTCTTGTACTTTTTTGGGCTCTTTTGCACCTTTTTTTGAGCTTCTTTGAGCTTAAGCATTTTTTTTTTTTTACAAACCCTCCCCTTAGTTCATTTTTACAATTTTCTTTTGTGCATTCTTTGAGCTCTTTTTATGCTCATTCATGCTTTTTAAACGCATTTTTGGGCACTAAGACATCTTTTCTGCTCGAAAGCTCCTCTTATAAATGCGAGTTTGGTGGGGTTTATTTTCTGCCTGTAAACGCCATAGTGTGCATGGACACATTGGCTAACATGAAGGGGAGATTCCAGGCAGAAAAACGAAGAGCTCAAAAAAGCTCAAAAGCCTGTAGGAGCCGCTTCTGTGAGCTGCAGTGTGCATGAGTCCTTACATTGTATGCATGTATAGTATATATCTGTTTAGTCGTATCCGACTCTTGGCATTTCTATGGGCCAGCTTTTTGGCCCCTGTGTCTGATGTGCTTGCGATCCTTTCCCATATTATTTTCTTGCCAATTTTTTTTTTTTTAAATGAGGTAGGTGGTAGGTCTTTCCTCAACTCTCCCAAATTGCTCAGCTTAGGGCTAGCTTGCAGAATGTGATAATACATGTACATGGACAATTTGTAGTCACATATTATGTCTAATCTAGACAGTGGCCAATTACCTTCCAGCATTTGGCGTGTGGGATGAAACTGTTATAACCAGAGGGAACCCATACAAGCTAGTATTCTGCATGAACCAAAGACCCCAGTGCTGCATGGCAAACGTTCTAGCCACTAAGCCGCTAACCTTCACATTATCACTTATAAACTCAAAGGAAAATTAGGATCCTTGGTTTGCCTGTAAAACCCTTTTCTCTGATTAGTGACCTGTGCTCTAAATAATCAGAATATTTTAAGTAATGTTGCCAGCTAACACCAATTAAGTTAATTCACACTCAATAACAACATAAAATGAATAAAAAAAGCAGTGTGGAAATCTGCCAAAATCTACCATAGACCAAAAAACTATACTACAAAAAATGTGAAAATTCCAATAAACTTAAATTATACTTCATACTCATTACTACTTGGGTTATGCTGCCACATTCAGGTGAATGGACAATGGGCAAAAAAAAAAAAGCAGGTTTCTACTCCCAGGCATAACCCCAAGCCTAATGCTTTCCAAACCTTTGAGAAAATAAGAGAACTGTTCCTGCAGACCAGAAATGACCACTGAGAGTTCAAAGGTAGCAGAGGACTGTGCCCCTGGAGCAAATACCAGATAAGGGAAAATATTCAAAGCTCATCTGACCTGTAGGTGATCCATTACAGAGCGAACTGTGTAGGGTTATCTTCCCACTAAATACAGGGTTTTGGGAGCCCACCCCATAGTCCTGACCCCTGCCTGAGCACCACCATGGCCTGTTACCCCAGGTACAAGAAGGTCACTCAGTTAAGAGGAGCCAAGACACCTAATGTGGCAAGAAACTTCTGCACAAAAAAGTTCCCCAAATACTTGCAGACAATGAGCTGCTGTTACTGTGTTGCTAGAGCTGTGCCTATGCCACTGTTGAAGGAGTTAGTGACTTGTGTGTATCAGGACACACCAAACCAAAGCGTGTTTGCCAGCACCAGCCAATGACATCACAGTGTTGTGCAGTCTGGTACCACCCCATTTAAACACCTCTCCACTGGCAGAGCAGCACAGCCACTCAAATTTGAGCCCCATGTCAGTATACAGCCAGGTACACCAGTACACCAGGGAACACTAAGGGGATTGCACACCACAGGAATCCACCTAACACGTACACTCCCAAGTCCCCATTCTATGGCCTTGGGCCCAAACTTTACCCATCACGGCCCGCATATCCAAAAGGGCCTTTAGGGACACAACTGTCCCACAGGGGATCACAACCTTGGACCTCTAAAGCACTTAGCCAGCATGCTCACTGGATTTCAGGTACCCTGAAGATCACTGAGTGCATAAAGGTTCCAGTGCCAATTGAGGACATTACAGGATGTCTCGGATCTACCATAACGGGGTCTGGGTACTGTCCATCACCCTAGGGCAGTGATGGCGAACCTTGGCACCCCAGATGTTTTGGAACTACTTTTCCCATGATACTCATCCACTCTGCAGTGCAGTTGAGCATCATGGGAAATGTAGTTCCAAAACATCTGGGGTGCCAAGGTTAGCCATCACTGCCCTAGGGCCATAGGCAACTGATCCAGATAAAGCCTTTCCACAGCAGGAGTGTACAGAGCAGGCTAGGAAGAAAACTACAGGTAAAAGCCACAAAATAAAACCCTCAGATAGACTTCACAGATGCATTCATCACCAAAAAACAGCACAAATCTGGGGTTTGGTGAGCAGCGAAGGGTTATGCCCGAGTGTGGACACCTGCCATTTTCTTGGCTGTGTCATTCAACTGAAGATGGCAGCATAAGCCAGGCAGCCATGAATATGAAGCCCTGTGTTCTGTGATATATGCCTACTGCAGTCAATAAGCTTTTCTCTTCCACACTACCATACTACTCTGAAGAATTAAAGGGAGAAAAGGATTGGTTTTGAAGGACAATACAGACTGTCAGAAGAAGTTTGATAACTGTGACCCCTATATATGTATATTTCAAAAAGTATTAAAGAGTTTTGCAATTGTAATTGCACTTGAGAAAGCCTTATTGTGTTCTAAGACATTGCCTTACTCCTGTGAGCTGTGTAATGCTTCAATAAATAGGATAACCTTGTAAAACTTGCTGAGCCTTTAGTATGGGTTTCTTCAGGTAATTTGCAGTGCCCCCTGCTGTTGGATCCAGCACTGGGACTTATTTGTTCTAATATAAGGGCGTTCTACATAAAAAAAAATATAATCAAAAGCAGGACGGTGACTTCTCTGTTGCCCACAAGGAAGGCGATAACAATTCTGTTACAGCTTGATGAATCAGATTCTAAGAAGATTGTTTTCCGTGCCACTGGAAAAAATGCAACTTAAAGGCCAGTCCACCCAAAACGTATATTTTATTTAAAGCTTGGGGTATAAACCATGCCATGGCTTCTTATACATTGGAGGGACTTTACTAGTGACATCTCTATGTGAGTTAAAATTTATGTCAAGTCAAAAACCTTTCCTCTACTTTTGGACAGAGTGGAGGAATGAAACTCTTGTTGGGTTTTTACTGCTTTCTGGTGCTCTATTAGACAGCTTTACTCTCACTTTCTGTCCTGCTAGCAATGGTTTTACCAGACATTAAGGGAAAGTCTGCTACGGGGACATGGACAGAAATTCCAATCTTACAGGGGTTCTATTCTTCCCCTACTCTAATAAAGAAAAGCTATTTTATTTTTGTTTGTGTTCCTTTAGGAGTTCCCCTTACTTCCTGTCTAGTAAAACATTGTCAGCAGGGCAGGAAGTGAGGGGAAATTCCTCGAACGCAGCCTTGCTCAACTTTTTTTAACATGGAGAACCCTTGAAATTATTATTGGGCTTCAGGGAACCCCTGGTATTAATTATTACATTTACAGCTCACAGTACATTAGTGTGATGGTCAGTGGGCAGAATGCTCCTTGCGTTGGTGGTCATTGGGAAGATTCACCCCCATACAGATATAGCTAGAAAGCTCAATGGTATCAGTGGTTACTCATCTGAGAGGTAGAAATTGCTTATTGATAAAGGTTCTAACTCTTCCCCTCTCTATCCAGAACTGAGACAAGTCCAGGACACTCTCTTTGATCATTTATTTATTTTATGTTGTGGAGAATGCAGGAAATGCTAGAACAAAAATAGAAACAGCAATATTATGGCGCTCTACTAGTATAGACAGGGCTGCAGGTATATGATATGGACAACTGTTGGGGATGGGACAGGTGGTACAAAAGTCCAAGACTGTAGTCAGATGACAATGGTGGTTATATAGTCCAAATAAGTGAGGCTGTACTTAGTGGCTGCCAGCAGGAGCGAGGAAAGGCTCTACATGAAAGGAGAAAGCAAAAAGCAGCGCTTACGGATGGAAGCTGCTGTTTCGATCAGCTAAAGGCTGTCAGCGTCTTCCACTGGAAGACGCTGAGAACCATCAGCATATCAACACAGCCGCTTTCATCTGTTACCAGCCTAGAGAGACCCTGCAGATGAACTATTCCACTTACTATGCTGGCATATCCTTTACCCTAGTGAGTGTACTATTTCTTTTAACCCTCATTGAACTGTACATGCTACATTTAGTAGGCGCTGCTTTTCTGCTTTCTTCTGGAACACACATAGGTGGATGGAACAGCCCAAATGTCCAAGTGGACACAAAAAGAGTCGGTAGTTATGCCATGGAGATCTCCCTGTTGGGATCAGCCACGAAACATATAAAGACAGGAGGTTGACTCAGCCCACCAGGCTTCTCCTATAACTAAAAGATCACTTTTTCGTATACATAGCCTTTGAATTAAGTCTTCTGCTTTGAAATATTTGCAAGGAAAAAAGGGCATATGAACCTTTCCCCTTAAGTAACATAGTGCAGGTTGTATATTGACTTTAACAGACAAACATATAAATGTTTCAGTATATCACCTTCACAGTCATTAAATAGAAAGAAGGCTTCTGCAGCCACGATATATCAGACACCTCTGTTAGGAGAGATATGAGTCATTCTGACATTCTATTTATATTCTTTAGAAAATATCTTTCACAAATGGTATATGAATCATAGGGCAAGAAGTCTATTTTAGCAAGGAATCAATAGCAGCTGTAGTAAGTAAATGTGATGGAAACAAGCTCATACATCATTATAGTATTGTGTGCTGGAAAAGGCTGCAGCCCTGACTAACCTGTCGTTGTGCAGAGGATAACATTGGCAGATTTCAATGTTTCGATCATTGCTGCCTCCTCGCGTTCTTTCAGTTCTTTCCTAAGAGCTTTAATTTCTGTTCTGAAGCTGCCCTTTTCTTCTTTGCGTGGCAGTTTTCTCATTTTTGCCTAGAAAACATAACAATAAAATGAATATGAAAATAAGTGTAATGCAAAATGAAAGCGAAAACACCTAAGCAACATCTATACATCAAAATTATGACATTTTATTGGAATTAAATTTATTACTAGAGCCATTTTTTCTGTTTTGGGTTGGAGCAGATCTTCACTGGATCTCAGCACCACAAACCAAAAACACTATTTAATTCATTTTGAATGATCAAAGCAAACTCCCCCATCCATCCATGTCTCCATGCTTTATTTTGTTGAGAAATCACTTTGAAAAACACCCCCTAGCATTCCTGGCTGTGGCCATCTCAAGAAAGGACATTTGCTTCCTGGAATACATCTGCCCTTAGCTTAAGCATGCATGCAGGAGGGTGTGCTTAGTTGAGAAAACCACTTCTTCTCTCCTAAGGACCCCTGGGAGGTTTGACATGATTTTTCTGGGGAAAGAAACCAGGAAGTAACTAAAGAAATGTAAAAAAAAAAAACAACAAGTAAATATGATATACTTTCTTGTCTATTTACTAATGTTAGCAGCATGAGTAAATAAAAATAGTCAATATTGATTGGGGGAGTGAAGTTCCACTTTAAAAGGATTGTAAAGTCTATTTTTTTTTCCCTATAAAAATAACAAACATGTTATCCTTACCTCCTCTGTGCAGTTGGTTTTGCACAGAGAGGCCCGGATCCTACTCTTCTCAGGTCCCTCTTCTGTGTTCCTTGCCCCTCCCTCCTGTTGAGTGCCCCCACAGCAAACAGCTTGCTATGGGGGCACCTGAGCCAAGTCACAGCCCCCTGTGTCCATTCAGACACGGAGCTCCGACCCCTCTCCGCCCTTTCTCTTCTGATTGGCTATCTGACTTTGACTGACAGCAGCAGCCAATGGCACCAGCTGCTGTGTCTCAGCCAATCAGGAGGGAGAATCTCGGACGGCTGACACAATTGTGGACATTGCTGGACAGAAAGGAACCTCAGGTAAATGTTGAGGGGGGGGGGCAAGGGGGGCTGCTGCACACAGAAGATTTTTTATCATAATGCATAGAATGCATTAAGATAAAAAAACCTTCTGACTTAACAACCCCTTTAGGTATGAGAAGGTGAAAATCCCTGTCAGTTTTTTTTCATGTCTATGTAACTTTGTTTGCTGTCATGCTGACACAACAGGAAAAGAGAAGAAATCTCTCCAAAGGGAGGGAAATTCTCCTTTAGAAAGTTGTCAATGCAACAAGTGTACCAACTGAATCATTTCCCCTCTATTGGTGTTCTGGTGAATTCCCTCATTTTCAGCCTGTGACAGTGGTTAGTAGGAAAAACAGAAGGGTTTAATTCTACCGGGGGGGGGGGGGGGGGGGGACACAAACCGCAATAAAAAAAACTGATGGGGTGGCCAAACCTTCCCTATTCTATTCATTTCTTTTTTTAAATAAAACAATTATGGTATAATCTATTATAACACTAAATCTATATGCTGTGTCCGTTCAGATTTTGAGTTAAAGTGGTAGCTGTAGGTGGCAGGTATGCCTTCTCTGAAAAATATAATTTAAGCTTATATTTCTGTGCCAAGAAAAAAAAAGACTTCTTTCAATTTTATGCACTTATATGCTGCCCGCACGTGGTCCAGTCTTCGTAAATGACAGCCATTGACTGAATCCTTTGTTATAAATGGGTGTGTATCAGTCTATGAAGTGGCTTCTACTGCGGAAATCCTTGTTCCTGCTCACACGTTCGAAAACGATTTTTTGTGAGCTTGCACAGTCTGTTCTTATTTTTTTAAATGAAAAGAGAATTTCACTGCGATAATTCACATTCATAAGAGCAGCATTCACTCATTAGCCAAGTCAGAGAAAGTTATGACGAAAGCCCTGTTCTCGCAGCATTGCCAGACAGAACAGGCAGATACAGTACCTCTATTTTCTCAATGTACCTCTCTATTCTCAATGCCTTTCTAGAGCCAGACTTAGGCAGGCCACACTTTATGAAATTTTCCTACCTTAATACACAGGTTAAAGGAAGAAAATTGCTTGATTTCCCCATCAACACAGTTTGTGTTGATGGAGGAATCCCTCCTGCAGCGCTTTTGTGTTCTGCCAATGGGGAGCGCAGAGAGCCTTCCCCACCGGCATAATACAATAATGACTGCTGGTGGCTATAGCTGCAATGTGCACAGAACAGTTGAACTTGCTTCATTTCCCAAATACCATGTTTGGGCTGTGGCTTGGCAATGGCTTTACACTGTCTCTCCTTAAGAACACCTGGATTGGCAGCAGAGTGTGGCCAAGGCCCTGGCATTAAATATTCTGCATCCAGCATCTGTGTATGCCAGGTCTGAGGCTCAAGCTTTGTGGATTTTTTTTAAATCAAGCAAATGCGCCAGAACACACTGATCTGATTAGCGCTTACAGCCATTGGCTGGTGTTCCAGCATTCCTGTTCAAAAAGTTGATTGTTAGACTGGCTCCCGTCAAACAGGCTGCTGTATACAAGGACCGAATGTCAGCTGGTTCAACAGAAACAATATTCGACCCATGTGTACCAGCCTTAAAAGTACTGCTGTGTTTTCCAATGATTGATAAAAGAAAATCAGTCACAAGTCACCTAACAACTGCATTGTCTTTCATAATCAATTGTGGAGTTAACCTGCTTGTATGGAGATATGAATTTTAGTAAAGCACAATCCCCTTGTTGTGGTGCTTACAAAAAAAAAATTCTAAAATCTTTGAAAAAAATAAATAAATACTTACAAACGTCAGGTCAATATCTTTGCGTATGTCAGCAACGATCTGAGAGTTATCACTATGTGCCAGCATAGCATCCAGAGAGTGATGCTGTAGGGATTCCAGAAGACGTGCAGGGTGCCCCAAACGTAATATTCGCTCTTTATAAGCAGCCAAGCGCTCAACTAGATTGTCCACAGCTACATTGGAAGGAGCGCAGCAAAGGACCTGGAGAAAAAAGTATGGGACATCTTAGTGCATACTGGCCAGAAGATCTGGCCTATGGTAGTGTAAGGCCACTCATAGCAGATGTCTCATAGAGAAAAGAGCTGGTTATTTATAATCGTATTTAGTGCAGCAGCAGTACAGCTTATTCAAGAACACAACAGTGATAATTCATCACTCTTTTTAACATGTTGTTCACTGTCATTATATGTGCAATCCAGCAGAGCATTACTTCTCCTATTCTAGCCTCAAAGCTGCTGTATCTAGGAATACAAGAAGCGAACATCAAGATTAAATGTACACTATAGTTGCATTTAAAATTCATTTAGGGCCTGTTAACACCATGTCCTTACGTTACGGCACCGTTTATTGCAATGCACAATAATTGCATTGGTGCGATTCTGTGTCATTATTTCTGAATGGCATCCCTACGCACCTGCCAATGGATGTGAATTGCAGTGCAAACAATATGCAGCGACGCACTATTGCGTCTTGCGATGCACTGCCAAAAAAATGCACCAATGCTTTGGGATCGCACATTAGTGCATTGGGTGAAATGCGCTGCAGTGCACATCAGTTGCCAGGTGTGTGGGGATGCCATTCAGAATGACATGGTGTAAACAAGCCCTTAATGATTTCCTAATAAATACAAGTCAGCATTTAGCTAGTCTTTTACAGCTCAAATGTAAAGCTGAATGCCAAGCAAATATACAGTAAATGACACATTATTGCAGCTCTGTAATTATTACTATATCATTGAATGTATTTTTTTAATGCAACCAATACCCCAGTTTGGCTTGGTATCAATATCTTGCAGCCTCCTTTCCAGCAAAGCTTAGTTGTGTTGCAGTGCTCATATGTGAATACAGGACATGCTGATAAGAAGGAGCAGAGAGACAGAGAGAGGACAGGGCTGTACTGCGAGGCAGAGTTGAGTGCATCTCAGGACAAAGTGGACAGAAATAAAAAATCTGCCTTATATGTATTTCTGTGAATTTGGATATTTGCTTAGAACTTGGCTTTAAATTAGAACCTTTCTGGGAATAACCTCTGTTGGGATTTTATTGGTATCTAAAGCCCTGTTGGGGAGACTTCCTATCGAATCCTCTCCTGCTGGCAACACTACCAGTAAAAGAAACTTAATTTAAAACTGAACGTTTTTTTTTTTCAGTTTTACTAGGCAATGGGTCTGTGCCCACACTGCACAGAGTGGGGTAACTGCTAGTTTTGGTCTAGGGCAGTGATGGCAAACCTTGGCCCCCCAGATGTTTTGGAACTACATTTCCCATAATGCTCAAATTCACTGCAGAGTGCATGAGCCTCATGGGAAATGTAGTTCCAAAACATCTGGGGTGCCAAGGTTCGCCATCACTGGTCTAGGGGTTCGGACAGACAAGATATACTCACAAGACCGGTTCCTTTGGCTCCTGCCCCTTCGCAGTCCAGTGGTCTGGGCAGTGGACTGTTCCTGAGGTCATCGCACTCAAAGACCATCTCTGGAACTGAAGACATCATTAATAGTATACCGCTGGACAGGAGGAGCGCCGTTTTCCACAGGATCGGGTGAGTATGGTCCACCTCTAGACAAAATGAGCAGTTATGCCATGCAGTGTGGGCATAGACCCAATGCATGGGGAAAAATTATATATATATATATATATATCTTCCTGGAGTTAGGCTTTGCCATGAATCACGTAGAATTTCATTAGAAAATGTTTGTTTTTAGAACGTTCATTCAGTTTTCTAGGACTTAATGGGGACAAATCAAAAAATTGTTTGACCATAGTGAGCTGGAGAATCAAAGGATAACAAAAATTTCTTGATTCTTATCTGAACAAATAAAAATTCCATTTGTGGATGTGGTCCCTAGCTGGAAAAATCAATTTGCATGTGTTAGGAAAACTTTAATCCGGTGGTAGAACTTTCGTGATCACGAACATTCGTTCATTTGTGTAAGCTATCGTATATGTTATAGGAATGTATGAAAGGTCAAAAAGGTAGATAAAATCTTCCGCGTAGTATATTGAGTTTATTCAAGTGCATTGAAGGATATTTTAATACATTTAGAATATTCAGTATTTCTGAATGTTAGAAATCAACAACGGTATGGCAATCAAACAAAGTATAGGAAATTTGTTAAGTCCACGATACCATTGTATGCTCCCAAGAAAGATTTTGCTGAACTTTTGTATGAATACCTAAAGTAGAAGTCCAGGCCAGGTAAACCTGCTCCTGTCCCCATTTCTCAAGCCTAGTACATATGGGCAGAATGTCGGGTGACATCGGCCGGTTCACTGGCCGACATTCGGCCCATGTGTATGGCAGCCGGTCTGACAGAAGCTGGCCTTTTTGCTGGCTTCTGTCGGACAAGCAAGCTGGAAAGCCAGCAGCCGAACAGCTCCTGATCAGCGCTCTTAGCCATTGGCATGGGGTCAGAACACAAAAGAACATCATGGGAGATCGCTGCACTAACATTGTGGGGTTAAAAAAAAAAACTAGTGGTGTGTACTAGGCTTAAGCCTCATACTAACTACTCTGTAAAGAAAAGATGTCTATACTTACCGACTCTGAGGGGGTTCCTGTACGATCCCATGATCCTGAAGCAGTCCATTGATGAACGGAGCCTTCCCGGCCAGCAGAACACAATAGGGTTGATTTACTAAAACTGGAGAGCACAAAATCTGGTGCAGCTCTGCATGGTAGCCAGTTTCTAACTTCAGTCTGTTTAAGCTTTAACAAAAAGCCTGGAATACAGTCGGACTGGATTCTAGGCAGAGCTGCACCAGATTTTGCACTCTCCAGTTTTAGCAAATCAACCCCAATGATTACTGCTCGCAGTTAAAGCAGTCAGCAGTAATCACATGTAAAATTTTCAACAGGTTGGTTGTACCAAAGTCGATCGATGGACTGATTGGATACAATCAGCCTGCCCACACATGGATCGAATCTCAGCTGGTCCCAGGTGAATTTTGATGCATATATGGCCAGCTTAAAGAGGTTGTAATCCTCAGAATTAAGAAAAAAAAACACCTGAAAGACAAACACATAATGAGCTAGTATGCATCGCATACTAGCTCATTATGAGATACTTACCTTAGAACGAAGCCCCGAAGTGCTGACCGCTCACCTCTCTCATGGGTGACATGTGTCGCCCTTCTTCCGAGTTTGCGGCATCCGGCCATCCAATTGGCTGGAGCTGCGATGACGTCACTCGCGTGCGGGAGCCGATGGCCACGGCATGGGGCTCTGAAGGAACGGCACGAGCGGCCGTTCCTTCAGAGCGCATGCGCCAGTGATGTCACTGGCTGCATGAAAAGTACATATCTCCTAAACAGTGCATAGGCTTACCTATAGGTACAAGTTGCAGAGGAGGGTTTACTTCCTCTTTAAGTCTATGAGTGACATCACCATCCAGGCATTGCAGCGGTTGTCGACAATCTCTCCTCTTTACTGAAGCTGGCTGCTGGGGAGATCATGTGACCAGACTGGGGCATCAACAAAATAGGTAAGTATAGACATATTTTGCCTTATTATGTACATTGCCTGTCAGTTTCCTTAGCGCTTCAACGTAAATAAGAAAATATAGAACAATCATTGACTGACAGATTTTTTTCCCCAATGTACTTCAGTATTTTTTCTTCCATAAACTGGTTTACTGGCAAGAACACAACATTGGCTTTATAATCACATTTTTAATTCACTGAAGACATGTCACTGCCTGCTAGTCTAGGCCCAACAAACAATATTTCTGTGGTAAGCAGTGGTAGGCTCAGCAGCAGGTGTCCTAATGAAAGTGATTGAATTTAGCATTGTAATATAACACATAACTGTTTACTGGGAAGAACAGAGTTCTGACAAGCATGACCCTCTTCTCACCTTTAGTTCTTGCTTCACAGCTTGTAGGATGATTTCCACCACCGTTGTCGTCTTACCGGTACCAGGGGGGCCGTGAATAATTGCAACTTCTCTCTGGTTTAAAGAAAAAACAACCGCCTCCTTCTGTGAATCATCCAAAGATGGATTGAGAAATTCCACTGGTCCTAGAGGCACAAGAGAAACATTAACTGAAAATGCCAAGTAAACCTAAAACAAAGGCTGATTTAAAATGAACCTGTGCTGATGCACACTGTAAACTAAGGATTTTCCTGGAGAGAAGGCAGCATAAGAAGTAATGAATGCTAGATATCCAATTCTCTTTAACTGCCTATTTACAATGCATAGCTTTTTTGTTTTTTAAAGGGACTCTGTTACTTTAAAACAAAACAAAAAAAAATAAATTGCCAACAGATGTAAAGTGCAGGCACCACACATGCTTACAGCAGCTTCTAGTCCTGCATGCTGTCCAATTGTCACACTGTTCTGATCTGAGAAACCTTTGGCACTTCCTGGTAGTGTCAAAGCATGCCCACCTCCTCCTATCCCCTACACCAGAGATCCTAAAACTACGGCCCTCTAAATGTTGTGGAACTACAAGTCCCATGAGGCATTGTAAAACTCTGACATTCACAGACATGACTAGGCATGATGGGAATTGTAGTTCCTGAACAACTGGAGGGCCATAGTTTGAAGACCCCTGCCCTACACGTTTCCATTGACCAGTGAGGCAGCTCAACAAAGTGCTGGGCTAAAAGAAATGTATGGGGGGATGGGAGGAGCAGTCAGGCTGTGACACTACCACGAAGTGTCAAAACATTGCCCAAGGGTACTAAAACCTTCAGGCGCCTTATATCCATCAGATGTTTTTTATCATTAGAGAATCACTTTTCAGATCTTTGCTGTTTGCCAAACAGCATACAGGGGTTGATTTACTAAAGCTGGAGAGTGCAAAATCTGGTGCAGCGTTGCATGGTAGCCAATCGGCTTCTAACCTAAGCTTGTTCAATTAAAGCGGAGTTCCGGGCACAAAAACAGTTTTTCAATAAACATACCCCCGGGACAGTCAGGGCTAGTACATTCCACAATGGCTAGCCTCTGATCTATCCCGGTTCGCACTTACCTGCAAGAAGAAATACTCACTTATAAAATTTCTTCTCCAGCGTTGCCATCTCTGTTGTGGGCAGCTGAAGCCGGCGCGATCCTCTTCTGCGTCCTCTTCCGCGTCTTCTTCTCCCAGAATGCGCCTGCACCGGTCCCTCTCGTCACTTCCGGTGCGGCGCCGCATTCCTCCACAGCTTCTGGGCATGCCCAGAAGCTGTTTAGCAGGGAATGCGGCGTCGCCCCGGAAGTGACGAGCGGGGCCGGTGCCGTCGCATTGATTCCTGGGAGCGATGACGTTCAGCTCCCAAGAATCATCGCAAAGAGGAAGTGACGGCGGAGCCGCGGCACAGAGGGAGGAAGTGAAGAATAGGTGAGTATTTTCTATCTACAATTACAAGGTGAGTAAAAAAAAAAAAATATATACCTAACTATCCAATTCCTTTTCAGGTGAAGAAGAGCCAGCGGATGGGCACAAAATCGATTAGGTCGATTTTGTGCCCGGAACTCCGCTTTAAGCTTTGACAAAAAAAAACCTGGAAGCTGATTGGTTACTATGCAGAACTGCACCAGAATTTACTCGCTCCAGTTTTAGTAAATCAACCCCACAGTGTCATGGCATAAGTTTAATTTTAATTTCCTATGCAGAGTGCTCCTGGAGCCTTGACTAAAGTGTCTAACAAAAAAGCAAAGCGTTGGCATACCCCCATGAGACTTATGAACAGAAGTTGCCGGTCATTTGGAAAATAGGGGATACATATTACTACGCAGAAGGGTCACATAGTGTGGGGGTTTTTGATGTAATTATGCTGGGAAATTACTGCAGATGGAACATGTCAGATAAATAAGAAGCTAGGGCTGACTCAGCTCACCAGGCTCCACCAACAACTAAATTATTATGTTTTGGTGGGCTGAATCTGAAAAGGAAGCTTCCACCAAATAGTAAAACAAAAAGTACGTATGTATCTGCCATAACGATACAAAGGTGATCTTAAAAATCTTTGACTTTGAAAAGCTCATCAAGCTGCCCCAGACTTTTGTGCGTTACAAAAGGATTACCATCTATACAAATCAAATGGTAATTTATTTAAAGCTGTTCTTTATTGGAAACGACTGACAGGAGCTGTGTTTTTGTGTCTATACACACTCATTCTGCCATATAGGTTTAGTTTACTTTATCCATGTGCTGTCTGCTTACTGGTTACATGTTTTAAAAGCTATTCCCCCAAAACTGAAATGCATATAGTGGGTGTATACCAATGTGGTTAAAGCTGGATTTGGGCTTTATGAACCACTGGAAAATACAAAAATACAATTTGCAAAACATTTGAATAAAAATGCAAACTGTATTTAGATGTTAGTAGTGATTGTACTGGCTGTTGAAGTGATCCTATGGAAGTCAACAGACGAAACATGTAGGGGTTGGCTTGTAGTGATACATAATTTCCTGTTTGCTGTGCTGGGTCTCTGATGTGTGCTGGGAGTTTGTTACTGCAGTTGGCGCCATCTTGGATACGAACATTACTAGTAAGATTGTTGGATACCATTTATAATTGAAGTCTGCTTGTACCAACAGTGTTGTGATGCCCATTTAAAATGTTAGTATTATTTTATTCTTTTGCTGAGCCAAATAAAAAACAATATTACACTATTTAGTTTCCTTTCTTACAACCCAAAAAAAAACAGAATGCAATGATTTTCTCATAAACCCAATTTTTATTCAAAATAGAAAAAATGAAACATTATAAATGTTTAAACTGATAAAATGTACCATTTTAAGAAAAAAAATAAGTTTTTATTTTTTTAAATTGATGACAGCAACAAGTCTCAAAAAAGTTGGGGACAGGACAACAAAAAACTGGCAAAGCACAACCCCAATTTCAAAGAAAGTTGGGGTAGGGCCATGTTTACCACAGTGTAGCATCCCCTCTTCTTTTAACAACACTCTGTAAATGTCTGGGAACTGAGGATACCAGTTGATGGAGTTTATGCTGCTCTAAAACCTGAATATAATCTTTCAGCACTGATGGTACCTTTCCAGAAAGAGTAAATAGCCCTGTTTTTTCATATTATCAGTTCAAGGTTCACTGTGCATTTAAAAGCAGCTTTTCAGAAGTAACATAGGCTATTCATAGACAATGATATATTTTTCGGAGAGAGAGAGAAGAGAGAGAGGAGAGAGGAGAGAGGAGAGAGGAGAGAGAGGAGAGAGGAGAGAGAGGAGAGATAATTAAGTTTGGGGGTTCTTGATCTTTGTTGAAAGGGAGGATCAGAAGTCAGACAGAGCAATCCTTCCCAACAGCAGGGAGGCCTTTGCTTTTGGTCATGTGAACAACACTGGAAGGAGAATGGAGCAGTATATTCTCCAGAAAAGGCAAATGCCTGAACCTTTCCATTACTTGTGTTTGCCCTTTAGCATCTCATGTGCAGATAATAACAAATGCATTTTTATGATTGTCTCACTTGCCAACCCAGCACTGCTCGGTTCAGATAACCCAAAAAGGACATCTATTATGGAAGTTGCAGGTCCTGTGTGGTACTGATTCAGTGTAATCAAAGCCCTGTAGAAAAATGAAGAAACAATATTTGAATGTAAAATGTAAGGTTAGTACAATTACCTGTCTGCTTATTTACTTTGAGATTAGTCTACATGCAATGCCTTGGACAAAAATAGGATTCAAGCGAAATAAAAAAATAACAAATGCCTCTTATAATAAAAAGTCCCTCCTATTGGTATTAATTAATCAGCTCTCACAGAGTATTCCTGCCCACGCACCAGGAAAGCTAGGGACAATGCCTAAAAACATTTAGGACTTTATTAAGCCTTGGTTCACACTGAATGCAGGTTTGAAATCTGAACTTGCACAATTTCAAACTAGCATTTCAGTCCGACTTTGGGGGTGATTTGAGAGACATTTTGTGCGGGTTTATGTACAGATGTCTATTGAAATCACCCCTGAAGTCGGCAAAAGTAGTGCAGAAACTACTTTTTGGAATCTGTGCAGCGCCACAAGGTAGGCATAGCACCGATTCGGACAGTGCTGGCATTAGGCTCCGATTTGACATGTGAACGGGGGCTAAAGTAAATTTGTTTGATGTGTGTTTTTTTTTACTTCTAGGAAGGGGTGGCTTCTTAGTGGCTCCGTCTATACTGCAGTAAATAGCTAAGCAGGGGTGTCCCAGCTTTTTTCAAAGAGGCCCAGCTCTGATGAAGTGAACATCCGTGAGGGCCGACCATTTCACCTGACATTCTTTGGACCATTCAAATTAAATACAAACAAACAATTTTATGCAAAGTTTATTGCAAACGGCATACTTTTCCTTTCATCACATGGATGACAAATCTAAACGGATGTTAAATCACTCTGCCTTTCATATCTGAAGGCCAGAGGAGAAAAAAATCCAGCAAGCTGAAATATACGTCAGGAACATTGTAAAGTACATTACATATTATTGGTAATAAAAGTCGTCTGTCAACTTTTAAGTTAAAAAAAAATATGAACAGGAACATAACACCAAGTATACATGTTGTGTTCAAATATATTGATAACTAATTTAGACCAACTGACGTTAACTGAGATGCAATCAGTCACACAAGGGTTAACCACATATAAGCGCTATATGAACCCACCGATGATGATTAATGATGGCAGCAAAAAAAAGTCATGAATGATGCCAATGTATTTTTCCAAATTACCTGTGGGGCCGTATAAAAGCAGCCCGGGGGCCACATTTGGCCCGCGGGCCGGACTTAGGACATGCCTGCGCTAAAGGAAGCACAAAAAAAAAGAATCAACTGATAGAAATCACCCTACTCTATGCTCCTATAGTCAATCTATTACTTCCATACTTCCTGGACCTAAAAAGCGTCCTGACTGCAATATAATACTGACTCCTGGCCACTGAGAACTACGAGATATGAGAGCAACCTAGAAATAAAAACCCTCCCCACCAACCAAAATACCATATCTAAACATGATTGTGCACCTAAACTCACTAAGAAAAAGAAAATACTCTACGGCTCCATGTACACGGGACGTTAGAAAAAACGTGCTGCAAAGCAAGTTCTGACGCTGGGAAAAAGCAGCTGTTAAACGTGCTTTCAGTAGCTTTTTCCATTAACGTTATTGCACGTTTGGCCACGTTGCTAGCAGCGTTTTTTCTGCCTCCATTCAAAATCAATGGTTCCCTATGGGAGCCTATTGATATGAATGGAAGTTGCACCGCAAGTCGGATCAGGATGATCCGACTTGCGGCGCGACTTGCGCTGTGAGAATCTTAAGGGGGAACTCCACGGCAAAAATGGGAAAAAAAAAGGCGTGGGGGTCCCCCCCAGGTTCCAAACCAGGCCCTTCGGGTCCGGTATGGAATTTGAGGGTAGCCCCACGCCGAAAAAACGGCGTGGGGTCCCCCCCAAAATCCGTACTAGACCCTTATCCGAGCATGCAGCCCGGTAGGGCAGGAAGGGGGAGGGGACGAGCGAGCAGCCCCACCCCCCCTGGACCATACCAGGCCACATGCCCTCAACATGGGGGGGTGTTGGTGCTTTGGGGCAGGGGTAGCTCTGCACCCCCCACCTCAAAGCGCCTTGCCCCCATGTTGATGAGGACAAGGGCCTCATCCCCACAACCCTGGCCGGTGGTTCTGCGGGCAGGGGGCTCATCGGAATCTGGAAGCCTCCTTTAACAAGGGGGCCCCCCAGATCCCGGACCCCCTCCCTATGTGAATGGGTATGGGGGTACACTGCACCCCTACCCATTCACCCCATAAAAGGCAGTGTGTGTAAATAATGACGAGACGTTTTGGAAAGTTTATTAAAAATCTTCATCCGGCCTTCTCCTGCTCTGGTCTTCTCCCTCTCCAGTCTTCTGGTATTCTGCTCTTTTGCTGTCCGCTCTTCTGCTGTCCAATCTTCTGCTCTTTTGCCTCCTCTGGTCTTCTTCTTCTTCCTCCGGTCCTCCTCCGACGATGTCTCCGGTGATTATGCCGGTCTCTGCAGCTTGTTATATAACATTGTGGGCGTGGTCTCCCGGTGACGTGACCGGGAGGCCCCTCCCCCTTATGTCACAGATGACGTCATCTGTGACATAAGGGGTGGGGCCTCCCGGTGACGTCACCAGGAGGACACGCCCACAATGGCTATATAACAAGCTGCAGAGACCGGAATAATCACCGGAGACATCGTCGGAGGTGGACCGGAGGAAGAAGAAGAAGAAGACCAGAGGAGGCAAAAGAGCAGAAGAAGATTGGACAGCAGAAGAGCGGACAGCAAAAGAGCAGAAGACCAGAGCAGGAGAAGGCCGGATGAAGATTTTTAATAAACTTTCCAAAACGTCTCCTGTCATTATTTACATACACTGCCTTTTATGGGGTGAATGGGTAGGGGTACAGTGTACCCCCATACCCTTTCACATAGGAAGGGGGTCCGGGATCTGGGGGGCCCGCTTGTTAAAAGGGGGCTTTCAGATTCCGATGAGCCCCCTGCCCGCAGACCCCCACAACCACCGGCCAGGGTTGAGGGGATGAGGCCCTTGTCCTCATCAACATGGGGGCAAGGTGCTTTGAGGTGGGGGGTGCAGAGCTCCCCCTGCCCCAAAGCACCAACACCCCCCTCATGTTGAGGGCATGTGGCCTGGTATGGTCCAGGGGGGGTGAGGCCGCTCGCTCGTCCCCTCCCCCTTCCTGCCCTACCAGGCTGCATGCTCGGATAAGGGTCTGGTACGGATTTTGGGGGGGACCCCATGCCATTTTTTTGGCGTGGGGATACCCTCAAATTCCATACCGGACCCGAAGGGCCTGGTTTGGAACCTGGGGGAGGGGGACCCCCATGCTGTTTTTTTTCTATTTTTGGCGTGGAGTTCCCACTTAAGATTCTCACAGCGCAAGTCGCGCCACAAGTCGGATCATCCTGATCCGACTTGCGATGCGACTTCCATTCAAATCAATAGGCTCCCATAGGGAACCATTGATTTTGAATGGAAGAAAAAAAACGTATAACGTGGCTGAACGTATGTTCATCACGTTCGGTCACGTTTGGTCGTGTTCGGCCACGTTTCTGCGTTTCAAACGCCAGGAAACACACGTTCGAACGCAAATAATTGTGTTCCAAAAAACGTCCCTGAACTCAACTGCCTGCAAATGACTGTAAACGACCCTGTGTACATGGGCAGATAAGATAAAATGTAGATAGGTTCAGGGGCTTCTAAAAAAAACGCCCAACTGCTCCTAAACGGCCATTTCCAACGTCCCGTGTACATGGAGCCTACATGTTTCACTCTAAGAAAGAGCTTTGTCAGGGGTGTATAAAATAAAATAAGTGCTCAAAATTAAAAGTGCTGTAACCACCACATGGCTAATGGCCAAATGATTAAAAAAATAAAAAAAAGCCTGACACTACAGTTGTTTACATTCATTTTTTTTTATCATTCATCTACACTCAATACCCCTATAGTGAAGTGAAAACAGAATTTTAGAAATGTCTGTAAATTTATGAAAAAGAAAACACCGAAATATCACATGCACTTAAATATGCAGACACTATATTTTGTTGAAGCACCTTTAGGAGCAGTTACAACCCTCAAGTCTTTTTGGGTATGACACAACAAGCTTTGCACACCAGGACTGGGGGACTGGTTGATTTTCTGCCACCCTTCTCTGCAAATCCTCTCAAGCTCAGTCAAGTTGGATGGGGAACATCAGTGGACAGCTATTTTCAGGTCTTTCCAGAGATGTTCAATGGGGTTAAAGTCGGTGCTCTGGACGGGCCACTCTAGGACATTCACAGAGTCCCTAAGCCACTCCTGTGATTAGGACCATTGTTATGTTGGAAGGTGAACCATTGAGGACATCTCTGTACTTTGCTCCATATAGCTTTCCCTCAACCCTGACGAGTCTCCCATTCCTTGCTGCTGAGAAACCCCTCCAAAGCATGATGATGCCACCACCATGCTTCACTGATGGGTCTTGGGAAGGTGATGAGCAGTGCCTGGTTTTCTCCAGACATAACATTTAGAACTGACAAGGCCAAACAGTTAAATCTTGGTTTCATCAGATCAGAGAATCTTGTTCCTCACAGTGCGAGAGCCCTTCAGGTGCTTTTTTGCAAACACTAAGGTGGCTTTCATGTGTTTTGCAGTGGATTTCTGTCTAGCCAAAAGCCCAGATCAGTGGAGGGTTGCAGTGATGGTTGTTCTAGCAGTGATGGTTGTTCTAGAACACAGCGATGCGACACCTTAACAGACACAGCATTGACAACCACTCTTTTGATTGAAACGAAGGTAAGCCCTGTAGATTCCACATACTGGGGATGTATATTCAGATTTAAACATTTATTTTTCTGGATACTCACATTTTTTTTTTTACAGGCTTTGCTGCTATACTTAACGGATATTAACTCTTACCCCTATGTACCTATTATAGGGATAGGACTGTGTGTGGGGGGCCGTTTATGAGCTGGAAATTGTACCATCCACCCCAAAGGCTAAATGCTGTAGAGACCTTCAGACTAGACCGCACAGGTTCTCACTGTTTTCACCTTGTTTTCTCACATCTATAACTCAATTTAAACTAACATAAGGACCAGATGTTCCCTTTACATATTATCATCTCTTACTAATTTAAAATTTCAAATATACACCCTGATACTAGGTTATAATACATCCCTGGTCACTTATGTCTCATAGAAAGACTCTTCTTGGGACACTTGGACACATTCGGTCCCGTTTTTGTGGGGACCTCCATGGAATGCTGATGAGGGTCTGGTGATGCTGACTCCCCCACCTCACGCTTTTGGCACGGTAGAGACAACTGTATCTTTCCCTTCCTCTCTTCTGGCACGGCATGTCACTATCTGGACTATCTCTGATGGTAGGCAGTAAACTATTTGGTAATTAAGGTCTCATTTGCTATACATTTGAACCATCATTTCAATGTCATATTTTTTTCTATTAATAGAATGTTTGAAAATTTGTATCTCCATCCACAATATCCCTGAAGAAAGGTTATACCTGAAATGCATCGGGTAGTTTGAAGAAAATTACATTCACAGATGCTCAACTCATTCAGATAATTTCTCAAATTGAGCCGTGATCTTTTTATACTTATTTGTTTGTATAGAAATTCTTTATATTTTTGTACTTTTGTTATTACCTCCTGCATTGAATTTTAATATGAACCAATAAATCTATGTTTTTATTTAAACTGACGTTTGGTTGCCTTCAAATTCCCACCTACCAATGGGGTTTTTTGCTTCTACATCCTTCTGGAATGTCGTAACATCTCCACTCAAGATCTCTGGAGCTCAGTCAGAATGACCATCGGGTTCTTGGTCACGTCTCTCACTAAATTTGACTGGGTGACCAGCTCTTGAAGAGTCCCGGTTGTGCCAAACTTCCTCCCTTTGATATTTATGGAGGTCACTGTGCTCTTGGGAACCTTCAGTGCAGCGGAATTTTTTGTAGACTTCCCCAGATCTGTGCATTGCAATAATCCTGCCTCGAAGCTCTGAAGGCAATTTCTTTAACCTCATAGCTTTTGTTGTGATACAGTATGAATTGTAACCTGTGCCATTCCAAATCCTGTCCAATCAATTTAATTTACCACAGGTGGACTCCAAACAAAGCGTAGAAACATCTCATCATTGATCAAGAGAAATAGGAGGCACCTGAGCTAAAATTTCAAGTGTTGTTGCAAGGGGTCTGAATACTTAGGCCCCTTTCACACAGGCGGACCGTTCAGATCCGCCTGTCAGTTTTTCAGGCGGCTCTGAACGGATGTCCCATGCATCTCTATGGGGCATTGGATGTCAGCGGAGACATGTCCGCTGACATCCGATCCATCAAATCTGGACAGATGGAAAATCTATTTTCCATCTGTCCAGTGGATCGGATGAGAACGGACAGACAGTCTGTTCCCATCCGATTCCCCCATAGAGAACAGCGGGACCTGACAGCTCTGTCTCCGCACACAGCGTGGAGACACAGCTGCCAACCGCCTGCTCAGGGGGGGATCAGCAGCTCGATCCCCCGCTAAGATAAAAAGAGTCCGCCGACGGACCGGAATGTGTGAAAGGTGCCTTTATGCCAATGTGATATTTCAGTTTTTCCTTTTTCATACATTTGCAAACATTTCTAAAATTCTGTTTCCACTTTGTCATTATGGGGGACCAAAGGCACACACGTACCGATACGTACACACGTACCGATTGTCGGCCGCAAATATTCGGCCAACGTCCGATCGGCCGATTGTCGGCTTGTTAGTATGATGCTTCCGACAACCGACTGCGACTTTTCGGCAGAACAAAATCTGGTGTGCAGGCTATAACATTTTTGTAGGCCAACAAAGAACGGCCGATTGTTCGCCAGTCAGTACAGATTTCGGCCGACAAAAAGCAGATGATCAAGACTGGGCATGCTCAGAGAAGAAAAAACACACGGAAAGTGAACCATCACATGACATCACTTCTGCAGTCGGTTGTTTTTGGCCGACAAAATTCGTGTGCAGTCTTTAGCACTTTTCAACCTACACGACAGCACCGGACAAAAGACGGCCGAACGGTCGGCCGACAATCGGTGCGTGTGTACAGGGCTATAGTGTAGATTAATGAATAATAAAAAAAAAAAATGAATGTAAACAACTGTAGTATCAGGCTACAACATAACAAAATTGAAAAAAAGTGAAGGGGGGGTTGAATACTTTATGAATGCACTATATATACATATATAATTTATTTCAGTAATTCAATTCAAAAAGTGAAACTCATATTTTATATCGATGCATTACACAGAGTGATATATTTCAAGAATTTCTTTCCTTTAATTTTGATGATTATGGCTTACAGCTAGTGAAAACCCTAAATTCAGTATCTCAGAAAATTAGAATATTACACAAAACCAATAAATAATGGATTTTTAATACAGAAATGTTGGCTTACTGAAAAGTATGTCCAGTACAGTATAGTATGTACTGAACACTTGTTCGGGGATTCTTTTGCATGAATTACTGCATGAATCAACATTTTTCCTTTTGAGGAGTTCGCATGGGAAAATGCTTGAGCTTTTGGTCAATGCATGGCACAGGGTGGACCCTGTAACAACACATTTTCTCCAGAAACGTATTTCAGCCCTTCTATTAGTGTTGGCAGTCCAAAAAGAGTGTTAGTTTTCAGCCCTTAGCTTGGGCAGATGAAAAGTTAGCCTCCATGGTAACATTACTGCTATTTCTGCTCCAACAGGAAGAGTATAAAAAAAAAGTAACAGCATCCACACCTAGGCCTAAGGCTCGGTTCACACTTGTGCGATGCGGGAACGCTGCTAATATGCAGTGTTTTCCCGCATCGCATCCGCACATCTGGCAGCTCACACTGCCATATGCGATAAGCAGGGGGTGTCAATTAAAAGTTAACGACACCCCCAGTTTGATTGCATATCGCAGTGCGATCTGCAAGTACACACAGAATCGGATCGCACAAGTGTGAACCACTGTGCGATCCGATTTTGATGCGGCTCAAAAAATGCCTCCTGTGCGTCTTTGGTGCGGATACAGTGCAAATTCAGCCATAAAAAGTGTATGGCTGAAATTCGCACCGCACATGAGATCGCATGTAATGAAGGAGCAGTGCGCTCCGAATTACATGCGATCTCCGCAGCCGCACAAGTGTGAACCGGCACTTAAAGATAAGGCTGCACTAACATACCAAATTAAGCAGAGAATCATAAATGTTTTTCTTTTTAAAATAATCCAGAAAATAAAACTCAATCCATGATTCGGGCTATTGAAAAAAAAAACAAAAAAAAAAATACGAGAAATGCGTAGGTTATAAAATAAACAAACGGCACTTACTTTTTTATTCTTTTATAAGTAACATCATTTGCCAGCTTCAGAAGCCTGTATGTATTATCGCTACTCAGATTTAAAGCCTCGCTATGACTTTCATCAAAGGCGACATTGATAACTTTTTGTGTGAGACCAGACACAATACCAGTAGCAAGAGGCTCACTTGGGCTGTTGGATTCATAAACACCCACAATGTCCCCTGCAACAGAGAAGTACAAGAATGGGATACAGCAGCATAAAGCATCTGTAAAAGGTAATCATGTTTTAAACAAAATAACAAACATGTTATACATCACTGCTCTGTGCAATGGTTTTGCACAGAGCGGCCCTGAACCTCCTCTTCTAGAGTGCCCCGCTGGCATTGTCTGCTCCTCCCCTTCTCCAGCTGCCCCTATAGCAAACTCTTGCTACGAAGGCAGATATGCGGGCTTGATCATGAGCTGGGCCGTGTGTGTCTATTGACAAACACAGTGCAGCTCAGCCCTGCCCCCCGCTCACAGGATTTGACTGACAGCAGCTTCTGCTGCCTCTGTGAGCAGAGAGAGAGAGAGGAGAGGAGAGAGCCAATGCAGATGGGCACAGTGCTTAATTGAGATAGGACTGCAAACACTGGGACATTTTTTACCTTAATGCAAGGAATGCATTAAGCTAAAAAACGTGAAGGCTTTAGAACCACTTTAAAATAAATAACTCACCTTACTCCCAGCAATCATTAAGGACTTGTTTACACAATGTGTGCTGATCTATAATGATCAATGCAGGCTCAATGCAAGGACATTGAAAATAAACTGTTCTCTATGTGCCTTGTTCCAACCATTCTAAAGTGTGGTGCATGAAAATGCAGCATTTCTGCAGTGCACAACTATGGCTTACGATGCACTACTGTGCTACAGTTAAATGCAGTATTAGTTAAACAGGGCTTGAGAAATTTGCTTTGAATTTAAGAGCCAGCCAGCGTGGGTTGTAAGCACCTGTGGCAAGTAGTTTGCGCCCCCTAATCCCTCCTACTTACAGCAGAGCCGCCAGCCACAATAACCCAAACATAAAGCTGTTACATCAGGGTTATAGGCTGGCTGCAAAAAAGGAGGTGAGAGAGAGAGAGAGAGAGAGATGGTGAGAGTAGGAGTGAGGGGGAGAGAGAAAGTGTGGGGGAGTGAGGGGGTGTAAGATAGAGAGAGGGGGGGAGAGAGAGAAAGTGTGAGAGAGAGAGGGGGTAAGAGTGAGGTGGGTGAGAAAGAAGGGGGGATAACAATAAAGGGGTGGGGGAACTGAGAGAGAGGGGGGGGGGGTAGGAGAAAAGCAGTGAGGGGAGGTGAAAGAGGGGGGGGGTGAGAGAGGAAGGGGTTCAGAGTAAGTGAAAGAGGGGGGTGGAAGGGGTCACGGGTATTAGTACTTGCACTTTGAGCACGGACACCGTTTTGTGGGACTATCGTGTGCATACACCACCCAACATGTGCTATTTCACACCGGGCTCATAACTACACCCAACCCTCGGGTTTGTGAGCACAATAAAACAAAATAAAATGTATTCATCACAATTTAAAAGGTAGCTTTAGCACTTTTTTTTTTTAAACTTTGTTTATTTAATCACTGTTTACAAGGCACTTACCACTTTAGGAGTGTATTGAATAGCCACTAAGAGCCTGTGTGGCCCACTGGAAGGTACCATATTATATATTCTATATACTTCTGGAATCAATCAAGCATACTGGCACTTTATTATTTCAGCACTGAGTCTTTTATTTGTATTTCAACTACAGCATTGGTTGAACACTGGTTCAGAAGGATCTGTATCCATTACTTAGCACTTTGACACTTTATTTTTATAGCACTGTGCACTTTTTATGGTTCAACGCAACTTAGTTGTTCTTTATATTTTATACTGCACACTATCTATGTGATTTTATGCTCATTATATGGGGTAGGACCCAATATTTTAGCATATTGCACAGTTTTTGCTCTATCCCACACATAGAAGACAGTTTATGATTTTATGAGTTCTATGCAGTGGTGTGCTGCTTTATGAAGTGGTAGCGCCATTTACCAACAACCCATCACCCCTATTTAGTGCACTGCATGTGTTTGCTGTGTGTTAAATGTGTAGACCACAATCGGAGTCAAAATATTTATATTTTTTGTATCTTGATAGAGGTGTTCTGTTGCCATGTGTTTTGATGCATTTTGATACAGGAAAATTTTACATGGCTACATTATATTATTATACAAGAATGTAGATTAGGAAAGTTGAATTTCCTCATGATGATATAGGAATGAATGAATATGGTGAGGAGGAAAAGGAACCAAAAACATTTGCAATGGTTCAGTGGAGGTTTTTTTTTATTTTTTTCCCCCTATGACCGGTCTTGGTGTACTTTCACTGATGATGGCCTAGAAGCCTGTAAGAGTTTTTTAACCACTTTACCACCGGAGGATTTTGCTGTCTTCCGTCCAGGCCACTTTTTGCGATTCGGCGCTGTGCGACTTTAACTGACAATTGCGCGGTCGTGCGACGCCGTACCCAAACGAAATTTACGTCGTTTTTTTCCCACAAACAGAGCTTTCTTTTGGTGGTATTTGATCACCTGTGCAATTTTTACTTTTTGCGCTATAAACAAAAAAAGAGCGTTTATTTTGAAAAAATAACAATATTTTTCACATTTTTTTATAGGAAATTCCCCCCCAAAAAAATGTAAAAATCAAATTTTTTTTAAATTTTTGGCCAATTTGTTTTCTGCTACCCATGTTTAGTAAAAAAAAATTTGCAATAAGCGTATTTTGATTGGTTTGCGCAAAAGTTATTGCGTTTACTAACTAAGGGAAAGATTTCTGTCATTTTTGGTGTTTTTTTTTTTAACGCGTAATGGCGGTGATCTGCGATTTTTTTTGCGGGACTGCGACATTGCGGCAGACAGATCGGACCCTTGACTGACATTTTTGACACTTTTGGGGGTACCAGTGACATTTCTACAGTAATCAGTGCTATATATATGCACTGTTACTGTAAAAATGACACTGGCAGGGAAGGGGTTAATTTTATTTTGGAGAGGGAGGGGTTAATGTATGCCTGGTGCTTACTGACGTGTGGGGGGGGAGGTGACTGAGTGACGCAGGGACAGATCGGATGTCCAGCTATGCTGAACACTCCGATCTGTCACTCCCTGTCACTATGGAGATCCGCCCGCTGTGTTTACACACAGCGGGCGGATCTCCAGACTCGATCCCCGACGATCGGGGCAGAGCAGCGGCAATCGCCGCTGCTCCTCCGCTGGCCCAACTCCCGCTCTGAATGAACACAGCGGGAGCGAGCCTCCGGCGGTGCGCGAGCGCCGCCCACAAGGGGCGGAGTCCAGCGACGTAGGTCTACGTCGCTGGACGGGATCGCGGCACTTTGCCGCAGTAGCCTCCATGTGAGCGGAGGTAAAGTGGTTAAAGTTTGAAGTTTGGTATAAATTGCTTTATAATATCAGGCTGTTTGTGTACACCAGTTTTTCTGCATGCATTGTAAATGGACGTTATAATATACTCATCGGAAGTCCCACCTCCTATGCCAACGTCAATCATAGGCGCCGGGACTTCCGATGAGAGCGCATCCTTCCTTCTCCTCGGCGCCGCCCGCCCCCTTCTACCTCTCGGTGCCGCCCGCCCCCTTCTACCTCTCGGCACTGCTTTCTGGAGATCTTTAGTGATGTGTATAGTGGCGCTGGCGAGGCTGCAATTATGGGCGCTGGCGAGGCTGCATGTATGGGCACTGGCAAAGGCTGCATGTATGGGCACTGGCAAAGGCTGCATGTATGGGCACTGGCAAAGGCTGCATGTATGGGCACTGGCAAAGGCTGCATGTATGGGCACTGGCAAAGGCTGCATGTATGGGCACTGGCAAAGGCTACATGTATGGGCACTGGCAAAGGCTACATGTATGGGCACTGGCGATGGCGAGGCTGCAATTATGGGCGCTGGTGAGGCTGCATGTATGGGCACTGGCAAGGCTGCATGTATGGGTACTGCAGTGACGAGGCTGCATGTATGGGCACTGCACTGGCGAGGCTGCATTTAAGGACACTGCGCTGATGAGGCTGCATTTGTGGGCACTGGTAAGACTACATTTAATTTAAAAAAAATGTTCTGAGTTTAAAGCTGTTTATTTTAAATTTCAGCTTTTTTCCTGAAATTTCTGCCCTAAAATTTAGGTGCGTGTTATACGCCGATAAATACGGTAAATACTCCTCAGTAGGTGGTGGTACATTGTTGGTTGGTACGATGGCTTTGCTGCTGTAAAAGAAAATGGGTGCATCTTACGTACCTGATCCGAAGCAGTTACTCGGCAGCACTGCCTCAGCGTCATACTTCCTGGGTGTGAAGGTAACCAGAAGGCGCCCGTACAGCCCTGTTTTTTGATTGGCTACCTTCAGTTTCAGCAGGCAGACTCCCTTTCTCTGTAATTCCTTTAAAGAGATATTTTCCTGCCAGGTCCTGCAGATACAAAAAAAAAAAAAAAGATACAAAAAGATAAGTTACTGTAAATGTAGCTGCTCTCACATATAAAATAACTGGGAACCATACTGTCACTGCAGAGGGCTCACTTCACACTCTCCATGACACAGGCTCTACAAGGCACTATGTGGCAAAATGGAGCCAACATGGCATAACTGCCTATGACTTAAAGCTGTATTAAACCCCAAAACAAACATTTACTATATTGCAGCTTACCAAATCTTAGATGCTGCAATCGTTTTCTTTTTAGACTTCTATTTTCATCTGGTGATCTAGCCAGAAAGTCTGCTATGTTTCACAAGCTCAAGCTCTCCAGCAGAATGTATCAGTTTACATGGATAAGATAAACCACTTAACACTGGCAAAGGTGAACGAGCAGCTTTTATTTATTAATGCAAAACTTCCCAATAGGCCAAAAACTGTTTTTTGTAACCAATTATAAAGTGCGAGGTGGAGTCATGTTATAATTTTTTTTAGAAGTTCTTAACCGGTTGCCGACTGCGCACAGTATATTTACTGCGGCAGTCGGCCCCGGCCAGGCAGAGTGACGTAGGTCTACGTCGCTCGCCTGTCACTCCTTCTAGAGCCAATAGCGGGCGGGCGCGCGCCCGCCTCGGCTCATTCACGGAGGAGTGCGGGAGTGTGACTGGCGGACCCGATGTCCGCCAGTCACACTACGATCGCCGGTACAGCGGGAGAAAGACAGAGCGGCTTATGTAAACAAGCCGCCTGTCAGTTCTCCCTGTGTAAAAGTGAAGATCAGACAGTTCTACTATGTAGAACTGTTGATCTTTGTTTTTACACTAGTAGACCTGTCCCTACACAGTTAGAAGCACGCCCCTAGGACACACTTAACCCCTCCCTGTCCAATACTGTTAACCCCTTCCCTGCCAGTGTCATTTTTGCAGTAACAGTGCATATATATAGCACTGATTACTGCAGTAATGTCACTGGTACCCCCAAAAGTGTCAAAAATGTCAGTCAAGGGTCCGATCTGTCCGCGGCAATGTCGCAGTACCGCAAAAAAAAAAATCGCAGATCGCCGCCATTACTTGTTAAAAAAAAAAACACCAAAAATGACAAAAATCTTTCCCTTTGTTAGTAAACGCGATAACTTTTGCGCAAACCAATCAAAATACGCTTTTTGCGATTTTTTTTACCAAACATAGGTAGCGTAAAACAAATTGGCCAAAAATGTTAAAAAATTTTGATTTTTACATTTTTTTGGGGGGGAATTTCATATAAAAAAAAAGTGAAAAATATTGTTGTTTTTGCAAAAATTACGCTCTTTTTTTGTTTATAGCGCGTGATCAAAAAAAAAAATCGCACAGGTGATCAAATACCACCAAAAGAAAGCTCTGTTTGTGGGAAAAAAAGGACGTGAAATTCGTTTAGGTACAGCGTCGCACGACCGCGCAATTGTCCGTTAAAGTCACGCAGTAAAAAAATCGCAAAAAAAACCCTGGTCTTTTAGCAGGAAAATCCTCCGGTGGTAAAGTGGTTAATCTGATAATACATTTAAAACTCCCCATCCCCCCCAGACTGACAATACTGCTGTCTGATGTGCCTCCTCTTCTCTTTCATCCAGAGTGGTGTCTCACTAATACAGGTGTGTTACTGGTCAGATTATCAGGTGAAAACAAAAGAGGTAAAAGAGACAAAGAAAAGAAAACGGATGCAGCCACCACATCTAATAATTGGTAATTATATACTTAATAATAATATATAATATATTATATTTTTGGTTTGGCGTTTAATACTGCTTGAGATATTCCATCGTTTTTGTAACCACAGTCTTTCCCATCTTTATATCTGACCAGATTTATTATAACATGGAGTGGAATATAATGACAATATATTTGGTTCACTTTTGAACATAAAGGCTGCATTCACACTTGAGCGTAGCGTTTTTTACCGCGATTTTTACCGCGATTTTTTCAGGCGTTTTTCATTGACATCTATCAAAAACGCTGGTAATCAGCCCAAAAAGAAGCTCATGTACTTTTTTCAGCTACAGGCGTTTTGCAAAACGCTCAGATGTGAACAGGGGCCATTTAAATGAATGGGGTTTTACTTGTTGGGCGTTTTGGAAGCGTTTCTTTTGAGCGTTTTTGGAGCTGAAAACGCCCAGGTGTGAATGGAGCCTTAATGCAGAGGAATATAAAAATATGGAGCATCTCCTTCATATGACATTCTCCTAATGAGAACACAGGATCACTTCACTGGATCTTACCTCACTTGGCACTTTAATGTGGAGCTCTGCTTTAAGCCCAAGGGGGAGGCAAACAAGTGGAGCTCTGCTTTAAGCCCAATGCATGCTATAGGTAAAGAAAACGATTGTGTTGTAACCTATAGATCATGTATATGGAAGTGGCAAGTGACTGAACTAGCATTCCTGAAGAAAAGATACTACATACAACTGACCCATTATTTACATCAGCTGAATACACCAAATGGAGTTTGCAGAGTTCCTCATAAGCCAAAGGCCCCTTTCACATGGACTTTCCTGAAAAACTGACAGGCGGACCTGATTGGATGCTCCATGCGGCCCTATGGAGCGGCAGATGTCAGCGGTGACATGTCTGCTGACACCCGCTGCTACCCGATCCGATCCTATTTTCCATCCGTCTGGATAATCGGATCAGATGAAAACAGGCAGGCAGTCCATTCGCATCTGATCTCCCATTGAGAGGAGAGGGGATCTGACAGCTCTGTCTCTGCAAAGTAAGCAGAGACGGAGCTGTCACCTGCCTGCTCAGCAAGGATCAGCAGATCGATCCCCGCTGAGCAAAGCGGAGTCCGTTGAGTGCACTGCTCGTGTGAAAGGACCCTTAGTGTGGACTGTTCTTGTCTGCAACTAACCAGACTCTGACCTTTTTGTTCCCTGTGCATCATGGGAAAATGATCAGAAAAGTACAGCTTCCAACTAGATCTTTCTTATTCTCCCATGATCCACTAGGAAAGCCAAAGTCAGAGTCTGCTTAGTTGTCGACAAGAACAGCTCTGCCTTTAGGACACTTTTAGTTATGGGAACGCAGTGACTAACACTGTGGGGCTGATTTACTAAAACTGGAGAGTGCAGAATCGGACACAGCTCTGCAGAGAAACCAATCAGCTTCTAAGTTTCATTGTCAAAGCTTAAAGTGCTTGTAAACTTGAATAATCACAATAAAATAAACAGTTTATCTCATACACTAAAGCATCAGAAGCCATCTGTCCCCAGTCTTGCTAAGAAAGGAGCATCCAGGAAACTGAAATCCTCTCCGCTTTCCTGCAGCAATAAAACCCGGCACATCCAAAAATTAGTGTCGCCACAACCCCGCTCTTGTGACTGACAGACTGTGTAGTTCTCTTATGTATGAGCATGAGAGAAGGGTGAGTGTAATCAGCATTTCATCACAGATCGCTCCCCCTACCTCCTCCTGCACACCCAGGATTGGCTGCTCCATGCTTCAGCATTATTGGACTATACCAGTGGTCCCCAAAACTGTGGCCCTTTGCTTGACTCCATCCAGCCCTTGGGATACTATTCCTCCAACTGACACCAATGATGAGGCACTATTCCTCCCGCTGACACCATTGATGGGGCACTATTCCTCCCACTGGCACCATTAATGGGGAACTATTCCTCCCACTGGCACCATTAATGGGGAACTATTCCTCCCACTGACACCATTAATGGGGTACTATTCCTCTCACTGACACCATTAATGGGTACTATTCCTCCCACTGACACCATTAATGGGGTACTATTCCTCCCACTGACACCATTAATGGGGCATTATTCCTCCAACTGACACCAATGATGAGGCACTATTCCTCCCACTGACACCATTGATGGGGCACTATTCCTCCCACTGACACCTTTAATGGGGTACTATTCCTCTCACTGACACCATTAATGGGGTACTATTCCTCCCACTGACACCATTAATGGGGTACTATTCCTCCCACTGACACCATTGATGGGGCACTATTCCTCCCACTGGCACCATTAATGGGGAACTATTCCTCCCACTGACATCATTAATGGGGTTCTATTCCTCCCACTGAAACCATTAATGGGGTACTATTCCTCCCACTGACACCATTAATGGGGAACTATTCCTCCCACTGACACCTTTAATGGGGTACTATTCCTCTCACTGACACCATTAACGGGGTACTATTCCTCCCACTGACACGATTAATGGGGTACTATTCCTCCCACTGACACCATTAATGGGGTACTATTCCTCCCACTGACACCATTAATGGGGTACTATTCCTCCCACTGACACCTTTAATGGGGTACTATTCCTCTCACTGACACCATTAACGGGGTACTATTCCTCCCACTGACCATATTAATGGGGTACTATTCCTCCCACTGACACCATTAATGGGGTACTATTTCTCCCACTGACACCATTAATGGGGTACTATTCCTCCCACTGACACCATTAATGGGGAACTATTCCTCCCACTGACACCTTTAATGGGGTACTATTCCTCTCACTGACACCATTAATGGGGTACTATTCCTCCCACTGACACGATTAATGGGGTAATATTCCTCCCACTGACACCATTAATGGGGTACTATTCCTCCCACTTACACCTTTAATGGGGTACTATTCCTCTCACTGACACCATTAACGGGGTACTATTCCTCCCACTGACACCATTAATGGGGTACTATTCCTCCCACTGACACCATTAATGGGGTACTATTCCTCCCACTGACACCATTAATGGGGTACTATTCCTCCCACTGACACCATTAATGGGGAACTATTCCTCCCACTGACACCTTTAATGGGGTACTATTCCTCTCACTGACACCATTAATGGGGTACTATTCCTCCCACTGACACCATTAATGGGGTACTATTCCTCCCACTGACACCATTAATGGGGTACTATTCCTCCCACTTACACCATTAATGGGGAACTATTCCTCCCACTGACACCTTTAATGGGGTACTATTCCTCTCACTGACACCATTAATGGGGTACTATTCCTCCCACTGACACCATTAATGGGGCATTATTCCTCCCACTGACACCATTAATGGGGCATTATTCCTCCCACTGACACCATCAATGGGGCACTATTTCTCCCACTGACACCATTAATGGGGTACTATTCCTCCCACTGACACCATTAATGGGGCACTATTCCTCCCACTGACACCATTAATGGGGCACTATTCCTCCCACTGACACCATTAATGGGGCACTATTCCTCCCACTGACACCATTAATGGGGCACTATTCTATACTCGTTCGGTTTAGTGTCAGGCCAGTCTCGGAGTGCAGGGATGACAGCCTCCTGTGCTTGCGCGGTTCATTTTACAGTGCCGGGTTGGTCTCTAAATGCAGGAATGATGACCTCCTGTGCATGCGCAGTTCAGCTTATAGTTCTGGACCGGTCTCTGAGTGCAGGGATGAAGCCTCCTGCATATGTGCAAGAGTGACATCACCCCCCCCCCCACCAGCCAATTAAGTAACCCGAATAACCAGCACTCAGAAGCAGATGCGGGCACAGGACCAGTGAACAAGTATGGAGACTTTAGTTCTGCACTGATGTGCGTTTATTTGGATGGGCAGCCAAATACACCAAAAAAGGGGCATGCACTATTTTTTGTAACTTGGCTGCAACGCGCCTGCATTGATGAGGTGCACTGGAGTGCCATTAACGTGTGCATGCACAGCTCAGTGTACACTGCTACAGATCACTGCAATCAGGCATTTAGGTTTATATTCATTTGTATTGCAGACAATGCATGTCTCTTCTGTAACAGGGAGCCTGCCTGCCTTTAGTTCCACTTTAAGAATGAATGGCACCGCAGTCCAATAACACACACGTCTGTGAAAACCTGGAGAGGATTTCCTTTATTTGAAGAGATTTAATGTCACTTCCTGCTGCTTTTACAGGACAGGAAATGTGAGAAAATCTCCCCAATGGGGGAAAAAACACCTGACATGCCATTTCACCCTTCATTACTCCATCCAAAGTGAAAACAAAGCTTTGGGGATTAGTTATATATTAATAATGATTATTGGGTGGGATAACTTTCCCACAGGCTTAGTACATATCTGCCCTCCCCACCCCACTGACGAGCAGTTACATACTGGTGTGTGTGTGTATTGTGTGCACAGGAAAAGTCATTCCTCTCATACCTGGCCTCTTCGATTTCAGCTTCTCTCTCCTCCTTCAGGAGCTCTAGATGGGTTTTAATGAACTCTTCCATGCCGGTCCCAGCACACTATTATCTCAGGGAGCTGTCTGCCTGCACCTTGTTCACTCAGACATATTCCATGACATTTCCTGTGTAAGCGGAACTGCCTGTCTGCTCCGTGTTTCCGGGGGTCGGTGTTTGCGGGTGCACGCTGTACGGAAGCAGTGACAGCGGCGCAGTGTACGGAAGGCGGAGTGGCATGGCACTGGCAGGGTGCAGAATGCTGGTGCGGAGTGTGCTGGGTGCAAGGGGTGTCGGGGCTGCTGCTGCAGCAGGTAAGGGGGAGGGGTGGGTGGTCGCAGGACTTGTAGCTGGGTAACTTTTACACAGTACACGGGGGTCATTCCCCTATGTCAGGGATTCTAGTAGTAGAGGGTCACCTTCCATGGTCACAGAATGCAGCCTCCTATTTCCCTGAATGAAGGATGCTGATAATTCACCTCTTCCCATCCGGCCAAGTCTGACACTTCACTCCTACATGGGAAAATTTACTCTTTTTTTTTTTTTTTCCAAAAAATTACTTAGAACCCCAAACATTATATATATATATATATTAGCAGAGACTTATGGCGATCATTGCAATTATTATGTTACACTGTATTTGCGCAGCGGTTTTTTCAAACGCACTTTTATTATTTAAAAAAAAAATATATATTTACCCCATTTTTTGTGAAGGATGATGATACACCGAGGAAATAGATACCTAACATGTTACGCTTTAAAATTGCGCTCGCCCAAGGAATGGCGGCAAACTACGGTGCTTAAAATTCTCCATAGGCGTTGCTTTAGCCACTTGCCGTCCAGCCGCCGTCAATATACAGCAGCAAGTTCCCGCAAATCGCCGCAGCGACCTTGGGGGCGCACGCCCCAATTTGCCAGTGGAAAAGCCGATTCACGGGGCCGCCGGCGGCCGCGATTGCTGCTGGGCACCCGCGATCGCTCCCCGTGGAGAGAGAACGGCGGTCTGCTGATGTAAACACGGCAGACCGTTGTTCTCTCAGGAATCAACACAGAGCTCCTGTTTTCCTCCTATTTAGGAACACGGGTCTCTGTGTTGATTCCATAAACCCATCCCCCTCACAGTTAGACAGCACCCCCTAGGCCGGTGATGGCAAACCTTGGCACCCAAAATGTTTTGGAACTACATTTCCCATGATCCTCAGCTACACTGCAGAGTGCATGAGCATCATGGGAAATGTAGTTCCAAAACATCTGGGGGGTGCCAAGGTTCGCCATCACTGCTCTAGGCTCACATTTAACCCTTTGATCGCCCCCGGGTTAACCCCTTCCCTGCCAGTTTCATTATTACAGTAACAGTGCATATTTTTAGCACTGATTACTGTAGTAATGTCACTGATCCCCCCCCCCCCCCCCCAAAAGTGTCAGAAATGTCAGTTAAGGGTTCGATCTGTCCGCCGCAATGTCACCGTCCCGCTAAAAATCACAGATCGTCGCCATTACTAGTAAAAATAAATAAATAAAAATGCCATAACTCTATCCCCTAGTTTGTAGACGCGATAACTTTTACGCAAACCAATCAAAATACGCTTATTGGAATTTTTTTTTCACCAAAAATATGTAGCAGAATACAAATTGGCCTAAAATGATGAAAAAATTAGATTTTTACATTTTTTTTATTGGGAATGTTTTATAGCAGAAAGTAATAAATATATATATATATTTTTTTTTTTTTTCAGAATTGTTGCTCCTTTTTTTGTTTATAGCGCAAAACATGAAAATTGCACAGGTGATCAAATACCACCAAAAGAAAGCTCTGTTTGTGGGAAAAAAGGAAATCAATTTTATTTGGGTGTGGCATCGCACGGCTGTGCAGTTGTCAGTTAAAGTAACGCAGTGCCTGGTCATTAAGGGGGAAAATCTTCCGGTCTAGAAGTGGTTAAACGCCTTTACAGGTTACCAGTTTAGAGTTGCACAGGAAGTCTGGTTCTATAATTATTGCTCTCACTCGGATGTTAGCAGCCATACCTCACGTGTGGTGCATTCACTGTTTACATATGCGTAACCTATGCATATGCATTTGCGCGTAAGCATGTGGGGGATGGGGTTGCTTTCATTTTTAGTTTTATACCAAACTTTATTTTTTATCCTTTTTTTTTTTTTTATAACTTTATTGCTATCACAAGGGATGAACGACATCCCTTGTGATAACATGGGCCGTGACAGGTCCTCTTTATCTAGAGATCTATGATCTATTGGACCCCAAATCTCTCCTCTAGCCTCCCATGCAGCCAATCAGACACAGATCAGTCTGATCAGCTGCTAAAGGCCAGGTAAACAAAGGGGCGGAACCGGAAGTGACGACATACTTGTTGATCCCAGGTTTCTGGGGTCACAGAGAGAGGAACAACGTCAGTTCCTCTCACGCTGCTCTGTGAAGCCATCGCCACCGGTCACATCACTCCCGTGCTCCGCGATCGGACGGTAGAACCCGGAAGAGGCGGTGGCAGAATGGGGGTGGGATCCCCTTCCGCCACCCGCAGAAGTGATCCATTGGCTATTTAGCCACTCATATCACTTCTGCTACAAAGGGAATCGCTGGCAGAAAAAATGAGATATCAGGATGATTCCTGTAGGTGGCAAGTAATTAAAGCGAACCTGTCACCAGCCAACCAGAACAGTATTAGTGTATTCCTTTATAATGTGGCTTTTTAAGAAAAAGTCATTTCCCAGCACAGTCCGCTTCCTCCTCACACATCATAGCCCCTCCTCTTCTGGGAGTGTCTAAATACTGTCTGTGTTGGCCCAGCTCCTCCACCTCTCTCCTCCCTACATAACGTATGTAGCTGTGGGGGGGGGGGGGGGGAGGATTGAGGGTAATATTATAGTGTGCAACTTAGGTGACAGCTCTGAGCGGGGCGGGGCCGGATGACATCACATCCAAGATGGCGGCACTCAGCAGCAGTCTTAGGGCATTTGGTTATCTACACAAGGGAAGATCTTATTCTTGGAACTCAGACCCCATTCACACCTATGTGTTGTGCTTATGTGCATCAGCATAGAGCAGCTCTTTTACTTGAATGGGCTGCCCTACATGCACCAAAGTAGCTCTTGCACCTTTTATTCTGCGGTGAGCTTTGTGTGTTTGTACTGCGTGTTTTAGCGCAACAAAATGCGCATCTGCTTGCCACCTTTGGAGTGCCATTTATAATGATACCACAAGCGCAATATGTTCCCGAAATAAAGGGTTGCACCGATACCTGTGTTTTTTTTTTTTTTTTTTTTATCAGCAAGTATGTGTACCAATACTTTCGGTCAAGTACTTGCCGATACCCGAGTACTAGGGCTGCATGATATTGGGGAAAAAAGAACATTGCGATATTTCGTTTTCAACTATAAATATCGCAATATTTCTCTTTGTGGAATGCAGAAGACGGATTAGGCAGAGTCGGGACTCACAGTGGTGGTAGGAGGTAGAAGAACACAGCCCGACATGACATCTGTCCCACACGTTCCCTCTGCCGCCCTGGAGCTAGTTCTCTGGACGGAGCGGTGAGCGCGGCACAGCGAACCAATCACGTGGTGGCGGCGGCACAGGGAACAAATCAGATGTGCAGGCATTATATATATATATATATATATATATATATATATATATATATATATATATATATATATATAATCAGCTTTTAACATGTATGTGAGAAATGTCAGAATTGGCCTGGGAAGAAAGGGGTTAAGAGGACACATCACTAGCTACAAAGGGAACACTACAAACATGCAAACTATCCCACATCCTTTATTCTTTAACTTCAACTCACTGTTCACACTTAGTAAGCTGTAGATTTAGATAATATTAGCAGGGGTTCCCTTATCTAAAAAATAAGTTTGAGAATGGCTGCTATAGACAGTCACTTCAAGTGGTTGTAAACCCCCGATATGAAATGTGAACAAAGCATATATCTCTATAGTGTGTACTTGTCTCAATTAAGAGCACTAAGTGTCATTTCTGTCTTCCTCTATCTGCATGAATCACCTCTGAGAAGTTTACCTGACACCAAGAGAAAAATGGTGACAAGGGAGGGAACTCCAGCACACAGCCTGTGATTGACAGCCTCAGCACTGTTGCTGCGTGAAGGGGGTGTGTCCCTTCCCTCCAATCAGCTCTTCTCACTGAGCTTTGCAGAGCATGGCTTCAGTTTTCTGCCCTCTTTCATGGTTGAAGGTCCACTTTAACCTGGGATACTCGTAGTAAAAATAAGAAGGCGATATTTGTAGAGGTTTAGGATTGATAACATTTAGAATGACATTGTGGTTGATGCTGTACAAGAAACACAAATGTCATATTGATGTTCAAATGTAGGTAGTGGACCTTAATTACGAAGAGCGTTTAGAAGTGCTTGATTTATTCTCCCTGGAGAAGAGACGCCTGAGAGGGGACATGATAGCAATTTACAAATACCTCAACGGTGATCTCAGCATAAAAAAAAAAAAACTATTCTGTCGCAAGGAATACATGAGGACACGAGGCCATACAATGCGATTAGAGGAGAAGTGCTTTAACCTCAGGCAACGTGGGGGGTTCTTTACAGTAAGGGCTACAAGACTGTGGAATTCTCTACCGCAAACGGTGGTAACTGCGGGAAGTATGGCTACTTTAAGACTCTTGAAAGTACATCTCAAGGATAAAAACATTCAGGGTTATGGGAAATGATTCACACCTACACAGGTTGATCTGGATGGACTATTGTCTTTATTCAACCTCACCTACTATGTAACTAGTGGGACTTGGGGATCGTTGTGAAGAGAGATTTTGTTTCAGTTGCTTCTTTTTTTTTTTTTTTTCTGTCCAGGAGCTGCTTAGTGATGAAGCAGACAGGAGGAGAGTAGAATATTGTGAGTGATTCTCACAACAGCAAGATTAAAGTGGTATTAAAGGTTCGGGTTTAAAAAAAAAAAAAGTCATACTTACTTGCTCTGTGCAGTGCACAGAGCAGCTACGATCTTCTTCTCAGGTCCACCGCTGACGCTCCTGGCTCCTCCCTCTTGACCAGTACTCCCAAATTGGTTTGTGCTTGCCCCTGAGTCCTGCTCCATGCGTCCTTAGGACACACACAGCCACAGCTCGGCCCTGCCCCTGCTCTCCCCTCATTGGCTCACTGGCTGTGATTGACAGCAGTGGGAACCAGTGGCTCCTGCTGCTGTCAGCCAGTGAGGAGAGGGAGTCCCGGGACAGCCGAGGCTCTTGTGCACATCAAGGTTTTAGGTGAGTATTGGGGGGAGCTGCACACGTTTTTTTTTTTTTCACCTATAGAATGCCTTTACAACCACTTTAAAGTGGAGTTCCACCCAAAAGAGTCATATGTGCTCCTGACCCCCTGAGATGCCACATTTGGCATGTCATTTTTTTGGGGGTGGTAGGGGGGGAGCGGGTACCTAGATTTGACAGGTAGTAAAACAAGATAACGCAGCGCTTGCAAAAAGACATGACTATCCAAACATGTGGTAAATTAACCACTTGCCGACCGCCGCACGACTATCTACGTCGGCGGTCAGCCCCTCACAGGCAAAGTGATGTAGGGCTACGTCGCTTGCTTGTGAGGGTCTAGGGAGCGAGCGCCCCCGGCGGCGCGCTCCCACGTGGTCACGGACCCCCCCCCCCGCGCGTGTGACTGGCGGACCCGATGTCCGTCGGCCACTCTGCGATCGGCGGGGGAGAGGGAGAAAGTCAGGCAGCTTGTGTAAACAAGCCACCTGTCATTCTCCTCGGTGTAAAAACACTGATCACATGGATCTACTATGTAGATCCCTTGATCAGTGTCCTTACAGCTCAAGCCACAGCCAATCACAGTAGAAAGCACGCCCCTAGGGACACACACAGCCCCTCCCTCTCAAATAAAGTTAACCCCTTCACTACCAGTGTATTTTTACAGTAACAGTGCATATGTATAGCACTGATTACTGCAGTAATGTCACTGGTAACCCCAAAAGTGTCAAAAATGTCAGTCAAGGGTCCGATCTGTCCGCCGCAATGTCGCAGTACCGCAAAAAAAATCGCAGATCGCCGCCATTACGCGTTAAAAAAAAAAAACAACAAAAATGACAAAAATCTTTCCCTTTGTTAGTAAACAATATAACTTTTACGCGATAACTTTTACGCAAACCAATCAAAATACGCTTTTTGCGATTTTCTTTTTACCAAACATATGTAGCATAAAACAAATTGGCCGAAAATGTTAAAAAATTTTGATTTTTACATTTTTTTGGGGGGGAATTTCATATAAAAAAAAGTGAAAAATATTGCTATTTTTGCAAAATGTACGCTCTTTTTTTGTTTATAGCGCATGATCAAAAAATCGCACAGGTGATCAAATACCACCAAAAGAAAGCTCTGTTTGTGGGAAAAAAAGGACGCCAAATTCGTTTAGGTACAGCGTCGCACGACCGCGCAATTGTCCGTTAAAGTCACGCAGTGCCGAATCGCAAAATACCCCCTGGTCAGGAAGGGGGTAAAATCTTCCGGGGCTTAAGTGGTTAAAAAGGTGCAAAATATTTCATGTATAAAATACAATATTTGATCACAGATATAATAACTAATAATAATGTCCAATGAATTTAAAAAGTCCGCAAATAAAATTCTCAGTGTAATATAACTATAATTATCAAAGTGCAATAAGGTGCTCCAGTGCAAAATATAAAGGTGCTGAAAGATGATCACTCGTGCCCTTGTGCCAGGTGACTTGAACCCCTTCAGGAACCCTACTCACCAGAATGGATGGACCCTTGTTAGGGGTCAAAGGCGCTTGTATATAAGTAGGGTCATCTAATCTGTATTTATAGTTGGTGAAGTAAATGGCATGCCAGACCTTCTCCTTGATAGGATGAGCTGTATGGTATCCTTTCAAATTTGGTGGCCCTGGATGGCTCCAACGAAATAACACCAAATGCCAGAATAGTGAAGCCCGTTTAAAAGATTTTTATTATTAATATATAGGCAGAGATATACTCATATATATATATTATAGTTATATTGCACTGCAGTGCACTGAAAATTTTATTTGCGGACTTTTTAATTCATTAGACATTATTATTAGTTATTATATCTGTGATCACATATTGTATTTTATACATGAAATATTTTGCACCTTTTTAATTTGCCACATGTTTGGATAGTCATGTCTTTTTGCAAGCGCTGCATTATCTTGTTTTACTATTTCTTCCAAGTTTTTACTTGGTGAGCAGCAGCTGCAACATGTGTTTATGTGTTTAAATGAGTTTCTATTGTTTTGAAAGTGTGTTTAAAGACCTTAAAATGCTTTTACACGTACAGTGACAGTAAAAAAAAAACATGCCTACAATGCATTTTAATAGGGTTTTTCTATTTCGCGGAATTTCACTTTTCACGGCTGGGTCCGGAACGTAACCCCCGCAATGGAGGGGGGTTTACTGTATATAGATTTGACCCGCTCCCACTTCCGCTAGGCGGCCTGAGCCGAAGTTCTCCTATCCCCCTCAGTCTCTGCAATCTTCTGGGACATGTCACAGGTCCCAGAAGATAACCGGCCATTCACGATGTGCTGCTCACGCATGCACGGTGCGCACCTGGCTGGGAAGCAGCAAGCTGTCACAGCCGGGTGCCCACACTAGTGATGCCGCCGCCAGGGAGAGCCGAGGGAGAGAAGTGAGGCTTCGAGTGGCCGCATTGTGGGATTGTGGGACAGGTGAGTGTGTGTTTATTAAAAGTCAGCAGATACACTTTTTGTATCTGCTGGCTTTTAATAAACACAAAAACGTCTGGAACTCCGCTTTAAGTGCCGGTTCACATTTGTGCGATGCGGGAACGCTGCGAATATGCATCGTGATCCCGCATCGCATCCGCACCCTGGCAGTTCACACTGCCATATGCGATACGCAGGGGGTTTCAATTAAAAGTTAAAGACACCCCCAGTTGTGATCGCAAATCGCAGGGCGATCTGCAAGTTTGCACAGAATCGGATCGCACTAGTGTGAACCACTATGCGATCCGCTTCTGCTGCATATAAAAAAAAGCCTCATGTGCGAGTTTAGTGCGGATGCGGTGCAAATTCAGCCATACAAAGTGTATGGCTGAAATTCGCACAGCACATGAGATCGCATGTAATTTAGGAGAAGTGTGCTCCGAATTACATGCGATCTCTGCAATCCCACAAATGTGAACCGGGGCTAATGGTGTGTTACAATGGTGAAGCTTTGTTTCATCCCAACGGTAGTGCCAACTGGCACAATGCACTTTACTGGTCTGAAAGCAACCCTTGGGATTGCTGAAGGCCATATTCAACCTGATCCTGGAATTTTGGTTTGATTGGGGATCTTTGGTGACACGTTATTAGGCCATATGTTTTTGATAGTAATGTAAGCGGAAACTTTCCTCTGTACATTGGTCTTTTCTTGTCTCTCAATTAGATGATACTTCTTTGTTGGAACAACGTAAAATAAATGCTTTCAGTAAATGGTGCCCCACTACAATTTGCTGATGCTGTTAGAAATGTTTTAAATCAAAGATTTTCATGTAAGTGGATTGGAAGTCTGAGGTCGAGTGATGCAGAACTAAGATGATGATGATTAGGGGGTAACTTCTCTGTACACAGCACAATGCAGAAAACGTTTTTTTACCTTAATTTTTTTTTATTTTTTTTTTTTCCAAAATTGCTTTGAATTTTTTTGGATTTGTGCTGGGTGTGCTGACTCATAAATACCCTCTTTACAGGGCAATACTGTACTTTGCAGATGTGATTTTAACATAATTTTGCTGAAGATAATTATGAGAAATGATTGTTCTAATTTAGACCTTTACACAACACGGTTTTAGGAATGGTGATGTAATGAGAGCAGTACTGTATATCTTATGGGTAGCATATGGTTCCATTTGCTTGAATGAATAATGAATTGGATTTTAATCGTTATATAAGCTAACGTCACATTATCACTTTCCTGCTAATTACGGATTTCTCCTTTTTCATTTCAGTCACGTTGCTCCGGCCATCTCTTAGATATCTCTGCTCAGAAAGCTCTTCTCTGCAGCCTAGGTAAATGTCACATCTTATTCCCTCAGGATTAAAATATTACATTTCATATAAGCATTGTTTGCCGCTGATAATTGTAATAGACTGGATGTATATAATAAACTCCATTTAGAATTGAAGATGTAGCTGTGAAATGCATACAGTTCATACAGCCTGCCTCTTCCTTCTGTTTTTTATTCGGGCTGTGACCATAAAATCATTTTGTTGCAGTGTTTTGGGAAGTCCATTGTTTAAGGTACATTCACATGGGCAGTTGCCGATGCAAATCAGTGGATTCTTGCTGGCAGAGCTAATGGATATCCGTATAGTTGCAGCGCCATTCCAGGAACAATATTGAATTGTTCAGAGAGCTCTTCAGCCATTCATAGGAAGCTTTGTATTTTTTGAAATCCCCTGATTGGTTGTAGTGGAGAGTCGGGTGGATAACGTCACCATCTCCACCTCAGCCAATCAGAGGAAACCTTATATTGAGTCTTAGAATACAAAGCTTCCTACGAACGGCTGAACAGTGCTCAGTTCGACTCAATTTTGTTCTGGGTAACGGGACGGGAGGTACTTGTCCCACTGACAGAATGCAGTACTGTATACCCACTTCAAGACCCCCTAATGTACATTTACGTTATGGGTTTGAAGTGGTTTATCGGGGGTTATGGCTGAAGCTATGAGCCATAACCCCAGTATTTATTTTTCCAGCCAGCGATTCTTTTTCAGATAAAATTCATACAAATGATTGGTTAGCTGCTGGATCGCTTTTAGAAGCAGCAGAAGGGGTCGTCTGCTCTGAGTTTTTTTTTTTTTTTGGGGGGGGGGCTTACCAATCTCACCGGCGAGCCTGGGAAACGATCAGGAGGTTTGTGCCTCTGGACACAAAGGTGAGGAGAGACCAGATCGTCTCGGATCACCTCTATGATCTAGGAAGACCAGAACAAAGTCATGATATCACTTCCGGTCTAGGGCAGATGTAAACAGATGTTTTATTTTTTAACCACTTACGGACCGGACCGCCCACCGTGTATTTATGTTGGTACTTTGATGTTAAATACCGAGGTTCGCTGCAGGAGCACTGTTATGGGGGGTGGGAGAGGTCCCCAACCGCCCATTAAAACAAACAGATACCGTAAAGCTAGAATTAGGCTTTAGGCTCCATTCACACTTGTGCATCTTGTCATGCAACTTTGGACATCAAAGTCCCTAACAAATTCCCAGTCAGTCTATGTAATATTATGAACCTCCCCTCATGAATTGTGATAGTGCAGCCTTACTCCTCTGGCATTACTTGATTTTTTAATTATATGCTTTCCCTTTATGTGAAAACATGTTACTATAAAAAAGTTGAACATATTACTTTTATGTGCTGTTTTGGATTGAAAAGAATGTTTCAATAAACGACTACACTCAAATCCTATTAACTACTTGCCGCGACCACCCCACGCAGATATACTGCGGCAGGGCGGCTCGGCTGCGCAAAATCACGTATATCTACGTGATTATGTGCACGCGGTCTCAGTGGCAGGCTTAGGCTTAGGCTGATTAGACATAGCGGAAGGCAGCCTGCGGGAGGAGAAGCAGCGATCGCCGCCGGCCTCCCAGGATCGTCAGAGAAACTGACAGAAGACCCGCCTTATGTAAACAAAGCAGATGAGTCTTCCTTCACACAGGCAGGGAGAGATGAGGAGTTTTAGCTAAGCTGAAACCCTGACCTCTCTGTGCCTGTCAGAGTCCCCCCCCCCCCCCCCCCCACAGTCAGTAAGCACAGTTAGGCATACATTAACCCCTTTGATCACCCCCAGTGTTAACCCGTTCCCTGTCAGTGTCATTTATACAGTAACAGTGCATATTATTTAGCACTGATTACTGTATCAATGTCACTGGTTTCCAAAAAGTGTCAAATGTCAGGGGTCCAATCTGTCCGCCGCAGTCCCGCTAAAAATCGCTGATCGCCGCCATTACTAATAAAAATAAAAAGTCCAAAAAGCTATCCCGTAGATTGTATATGCTATAACTTTTGCGCAAACCAATTAAAATACACTTTTTGGGATTTTGTTTACCAAAAATATGTAGCAGACTACAAATTGGCCTAAACTGATAAAAAAATGTGACTTTTTAAATTTTTTTATTGGGAATGTTATATAGCAGAAAGTAAAAAAATATTGTTTTTTCAAAATTGTCGCTCTTTTTTTTGTTTATAGCACAAAATCTAAAAACCGCAGAGGTGATCAAATACCACCAAAAGAAATCTCTGGACATGGCCTAGTCTGACTGATTGATGCTGGTCATGGCTAGGCCCCTTACTTTACTTTTCCTTTAACTGTGACAGAGTCCTGTTAGCTTCCTAAGGTACTCCTTTTCTGAGGTAGCTATACTTTAGTAGACTGTACTGCTGAGTAACTTCAGGTTAGGAGTAACTTTGAGGTAAGTGGAGATAACTTGCTGCTGGGTCAGTATGTCCGCCGGCCCATGAGAGGAACAAACCAGACCAGCCAAAAATGTTGGCAACGCATCAAAGACCATGTCACAGATATCCAAAGCGGCATAGTGGAAAAACTATTGATTTGGTCTTTAGGGGTTCTGAGGAAGCTGTTTGGCCACAAAACCTTTAGACCAGGCATGTCCAACCTGCGGCCCGAGGGCCGCATGCGGCCCGGAACCTCAGGCAATGCGGCCCACTGCCCCCTGACAATTTTTGCTGGGGAGGAAGGAAGTCAGGTCGGTGGCACGGCCACAGCAGCTTCCAACTAACAGTTGGCAGAGGCTGCCTCAGAGGAGAGGGGAGCATGTGCAGTGTTTCTGACTCCTACCACCATGACCACTTGAAATCACTGAAGTGGTCATGGTGGTTAGAGTGTTCCTTTATTATCATTTAGAAGAAGTAAACCTCTGTATACTGATTCAATTTCATTTGATCATCCTCTAGTTGTGTTAAATTAGTGCGGGGGCCGCGGTGGCGTGGGAAGGGCGCGTCGGCATTTTTTTACTTGTATACCTTAACTATAGTATATACTTTATATGCGGCCCGAGAAAATTTCTCTACACTCAATGTGGCCCAGAGAAGCGAAAAAGGTTGGACACCTATGGTTTAGACCCTCTATCTCAAGGACATACATCGAAAGTGTAATGATTTACTATAACACAAGCTTTTATGATGTCTTAAAAATGTCTTTTAATTGATTGTGAATAAAATTTGTCATTTTTTCACTAATTGGATATTGATATTGCTAAAGATATATTTAAAGTCCCACTATATTTTGCTCTTTCATTATAAATCCATGGGACATGGTCGTCAAGGAAGTCCAGACTTCCCATTAGGACTGGGCGATAAAACGATACCGATAGGTATCGCGATAGTCCCGTGCTCGATAGCAATAAAAGGCTTTGAACGATAAAACGAAAAGTCCGCTCCGACGGGTTTAAACTTTAAAAATGGCGCCGCCCGTCGCATACATGTCACCGCGCACGCGCCGCCGCCGCTCGGGAGAGGCCGGGAATAGCCGAAATTACACGAGCGGTGGCGGCGCGTGCGCAATGATGTGTAGGCGCCGGGCGGCGCCATTTTTAAAATGAAGGCGCCTCTGGAACAGGTAAGTGAAACAGCTTCACTACCTGCCATTATGCAGGGCTGCGGGCACACTACAAGGGATGCAGTGCTGCGGGCATGGTCTACCTGTACCATGCCCACAGCACTGCATCTCCTGTAGTATGCCCACAACCCCGGATCCTCTTGTACCATGCCAGTACCCTGCATTCTCCTGCACCATGCCAGTGCCCTGCATTCTCCTGCACCATGCCAGTGCCCTGCATTCTCCTGCACCATGCCAGTACCCTGCATTCTCCTGCACCATGCCAGTACCCTGCATTCTCCTGCACCATGCCAGTGCCCTGCATTCTCCTGCACCATGCCAGTGCCCTGCATTCTCCTGCACCATGCCAGTACCCTGCATTCTCCTGCACCATGCCAGTGCCCTGCATTCTCCTGCATCATGCCAGTGCCCTGCATTCTCCTGCATCATGCCAGTACCTTGCATTCTCCTGCATCATGTCAGTACCCTGCATTCTCCTGCATCATGTCAGTACCCTGCATTCTCCTGCACCATGCCAGTCACCCTGCATTCTCCTGTACCATGCCCGCCGCCCTGCATTCTCACCCTAGGGTCCTTATTTTAAATGGGTAATAAAAAATATCAATAATTATCGATATCGACCGATATGAAACACTGATATCATGAAACAGTTTTCAGCCATATCGCCCAAGCCCTACTTCCCATAGACATTCTCCAAGTATGTGTTTTCTCCTATTGTGAGTGGCTCCTGAGTTTATGAGCTTTTCCTGGGAAAAATACATTTATGCTAAAGTAGTGTTGGTGGTCTATTTTTGATGGAATTTTCTAGTAAACATTTTTATTGAATTATAGTTTTCTGTTTAAAACCACAGTTCTTGATCTCAGGACAGCCAACCAAGAACAGATTAAGGGATTTTTGTTCCCACTGGAAAATGTCTTTAACTATTTGAAGACCTGCTGTGTTATACACATGTTCTGGGGGATGTTACTTTACAGAACTACAGGGCCCACTAACAGGCCAGATTTGCAAGATAACTGAAAAAAATCCCAGGTGATATAATTTGCTGCTCTGTGATTGCAGTACTCTAGTCTGCATCTCCCCAAGGTAATACTTAAAATCTGGCCTGTTAGTGGGCCCTGAGGACCGGAGTTGAGGACCACTGTTCTAAACTATCACTAGAATACATTTTCTGCAGGGGCAATGTTTTATTCAAGTCATTTAGGTATGTTGGGTCATAAGTGTGAGAAGTCCAATGCTAGATTTTACTATACAGTGGGTACGGAAAGTATTCAGACCCCCTTAAATTTTTCACTCTTTGTTATATTGCAGCCATTTGCTAAAATCATTTAAGTTCATTCTTCTTCCTCATGAATGTACACATAGCACCCCATACTGACAGAAAAACACAGAATTGTTGACATTGTTGCAGATTTATTAAAAAAGAAAAACTGAAATATCACATGGTCCTAAGTATTCAGACCCTTTGCTCAGTATTTAGTAGAAGCCCCCTTTTGATCTAATACAGCCAGGAGTCTTTTTGGTAAAGATGCAACAAGTCTTTCACACCTGGATTTGGGGATCCTCTGCCATTCCTCCTTGCAGATCCTCTCCAGTTCTGTCAGGTTGGATGGTAAACGTTGGTGGACAGCCATTTTTAGGTCTCTCCAGAGATGCTCAATTGGGTTTAAGTCAGGGCTCTGGGTGGGCCATTCAAGAACAGTCACGGAGTTGTTGTGAAGCCACTCCTTCGTTATTTTAGCTGTGTGCTTAGGGTCATTGTCTTGTTGGAAGGTAAACCTTCGGCCCAGTCTGAGGTCCAGAGCACTCTGGAGAAGGTTTTTGTCCAGGATATCCCTGTACTTGGCCGCATTCATCTTTCCCTCGATTGCAACCAGTCGTCCTGTCCCTGCAGCTGAAAAACACCCCCACAGCATGATGCTGCCACCACCATGCTTCACTGTTGAGACTGTATTGGACAGGTGATGAGCAGTGCCTGGTTTTCTCCACACATACCGCTTAGAATTAAGGCCAAAAAGTTCTATTTTGGTCTCATCAGACCAGAGAATCTTATTTCTCACCATCTTGGAGTCCTTCAGGTGTTTTTTTAGCAAACTCCATGCGGGCTTTCATGTGTCTTACACTGAGGAGAGGCTTCCGTCGGGCCACTCTGCCATAAAGCCCCGACTGGTGGAGGGCTGCAGTGATGGTTGACTTTCTACAACTTTCTCCCATCTCCTGACTGCATCTCTGGAGCTCAGCCACGGTGATCTTTGGGTTCTTCTTTACCTCTCTCACCAAGGCTCTTCTCCCCCGATAGCTCAGTTTGGCCGGACGGCCAGCTCTAGGAAGGGTTCTGGTCGTCCCAAACATCTTCCATTTGAGGATTATGGAGGCCACTGTGCTCTTAGGAACCTTAAGTGCAGCAGAAATCTTTTTGTAACCTTGGCCAGATCTGTGCCTTGCCACAATTCTGTCTCTGAGCTCTTCAGGCAGTTCCTTTGACCTCATGATTCTCATTTGCTCTGACATGCATTGTGATCTGGAAGGTCTTATATAGACAGGTGTGTGGCTTTCCTAATCAAGTCCAATCAGTATAATCAAACACAGCTGGACTCAAATGAAGGTGTAGAACCATCTCAAGGATGATCAGAAGAAATGGAAAGCACCTGAGTTAAATATATGAGTGTCACAGCAAAGGGTCTGAATACTTAGGACCATGTGATATTTCAGTTTTTCTTTTTTAATAAATCTGCAACAATGTCAACAATTCTGTGTTTTTCTGTCAGTATGGGGTGCTATGTGTACATTCATGAGGAAGAAGAATGAACTTAAATGATTTTAGCAAATGGCTGCAATATAACAAAGAGTGAAAAATTTAAGGGGGTCTGAATACTTTCCGTACCCACTGTATGTGCTGTATTGAAGTGAGCAAGCCACCGTCAGTGCCTGCTAGGGAGTTTGTTCAGCCTAATGCACTTGGGGGTGGATGCATGCATATGCCCTTTGGTTTGCATTCTGACAAAAAGAAATGTATCAAACCCTTATTTTTCTTTTTTACATTGAAAGTTAATTAAAGTCCATTCAAAGGAAACGGATTGATTAATGCCTCTTTCACACGGGGCGGATCGCTTTTCACAGACTCTGCTTGCTCAGCGGGGATCGCTCCGTTGATCCCCACTGAGCAGGCAGATGACAGGCCTGTCTCCGCTCACTGTGCAGAGATGGACCTGTCAGAGTCCCGCTTTCCTCTATGGGGAGATCGGATGAAAATGTACAACCTGTCCGTTTTCATCCAATCCGAGCTGCTGGATGGATAGCGAACGTATCGCCGTCCATCTGCTTTCAGTGTATCTTTTCAGATCGGATGCCAGGCGGGTGTCAGTGGATGTCCACTGACATTCGCCTCCCCATAGAGTAGAATGGGTGGCCCGATCAAGTCCACCTGAAAAACGGACAGGAGGACCTGATCGGTCCAATCATGTGAAAGGGGCCTAACGCAGTGCACCTCAATGAATGAAATTGCTTGTATTGTAGTAAATGGGCCATCAAGTACTATTTTGCTATCTCATGTGATTGTTGATTCTGATTTTGAAATAATTCAGTGTGATTCTGCCTTTCAGCTATGTACCTAAAACTTCCTTATCTGAACCACCTTGGCCAAAGATCGAACTACCAGATCCCATTGAAGAGACAGAACATCATAGAGGTTAGAACACAATGTTTTCATATTATGATGCTGTCATTTTTTAATGTCATTTAAGTGTGTGTGATAATGAAATGGTGATTTCCATGGCAAACTGGGGAGAGGAGACACCTCCACCCCTTCCTCTTATCAAGGAGGCTGTCTTTATTATGAGGAAGCAGTGCGCTGCCAGAAAAAGTCATCTGAGCCAACTGATTGCCCATTAGAATATTGTACCTGGGGCTGTCTGCAGACTTAAAGTGGTTGTAAACTCTGTTACACCACTTGTACCTACAATAATAAGGGTTACCTTACCTGTAGGTACTGTGAATATATCCTTTGAACTGTGAACTTGCACAATTTAGGAGATATTCAGAGTGCATGGTCCCCGAAAGCCTGGCTTACCGTGCCGTACCTTCAGAGCCTGTGCTGTAAACGGCAGCTCCTGTGTGCATGCGCAGGAGTGGCTTTATTGCGGCTCCAGCTACTCACAGCATTGGAGCCCACAAACCCAGGAGAATCACCGGGAAAGATGTCAGCCGTCTCAGCGGTGAGCTGGCGCCGCTGGAAGGGCTTCGTTCTAAGCTAAGTATTTCATAATGAGCTAGTATGCATCATTATGCCGTTGTATTACAGGTTTGTTTGTTTTTTTTTTTTTTTTTTTCTTCTAGGCTTTACAACCTCTTTAAAGGCTGGTAAACATGGGCCGAATATTGTTCGTTATTGTCCGGTTTAACAGAAACCCTCTGACATTCAGCCACAGCAGGCTGTCTGACAGAAGCCAGTCTAATGAATGGCTTTCTTTGAACATGCATGCTGGAAAACCAGCATCCGACCAGTGCTTGCAGCCAATGGCTGTGAGCGCTAATCAATGTGTTCTGGTTGGGGGGGCAGCCCCCCTGTCAGTCTCCCTGTCAGAACATAATAGCACAGCAGGGAGATTGCTGTACTAACATCAGTTGTGTTATTTATTTTTGCATTCAGCCTGCTGGGTTGAATGAAAAAAAATAATAACTCCACGTGTGTACCAGGCATCATCAGTCTCTTTGGATTGTCTTTCTGATTGAGTTCCTAGATCTGCACACCTACTGTGACCATTCTGAGGGATCTGTGACACTTCTTGTTGGGGTTTTATTCATTTCATGTAATTAGTGCAGTAGACGTTGATGAGACATCCCCAGGGGGGACAGGTGTTGAAATACCCAGGACATAAGAATCCAAAGACTGGATGAATTCACCAGACCTCACTTGTAGCTAAAATATCACTTTTGGGTCGATTCATCTTTTAGTGTTTGTTGTTTTTATGAAAAAAGGGCACTCAAAATTCCTGTACAGGCCTGCAAAAATATACCTGTAAAAGAAGACTGTAAATACTTACCTTTCCTTTTGTCTGCACCACCAAACACTTCCAGGAGTGTCAATCTTGTTTGGTCCCCCGCAGCTCCCATTGGTTTCTGCTGCACCACCAAACACTTCCAGGAGTGTCAATCTTGTTTGGTCCCCCGCCGCTCCCATTGGTTCCTGCTGCACCACCAAACACCTCCAGGAGTGTCAATCTTGTTTGGTCCCCCCCCGTAGCTCCCATTGGTTCCTGCTGCACCACCAAACACCTCTAGGAGTGTCAATCTTGTTTGGTCCCCCGCCGCTCCCATTGGTTCCTGCTGCACCACCAAACACCTCCAGGAGTGTCAATCTTGTTTGGTCCCCCGCAGCTCCCATTGATTCCTGCTGCACCACCAAACACCTCCAGGAGTGTCGATCTTGTTTGGTCCCCTGCAGCTCCCATTGGTTCCTGCTGCTGACCTTCAAGTCACTACAGGAGAGATTAGTGACATGGAGGTCAGCAGAAAGACCAGAAGAGCCAGTGAGAAAGCCAACCATCAAGGTTCTATCATGAGGGGATTCCTTTATTGTGCGTTGTACATTACCATTGCTCAGTGCCCTGCTATATTGTGCCTATCTTACAGCAACGTATAAACATATTTATTTGTGAGAATTGCCTTTGCTTGCTTCAGTATTTATTCACTGAAAAATATCTACTGAAGAAAACAGATGTTATAGTAACAATCCTGACTGTGTTTTTTTTGCATTTATCATGTCCAACGGCCTTTTATTTAAGATGTAAATAAATAGTTCTGTCTTTTTGTTTTATTCAGTTCTTTTTTTTTTCCTTCTTCTTTTTGTAGAGTTAGTTAAAAATGTAAACAACCTCATCGCCACAGGACAGTTTGGGCGTCTTTTTGCCATCATCCATTTTGCAAGTAAACAGTGGAAAGTCACTAATGAGGACCTTGTTTTAATTAATGGCTCAGTTGAAGCACAGTGTGGAGACAAAATCCGGTTAGAAAAGGTATTTTTCTTCCACTCCATTTTTTTTAAAGAGAATCCGAATTGATTGTTGATGTTAAACCATGTGCAGGGATATGTCTGAACATTGTTTTATTTGGAACAAGTTCTGAGGACTGTTGACTGTATGCTAACCACCCATCTATCTTGAACCATAAACCATGCATTTGGATCATATGTTAGCAGACTGGGTCATAGGAGGGTCAATATGTTTATTACAGTAGTTCTAAAGGCTAACTGTTTTTTTCCCCAAAGCAAAACTAAAGTTCCTCTGTTGTTTGCTGTGATCAGGTGGGTTTTTATTGCAGAAAAGACATGGAATGTCTCTTCTGCAATAAAGTGCACTTACCTGCCTGTTTGCAGAGTCCCCCAGCATGTACACAGCTGCATATGCACAGCTCAGTTTAACCACTTAAGCCCCGGAAGATTTTACCCCCTTCCTGACCAGGGCCTATTTTGCGATTCGGCACTGTGTGACTTTAACGGACGATTGCGCGGTCGTGCGACGCTGTACCTAAACTAATTTGACGTCCTTTTTTTCCCACAAACAGAGCTTTCTTTTGGTGGTATTTGATCAGCTGTGCGATCTTTTGATCATGCGCTATAAACAAAAAAAGAGCGTCAATTTTGCAAAAATAGCAATATTTTTCACATTTTTTTATATGAAATTCCCCCAAAAAAAATGTAAAAATCTAAATTTTTTAACATTTTCGGCCAATTTGTTTTATACTACATATGTTTGGTAAAAAAAATCGCAAAAAGCATATTTTGATTGGTTTGCGCAAAAGTTATCGCGTTTACTAACAAAGGGAAAGATTTTTGTCTTTTTTTTTTTTTTTTTTTTTTAACGCATAATGGCGGCGATCTGCGTTTTTTTTCATCATCAGAGTGAAAGCAATAATTCTAGTAAAAGACCTCTTCTGTAACTCTAAACTGGTAACTGTTCAACATTTTTAAAGCATCGCCTATGGAGACTTTTAAGTACCGTAGTTTGTTGCCATTCCATGAGTGTGTGCAATTTGAAACCGTAACATGTCAGGTATCTATTTACTCAGCGAGACATCATCTTTCACAATATACAAAAAAATTTGGGCTTACTTTACGGATTCGTTTTTTTATTTTTTTTTAATTCAGTTAAGTGTATTTTTTCCCCAAAAAAATGCATTTGAAAGACCGCTGCACAAATACCGTGTGACATAAAATATTGCAAGGACCACTATTTTATTCTCCAGAGTCTTTGCTAATAAAATATATGTTTGGGGGGTTCTAAGTAATTTTATAGCAAAAAATACTGATTTCAGCATGTGTCAGAAATAGGCTTGGTCCTTGGTGGTTAAAGAGGAGTTCCAGCTGTGGGAAAAAAAAAAAAATCAAAGTTAGTAGCTACAAATACTGTAGCTGCTGACTTTTAATATAAAGACACTTGCCTGTCCAGGGAGCCCACGATGTCAGCACCCCAGTCCTGCTGCTGCTGCCATTCACTGTAAGGAAAACCGGCAATAAAGCCTTTCAGCTTCACGGCCGGCTCCCTACTGCACATGCACGCTGCGCATTCTGATTGGCACAGCAGAGGAAGGAGAAGCTGAATGGAACTTCCAAAGGACGGCGCTGTCTCCCGGAATTGGGGAAGGGTACCTGTCAAAAACAGGGAGGAAGCAAATGAGCGGAAGTCCTGCTTTTGGGTGGAACTCCGCTTTGTTAGCTTTTACTGTTTCTCTTGATAAGGTTGACAGATGACCTACAGTAATACCTTGGTTTGCAAGTAACTTTGTTTACGAGCATTTTGAAAGACGAGCAAAATTTTTTTAAAAAATCTGTCTTGATATGCGAGTACCTTCTTGATATACGAGCAGTTTAGTACACTATAAGCATGCCATCTCCTCTGTTAATGCCCTCTGTTACATACCATTATGTGTCCCTGTGTCTGTACTGTATATAAAGATGCTGATTTCTACTGTTTCAGACCGTCTCCCGGCGCTCGTGTGACTCCTCGTCTCTCTGCTCGTCTCCCTGCTTTCCCCGGCGGGCAGGGCCGATCACTCACGCTGACGTCATCTGAGAATGAGGGGAGGAGAGAAGCCGAGAGCTGAGGAGTCACACGAGCGCCGGAGACTCTCTAATACAGTATAAATCGGCATCTTTATATACAGTACAGACAGAGGGACACATAATTTTATTTAACAGAGGAGATGGCATGCTTATACTGTACAGTACTGTCATTTAGATCTGATGGTAGCATATCTTTATTCATAAAAGTGAGTGTGGAGGTAAGTGGCGCTGCCACAAGTTAAATAAAAGAGGATGGGTAGGGAATCCACATATGATTGAACTCTGGGGTCAATGAATAAGTAAAGTGCAAATAATGCAAACTAAGGTGCCGTTAGTGGTCTAAAACCAATATTAGTGTACATACGATAAAAACATAAGTGTACTATACTAGTGGTCATAAGTTAAGTAAATATGTGGGTGTAATCAATAAATGTTAATAATTATATGTGGATATGTGATATCAAAATACATAAAATACACAAATATAAAATTAAACAATACATTTGGTGTTCCAATTACTCAATCCGGCACCTGTTCAAGGTGATTCTAGGTAATCATATAAAGTGCATATAACAAAAACCATGGTGTTCCAATAAAGTGCAAATAGTGCTCAGACAGCATATAAATACGTGTATAAATCGAATGACCTCAGAAAAAAACAAAAAAAGTTAATAAAAAGTCAGCAGCAATAAATAGAAATATTAGCACATTTGAGTCCATACACCAAATAAATATAAATCCAGAGAGGGTGAGGAAAAAGTGGATCCCGGGTGATCTGTTAAGGTGGACCGGATGTGCGGCTCAATCACAGGGTAGCGGAACTGAAGGATCTATCTGGGATTAAGTGGATATCTGGCTGACTATTGGAGGGACCCCCAGGAGAGATAAAACACGCTGGTTACCCCTGTAGGGGTATTGCCCTCTGGTGAGTGCGGGATCAAAAGGAGGGGAGCACCTATTCCTTTATTGAGCACCGCCACCTTAACAGATCACCCGGGATCCACTTTTTCCTCACCCTCTCTGGATTTATATTTATTTGGTGTATGGACTCAAATGTGCTAATATTTCTATTTATTGCTGCTGACTTTTTATGAACTTTTTTTGTTTTTTTTCTGAGGTCATTCGATTTATACATGTATTTATATGCTGTCTGAGCACTATTTGCACTTTATTGGAACACCATTGTTTTTGTTATATGCACTTTATATGATTACCTAGAATCACCTTGAACAGGTGCCGGATTGAGTAATTGGAACACCAAATATATTGTTTAATTTTATATTTGTGTATTTTATGTATTTTGATATCACATATCCACATATAATTATTAACATTTATTGATTACACCCACATATTTGCTTAACTTATGACCACTAGTATAGTACACTTATGTTTTTATCGTATGTACACAAATATTGGTTTTAGACCACTAACGGCACCTTAGTTTGCATTATTTGCACTTTACTTATTCATTGACCCCAGAGTTCAATCATATGTGGATCCCCTACCCATCCTCTTTTATTTAACTTGTGGCAGCGCCACTTACCTCCACACTCACTTTTATACACTTGATATAGCTTTGCTATATTTTGAGGTAGGCTGCAGCCAGTTTCATTAAACCATAAGCGCGGAAATCTTTCATTCCTTTAATATCTTTATTCATACCATTAAATGCTTGTGGAACGAATCATCTGAGTTTCCATGATTTCTTATGGGAAAACTTGCTTTGATATACGAGTGTTTTGGATTACAAGCAAGCTGCTGGAACGAATTATACTCGCAAACCAAGATATTACTGTATTTGCTATTTATGTGAAGTGGGAGTTTATTAGAAGGTTACATTTAAACAGCCTTCTTTGTACATTTCTCTATATAGTGGACTAATTCTTAAATATTTTGCCTTTTTTCAGGTGCTCTTAGTTGGCAGTGATAATTTCACGCTTGTAGGAAAGCCTCTACTAGGGTAAGCTATTCAATGTCCTCATAATCATTTTTCTCTAAACCTAACCCTTAATTTTGGATAGATTGGGGAAAGGTTATAATTTCTGTCAATTTTTATTTGCGCTTTGTGTCAGATAGAACATGAACTTAGTGAAAATCTTCATTATAAGGAAGCCTTCCCCCTCATTTCCTGTGCATGTCGTGGGTGTCAGACAGAATAGGAAATATGGGAAATACTGAACTCGATGTAAGTAGTGTATCTGATATCTAGAGGGCCACTAGGGATGCTATGCTGTAAATCGCTGTAATTGGTGCTACATACCGTGAGAGCTTTGATCTTTATGGGTCCTGTTCCAAGCGGCTTCCTCTCTGCAAACTGACCATAGGGGTCACTCGCTCAGCCATGTGCCATTTGTAGAACACATTGTATTTTTTTTTTTTTTTTTTAGGGAATACATGGCAATCTCTGACTGGACAAGGTGGAGATGGGTACCACCACACCTCTTCCTTCCAATGGGAGATCACCTTTAAGTCACTAAAAAAATGGAAAGGCATTCCTATTATTGGAGGAGGTACCAAACAAATGACCCTCTGTTATCAGGATAGAGAGGGGAAGCAGACAGAACCTGTGAGATCATGACTCTCTGGCTCTCATTATATATAGTGCAAACCTACTAACATGCAATACTTGCATCAAGCCAGTTTGGCTTTCAAAAAGAGGGTATGGATTTCAACAGGGTGGCACACACATAATCTAAAACAGAGATTCTAACCCTTTCCTTACCTATGCAAATCGAAAAAAAAAAAAGGCTGGATTAGGCTTTGAACATAATACTTTTTATTAACCTGTAACTCCCCCCCCATCCCCCCCTGGCTGTTTTGACTGCTGTAATTTTTTTGAATCAGACAGTACACGGAAGTGATGTCACTCATGATATCACTTCCAGGTTTTTGCATGGAGACCCGATCAGAGCCGAATGCGGCTTTGATCGGGTCTTCGGCGGCTGTGCAGGCTGGTTGCCTGGGTCTCCCGGTGGGACGGGAGTCCCGGTCGAGCTGCGGAAGGTGGCGAGAGGAGGGAGATGTCCCCTCCTGCTCCTTGTAATGACAGCCAAGCGGCTTCCCACCCACATCGGTTGTCATTACAAGACAGCCGACCATCGGCTATTGACGCCGGTACCGGGGTGATGCAGGCATCACTCCGGTACAAGCATTTTCCCCAAATATCCCAAAATATCAGTCACCTTGGTGGCCGATTCTGATATATCGCGGAAAGTGCATATCGGCCCTCGATATATCGGCTTTGCCGATAATCGGTCGATCTCTAGTACACAGGACATTGTGGATGTCAATCACAGGCTGTGTGCTGGAGCTCTTCTCCTCATTACCAATTATCTCTTGGAGTCAGAAAAAGGTGCAATACTGTAATTGACTTGTGCATATAACAGTGGAAAGAGACAGCAAAGAGCAATCCCACTCAGTGCTTTGGATAGAGACAGGTACACAGTACACAAGGATGTGCTTTGCTCATATTTCATGTCTGAGGTTTACAACCACTCTAAGAACAACAGATTCAGCTATCACATTTTGGGGGATCAAGTTCCCCTCACCTTCTTTAGGACCTGGACAATGACTGGTGATATAATCTGGATGAAATGAAATCCTATGAGATGGCTCAAAACTAGCATGTCCAGCTGGTTGTTCACTTGTCATTAGGACATGTTAGGCTCTTTATATCATAATATCCTGATAATATCGCCCATCATTGCCCAATCTCTGAAGATGGGGAATTCCTATCCCATGAAACCTCTTGCCTGTTTTGGTATTCCTTTCACATAAAGATCTTAAATGCATTTCACGCGAGATAGATGTTTGCACTAAGCACTCCAAATTACATTCCTAGAAGTAGTGATGGATGGGGGGGGGGGAGGGAATGGTCAGAGCCAGTGAGCACATGAGGTGGTTTCTGTTTGCATGTCAGAGCTATTTTGTTATTTAAGGTTTTTTGGTACTTTGCAAAAAATTCTAAGTAAAATTAAATCCATGTGGGGACACAGCTCTCAGGCCATGCATCTGCACGGATGTCAGGTTGGGAGCAGCGTCTGTGTCTGCAGCCACTGTGTCCAAAGTGAAATCAGTGGGGCCACTTGAATGGGGATGCTCAGAACATCTGCGTACACTTTAGTACGCCCCATGTGAACGAAGACTTCCTGGTGATTTTATTTATTATTTTGGATACTTTTATATAGCGCCATCAATTTACACAGCGTATTACACACACATACATATATATATATATATATGTGTATATGTGTGTAAATATAATTTTTTTTTTTTCACATTGGTCCCCGCTCTCAAGGAGCTTACTATCTAGGTTCCCTAACATACATACACATACTAGGGCCAGTTTAGACAGGAGCCAATTACGATACAAGCATGTCTTTGGAGGAAACAGGAATACCCAGAGGAAACCCATGCAGGCACAGGGAGAACATGCCAACTCCAGGCAGGTAGTGCTGTGGTTGGGATTTAAAACTGATGACTAAGAAGTGCTAACCACTTAGCCACTGTGCTGCCCATTGACTGTAGCTTACTTTAAACAATTTTTAGTAACTATGACTGTATAAAAACAAGAAAAGATACAATTTTTTAAATGTTTTATATTATATGATAAAGAAAATTAGTAAAAGATGCAGTGGTAATTAGATAAAATCCAGGATAGTTTCCAAAGCGTTATGTCGGAAGTCTGTAAATTCGGAAACTATTTTTGCCATGTGTATTTTGACATTAACTTGTTTCTAGGAAAGATTTAGTGCGAGTTGAAGCCACAGTGATTGAAAAAACAGACTCCCATCCCAAGGTCAACATGAAGTTTTGGAGGCGACACAGATACCAAAAGAAGAAAAGTAAGGGCGTGCACTGCTATAAATAAAGCTGCTACAAACATTGGTTTTTAGCACAGGAAATTTGTGTGGCGTTGTTGTGACATGTTTGTGCGTTTTTAGATTTTAAATACCTTTAGGGCTAGTATGCACAGAGATTCATGATCAGTTAACGCCAGTTTGACGTCAGCTAATGCTTTGCTTGTTTTCCCCCTCCGTGCAACGCACAATATAAATAAAGGGAAAACAAATGATAAATGCAACACTCCTGTGTACTCTAGCCTTAAATGTGGGGCACAGTGGGTTCTTGTAAGGATTGCACAATGGTGGTCTGATACACATTATCTGCTCCGTCTGTTTAACCCTTTCACTGCCACCAGCGGAAGGCTGCTACAGCAACTGGGAGTGTGTATCTTTCACAAGCCGACTGTCAGCTTTCTCTGACCTCCAGAAATGTGCCCTTATGTGATGTAAATAAAGTTTTATTTAGGAAAAAACTGTCCAGAAATAAAGTTACATCCAAGTATTTAGCCCCCCCTAGAAAAAAAAAAAATGTAAGTCAGCCCTGCCCCTTTGTACATGCACACACGGACATTAACACATCTGTATGTCATTTGCGCTTCTTAAAGTAAGAATTCTAGGGCTGTTATTCATGGTTACCTCTATGTGATGACCCGCAGGGGCTTTTAAAGTGTCACCTATTGAAAATTTAGGGTACTGAAGTTTATCATGTTACAGCCATGCACAATTTCAAAGCTTGACCTGTTTGGTATCTATTTACTCAGTGCAACCTTATCTTTTATACTTTACCAAAAATTGGGTAATATATTGCGTTAGTGTGCCCTAAAATAAATTTGCGTTTATCTTTTACTGAAAATTTGCGCTTGATATACCATTGCACAAATATCGTATGACATAAAATTTGGAACCGCCACTGTTTTTCTGCTCCAGGGTGTGCACTTTCAGAAAATCTAAAATGCCGATGGGTTTTTACTAATCTTCTGGCCTAAAAAGATTTTTAAACAAGTGCAAAAAATGCAAAAACAGCTCAGGCAGCGGAAGAATTAAAAGCCAATATTTGGTCAATCTTACTCCATGTTGTGCTGCCAGTAGTTGTAGCAAAATAATTCTTTACAAACACAAATGAGGGTACTGCAATGAAATTTTGATGCTGCCTGATTACAGGAAAGTTGGTAAGTGTTCATTAAAATGTATTTCTGGGCAAAAAAAAATGTTGCAGTACAGCTCTACAGTACACAAACATTTCTCCATGTTTTTTTTTTTTTTTCTTTAAATACACTGCAGGAACAGAAATTATCTGACCTGCCAGAAATCCAGTGCTTTCCTGTTTGAGCTGACAACATACTGTCCTTATTACACTGAAATCCCAGAAAGATACCTTGAGCTACTGAGCACCTCCTTCATAGGTTATGGAGTGGGGGATGTGTTCTGCAGTCCACAAGAAGAGATTTGTGCGGGACTGACAACACTAGTTTAGGTTTTCAGTCCCTGTGTTGTCAGCTCAAACAAAGTTTGAAGCATACTTGGTTTCTTGCATGTCATCAAGTATTCTGTTCTTGCAACATTTTTAAAGAGACAAAACATGGGTAAATCAACATATAGCAGAGATGTACTGCATATGTTGTTTTTTTCCTCTGACATACACTTTAATGATTGCAAATGTTTTCTATTTTACAACAGGAACCTGCTATTAATGCAGAACTTGGGACAAACGCAAAAAAAAAAATACTTATATCATGCATTCTATCAGTAGCATAAACACCGCAGATTGGTTTTCCAGAGTCCCTGCTGTAACATAACATTCTTATGTTTTGATCCTACCAGTAGATCAGTTGATTGTACACTTTCTGTAATAGGGAGACAACGCTGTTTGTTCTGCAGTGAAATTACTACAGCGTTGTCAGCCTGTGAACAGTGTAGTTTTCAATGAACTTTTAGGAAAGAGAACAACAAATATTAAGTGTAAGTTCATTTTTTCAGAAAAAAAGGAAAAGGTGAACCAACCACATACACCCTCCCACCTCAATTCCAGTCCCCAGTGCAGCTGTCTTGGGGTTTGAAAACCACGCTACTCTTTCATCTCTTTCCCTAGAGATGCGGGGACAAATCAGAGGGGTTCTGATCGGTCAGCACTGGCACATGACTGTACTGACCAATCAAAACTGCTTTGATCCGTCCCAGTGTCCCTAGGGAAAGAAGAATAAAAACAGCATGGTTTTCAAACCCCAGGCTGTGTGCATGGTGAAACTACAGAGGTTGGACAAAATTATGGAAACTCTAGGTAAAAGAACGATATTGTTACCTAATATGGTGTTGGACCACCTTTGGCATACAAGAAGATGACCTGAATTATCCTGGGAATTGATAAATATAAGTCTTGGATGGTGAATACTGGACTCCTATACCACTCTTCATACAAAAATTGTCCCAGTTCTCGCAGAGATGCCGGAGGCGGAAAACGAGCCCGAACCTTGTTCTCCCAAATTGACCATACCAGGTCTATGATATTGAAGTCCAGCGACTGTGGCGCCCAGGGAAGGTGCGAGACTTTGCATGCTCATCAAACCACAATTTGGCAACACCAGCTGTGTGAATTGGAGCATTATGGTTTTGGTAAATGGCGCTGTCTTCATGAAACATCTGCACCATGGAGTGCACATGGTCGGCCAAAATTTGCACATAGTCACTGGCAGTGACTCTACCTTTCAAAGGGATGATGGGGTTTGCAGAATACTAAGATATGTCTGCCTAAACCATGATTGCACTGCCACCATGCTTAACCGTTGGCACAAGACAGTCCTGGTTTTAAGCTTGGGATGGCATCCGCCACACGAACACGTCTGGTCGCTGGGAACAGTATGAAGCACAATTCATTTGACTATATTACAGTCTTCCATTGATCGATTGTCCATGATTTATGTTTGTTGCACCACTCTCTCCTCTTCTCAACATTAATATCTGTCACTAGTGGTTTGGCAGTTGCAGCTCACCTATGAATGCTTTGCTTATGGATTTCCATCTGCACAGTTTTTGTAGACTGGCTTTGAAAGAATGAGATTGAGCTCTGCAGTCCCTTTTGCAGCAGTTGTTTTCTTATTCTGCGTCACAATCCTGTGCGATGTCCTTTTGTCTCTTTTTCAGTCAGTTGACCATGTTGATTGCACTTATACTTATCAGGTGACATTTTGCTGGAAACGATATATGTCATCACAACCGTTGCTACTGTACCTTGCAACACCGCAAAAATAATAAATTGGCAACTTCAGTCCCAGAGGCACCAGCTAAGCGGGCACCAACAATTTGCCCTCTTTGAAACTCAGTAAGCTCTGACATGACCCCCATATTACTAGCAGCACACGCAGTGAATGACAAAAGTGAGACTTCCCACCTGTTCGCTAGGTGTCTCATCACTCAGAAAAAGCAAAAGAATGTTACATTATTTCAGCGCAAAACATGTCATCACTTTCACACTTGCAGATCATGTAGTGTTTCCATATTTTTGTCCAATCCCTGTATAAAATCCACTAAGGTAATTGCAGTGGAGGTGGGGAAGGTGTACAATGTTAGTTCACCTTTTTAAATTTGTTCTGAAAAGGTAAACTAACACTATAGGTCAAACTTGAGCTAAAACTTTGCCTAGCAGTAATAACAGTAGTTTTTCTTTTTTTTTTTTTTAAAGGTTTAAAACATACAGTATTCATTTAATTAGAATTTAATTTTTAACTACAACTACTAACATGATGTAATTCTCATTTTTTATGAATGTCAGTGAATATAGCTAAAAAAGTTCATATTGTGGATATGCTGCAGTAATTATTTACATTCTAACATTGATTTTCTATTTGTATTACAGTTATTGTTACCCCACATACCATCCTGAGGATTAATTCCATTGATATTGCTCCTGTTTTATCATGAGTATATTTTTCTACTGTAAATATGCTGTTATTCTAAATAAAATATCCTTCTAAGCTGTTTGTTTATTATTAAAAATGTGTCCTGTCATCCTTGTTACATTTATTGCCGTGATTCTGAGGCTTGTAGAAAGGAAACCTGAACAGGGACATGTATGGGCTGCGATTGCAGGACTCTCCTGAAATGCAAGCTGCTTCTCTCTCAAGGTGACCATCTGGTTTACCTACTTTACTGACCCAGAACAAGAATGAAGATCATGAGTTGGGACCTGACTGACTTCACTTGCTGCTTGCTTGTTTCAGGTCAGTGACTTAGTAATGAAGCCAGAGACAGGCAACTAATGTTTAAAAAGAAGACTACCAATAACAGCCTCCATTTCTCTATCGTTCATTGACGGACGCAGTTCTCTCTGATTCATATCAGTAGCTAGTTAAACGTATCACCAGAAGGCACAGAACAGGGTCTAGGCTTATGTTGCAGAGTTCCTATTGGCCGACAGCCCCCCTACTCTGGTGGCGTGGGGTCCTGTCATGAGATGGCGCCTGCCTGTGTTCCCAGTATGTTGAGTAAACATTTCCCCCCCCCCCCCCCTTCCCTGGTGGATTTTGGGGTGGACGCGGGCCCTCTCCCTGGGATGGTCGGACCCTCACACTCCAGGGTTTCCCTTTGTCATGTTGTTCTTCGAGTTCTGGCTACGCCTATGGGCAGTACCAGAGGGTACACCCTCTCTCTTCCTGCATAGGATGTCAGTAGGAATGCTGCGACATAAGCTTAGACCCTGTCGTGTGCGTCCTGGCGAGACGTTTAACTCGCTACTGATATTAATCAGAGAGCACTAAGTCCGTCAATAAACTTAAGAGAAAAGTGTATGTCAGGGCAAATGAAAAAAACAAACCCATTTCCCCATGTTTTATCCCAAAGACACTGAACGTGTAGAAAATTACCTGATGATCTGCCAAAAAACATGCACATGCCCTAAACCCAGAAGCAGGCAGCGGCGTATGGGTACGTCGCTTTGCCAGTGCAGGCCGCCCATCCGCAGTACATTGTGGGTGGTCCAGAAGTGCCTGTTTAGGTAAGGGACACCTGTAGAGAAAACAAACTGTGCAGCTTGCTATACTGTAGGTGTAAGCCATTTATGACCCCCAAAGCCTGGCTGACAAACTAGAGATGGCATATGCCATCCTGCCTTGTTGCTAAGATGTTATTAAGGCACTCTCAGCTGTTTACTGCTCACCCTACCATACATGTGTGGTCCGCTGTCTCCTCCGTTGCAACATCACTGAGCTCAGATCTACTGCAACAGGGACAGATTGCATGCAAGGGAGTTTGATTTAACAGGTAGTGTCTTAGCAATGTCCTAGCAACAAGGCAGGACAAAATGATGGTATTTCAGGGAGTTTTTCCACTAGGCTTTGAGGGGTTTGTAAACCACCTACGTACACTTAGGTCAAAGCTCCACAATTAGTTTTTCTTTACAGGCGCCCCTTTACCTGCAATAGGCAGTTTTTGATAAAGGTGAACCAACCCTCTAATTAGAAACACTATAGTGAGGTAAAACTAAACCATTATAAGGCCAGATAGTAAAGCCTCGTACACACGCAACGATTGTTGGCCGACCGATCGGCTGACTTTTGTCCAGTGTTGTTGTGTTGGTTGAAATGTGCTCTAGACTGCACACAACTTTTTTCGGCCAACAACAAGCAACTTTAGAAGTGATGTCATGTGCTGGTTTACTTTCCCTGTGTTTTTTCTTCTCTGAGCATGCCCAGTCTTGCTCATCTGATTTTTGTCTGCCGAAATCTGTACTGGAACAATCGGCCGTTCTGTTGTTGGCCAACAAAAATTTTATAGCATGCACACCAGATTTTGTTTGGCCGAAAAGTCGCAGTCGGTTGTCGGAAGCATCATACTAACAAGCCGACAATCGGCCGATCGGACGTTGGCCGAAAATTTACGGCCAACAATCGGTGCGTGTGTACGGGGCTTTAGTCTAGGACCTTTTTAGTGTTCTACAGAAGCAACTTGACGTCTATGTGAAAAAATGAAGGTGCGCTGATAAACGTGCGTAAAGCTGCTACCAAGATGTGTAGGTAATAATATGTAAAAAAGGATTGGTGCGCTAAACTTACAATTCCACAAAAAACAATACATACAAAAGTAAATTAATTGTGAAAAATTCAAAAGAAAAAGTCCATTCTCTTGTGACAACGTGCAAATGAATAAACTTTGAAGTGACTTGAAACAAATTGTGAATCCTGTAACTTGATTGGATATATGTGACCACCACGTGAGACGATCCCCACCACCGACAGGCTATTCTTCTTACCAGAAAGACAGGTTTATATGTGAGTTGAACATATTAAACGACCACTCACTCCCCATGCAGCTTCACCCGAAGTGTGTGTATAAGCCGCTTACCAGATACCAATATGGTTTGAACATGGGAATATAATCTCCTCTCCTCAGAATAGGCTGTCTGTTGGTATGACGATCCCAATACAGAGTATAGTGTCTCCTTGTGGCTTTTCTATGTAGTGCAAGGGCCTGCCGGATTGCATACAAATTGAAATAGAATTTGTATGCAATCCGGCAGGCCCTTGCACTACATAGAAAAGCCACAAGGAGACACTATACTCTGTATTGGGATCGTCATACCAACAGACAGCCTATTCTGAGGAGAGGAGATTATATTCCCATGTTCAAACCATATTGGTATCTGGTAAGCGGCTTATACACACACTTCGGGTGAAGCTGCATGGGGAGTGAGTGGTCGTTTAATATGTTCAACTCACATATAAACCTGTCTTTCTGGTAAGAAGAATAGCCTGTCGGTGGTGGGGATCGTCTCACGTGGTGGTCACATATATCCAATCAAGTTACAGGATTCACAATTTGTTTCAAGTCACTTCAAAGTTTATTCATTTACACGTTGTCACAAGAGAATGGACTTTTTCTTTTGAATTTTTCACAAATAATTTACTTTTGTATGTATTGTTTTTTGTGGAATTGTAAGTTTAGCGCACCAATCCTTTTTTACATAACTTGACGTCTATAGCTCATAATATGTAATGGGCAGCCCAGTGTATAATTGCTTTTCTATGGTATAGATTTACAGTTCATCTACCTGGATGGACTAAGTCCTTTGTTGCTTTGGTAAGAAAGCTCAAGAACAAGATCCTGCTTCTTTTTATAAGCATTGGGAAAGGAGTAACACCGATCAAAGTAAAAAATGAAAACACTTAAAAAATAATTGTGTATTTTTCTTTCCTTCACTTCATTTGACAGGCCAACAAGCTGTCTTGTTGTACAGATCCCAAAATACACAGTGTACTGTGCCTGCAATGTCCTTATGTCTTAAATAATTGTGCAAGCTTGTTTGGACTTCAAAGGTTCTGCCATAGACACCAGTATCTAGTTATAAAAACCTTTTCAATTCAAAATTGATCATTAAAAAAAGAGAAGGTTTAAATATATATGCCGATTATTAGGCACTAAAAAGGCTCTAATGGTCGGATAATTACAGGGTGATGCTAATGACAAGATGGTACAGTCTATCACGGAAGTCCTACCTGAATTCTTCTCCACATGTTATTTCCGCTTCCTCAGGCGTAGAGAGCACAAATATCCATAGAAAAGCAATCATAGTTAAATTCAAAGAACAGGATCCATTTAGATTGAGTGAGGCTCGACACAGGCCAGGATGGCACCCAACCATAATGGACACCGCAGGTAAGGTCTTGAGAGCATGGGAGCACTAGATAGGGATGGATATACATTCAATTCTGTCCATAAAAATATGATGTGATAACCAGGATCAATAAACAGCCATTTAACCACTTCAGCCCCGGAAGATTTTACCCTCTTCCTAACCAGGCCCTATTCTGTGATTCGGCACTGCGTTAAATTAACGGACAATTGCGCCATGGCACGACGCTGTACCCAAATGAAATTTACGTCCTTTTTTATTCCCCACAAATACAGCTTTCTTTTAGTGGTATTTGATCACCTGTGCGATTTTTATTTTTTGTGCTATAAACATAAAAAAGAGCGACAATTTTGAAAACAAAACATTTTTCACATTCTGCTATATGACGTTCTTAAAAAAAAGAAAATTAAAAAATCAAAATGTTTTAACATTTTAGGCCAATTTGTTTTCTGCTACATATTTTTGGTAAAAAAAAAAATCACAATAAGTGTATTTTGATTGGTTTGCGCAAAAGTTATTGCATCTACTAACTACAGGAAAGATTTGTCATTTTTATTGTTTTTTTTTTTACTAGTAATGGTGGCGATCTGTGTTTTTTTGCGGGACTGCGACATTGCGGCGGACAGATCGGACCCCTGACTAACATTTGACACTTTTGGGGGTACCAGTGACATTACTACAGTAATCAGTGCTAAAACTATGCACTGTTACTGTAATTGTGTCTGTAATTCCCAACTAATTGAGAAAGAATATAGCGCTTGCTGGTATGTGCAGGAACTAACGGAATAAAATGTAAAATATATAAAATCTGCGTAACTAAAATCATTAAAATAGGCTAGGCCCCTAAAAAATACACATATATAAATAAATGGTGAATGTGCCAATAATCAAGTCCAAAAAATTCAGTGTAATATTAAAGTGCAAAGTGATAGAATAACAGTTCATAGGTGGCCCATTTGTGATTTCTCAAAAACAGCCAAAAAGAAAAAAGCCAGAAAAAAAGTGCTGGTGCTTGGTGTTGATTCCTCCAATGAGACAAAAATGTCCGGTCATGCAAATATTGAGGGAAGATTCACTCACCAGATACGGTGGGTCTCTACTACCTTACAGTAAAGGGACCATCAGAGCTTTATGTGACCCTCCAGGTCTAGACAGTGGCAACTGCTGGGCTCCTCTCCCTCTTCAGCCGGGAACCTCCAAGCGGGATGTACGGACTTTTCAGCCGAGATCCCCCAAGCGGGGTGTACGGACTCCGTGCGGTTCCTCCGGTCCGTACATCCCGCTTGGAGGATCCCGGCTGAAGAGGGAGAGGAGCCCAGCAGTTGCCACTGTCTAGACCTGGAGGGTCACATAAAGCTCTGATGGTCCCTTTACCGTAAGGTAGTAGAGACCCACCGTATCTGGTGAGTGTACATCTTCCCTCAATATTTGCATGACCGGACATTTTTGTCTCATTGGAGGAATCAACACCAAGCACCAGCACTTTTTTTCTGGCTTTTTTTCTTTTTGGCTGTTTTTGAGAAATCACAAATGGGCCACCTATGAACTGTTATTCTATCACTTTGCACTTTAATATTACACTGAATTTTTTGGACTTGATTATTGGCACATTCACCATTTATTTATATATGTGTATTTTTTAGGAGCCTAGCCTATTTTAATGATTTTAGATACGCAGATTTTATATATTTTACATTTTATTCCGTTAGTTCCTGCACATACCAGCAAGCGCTATATTCTTTCTCAATTAGTTGGGAATTACAGACACATTTACCGTACATTTTATAGCAGCTGCTTAGTCCATATACAATTTCGTTTACATATCTACCCCTAGCAAACATTTGGTTAGGTACTCCTAGGCGCGAGAAATATATTCTATTGAATATATAAATTTGCACTGTTGCTGTAATAATGCCATTGGCAGGGAAGGGGTTAATACCGTTGGTGATCAAGGGGTTAAATGTAAGCCTAGGGGAGTGATTCTAACTGTGGGGGGGGGTTGGGCTTGTGAAATGATCACAGAGACATGCAATTCTATATAGCAGGATCACATGGTCTCTGTGATCATCCAAGGGAGAAGGATCCATCCAAACCCACAGGGCAGTTTCTGGGTGATAAAGCATACAATGCATGCCATGACCATTCAGTCCAAATGGTTGCCAGAAGCTATAGAGCTCAAATGTGGGGCATAATCAGCTTACCAGGAAGAATGTGTAGGATTGCTCCCCACAGAATCAGCGGGAAATGCCTACTAGTGATGCCCCCTTTATAGGACTCCTGTCTGGAACATTGCAACCAACCCCACCCCCCCCCCACCCCCCACCAAGAGCGGTCTGTGACATGACCGGTCCCGAGTCCCCTACTGCGCAGGCGCCATCCGCCGGCCACATCATCATGTTTCGCCATGCTGCACAAGGGCAGTAGTCACCAGATGACAGCAGGCAACCCAGATGAAACATCTGAGGAGTCAGCCACTAGAGGCCACATGCCCGCCGACTACAGAACACCCACAAATGTCCCCCACGGCCAGGAAATAACACCTCCAGCCCAGAACAAGCCCATATGTCTCAAAGTTCCCGGATCTTGATCCTATTGCTGTAATAATAAAAGAAAGCTATATAGATTTCAATAAAAGTCTATTATGTGCACAACACTCCTTATGCATGAATAAACACACCATTCTCATTATATACAATTTGATAGCCATTATTACCAAAAGTATTGGGACGCCTGCCTTTACACACATGAGCTTTAATGGCATCCCAGTCTTAGTCCGTAGGGGTTCATTATTGAGTTGGCCCACCCTTTGTAGCTATAACAGCTTCAACTCTTCTGGGAAGGCTGTCCACAAGTTTGAGGAGTGTGTCTATAGGAATGTTCGACTATTCTTCCAGAAGCGCATTTGTGACGTCAGGCACTGATGTTGGATGAGAAGGCCTGGCTCGTAGTCTGTGCTCTAATTCATCCCATAGGTGTTCTGTCAGGTTGAAGTGCAGGCCAGTCAAGTTCTTCCACCCCAAACTTGCTCATTCATGTCTTTATGGACCTTGCTTTGTGCACTACTCCAAATCATTTGAGGGAGGGGGGATTATGGTGGGGGGTTGTTATTAAGGGGTTTGGCTTGGCCCCTAAGCTCCAGTGAAGGGAAATCTTAAGGCCTCAGCATACCAAGACATTTTGGAAAATTTCATGCTCTCAACTATGTGGAAACAGTTTGGAGATGGCTCCTTTCTGTTCCAACATAACTGCGCACCAGTGCACAAGGAAAGGTCCATAAAGACATGGATGAGTGAGTTTGGGGTGGAGGAACTTGACTGGCTGCACAGAGTCCTAAACTCAACCCAAAAGAACACCTTTGGGATGAATTAGAGTGGAGACTGCGAGCCAGGCCTTCTTGTCCACATCAGTGCTCTTCAGCTCCCCACAGTGCTTTTCATCTCCCCCTATGCTCCCTGGCTCCCCCAGTATTCTCAACCCCCCTGTGCTCCCTAGCTCCCCCCTCAGTGATTTCCAGTCCCCCCCCCCCCCAGTGCTCACCAGTTCGCCCACTCCCCCTGTGCTCTCCATCCCGCTTGTTTTCCCTGCCCGCCCCCCCCAGTGCTCCCTGTCCCCCCCCCCCCCAGTGCTCTCCACCCCCTGCACCTTCCAACCCCCCTACAATGCTTTCCAAACCCCCCTTAATTCTCTCCAGTCCCCCCCCCCCCGTGCCCTTCAGCTCCTCCAGTGCTCTCTGCTTCCCCTGTGCTCTCCGGCCCCCCCTTGTGCTCTTCTATCTTCTATCATGTCTGCAGTCTCTGACCATCTTTTGTATCACGTCCTCAGTCTCTGACATATCACATATATTCAATGACAGACCTCACGTGATGCGCAGCGCACTGCTGTGCAAATCACATTCGATGTGTGTGCGATGCGAATTCAGCCATACAGATTGTGTTCACTGCACCCCAAAAGGATTGTCTTCTCTGCACCCCACCCCACAAAGATTGTGTTCACTGTACCCCACAAAGGTTTTGTTCACTGCACCCCACAAAGATTGTGTTCACTGTACCCCACAAAGGTTTTGTTCACTGCACCCCACAAAGATTGTGTTCACTGTACCCCACAAAGATTGTGTTCACTGTACCCCACAAAGTTTTTGTTCACTGCACCCCACAAAGGTTGTGTTCACTGCACCCCACAAAGATTGTGTTCACTGCACCCCACAAAGATTGTGTTCACTGTACCCCACAAAGGTTTTGTTCACTGCACCCCACAAAGGTTTTGTTCACTGCACCCCACAAAGATTGTGTTCACTGTACCCCACAAAGATTGTGTTCACTGCACTCCAAAAGGATTGTCTTCACTGCACCCCACAAAGATTGTGTTCACTGTACCCCACAAAGGTTTTGTTCACTGCACCCCACAAAGATTGTGTTCACTGTACCCCCCAAAGATTTTGTTCACTGCACCCCACAAGGATTGTCTTCACTGCACCCCACAAGGATTGTCTTCACTGCACCCCACAAAGATTGTGTTCACTGTACCCCACAAAGATTGTGTTCACTGCACTCCAAAAGGATTGTCTTCACTGCACCCCACAAAGATTGTGTTCACTGCACCCCACAAAGATTGTGTTCACTGCACCCCACAAGGATTGTCTTCACTGCACCCCACAAGGATTGTCTTCACTGCACCCCACAAAGATTGTGTTCACTGCACCCCACAAATGTTTTGTTCACTGCACCCCACAAAGATTGTGTTCACTGCACCCCACAAAGATTGTGTTCACTGTACCCCACAAAGATTGTGTTCACTGCACCCCAAAAGGATTGTCTTCTCTGCACCCCACCCCACAAAGATTGTGTTCACTGTACCCCACAAAGGTTTTGTTCACTGCACCCCACAAAGATTGTGTTCACTGTACCCCACAAAGGTTTTGTTCACTGCACCCCACAAAGATTGTGTTCACTGTACCCCACAAAGATTGTGTTCACTGTACCCCACAAAGTTTTTGTTCACTGCACCCCACAAAGATTGTGTTTACTGTACCCCACAAAGGTTGTGTTCACTGCACCCCACAAAGATTGTGTTCACTGCACCCCACAAAGATTGTGTTCACTGTACCCCACAAAGGTTTTGTTCACTGCACCCCACAAAGGTTTTGTTCACTGCACCCCACAAAGATTGTGTTCCCTGTACCCCACAAAGATTGTGTTCACTGCACTCCAAAATGATTGTCTTCACTGCACCCCACAAAGATTGTGTTCACTGTACCCCACAAAGGTTTTGTTCACTGCACCCCACAAAGATTGTGTTCACTGTACCCCCAAAAGATTTTGTTCACTGCACCCCACAAGGATTGTCTTCACTGCACCCCACAAGGATTGTCTTCACTGCACCCCACAAAGATTGTGTTCACTGTACCCCACAAAGATTTTGTTCACTGCACCCTACAAAGATTGTGTTCACTGTACCCCACAAAGATTGTGTTCACTGCACTCCAAAAGGATTGTCTTCACTTCACCCCACAAAGATTGTGTTCACTGTACCCCACAAAGGTTTTGTTCACTGCACCCCACAAAGATTGTGTTCACTGTACCCCACAAAGGTTTTGTTCACTGCACCCCACAAAGATTGTGTTCACTGTACCCCACAAAGATTGTGTTCACTGTACCCCACAAAGGTTTTGTTCACTGCACCCCACAAAGATTGTGTTCACTGTACCCCACAAAGGTTGTGTTCACTGCACCCCACAAAGGTTTTGTTCACTGCACCCCACAAAGATTGTGTTCACTGCACCCCACAAAGATTGTGTTCACTGTACCCCACAAAGGTTTTGTTCACTGCACCCCACAAAGATTGTGTTCACTGTACCCCACAAAGATTGTGTTCACTGCACTCCAAAAGGATTGTCTTCACTGCACCCCACAAAGATTGTGTTCACTGTACCCCACAAAGGTTTTGTTCACTGCACCCCACAAAGATTGTGTTCACTGTACCCCACAAAGGTTTTGTTCACTGCACCCCACAAAGATTGTGTTCACTGTACCCCCCAAAGATTTTGTTCACTGCACCCCACAAGGATTGTCTTCACTGCACCCCACAAGGATTGTCTTCACTGCACCCCACAAAGATTTTGTTCACTGCACCCCACAAATGTTTTGTTCACTGCACCCCACAAAGATTGTGTTCACTGTACCCCCCCAAAGATTTTGTTCACTGCACCCCACAAGGATTGTCTTCTCTGCACCCCACAAAGATTGTGTTCACTGTACCCCCCAAAGATTTTGTTCACTGCACCCCACAAGGATTGTGTTCACTGCACCCCACAAGGATTGTCTTCACTGCACCCCACAAAGATTGTGTTCACTGTACCCCCACAAAGGTTTTGTTCACTGCACCCCACAAAGATTTTGTTCACTGCACTCCAAAAGGATTGTGTTCACTGCACCCCAAAAAGATTGTGTTCACTGCAGCCCACACACAGAAAAATGGATATGGATCACTGACACCTGCCTATCTCCTATCCCACACCACACAGCAATATCGATTGTAGTTTGTAGAACACACTTTCCCTAAAATTCAGCAGACTCTGTCCCTAACAGGATTGAGAAGAGATCGTAGATCAGGAGAACTAAGTGCAGACCCCACCCCACACAGCAATATCGATTGTAGTTTGTAGAACACACTGACCCTATAATTCAGCAGACTCTATCCCTAAAATGCCTACAACTCGCCCTGCCTAAACACTCCGACCTGTCCCTCAATTCTATCCGGACACAAATGGTTTTTTCCTGCCTATCTTTCCCTAATCAGCAGCCAGCACGTTGATGTGTGCTCTGTCCCTGATCTAAGCAGCATAATGACGCCGCTGCGGCTGCCTCGAACTTATAAAGACTTGGTCACATGCTTCAGACGGCCAATCACAGCTACTGAGACATTTGCAGGCATGGCTGGGATGGCTTAAGGCACACCAGTTAAACGATTGTTGATTGGCTGTTGAAAGCCCGCCATGAAAAGAGCGCCAAAGCATGCAAAACCCGGAAATAAAACGACCGAACACGGATTTTTACCCGAATATACAGTAAAGTGTCCGTGTTCGTGTTCGGGTAACAAAAATCCAATTATTCGGTACACGAATAATACAGTCCGTGTTCGCTCAACACTATTTATGAACTTTTTTCATCATTTATTATTTGTAATTTTTTGTGAGCAGATCGCGGCTACTTATTCACAAAAAAATTATTTTTGATGTAATTCACTTGATGTACCGTTCTAGGCAACAAGAGTTTCACTTATCTAGTGACACTTTGCCATTTGAACATTCACTATTGTTTGATTTTGTTTATTGCACATTGTTTATTGCATCTGTTACCTTTTCACTTTTAGGATAATATCTCAAAAACAGCGCATCTTATTTGCTTTATGTTTTTTTTACCTCACTATTCAAAAAGTGTTTGATTTCAGCAATTTTTTTATTTCACTGAGCGCACCTTTTTGTATTGTTTACCACTTAAAGCGGAGTTCCACCCTGGGAAAGTTTTTTTAATAAAAATACCCCCGGGAAAGTCAGGGCTAGTGCATTCCACAATGGATAGTCTCTGATCTGTCCCTGGTTGCACTTACCTTTTAGAAGAAATACTTACCTTGAAAATGTATTGTCCAGCGCTGCCATCTCAGGTGTGGGCAACTTAAAGCTAGCGCGACCCTCTTCTGTGTCCTCTTCCGTCTTCTTCGGTCCCACGATGCACTACACCGGCCCCGCCGTCACTTCCGGTGCGGCAGCGTCATCCCTGCACAGCTTCTGGGCATGCCCAGAAGCTGTTTAGCAAGGTATGACGGCACCTGCACCGGAACTGACGTCGGGGCCGGTGCAGGCGCATTGATTCCTGGGAGCGATGACGTTCAGCTCCCAGGAATCATTGCAAGCCAGGAAGTGACGAATCGCCGTGGCCGCCGAGGGGAGGAAGTAAGGTAAGCATATTTTTTTCTAAACAAGGTAAGTAAAAAAAAAAAAAATTGCGATTATCCACTTGTTTTTCAGGTGACCCGGAGCGAGAAGATGGAGGTAAGTATAATTTTAGGGTGGAACTCCGCTTTAAGGACCGGAAGGTTTTACCCCCTTAACGACCAGGCTATTTTTTGTGATACGGCACTGCGTTAATTTAACTGACAATTGCATAGTCATGCAATGCTGTACCCAATTAAAATTCATGTCCTTTTTTTCCCACAAATAGAGCTTTCTTTTGGTGATATTTGATTACCTCTGCGGTTTTTATTTTTGCGCTATAAACAAAAAAAGAGAGACAATTCAGAAAAAACAATGTTATTTACTTTCTGCTATATAACATTCCCAATAAAAAAAATTAAATAATCACATTTTTTCATCAATTTAGTCCAATTTGTATCCTGCTACAAATTTTTGGTAAAAAAAAATTCCAATAAGTGTATATTGATTGGTTTGCGCAAACGTTATCGCGTCTACAAACTAGGGGAAAGATTTATGTAATTTTTATTTATTTATTTATTTTTTACTACCGTAGTAATGGTGGCAATCAACGATTTTTAGCGGGACTGCGACATTGCGGCGGACAGGTTGAATACATAACTGACACTTTTGAGTGACATCACTACACTAAAAATACAGAATGCACTGTTACTGTACTAATGACACTGGCAAGGAAGGGGTTAACACCAGGTGTAATCAAAGGGTTAAATGTGTGCCTAGGGGGTGTTTCCTAACTGTGTGGGGGATGGACTCACTGGATGAACACAGAGACCTGTGTTCCCAAATAGGAGGAACACAGGATCCTTGTGTTCATCACTGACAGAACAGCGGTGTGCCATGCTTACTTCGGCATACTGCCATTCTGTCTCCATGAGGAGCGATCGTGGGTGCCCAGTGGACATTGCATCCGCCGGACCCGCTGATTGGCTCCACTTGTGGCCAACCGGCACGTGCCCCCACTAGCTGACTCACAAATAGCGCTTTTCCACTGCATGGAACCGAACGGTTTGGCTCACTTTTGTGCTTTTCCACTGCTGGTACCGCATGGTATAGTGTAGGAACGGTTCGGTACGGTACGGCGGCGCTTTTCCACTGCATGGAAGCGAACGGTACGGCTCTCAAAAACAATACCTACTCGATTGTGGTTCCAAGAGGTACCATACCCGGTACCATATCCCACAATCCTTTGCATGCAGTCACTACTAGCCACTGATTGGTCAGCGAATCCCACCCACCCCGTTGTTATCCCACCCACTTAACTTTAGTACTACTTTAGTGGAAAAGCAAACCATACCATACCGTACCGAACCGTTCCAAAACCGTACCATGCGGTACCAGCAGTGGAAAAGCAAACCGGGCCAAGCGGGGCCGAGTAGAGCCGAGCCGGTACTTGCAGTGGAAAAGTACCAAAAGCGACATACAGGTATGTTGTTTTGCTAGGCAGAGCTGTCCTGCTGCAGTAAAATTACAGCGGCTGGCCGGCAAGTGGTTAAACCAATATTTCTGTATTAAAAATCCTTTTTCTTTATTGGTCTTATGTAATATTCTAATTTTCTGAGATGATGAATTTTGGGTTTTCACTAGCTGTAAGCCATAGTCAACAAAATAAAAAGAACTGCTTGAATTATATGACTCTGTGTGTAATGCATCTATATAAAATATATGGGTTTCACTTTTTTAATTGAATTACTGACATAAATTAACTTTTTGATGATATTCTAATTTTATGAGATGCACCTGTGGGATTAGAATTTTTTTTTAAATGGACACACAGTACTTCATATCTAGCTGGCATATGAATCCCATGACTGAGAACCATTCTAATTGGTTTGCAGTCATTAGTGGAGACTAGAGCTATCAGTGACAACCAGGTTTGACAGCTAGCAGGAAGAAGTGTTGGCTGGTAGCTGTCAAAAAAATTATGTGGATTACTCCATCTTCAACACGGGGCGTCTTGTAGGGAATTGTTAATCTATGGACTGTGGATGGGAAAAGGTTAAGTAACATAAAGAAATGGGGTGCTCCTTTTTAGAACAGCCTTTAAAACATTTGATAATATGCTTGTTGCTACTCATGGCAGGGCTTTAATTTGTGAAATAAGCAGAGATCATTAGAAAATCATCCTAAATTGTCTTACCAGGCAGATCTGCTATGAAAGCTACGTAGACTTCCTGACCTTTTCAATCATCAGTCATCAGCACATGGTGACTTTCTTGCATGACTGCACCAGGATCATGCTGATTATGGAAGATGTATGGCCAGCTGAGCCAAGCTCAAATTTTACAAGAAAAGTCATAATTTGCATATAACTTCAGTTGCCTGTATCTCTGGACCTACTTACTGCCTTGACAAGCAGTATTTATATAAAGGAAACCTACACTGATAGAAATATGGAAATTAATGAAAGGTAGTGGAGTGGTGCCAAGAAAAAATTGATTAGAGTACCAACATCCCTATAAGTGTGGGTGTGTGGGACTCAAAACTGATTTGTTAGAAAAAAAACATAATTTTATATGTATATAAAATAATTTTTACTTTATTATCAAAACGACAAACAGCAAATACATCAAAAGGTTCAAAAAGTTATTATTGTCTCAACAGAGTTGTAAATATAAATGAATATTTCTTGTACTTCAATTTCCGACCGGTTTCGCAAAATTAGCTTCTTCAGGGAAATGAAGATATATAATGTAAAATTACTGAAGAGAGAAACATACACATGAGATAATTTCACATTTATTTATATACATTGTATAATGATATGTTACAAATCATTAATACATCAACCAGAAAACAGTTCAATGCAGAAAAAGGATGGGGGAGCCCATACCTGAAGCATGGAGTCCCATTGTATTTTGAAGCAGACTGTGGAGTGTGACATGGGCTTCATTCCAAAGCTCAGCATAAATCCCAACAACAAAGTGGCCCCACCTAATAGGTCTCCCGCAGAGGGGGTAATCAGCTCCAAGAGAACAAGTTAGAACTGTCTAAAAACCTGCCAAAAATATGTACAATTGTAGGCGTTTAGAGATAAAAACCCAAATCTTTATTTAATTGTAAACAGATAAAGATATGTATTGCTCATAAGGCCATTATACTTACATATATAAGTATGGTATCCAATAGACCAGGCATGTCCAACCTGTGGCCCGGGGGCCGCATGCGGCCCGGAACCGCAGGCAATGCGGCCCACTGCCCCCTGACAATTTTTTTTTTTTTTGCTGGGGAGGAAGGAAGTCGAGTCGGGGGCACGGCCACAGAGGCAGCCTCGGAGGGGATCATCCACTAGTTGTGTTAAATTAGTTCTTGGGGGGGGGCGCGGCAGCACGGGAAGGGTGCGGTGGTGTTTTATTACTTATATATACCTTAACTAATAGTATATATTTTATATGCGGCCCGAGAAAATCTCTCTACACTCAATGTGGCCCAGAGAAGCCAAAAGGTTGGACACCCATGCAATAGACCTAACGCGCCACGGGTGTCTCAAAAATCAAAAGCTATACAGAAAGGCCATAGAAGACAAACGTCCACTCAAATAAATGACAAATAGAAAAAACAAACTATATTTGTCAATAAGATATGGACCCAAAAATATATGCGGATAGCATGAAAAAGCCACAAAGCCCAAAAAGGAGCGAGTGTTAAGGCCCGTACACACGTACCGATTGTCGGCCGAAAATGTTCGGCGGCCGAACGATTGGCCGATTTTCGGCTTGTTAGTATGATGCTTCCGACAGCCAACAGCGCACTTTCAGCTGAAAAGAATCTGTCTTGCAAGCATGAAAATTTTTGTATGCCGACACCAGAACGGCCGATTGTTCGCCAGTCAGTACAGAATTCGTCCGACAGACAGCAGATTTGCAAGACTGGGCATGCTCAGAAAAGAAAAAAGACAAGGAAAGTTAACCTGACATCACTTCTGCAGTCGGCTGTAGTCGGCGGACAAAATTCTTGTGCAGTCTTTTGCACTTTTCAACAGACACCGACAGCCCTGGACAAAAGACGGCCGATCGTTCGGCCGACGATCGGTACGTGTGTACGGGGCTTTAAGCTGGATACACACTATCCAACTTTTGTGGTTAGATTTCCTTCAGATTTACCTTTTCTATGTAGTGCAAGGGCCTGCCTGATTGCATACAAATTGAAAGTGTTTAGGTTTAACCTCATATTATATGGTTTTGGTAAATCTAAAGGAAAAAGTCTTCAGAAAATCTTATAGTGTGTATGGCCCATAAGCCTATGGAAACAAATACAAGGATACATTATAAGTTAGGCATTCATAGAGCCCAAATTGATACAAAGAAACCAAAAAGACAAGGACCACTCCATAGAGTCCATAGGGAGAGCTTTTACTTTTAACATTCAGAGATTCAGCACTGGCGCACAGGGAGTGTATGGAGACACTGAAGACAGGCTGACTGGAGCTCCAATATATACCCCCTCCACCCCGCCCACTAAGGATGTCAGAGCGGGATGCGGACGTAGAGCTTGAAAGTTCACACATGCGAACCAGCACCAGAACTTTATCTGTTTACAGTTAAATAAAGAATTGGGTTTTTATCTCTAAACACATACAATTGTACATATTTTTGGCAGGTTTTTTGACAGTTCTAACTTGTTCTCTTGGAGCTGATTACCCCCCCTGCGGGAGACCTATTAGGTGGGGCCACTTTGTTGTTGGGATTTATGCTGAGCTTTAGAATGAAGCCCATGTCACACTCCACAGTCTGCTTCACAATACAATGGGACTCCATGCTTCCGATATGGGCTACCCCATCCTTTTTCTGCATTGAACTGTTTTCTGGTTGATGTATTAATGATTTGTAACACATCATTATACAATGTATATAAATAAATGTGAAATTATCTCATATGTATGTTTCTCTCTTCAGTAATTTTACATTAGTATATCTTCATTTCCCTGAAGAAGCTAATTTGGGGAAACCGGTCGGAAATTGAAGTACAAGAAATATTAACCACTTTACCCCCGCTCACTGTGCCTCTACTGCGGTACAGTGGCTCGTTCCTGTCCAGTGACGTAGACCTACGTCGCTGGACTCCTCCCCTTGTGGGCAGCGCTCGCACGCCGCCGGAGGTTCGCTCCCACTGTATTCAGTCACAGCGGGAGTCGGGCCAGGGGAGGAGCAGCGGCGATCGCCGCTGCTCTTCCCCGATCGTCGGGGAATCGAGTTTGGAGATCCGCCCGCTTGTGTAAACAAAGCGGGCGGATCTCCTAAGTGACAGACAGTGACAGATTGCAGGGTTCAGCATAGCTGAACATGCGATCTGTCCCTGTGTCACTCAGTCACCTCCCCCCACACATGTTAGTAAGCACCAGGCATACATTAACCCATCCCTCTCCAATAAAATGAACCCCTTCCCTGCCAGTGTCATTTTTACAGTAACAGTGCATATTTATAGCACTGATTACTGTAGTAATGTCACTGGTACCCCCAAAAGTGTCAAAAATGTCAGTCAAGGGTCCGATCTGTCCGCCGCAATGTCGCAGTCCCGCAAAAAAAATCACAGATCGCCGCCATTACTCGTTAAAAAAAAACACCAAAATTGACAGAAATCTTTCCCTTAGTTAGTAAATGCAATAACTTTTGCGCAAACCAATCAAAATACGCTTATTGTGATTTTTTTTACCAAACATAGGTAGCAGAAAACAAATTGGCCAAAAATTTTAAAAAATTTGGATTTTTACATTTTTTTGGGGGGAATTTCATATAAAAAAATGTGTAAAATATTGCTCTTTTTTGTGTATAGCGCAAAAATTAAAAATTGCACAGGTGATCAAATACCACCAAGAGAAAGCTCTGTTTGTGGGAAAAAAAGGACGTAAATTTCGTTTTGGTACGGCGTCGCACGACCGTGCAATTGTCAGTTAAAGTCGCACAGTGCCGAATCGCAAAAAGTGGCCTGGACGTAAAACAGCAAAATCCTCCGGTGGTAAAGTGGTTAATGTATATTTACATCTCTGATGAGACAAAAATAACTTTTTGAACCTTTTGATGTATTTGCTGTTTGTCGTTTTGATAATGAAGTAAAAATTATTTTATATACATATAAAGTAATGTTTTTTTCTAACAAATCAGTTTTGAGTACCGTTAAAGTCCCACATTCCACATTCTGTCCATATCTGATAGAAATATGGGTCTGGACTTGTTTGTATCTTCCTAAAAATGGTAGTTGCCATACTGTCTCTGGTTTTAATATTCGGCACTGTTCAGGAACAAGCACAAAAATGAGAACTAATGCCCTGTACACACGTGCAGATTATCTGAAGACTTTTGTCTGCAGACTTACCAAAACCATATAATATGAGGTCAAACCTAAACACTTTCAATTTGTATGCAATCCGGCAGGCCCTTGCACTACATAGAAAAGGTAAATCTGAAGACAAATGTCTTCAGATAATCTGCACGTGTGTATGGGGCATAATCCGTATACTTGTTCTAGGTCTGTGACCAAGAAAGTTTTGAGATCGTAATATAAATCCTACACAAAGCTTCATCTCTTTGCTCCCACCAGTGAACAGGGCAGTAAATGAGCTGGACAAAATGTGAGTTTGAGCAGTTCCATGGAGCAAGCTTTAAAGTGAATCAGTGACTTTGCCCTACTCTTCCAACCTACAACAAAATATGCAGGCAGGCTTTTTTCGCAGAAGATGCATACCAATTTCTTGGCCAATAAAATAGTTTTACATGCTTGCTCACAAACTTGAATGTACCTGTATGCATGTGCAGCTCCATGTAATTTTCCAGCATGCCTTTGTACCCAGCCCAGCCAATAAAGACAGTCAGATGCTGGGGGCAAATATGTCAGCGCTGGTTAGAGAGCTTACAGCTTGTTCAGGTGCCATTCATTTTCCATGGCACCTAAATACGGGTGCAATTTTACCGAGAAAATAAATTGAGCTGCAATCGAGGCAAAATAGCAACCCGCGAACCTTGACGATCAAAAAGGAATGGGAGCTTCTTTTGAGCGAAATCTTTTTGCATTGCGTTTTACCGCGATTGCAGTGCGATTTATCGTGCAACAATCGTGGCAGAATCAAGGAAAAATCACACCCGTGTTTAGGCGTCATTGAAAAGGAATAAAATAGATGAGTTTCACTTTTTGAATTGAATTACTGAAATAAATTACCTTTTTGAAAACATTCAAATTTTATGAGATGCACCTTCATATATATATGTATATACAGTACATCCGGAAAGTATTCACAGCGCTTCACCTTTTCCACATTTTGCTATGTTACAGCCTTATTCCAACATGGATTCAATTCAATATTTTGCTCAAATTTCTGCAAACAATACCCTATAATGACAACATGAAATACATTTGTATGAAATCTTTGCTAATTTATTAAAAATAAAAAATGAAAAAATCCCATGTACATAAGTATTCAAAGCCTTTGCTCAATACTTTGTTGAAGCAGCTTTTGCTCCAATTACAGCCTCAAGTATTTTTGAGTATGATGCTACAAGCTTGGCACACCTATTTTTTGGCAGTTTCTCTCTTTCTTCTATGCAGAACCTCTCAAGCTCCATTAGGTTGGATGGGGAGAGTCGGTGCACAGCAATTTTCAGATCTCTCCAGAGATGTTCAATCAGGTTCAAGTCTGGGCTCTGGCTGGGCCACTCAAGAACATTCACAGAGTCACTCCTTTGTTACCTAGGCTATTGAAAGATGAAACTTTGCCCCAGTCTGAGGTCCTGAGCACTCTGGAGCGAGTTTTCATCAAAGATGTCTCTGTACATTGCTGCATTTATCTTTCCCCTGATCCTGACTAGTCTCCCAGTTTCTGCTGCTAAAAAACATCCCCACAGCATGATGCTGTCACCACCATGCTTCACTGTAGGGATGGCATTGGCCAGGTAATGAGCAGTGCCTGGTTTCCTCGTAGCATGACGCTTGCCATTCAGGCCAAAGATTTAGAACTTTGTTTCATCAGAACAGAGACTTTTGTTTCTCATGAGTCTGAGAGTCCTTCAGGTGCCTTTTAGCAAACTCTAGGCAGGCTGTCATGTGCCTTTTACTGAGAAGTGGCTTCCATCTGGCCACTCTACCATATAGACCTGATTGGTGGAGTGCTGCAGAGATGGTTATTCTTCTGGAAGGTTCTCCTCTCTCAGAGAAATGCTGGAGATCTGTCAGAGTGACCATCGAGTTCTTGGTCACCTCCCTGGCTAAGGCCCTTCTCCCCCGATCGCTCAGTTTGGCTGGTCGGCCAGCACTAGGAAGACTCCTGGTGGTTCCAAACTTCTTCCATTTACGGAAAAGGGAGGCCACTGTGCTCATTGGGACTTTCGATTCTGCAGAAATTTTTCTGTACCCTTCCCCAGATCTGCGCCTCAATACAATCCTGTCTTGGAGGTCTACAGACAATTCTTTGGACTTCATGGCTTGGTTTATGCTCTGGCATGCACTATTAACTGTGGGACATTATATAGACAGAAGTGTGTGTAGCACCCTCCTAGGTAGGTGCTAGGAAAAAGCATCTATTTGCTCCTTCTGCTTATCAGGGGAGCCTGATCTGTTAGTTTGCCTGTCACATGCTTCCAGGTTTGATTCACTGGGTCTGAGGGAGTGTCCCCACTGTATCCAATAAGGGAGCTTGTTGGACAGTGGAGGAAACCTAGCCAGTTACACATCCTGTTTTATGGCAGTCCCAGTGGGAGGGCATTCCTGCAATGTATCCTGGGATTGACCATAAATGCGGAGGGAACATGTGACAGGGTGTCTTTGGCGGGAAGCGGAGTCCCAGGAGGAGGTGGACAGCTGTTTCTCCTCCTGCAAGGTGTGAGGAAGGTGGTCTTAGGCGGTCGGCCTAGTGAACTAGGTGTGGAGCTGAGCTGCAGAGGATCCAGAGTGCTGACGGTGGAGCTGCTGGCAGAGTCTCTTGAGAAAAACAGTGTCCGTGAGTACTGAGGGACCTGCCAAAGGGTCTGACCCAGGAAGGGGGGACCACTCCAGAGAAGTCAGGGGGATCAAGGAGCTAGCTCACACAGAAAGTATAACAGTAAAGGGGGTGTCGTGTAGTTGACCCTGAGGAATAGGAACAAAGGGGGTGCCAGGAAGGGCCCTGAAGATTGTTCTGCAGTACAGTACAGTTTACCGTTCATTTCTTACTATGTCACTGCTACTGACAAGGTGAAGCAGTTGCCTTTTTCAGTCATCCCAGCTAATTGTGCATAGTTATATAAGTTGGAGTATCCCACTCATTCCTTCTCCCATCCAAGTTCTAAATAAAAACACAAAAACCAAAGCCCCTAGACTGTTTTCTGACTGAGTCAAAATCACTTGGAAAATGTTTAACTGTTGTGCTGTTGCTAATGGTAACCCAGGGGAACCTGTAACTAGCAGCTCCCAATGAAGTAGTGCTATATGTGCCTTTCCAAATCATGTCCATTCAACTGAATTTACGACAGGTGGACTCCAATCAAGTTGTAGAAACATCTCAAGGATGATCATTGGAAACAGGATACAACTGAGCTCAGTTTTGAGTGTCATGGCAAAGGCTGTGAATACTTATGTGCTGTACATGGGATTTTTTTATTTTTAATAAAATTGTAAAGACTTCAAATAAACTTCTTTCAACTTGTTGTTATGGGGTATCATTAGAATTTGAAGGAAAATTATGAATTTAATCCATTTTGGAATAAGGCTGTAACATAACAAACAGTGGAAAAAGTGAAGCGCTGTAAAAACTATTATATAATATACTGTGTGTGTGTGTATAAACTTATAGGCTGGATTCATGCAGTTCTTTGTGTCAGCAGCACATATGGTAACACACATACATAGGCATGAATGGGCTCGTATACAATCAGTGGCAGCTGGTGCTCCATGGGATGGGGGGGGGGGCGGTAGACAGACTGCACCACCATACTACCCCCCCCCCCCGGACCATACCAGGCCTCACAGCATACCTAACCCCCCCCCCCGCCAGCTCACTCACCCTGCCTGGATATGTTGAGGGAGGGCAGGCAGCAGCAGCACACTGTGACGGTGGCGGCTTCTTCCCCTTGTCTTCTGCGTCTCCTCCCTCCTTCAGACCCGCTTCCTGATTGGCCAGGAGGAGGATCCTCAGCAGAGACACTGAGTGGAATGGCGTACCAAGCGACGCCCAAGCACCGCCCTATGACTTCGGATGTCCTATGGACCAATCACAGGATGGCAGTGGTACAGTGGGAGTGTCCGGGGCGCATTGCTCTGCTCCCCGAGGACACTCTTAAGGACGCCAATCAGAGCCATATAAAAAAGCACATGATGCCAAAACCCCCACCCCTCTCCATAGGCAGCAGTGTGTCCGGCGCCCCGCTCACATTTAAAGGTACACGTTTTTTTTTTTAAATGCTGATGATCGGATGGGGGGGGGGCGGTGCAACTGCGCCCCCTATTGACAAGCCGCCACTGACTGTATGCCTGTGGGAATGAGGCCTAAGAGTGGCATTGTATTGTATCTCCTTGGGATAATTGTGTCAATAAGTAGACACTGAGTTGTTGCTGGTTAACTCATGTAGTATGTATGTACCAGGATTTGCTGATGGTGACAATGGTGGAACATGTGTGCACTACGGTTGAGCGGACACCTAGATGTCCGTGTTCGACGGGTTCGGCCGAACTTTAAAAAAAAGTCCGGGTCCGTGTCCCGGACTTTTACCGAACTTTTCCCGGACACCGAACCCCATTGAAGTCAATGGGGACCCGAACTTTAAGGCACTAAAATGGCTCTAAAACACCAATGGAAAGGGCTAGAGTGCTGCAAATGGCAGCAAAACGTAGTTAAGAGCATGGCAAGTGCTCTGCAAACAAATGTGGATAGGGAAATAACTTAAAACAACAAAAAAAAAACAGAAAAATAAAACAATGTTCTTCATCTCTGAAGGACGAGGCCCATATGGAGTAGGAGGGAGGTTGAGGTGGTGGTGGATGTGGCGGTGTCATAGTCGTGCGCACAGGGTGTGCCTGGTGTACCTGGGCACACCCTAATCACCTAGGGCACATAGCATTATCGCTCTGTTTGCCAGTGAGGAGATGGGAAAGATCTCCCTCGCACCTGCTCTGCTCTATTTCTCTTTGCCAGCAGGGAGAGTAATGTATCGGGGCCATGTACATGTAGGCAAACACATGCATGTGTATTTCAACTTTGGGGTGCACACCCTAATGCAATAGGCTGCGCACACCTATGGGCGGTGTAGGTGGAAGCGGCGGTGGAGGAGGACCAGGGCCGGATTAAGAGCATCATGGTCTTGGTGCTGAGGATTTTGAAGGGCCTTAAGGGCCGTGCCTTGGCATGCACCCAGAGGAGGAAGGGTGCAGCCATGCATGCCTAATTCAACATGGGATGCTGTCTCTAAAGCCCATAAACACATCCATGCATCGGCAACTGTCCCTCCTTGTCCGGCCTTCGCGCTGTGTGGGGAGGTTCTGAGGGTGCTGCCTGGGGAAGCGAGCATAGAAGCCAGACTTCTGTGTTTACAAGTGACAGAAGAGCGGTCACAGTGAATATGGCCAACCCGGGGCCTATATAAAAGGTAGGGGCCTGCATGGAGCTGCAGCTCCAATAGCCCCTACGTTAATCTGGCCCTGAGGAGGAGGACGAGGTAGCCAACACTGCTTCTTTTCACAAATTTTAAATGAGGGTACACCCCAAAAGAGTGAGAAAGAGCAAAAATGGAACAATGGCTGGGTAAGGTCGGTATCCATTGCTATTCTGCACAAGGTACGGAAAAGTCCCGTGGGATCCATGCCTGGTTCATTTTAATGAACGTGAGCTTGTCCACATTGTCTCTGGACAGGCGGCTGCGCTTGTCTGTTATAACACCCCCAGCCGTGCTAAATACCCGTTCAGATAATACACTGGCTGCAGGGCACGCCAGCACCTCCAAGGCGTAAAGGGCAAGCTCAGGCCATGTGCCCAATTTGGAGACCCAGAAGTTGAAGGGGGCAGACCCCTCATTCACTACATGTAGGCGTGTGCACACATACTGCTCCACCATGTTGGTAAAATGCTGCCTCCTGCTAAGACGTTCCATCTGAGCTGCTGGTGCTGCTGTTTGTTGTGGCGTGCTGACAAAGCTTTTCCACATTTCGGCCATGCTAACCCTGCCTTCTGAGGTGCTGGCGGTGCCCTGGTTGAGTTGGCGACCTCCTCCTCCTCCTCCTCTGCCTTGTGCTTCCACTGTGGCCCCGCTGTCAGATGGGAATGCCAGCAGCATCGCGTCTACCAGCGTGCGCTTGTACTCGCGCATCTTGCGATCGCGCTCCAGTGAGTGAATTAAGGACGGTACGTTGTCCTTGTAACGGGGATCCAGCAGCGTGGCCACCCAGTAATCAGCACAAGTTAGAATGTGGGCAACTCGGCGGTCGTTGTGGAGACACTGCAGCATGTAATCGCTCATGTGTGCCAGGCTGCCCAGAGGCGACGAAAGGCTGTCCTCTGTGGGAGGTGTATCGTCCGTGTCCTCTGTATCCCCCCAGCCACGCACCAGTGATGGCCATGAGCTGGCCTGGGTGCCACCCTGCTGTGAACATGGTTCCATCTCCTCCTCCAGCTCCTCCTCATCCTCCAGAACTGTGCCCCTGCTGGACAATTGTGTCCCTGGCGTTTGTGTGTGCAGGAACCCACCCTCGGAGCCCCTTGCGAATGACTGCCCTGAAACCCTTTGAAATGTTACCTCTTCATCCTCCTCCTCCTCCTCCTCATCCTGTGCCACATCCTCTTCCATCATCGCCCGAATTGTTTTTTCAAGGAGGCATAGAAGTGGGATAGTTAAGCTGAGAACGGCGTCATTGCCACTGGCCATGTTGGTGGAGTACTCAAAACAGCGCAACAAGGCACAATATATGCAAATGTCAAATATGCAAACTATGCCGCAATTTAATGTTTTTTACACCAAAAGGGTGTGTATTGAATAGCGGAATAGGATAAAAAACTGTGTATCTCACACGTACAAACACAGACTAGGCCCGATTAAATTTATTCCTACCCTAAAGGGAGGATGAGGAAGAGGAGTATGGAACAGGCAGCACCCTCAAATCTTCAGAAGTATGAGATGAACCCCAAAAACTTGGAAAGGTGGATCTCACACGTACCGACACAGACTATTCAGCAATTTAATTGAGCCCCAAAGGTTTTTATTGAATAGCGGAATAGGAAATATGATCAAAAAAAAGTGTATGTTTTTCACACGTACAGAAGCACACTAGGCCCCAATTACTATTGTTTGTACACCTAAAAGGATGGATGAGGAAGAGGAGGAGGAGGAGTATAGAACAGGCAGCACCCTCAAAGCTTCAGAAGTATGAGATGAACCCCAAAAACTTGGAAAGGTGGATCTCACACGTACCGACACAGACTATTCCGCAATTTAATTGAGCCCCAAAGGTTTTTATTGAATAGCGGAATAGGAAATATGATCAAAAAAAAGTGTATGTTTTTCACACGTACAGAAGCACACTAGGCCCCAATTACTATTGTTTGTACACCTAAAAGGATGGATGAGGAAGAGGAGGAGGAGGAGTATAGAACAGGCAGCACCCTCAAAGCTTCAGAAGTATGAGATGAACCCCAAAAACTTGGAAAGGTGGATCTCACACGTACAGACACAGACTATTCCGCAATTTAATTGAGCCCCAAAGGTTTTTATTGAATAGCGGAATAGGAAATATGATCAAAAAAAAGTGTATGTTTTTCACACGTACAGAAGCACACTAGGCCCCAATTACTATTGTTTGTACACCTAAAAGGATGGATGAGGAGGAGGAGGAGGAGGAGGAGTATAGAACAGGCAGCACCCTCAAAGCTTCAGAAGTATGAGATGAACCCCAAAAACTTGGAAAGGTGGATCTCACACGTACCGACACAGACTATTCCGCAATTTAATTGAGCCCCAAAGGTTTTTATTGAATAGCGGAATAGGAAATATGATCAAAAAAAAGTGTATGTTTTTCACACGTACAGAAGCACACTAGGCCCCAATTACTATTGTTTGTACACCTAAAAGGATGGATGAGGAAGAGGAGGAGGAGGAGTATAGAACAGGCAGCACCCTCAAAGCTTCAGAAGTATGAGATGAACCCCAAAAACTTGGAAAGGTGGATCTCACACGTACAGACACAGACTATTCCGCAATTTAATTGAGCCCCAAAGGTTTTTATTGAATAGCGGAATAGGAAATATGATCAAAAAAAAGTGTATGTTTTTCACACGTACAGAAGCACACTAGGCCCCAATTACTATTGTTTGTACACCTAAAAGGATGGATGAGGAGGAGGAGGAGGAGGAGGAGTATAGAACAGGCAGCACCCTCAAAGCTTCAGAAGTATGAGATGAACCCCAAAAACTTGGAAAGGTGGATCTCACACGTACCGACACAGACTATTCCGCAATTTAATTGAGCCCCAAAGGTTTTTATTGAATAGCGGAATAGGAAATATGATCAAAAAAAAGTGTATGTTTTTCACACGTACAGAAGCACACTAGGCCCCAATTACTATTGTTTGTACACCTAAAAGGATGGATGAGGAAGAGGAGGAGGAGGAGTATAGAACAGGCAGCACCCTCAAAGCTTCAGAAGTATGAGATGAACCCCAAAAACTTGGAAAGGTGGATCTCACACGTACCGACACAGACTATTCCGCAATTTAATTGAGCCCCAAAGGTTTTTATTGAATAGCAGAATAGGAAATATGATCAAAAAAAGGTGTATGTTTTTCACACGTACAGAAGCACACTAGGCCCCAATTACTATTGTTTGTACACCTAAAAGGATGGATGAGGAGGAGGAGGAGGAGTATAGAACAGGCAGCACCCTCAAAGCTTCAGAAGTATGAGATGAACCCCAAAAACTTGGAAAGGTGGATCTCACACGTACCGACACAGACTATTCCGCAATTTAATTGAGCCCCAAAGGTTTTTATTGAATAACGGAATAGGAAATATGATCAAAAAAAGTGTATGTTTTTCACACGTACAGAAGCACACTAGGCCCCAATTACTATTGTTTGTACACCTAAAAGGATGGATGAGGAGGAGGAGGAGGAGTATAGAACAGGCAGCACCCTCAAAGCTTCAGAAGTATGAGATTGTGTTCACTGTACCCCACAAAGATTGTGTTCACTGTACCCCACAAAGATTGTGTTCACTGTACCCCACAAAGGTTTTGTTCACTGCACCCCACAAAGATTGTGTTCACTGTACCCCACAAAGGTTTTGTTCACTGCAACCCACAAAGATTGTGTTCACTGTACCCCACAAAGATTGTGTTCACTGCACCCCAAAAGGATTGTCTTCTCTGCACCCCACAAAGATTGTGTTCACTGTACCCCACAAAGGTTTTGTTCACTGCACCCCACAAAGATTGTGTTCACTGCACCCCACAAAGATTGTGTTCACTGTACCCCACAAAGGTTTTGTTCACTGCACCCCACAAAGATTGTGTTCACTGTACCCCACAAAGATTGTGTTCACTGCACTCCAAAAGGATTGTCTTCACTGCACCCCACAAAGATTGTGTTCACTGTACCCCACAAAGGTTTTGTTCACTGCACCCCACAAAGATTGTGTTCACTGTACCCCACAAAGGTTTTGTTCACTGCACCCCACAAAGATTGTGTTCACTGTACCCCCCAAAGATTTTGTTCACTGCACCCCACAAGGATTGTCTTCACTGCACCCCACAAGGATTGTCTTCACTGCACCCCACAAGGATTGTCTTCACTGCACCCCACAAAGATTGTGTTCACTGTACCCCACAAAGATTTTGTTCACTGCACCCCACAAAGATTGTGTTCACTGTACCCCACAAAGATTTTGTTCACTGCACTCCAAAAGGATTGTCTTCACTGCACCCCACAAAGATTGTGTTCACTGTACCCCACAAAGGTTTTGTTCACTGCACCCCACAAAGATTGTGTTCACTGTACCCCACAAAGGTTTTGTTCACTGCACCCCACAAAGATTGTGTTCACTGTACCCCACAAAGATTGTGTTCACTGTACCCCACAAAGGTTTTGTTCACTGCACCCCACAAAGATTGTGTTCACTGTACCCCACAAAGGTTGTGTTCACTGCACCCCACAAAGGTTTTGTTCACTGCACCCCACAAAGATTGTGTTCACTGCACCCCACAAAGATTGTGTTCACTGTACCCCACAAAGGTTTTGTTCACTGCACCCCACAAAGATTGTGTTCACTGTACCCCACAAAGATTGTGTTCACTGCACTCCAAAAGGATTGTCTTCACTGCACCCCACAAAGATTGTGTTCACTGTACCCCACAAAGGTTTTGTTCACTGCACCCCACAAAGATTGTGTTCACTGTACCCCACAAAGGTTTTGTTCACTGCACCCCACAAAGATTGTGTTCACTGTACCCCCCAAAGATTTTGTTCACTGCACCCCACAAGGATTGTCTTCACTGCACCCCACAAAGATTGTGTTCACTGCACCCCACAAAGGTTTTGTTCACTGCACCCCACAAAGATTGTGTTCACTGCACCCCACAAAGATTGTGTTCACTGTACCCCACAAAGGTTTTGTTCACTGCACCCCACAAAGATTGTGTTCACTGTACCCCACAAAGATTGTGTTCACTGCACTCCAAAAGGATTGTCTTCATTGCACCCCACAAAGATTGTGTTCACTGTACCCCACAAAGGTTTTGTTCACTGCACCCCACAAAGATTGTGTTCACTGTACCCCACAAAGGTTTTGTTCACTGCACCCCACAAAGATTGTGTTCACTGTACCCCCCAAAGATTTTGTTCACTGCACCCCACAAGGATTGTCTTCACTGCACCCCACAAGGATTGTCTTCACTGCACCCCACAAAGATTGTGTTCACTGTACCCCACAAAGATTTTGTTCACTGCACTCCAAAAGGATTGTCTTCACTGCACCCCACAAAGATTGTGTTCACTGTACCCCACAAAGGTTTTGTTCACTGCACCCCACAAAGATTGTGTTCACTGCACCCCACAAAGGTTTTGTTCACTGCACCCCACAAAGATTGTGTTCACTGTACCCCACAAAGATTGTGTTCACTGTACCCCACAAAGGTTTTGTTCACTGCACCCCACAAAGATTGTGTTCACTGTACCCCACAAAGGTTGTGTTCACTGCACCCCACAAAGGTTTTGTTCACTGCACCCCACAAAGATTGTGTTCACTGCACCCCACAAAGATTGTGTTCACTGTACCCCACAAAGGTTTTGTTCACTGCACCCCACAAAGATTGTGTTCACTGTACCCCACAAAGATTGTGTTCACTGCACTCCAAAAGGATTGTCTTCACTGCACCCCACAAAGATTGTGTTCACTGTACCCCACAAAGGTTTTGTTCACTGCACCCCACAAAGATTGTGTTCACTGTACCCCACAAAGGTTTTGTTCACTGCACCCCACAAAGATTGTGTTCACTGTACCCCCCAAAGATTTTGTTCACTGCACCCCACAAGGATTGTCTTCACTGCACCCCACAAGGATTGTCTTCACTGCACCCCACAAGGATTGTCTTCACTGCACCCCACAAAGATTGTGTTCACTGTACCCCCCAAAGATTTTGTTCACTGCACCCCACAAGGATTGTCTTCACTGCACCCCACAAGGATTGTCTTCACTGCACCCCACAAAGATTGTGTTCACTGTACCCCCACAAAGGTTTTGTTCACTGCACCCCACAAAGATTGTGTTCACTGTACCCCCCAAAGATTTTGTTCACTGCACTCCAAAAGGATTGTGTTCACTGCACCCCAAAAAGATTGTGTTCACTGCAGCCCACACACAGAAAAATGGATGTGGATCACTGACACCTGCCTATCTCCTATCCCACACCACACAGCAATATCGATTGTAGTTTGTAGAACACACTTTCCCTAAAATTCAGCAGACTCTGTCCCTAACAGGATTGAGAAGAGATCGTAGATCAGGAGAACTAAGTGCAGACCCCACCCCACACAGCAATATCGATTGTAGTTTGTAGAACACACTGACCCTATACTTCAGCAGACTCTATCCCTAAAATGCCTACAACTCGCCCTGCCTAAACACTCCGACCTGTCCCTCAATTCTATCCGGACACAAATGTTTTTTTCCTGCCTATCTTTCCCTAATCAGCAGCCAGCACGTTGATGTGTGCTCTGTCCCTGATCTAAGCAGCATAATGACGCCGCTGCGGCTGCCTCGAACTTATAAAGACTTGGTCACATGCTTCAGACGGCCAATCACTGCTACTGAGACATTTGCAGGCATGGCTGGGATGGCTTAAGGCACACCAGTTAAACGATTGTTGATTGGCTGTTGAAAGCCCGCCATGAAAAGAGCGCCAAAGCATGCAAAACCCGGAAATAAAACGACCGAACACGGATTTTTACCCGAATATACAGTAAAGTGTCCGTGTTCGTGTTCGGGTAACAAAAATCCAATTATTCGGTACGAACACGAATAATACAGTCCGTGTTCGCTCAACACTAGTGTGCACATTTAGCATCAACATGGGTGCTTTTAGTCTTCACTGGAAGCACATGTGACAGGGTGACAAGGCAGAAGAGCAGTTGGGAAACATTGACAAGGTTGTTACCTCCATAAAAGAAAGCGTTTAAACAAAGACTTTCATGGCAGGGATTACTAGTTGTAATTTTCATGAGAGATATAGATTTAAAAAGATTGAAAAGGGCTTTTGAAATTACATTAACATTTTAAAGATTGCAAGAGAGTTTTATGTTTGGGTTTACATCTACTTTAATCCTGAAAAACAATGTAGCCTCCTAATCCTAACATTTTAATAAATACATTGCACGCTCACAAAATACAAATATACCAGTAATAGATCCAGGTTTCTTGTGAGGCTTTGCGATTATGGGGGAAATTATGTCCTTAAATATCACATTAAAAACAAATAATGGCCCAGGACTATAAAGTAATACACTATATTGTCAAAAGTATTGGGACACCTGCCTTTACACGCACATGAACTGTAATGGCATCCCAGTCTTAGTCCATAGGGTTTAATATTGTGTTGGCCCACCCTTTGCAGCTATAACAGCTTCAACTCTTTTGCAAAGACTCTTTATGGACCTAGGTTTGTGCACTGGTGCACAGTAATGTTGAAACAGGAAGAGGCCATCCCCAACTGTTCCCACATAGTTGGGAGCATGGAATTGTCCAAAACGTCTAGGTATGCTGACACATTAGGAGTTCCCTTCAGTGGAACTAAGGGGCCAAGCCCAACCCCTGAAAAACAACCCAACGTCATATCCCCCCCCCCCCCCACACCAAATGATTTTGACCAGTGAACAAAGCAAAGTCCATAAAGACATGGATGAGCAAGTTTGGGGTGGAGGAACCTAACTGGCCTGCACAGAGTCCTGACCTCAACCCAATAGAACACCTTTGGGATAAATTAGAGCGCAGACTGCGAGTCAGCCCTTCTAGTCCTCATTAATGCCTGAACAATTGCGTTTCTGGAAGAATTGTCAAACATTCCAATTGACACACTCCTAAACCTTGTGGACAGCCTTCCCAGAAGAGTTGAAGCTGGTATAGCTGCAAAGGGTGTAAAGGCAGGCATCCCAATACTTTTGACAATATAGTGTATTTGCACGTCTCCATCCTCTATCCTGAAATGAAAGCCTTTGTTACCCCAACACTTCATATTCCTGAAATGTGTCTGCTGTACCATGTACTTGTATGAGAAAGTATCCTGTTCCCTGTGTATTGCTTACTTTATGGTGTTTCTGCCAGTCCTCTTGCTTTCCTACTAAAAACTGACCACACTAAGGGGAGAGCACAACGTGGTCAGTTCTCTAGCTATTCTGGGAACTCAGTGTACTCTCCTGCAATGATCAGACTTGTCCTGACACATCCCCGCTGCACAGCCATTCACTGGGAAGCTCAGTGTACTGTTGCTTCTCCTCCCACCAGCCCTTATGCAGCTGAGAACAACGGGAATGTGATCACTTAAAAAAAAAAAAGAGAAAAAAAAAAAGGTATTTCTAATGTGTTTTTTTAAATCTATCCAAAATGTTTTGCCTTTCATTTCTATTTTAGACTAAATTAGTTGTTTTCCAAGATGATGGTTTACTATCACTTTAAAGAAGAAGAAGATAAAAACTTTGTTCTGCCTTGTGTATAAGGAAGCTACCTCTTATGATGAATATCCGAAGTCCAGATTATACAGTGAAGGTATCCTGTTGTTTACCCTTCCTTACTTCTCTTCTTGTCTATTCACAATACGCCTTAGGCTCCATGCACACAGACCATTCAAAAAAGTATTTGTGAACGTCGGACTGCTGGCAGGAAACTGCTGTTTTAAAATTGCGCTTTTACCCCTGTTTTTTATTCGCATTTATGTGTGTTTTTGAGCATTTTTCAGCGTCAATTGTTTTTGTGAAATTACACCAACGTACATTCAGCTCTGCAATGTAAAAAAACGCTGATAAAAGTGCGTTTATGAGCATTAGGCGCGTTTTTCAGAGTTCAGCAGTTTTTGTGGTCAGAAGAGCTGCTCTTGAACATGATTGTTACCATGGGCCTCTTGGCTGCTTCTGCATTGTTCCAAATCAAGGACAGTCACTCGAAATCAGGGACAGTTGGGAGCTATGGAATTAAGGGAATTCCTTGGGGACCCCCAGGTTACCAGAACTAGTGTCCCTATTGGAAGATTCCCCCTCTATTACTTTTCTGGGGACAACCTAAAATCTGGGATTTTATTTTACTTTGATTTTCATAGAGTGGTAAAAGGGACGAATAGAGTGGGGGAATCTCCCGAACGGGGGCACAGACAGCAATAAAAATAGACAAGCATTCTAATCCCCCTCCACTCCGTCCAAAACTAAAAAAAGGTTTTGCCTTTAGTTATACTTTAAGGCCTGTTAAAAAAACGCCTAAACATACAAAAACTTGAGTTTATGAGCTGCAGGGTGTGAGGCCTTATACCAGGAATGGGCAAACTAAGGCCCGCGGGCCGTATACTGCCCAGCTGACCTTTTAATCCGGCCCGCGGAGCGCGCAGTGTTCCCCAACCCCCGGGCCGCAGACCGGTACCGTGGATCAAACGGTACCGGCCCGCCCGAGGAACTTCGGCAGTGGCGGCCGGGGCGCACAGAGCAGTGCGCCCTGAGCCCACCCATTGTGTGACAATAGCGAATGAAAATTCGCTATTGTCACATGGATCCTCCTCCTGGCCAATCAGGAAGCGGGTCCTCCCGCTTCCTGATTGGCCGAAAGGCAAACCCCATGCTATTGGCTAAGGAGGAGGCGGGATGACTGAGGACTCGAGGAGACGTCGGGGGACTGAAGAGAAGCGCTGCCTGAGGTAAGTGCACTGGTCTCGCGGGGGGCCTAGCAAATCTGCCTTGAAAGGGGGCACGCTGGCATATCTGCATTGAGAGGGGGCACGCTGGCACGCTGGCATATCTGCATTGAAAAGTGGCCCCCTGGCATATCTGCATTGAAAGGGGGCACGTTGGCATATCTGCATTGAAAGGGGGCCCCCTGGCATATCTGCATTGAAAGGGGGCATGCTGGCATATCTGCATTTAAAGGGGGCACGCTGGCATATCTGCATTGAAAGGGGGCCCCTTGGCATATCTGCATTGAAAGGGGGCACGCTGGCATATCTGCATTTAAAGGGGGCACGCTGGCATATCTGCATTGAAAGGGGGCCCCCTGGCATATCTGCATTGAAAGGGGGCACGCTGGCATATCTGCATTGAAAGGGGGTACGCTGGCATATCTGCATTGAAAGGGGGCATGCTGGCATCTCTGCATTGAAAGGGGGCACACATACACACCGTCCATCTACTCTTGGTCCGGCCCCTGGGTCCAATATATGAACCCATTGGGATCTCTCCTTGTCCATTCACAGAATGCCTTGAATCCTCATAACAGAATGCGAGTACATGGCAGTTTGTGAATACAGAAGAGGAGAGGAAAACAAAAGGTTAACGGCAGGATCCCTTCGCTGTACGAAAGGTGCAGCTCTCATAGCTCTCCTCCCCACAGCGCCAGAAGAAGGAAAGAAACAAGAATTATTAATTCATACAGCGGTGATCCTAACATGATCATGATTAGCGGTAACTTCTCTGTACACAGCACAAGGAAGAAAAGGTTTTTTTCATGTTTTTTTTTTTTAATTCTTAGGATTTGTGCTGGATGAGCTGACACATTATTACCATTTTAAGAGGCAATACTTTACTTTGCAGACATGCGATTTTTAACCTTGCATTGCTGAAGATAATTGTTATAATAAATAAAGATTATTTTAGTTCAGTGAATTTTATGTCTAGGCACAACACTGTTTTAGGAATGGTGATGTAATGAGAGCAATACTGTATATCTTATGGGTAGCATATGGTTCCATTTGCTTGAATGAATAATGAATTGGATTTTAATTGTTATGTAAGCTAACGTCACATTATCACTTTCTTGCTTATTACGGATTTCTCCTTTTTCATTTCAGTCACGTTGCTCTGGCCATCTCTTAGAAATCTGTGCTCTTAAAGCTGTTCTCTGCAGCCTAGGTAAATGTCACATCTTATTCCCTCAGGATTTAAATATTACATTTCATATAAACATTGTTTGCTGCTGGGAATTGTTGTAATAGACTGGACGTGTACGGTAAACTCCGTTCAAAATTGAAAATGTAGCCCTGAAATGCATACAGATCATACAGCCTGCCTGCCTATTCCTTCTATTATTTTTAATTCAGTTGTCAGGCTGTGGCTTAAAAATATTTTGTTGCAGTGTTCTGGGAAAATCTGTTTCTTGTACTAAATAATACTAATATTCATTATTTTATTATTATTATTTTATTATTTAGTATACAGTACCGAAGGAACTACTTTTAATACATTTAATACACGGCAGTCTCCTAATCCTCCCCGCCCTGCCCCCTGTAAGAACTTGATGATATTTGCATCCGTACCGCCTCCTCTCATGTGTACCGCCTCCTCTCAGGTCTACTAATCCTCCCCGCCCCGCCCCCTGTAAGAACTCGATGATATTTGCATCCGTACCGCCTCCTCTCATGTGTACCGCCTCCTCTCAGGTCTACTAATCCTCCCCGCCCCGCCCCCTGTAAGAACTCGATGACGCCTCAGCCCCGCCTCTTCTCAGTAGGCTGTTCATCGGACCTCCAGAATGCCTTGTGCGCATGCGCACTGGGGCGGAAGTGACGAGGGTCTGAGCGGGTATAGCATTCTGTCACAACAGCGGCAACTTCCTCAACATTGCCTTCCCTATGGAAACCAGTGCTATGCCGTTCGAGATTTCACGCTGGACTCACAGGCCTCCGCCCACTAGAACAAGGAAGAAGGGAAGACATTTCCCCACAATGGACTCGGCGATCCAGAACAAAGATGGCGGCGCTAGTCATACATTTTATAAAGTAAGATTTTATACGTGCAAACCGATTATTTCATTGTAAGAAACAGGATTAGCGGATGTATAAGGTCTAAGGGTCACTGTTTGGGGGACATTAAAAAAAAAATGATTCTGTGCCCGGAACTCCGCTTTAAGGCTGTCCTATGTTCTACCTGAGCTCACTGCTCATAACAATAGCACTCAAAAAATTGCCAATCAGCCTCTATAATAATCTGAACTTCCACTCTTGAATTGTGATAATAGTGCAGCCGTACTCCTTGACTTGTATGCTCTCCCTTTATCTGAAGCACCTTTCTCTAGCAAAGTTGCACATATGTTTCATGTGTTTTGGGTTGAAAAGGATATTACAATAAACTAATACTCTCAAATTATAATACATTATTCAAGAATAGCTCCACTTTTTCCAAGAGGGGCTTCAAAATAAAACTGCCATCTACAATATACCTAAAGAAAATATACTGAGGGAGATTTATCGAGCAAATTACCACAGATCTAAGGTATTTGTGTATTTGACCACAGTCCTCTTAATGTGATTCTAAAGGCTCACTTAAAAGATGTTATACCTATCTGCTCTGTACAGCGATATCACACAGAGCAGTCTCTAACTTTTTCCTAAGCGGTCCCCTGCCAGCACTGTCCTCTCCTCCTCTTCTCCCAGTTCCCCCATAACAAGTCTTGTTCTATTAGGGCAACTCCATAGCTGGGTTATGTGCATCTATAGACACACACAGTATGGCTCAATCCCGCCCCTGCTCACACTTAACAGGATTTGACTGACTGCAGCAAGAGACAATTTCTCCCACTGATCTCAGTCTGTCCTGTGAGAGCAGGAAGAGTGACCTGCGCTGTATTTAGGGGGGGGGGGGGTGAGAGAAGTATTTAGGGGGTGCGGGAGAGCTAGTAGAAGGTTTTTACCTTTTATGAGGGTAATACATTAAAGGTGTAAAAACCTTTTGACTTTAGAACCACTTTAAATGTGTCTTTTCTAGCTAAAGTTCAAGAGACAACAATTCTTTACAAGCATAGGAATTCACAGGTACTATTTGAAGTGTATCTAAAAAGTTATTTCCAGTTTAAAAGTACATTTTTGTCTTTGAGATAGTGAGAAAAGGTTAGATTTTCTGTTTGGCTTTATTTTGCTTTCTGTGTTCCTGTTGGGGTAATTATTGAGGGCAGGAAGTGAAGGCAGATGTCTTCAATGCAATTCAGTCCGCAATAAAAATCTGACCAAAAGTCTAACACTTTCCCAGTCTAATATGTATTTTAAATAGACTAGACTAACTGTACAATACAGGGCACAGGCTCCTTTAAATCTTGACTCTGGGTTACATGCTGCCACCTTCAGGTGAGGAGACCGGCAAGTAAAGCAGTTAGGACAGCCCATATAATCCCTCCCGCACCTAGCAATGTATGTAGGTGATGAACAACCTCTCCTTACTGAGAGTAGGTTTCTGGCCTATACTGTATATCCTAATCTTAAGTGGGATCAAAAATGTTGCTTGGTTCGCCACACAGAGAAGCTCTTTCTCTACATGATTACATCTATGCCACCAAAGTAATATGACTTCTGGATTAGTCACGTCTTGGCAGCACCTCTGGGAACTGTATCAGGACCCTACCACACGGAAGACGCAGGACCAGCCTGTAACATTGTTTTTCTGTTCTGGTCTCTTCATATGACACTCCAAGTTGGGAGTTTACACCTATTGGTTTTCTTCCCTGGGAAGATGCCTGTACCCTGGTGTGGTGAGTCCAGGGCTTTGCTCTTCCCAGAGCATAGCGAATATACATCACAGTATTTAAGGCAATACATTTTAAATAGTCTACAAACTTCAGGGTTGTTAAGATTAATAAGCATTGGCTAGAAATAAATGAAATACACCGTGGAAATGAATATGCAATTTCAAATTTTGACTGCAGATAGGCTTTAAAGGGTACCTGAAAATAAAAAAAATGAAAAGGTGAATAAACACCAAATATCCTGGAGAACCCTTTACTTCCACACCCTTCCTTGAGAATAGGTGTTGACCCTACAAGCCCATGTCTGGACGCTTTTCTCCATGTGGTCTGATTTTTTTCACAAAGGTTTTGGGGCTCATGATGGCCTCATTCGAGGCAGTAATGTGTGCCCAGTTTCACTCCAGGCCACTGCAGCTCAATGTTCTGACTGCATTGGATAAGCTACCACAGTCTCTGCACAAGCACATAAGCCTCTGTCCAAAGACCAGGATATTTTGGCTGGCTAACCCTGCGCTGGAATGGGGGAAATCATTACTGCTGATTACCTTGTCATGCCTCATGATGGATGCCAGCCTGTTGGACTTGGGAGGTATTCTTAGGATGGAAAAAATCCAGGCGACATGGAGATTGGGAAAGTCCAGTCCAGGCTTCCCATCAACATTCTCCATCAGTATTTTTTCATCTATTGTGGATTGCATATGTGTTTAGCAGTCTTTCCAGGAAAGAAAAAGTTATTTTAAAGTAATGGGTTGGTTCTATTTTTTATGAAATCTTCTAGTAAACATTTTTATTGAATTATACTTTTCTGTTTAAAACCACAGTTTTTGATCTCAGGACACCCAACCAAGAACAGGGGAAGGGAATTTTGTTCACACTGAAAAATAACTTTAACCATTTGAGGATCTGCTATATTATATACATTTTCTGGGGGACTTTATATTTGGGAAAGTTTAGTAATTAAAACTATCAATAGCATACCTGTACTGCAGGAGCAATGTCTCATTCAAGGCTATAGGAAGTTAGCTCATACAGTAAGTGTAAACAGCACAACACTCGATTTTTACCAGATTAGCAGTACAGAACTGAGAAAACCACTACCTTTGAAGAAAGTAAATCAGCACCTGCTTGGGAGTTTGTTCAGGGGAGGGGTGCTGGGTTTTTATTTTACTTCTGAACCTGTCCTATAAAGGAACCTGCCAGAAAATAACTATAGGAGTTGTCATTCTTCACTTGTCTTCAAAGACGCATGTTCCAGGGCTACCAGCTGCTGGTTGGAATGGGGAAAGATGGGTGGAGATCTTTGGCAGCAAATAAGAAGGTTCCCATGTTACAAGCAACCATTGAAAATGGTACTATTTGTACTAAAATAAAAAATATGCAAAATAAGTGTGAAAAATGTGACAATGAATTAAAGTGTTTGTTCACCAATGCCAGAAGTCTGCCAAGCAAAATAGGTGAGTTGGAAGCTGTGCATGAGAAGAATTATGATTTAATTGGTATTGCTGAATCTTGACTTCATTCTTCACATGACAAAGCAAGCAAAGTCCTTTCTTGTATTAGGAGCGAGGCATGGATTCCAGAGAGAGAGATACAATTTTTCCCCTGTACAAATCATTGGTAAGACCTCATCCGGAATATGCAGTTCAGTTTTGGGCACCAGTTCTCAAAAAAGATATCAAGAAACTGGTGAAAGTGCAGAGAAGAGCAACCAAACTGATAAGAGACATGGAGAAGCTCAGCTATTAGGAAAGATTAGAGGAACTGAACTTATTCTCTCTTGAGAACAGATTAGGTGGGATATGATCAACGCGTACACATACATAAGAGGTCCATATAGTGAACTTGGTGTTGAATTATTCACTTTAAGGTCATCACAGAGGACAATGGGGCACTCTTTATGTCTAGAAGAAAATAGATTTAATCTCCAAATTCAGAAAGGTTTCTTCACATTAAGAGCTGTGAAAATGTGGAATAGACTCCCTTCAGAGCTGGTTCTGGTCAGCTCAGTAGATTGCTTTAAAAATGGCCTGGATTCTTTCCTACGTGTACATAATATAACTGGGTACTAATATTTATAGGTAAAGTTCAACCAGGGAATATCAAATTGCCTCTCGAGGGATCAGGAAGGAATGTTTTCCCCTGCTGTAGCAAATTGGATCATGCTTTGCTGGGGTTTTTCGCCTTCCTCTGGATCAACCGTGGGTTATAGGATTGTGTATATGCAAATGTAGGGTTGTGTTTTCTTTTTTGTTTTTTATTTGTTGAGCTAGATGGACTTGTGTCTTTTTTCAACCTAACTATGACTAACTATATAACTGGGCTATAAATATTCTTGGCTATGCTCTCTTTCGGAAAGACAGGGTAAAACGGAGGGGTGGTGGTGTTGATGGAGAGTGTGATGAGTCTGAAGCAGTATGGGTGGAAATGTACATGGGTGTGCGTAATACAAAGGTTATCATTGGAGTTTGTTATAGACCACCCAGTGTTAATGAGAAGGTAGAGACACAGCTCATTTCACAGATAGAAAGGGCTGCAAGGGATGGTACAGTGATAATAATGGGGGATTTTAACTACAGTACCCAGACATTGACTGGAGTAATGGCACTGCTGGAACAGTTAAAGGGCAAACATTTATAAACCTATTACAAGACAATTTTATGGTACAGTTTATTGAGGCCCCGACAAGGAATGATGCTCTGCTGGACCTGGTCATCTCAAACCATGCAGAGCTTATTACCAATATTCATATAAAAGACCATCTGGGTAGCAGTGACCATTATATGATTTAATTGTTTTCATTTGTTAAAATTGATTTAATTTTTTAGCTGTAAGCAACAAACGCATACGGGAATTATAAAAACACTTAACTTTAGGAGAGCAAATTTTCTAAGGATGAGGGCTGCTCTCCAAGACTTGGACTGGGAGGGAATATTGACATCAATGAACACAGAACAGAAATGGGAATTCTTCATAAAGACTGCATGCAAACTCACTGCAAAGTATACTCCCATGAGCAATAAGTTTAAAAGGCTAAAAATAAAACCTATGTGGCTCACGGCCAAAGTTAAAAAAAGCTATAAATAATAGGAAAATAGGAAAAGTTCTTTTAAAAAATATAAAAATGAAAGAACACTATCATTGTTTAAATGTTACAAAGAATATAACAGAATATGTGTCAGGTCACATGTGGGACCAAGTGATGGGGAGCGCCCGGCGGAGGTTGTGAGCCTAATGGCTGACTGCTGAGGGCCGATGGCGCTGAGAGGCAGCTACACAGGTTCGCAGCCACGGTCTCAGAAAGGGAGCTAGAGCATAAGATTCCCCAGGGCGTGGAGTCTAAGAGCCAGCAGGTTTTCACCAGGGCCTCTGATGGTGAGGATGGACTTGGCTGTAGTTATCTCCAGGTCGCAGTCCCCAGAGTTTTCCAGCTCACGCTTAGGGCTGGCTTTGGTGGATTGATAGGAAGCAGCAGTCCAGGGCAACAAGGGATAGTTGGAAGAACAAGCCAAAGGTCGGGGCAACAAGCAGACAGGAATGGTTAGAACAACAAGCCGAAGGTCGGGGCAACAAGCAGACAGTGATGGTCAGGTTAACAAGCCAATGTCGGTACACAGGGATCACACGTAGAGCACACAGCAAGAATCACTCAGGGAAGCCTTCACACAAATGTTGCTCAGGCAAGGCTGGCTTGCAGCGCACGGGTAAAATAGTGTTTCCTGTTAGAGGCTTGAGTGGATCCATGCTGAAAGAAAATTACTTAAACACATGGGTGTGAGAGCATGGTCCCTTAAGCTGATTCACACACAGACCAGAGAGGTAAGCAGGAGACAGTCAGGGCATGAAACATTACTGCAGATTCATGACAATATGTAAAAAGGAAATCAATGATGCAAAAATTCAAAATGAACGACAGATTGCAAAAGATAGTAGGACAAACCCCAAAAAATTATTTAAATATATTAATAGTAAAAAGGTCATGACTGAGCATGTAGGCCCTTTACAAAATTATCTGGAGTGGGTGACTGGGGACAAAGAGAAAGCAAATGTATTAAATATTTTCTTCAACTCTGTGTATACAAAGGAGTATGGGGAAGTTCATGACCATAATGGGAATGGTATTGACACAGCCCCAAATAATCCACAATGGCTCAAAAGTGATATGGTGCAGAAATATTTAGACAGAATAAAGGTGGATAAAGCACCAGGACCAGATAACATCCACCCATGGGTCCTAAAAGAATTTAGCTCTGTAATTTCAAAGCCTTTGTTTCTAATTTATAGGGACATGCTACTGGAATAGTGCATGCATCATACATACTAGGGGGAGTATAACTGGGGGAGTCCATAGCGGAGAAGGATCTGGGTGTTCTGGTAAATTATAAGCTTAATAATAACACATTTAGCACCCTACAAGGTAGGTGCTAGGCAAAGTATAGTGGGCCTTACCTGCCTAACAGCAGGGCCATGATTTTCAGCTGGGCTGTCATGTCTCCCAGGTGTTAACAGAAAAAATATAAATACTGGCGCAAAAGAGGAAAAATATGGGACCCACAGGTTCCACACTAGGGACCTGAATAAAAGGATGTCAATCTACGGGACAATCTCTGTAAATAACAATCAGTAGTCCATATAAATAAAGTCCATATATATTCCATATACACTGCACTCTGAAGGCTGCTCTGGTGACAAGTAAGAAGTAAGGACTTGAAGACAGCTGTAAGGAGAACACAGGCGCCACTCTAAGTGTAGTATAAAGGATTTATTAAAATAAACTTCGTATGCATGGGTACTCACAAAATGAGCATATAAAAGAGCATAAGGGCATCCATAGGTGTATAGGTCCGTCTTTCCGGTGCTGTGATAAAGGATGGCTCAAGCGGTCACGGCTCCCAGGGCAAAAGTCGGTGGTTACTGGCACTTCCTGGTGTCTGGAACGCACTTGGGGTTCTCCTGACGTCACTTACCGGACGTGACGTATTGGCGCAGGCGACGCGTTCCTTCCTCAGGCCTCAAAAGCACCATATTGGATGAGGGATTATATAGGGCAAGTCCAAGGCAACTGGGTCCTAAAATCCACGGATTTTGCCGGACCACAATTATGTGATCTACGTCACAAACGGCTTCAAACATACAATTAAAAGGGAACTAGAATACTAATTCAAATAAAATACTAATTAAAATATAATGAATAAGAGTTATTCACACACTGGAATAAAATAGCATAACAGTAAAACAATAACAATACATATGAATCATGGTTAATCAAAAAATACAAAAATAATAAAAAAATAGTTCAGCGTCTTTGGCGGGAAGCAGAGTCCCAGGAGGGAGAGTACGGCTGTCTCTCCTCCTGTCAGAAGGATCGGGTGTCCCAGACGGCTTGCCTGAGGGGACGGAGTGAGCTGAGCTGCAGAGAGGATCCGGTGTGCCGAGGACCAGTGGAGCAGAGGGGGTCCAGTTTCAGGAAAGCATTCCCAGTTCGTGAGTACTGTAAACTGCCCCTGGGGGTCTGCCCAGCAGAGGGGACCACTCCGGTGAAGGTCCAAGGGATCCAGGAGCCAGCTAGCTGAAAAGGGGGTGCCAGTGTTGACCCTGAAGTGTAGAGGGGGTGCCTAGTGAGAGGACCCTGAAGTGTAGAGGGGGTGCCTAGTGAGAGGACTCTGAAGTTCAGAGGGGATGCCTAGTGAGAGGACCCTGAAGTGTAAAGGGGGGCGCCAGCGGTTGGGCCCTGAAGAGTTAAAGTGTACAGTGTGCAGTGTGCAGTGTGCAGTGTACAGTGTTGAGGGTTGCAGCAAGCACAAGCAGTTACAAAGAGCTACCTCAGTCAGGGAAGGGCTGGGGGAAGCTGTTTACAGGACTTTTGAGCTAACCAGAGTGTCAAGAGTCAAGTCTCAGTACAGTCCAGGACTTTTTGAGCTAACCAGAGTGTCAAAGGCAAAGTTCAAGCACAGTTCAGCAAGTCAGTATTTTTTAAGCGCCAGCAAGCGTTGTTTGGCATCCAGCTGGCGTCAAGACAGCGCTAACAGGCATTTTTCTGCAAAGTGTCCCAGTTGTACCTAGTTGAACCAGAGGAGTATCCCACTCATTCCCTTATCCCATCCCCATTATCAAATAAACAAAACAAACCAAAGATGCCGGAATGGTCATTGTCTCCAATCTCACACTTGGGTATTCAGCTTAAATGGGCTGACGGTGTCACCGGTAAAAATGGCAGACCCACATCAGGCCCAATGCCTGGAAAACCTGCTACACACACACAATGCCAAGCTGCGGTTTCAAAAGCGAAGAGTGTCCTTTCTTGTATTAAGTGAGGCATGGACTCCAGAGAGATATACTTTTTTTATTTTTTTTATTTAAAGAATACAACACAGACAGCAAACTCCCATATGGTAAAGTAAAGTATCAAGTCATCAAAGACAGCGCATTAGTACAGCACATGAAAATGAACATTATAGGAAATAGCTGAATGGCAATTGACATAAAACCTGAAGAATACATATAATACGTAGTAAACAGGAGACCGCTACGAAGGTGAGGTCGGACTCACATCGGAGAAGCTATCCCTAGAGAGTGTTTGGGAGGCCAGCTGAATATGCGCAACCCAAAAGAGTATTCACAATTGTAGATAGAAGTTTGAGCCTGTGTGCATCCAGAACAATTTTTTTTGTTTTTCTTTTGCATAGTAAAGATTGAGAAGAGAAAGACAAAAAGGGACAGCGGGGGGAAGAGAAGAGAATTTGAGGGGGAAAAAAAACAGCCCAAAGGGGAGGGGGGGACAGGAATGCACTCGAATGGTAGGAATGGCATCCCAGAATGAACAACAGAGGCGACTTCAACCTGAGAGATTAGCGTCATGGAGGTCAGCAGAAAGGCAAGAGGAACCAGGTAGAGAGCAACCTTCAGGGTTCTATTGTGAGAGGATTCCTTTATTTTATTTTGTGCATCACCATTGCTCAGTGCCCCATCTTATCTTAACTCTACTGATCAAAACCGAGATGTTTTTGTAAGGCCCCTTTCGCACAGGTGATCCGATCAGGTTTGCCTGTCAGTTTTTATGGACAGGCGGAGTCTGCCCCGTTTGAAAGTGGCTTAACTGTCTTAACAGGTTTTTTTTTCTCTTTCTTTTTAATTTAGAACTTGTAAAGCCATGTCCACCAACCTTTATTTAGGATGCAATTAAATATTTCTGTCTTCATTTTTTATACTTTAGTTTTTTTTTCTTTTTGTAGAGTTATGGCTCGTACAAACTATAAGAAAATCAGGAGAACATTTTCGTCTGAGGAACAATGGTACGATTTTCTGATTGTATGTACACAACTTCCAATAACCGATTCTGACCTTCCAAATGAAAATTTCCAAAGAGACAAACTCCAAAATTTTTCTTGTACTGGAACAGAACAAATGATTTTCGTTTAATATGTAATGTTTTTGTATGAGGAAAAATCAAAAACGAAAGACTGTGCATGATCAGAGGCAATAAACAACAAAAAAAGCCTTTGTTGTACGAGAGTTCGTACATTATTTCCTTTCTTGGTTCTGACTTGTGAAACAACGAGGAAAATTGGACGATCGTTCACCTGATTTTCTTACAGTGTGTACCCCACTTTACTTAAAAAAGTAAAAAAACTGTAATGTAAACATGTAAACAGTGGAAATAGACTTATGAAGACCTCATTTACATTCATGGCTCAGTAAAGCACAGTGTGGAGACAGAATCCGGTTAGAAAAATTGGATTTTTGACTTTACCGTAAAACCCATTTCTCTGATGTTAACTGGCGGACACAGCTCCTGTCATTCTTGACCACTGGGTTATGCTGCCCCGGACAGGAGTAGGACACTAGGCAGAAAAAAATTCTGGGTACACCCATGGGCAGTCCTAGGGGGTATATGCCCTCTCCTTGCTATAGTCACTCAGTTTTGTTACAAGCAGTGTCAGGAGAATTATAACTCCACAGAGGGGTGGGTGCTGTGTCCGTCAATGAATATCAGAGAAATGGATTTTACGGTAAGTCAAAAATCCCATTTTCTCTTTCGTTCATTGACGGACACAGCTCCTGTTATTCTTGACCATTGGGACATTCCAAAGCAGTGTCAAACATAAGGGGTGGGAAACCACAAAAAATTCCCAAGGCTAAACATTAGCCAACCAGGCAACAGGGGCTCGAACAAAACAACTGGAGCCCACCTGAAAAAAACAATACACCCTCAAAGAGGATCAGGTATTCTTAAACAGCAGCCTGAAAAACGTTGCTGCCAAAGGAAGCATCTGCAGATGCCAACACATCCAATTTATAAAACTTTGTAAAAGTGTGCACCGACGACCAGGTGGCCACCTTGCAAACCTGCGTCACTGACGCTTGATGATGGAAGGCCCAGGAGGCACTAAGAGCCCTAGGTCCTTACTCCTGACTATGCAGAAAAAAACTGAGTGACTATAGCAGGGAGAGGGAGTATACCCCCTGGGCCTGCCCATGGGTGTAGCCAGAAGTTATTTCTGCCTATTGTCCTAGTGCCTAGTGTCCTACTCCCGTAGGGGGCAGCATAACCCAATGGTCAAGAATGACAGGAGCTGTGTCCGTCAATGAACAAAACAGAAAGATATTTTTCTTCTACTTCAATTTCAAAGAGATACATTGCTGATTGATGAAGTGAAACCAAGTGCAGGGGCATGTCTGAAAATTGTTTTATTTGGAGAAAGTTCTGAGGACAGTTGACCAACCCTGCTACATCCAACTTGAACCATAAACCCATTAATTTGGGTCGAATGTTAAAAGACTGGTTCATAGGAGGACTAACATGTTAATTAAGCCGAACTCAGATTGCCAATGTTTTCACACTGTTGGGAATCCTACATAGTTTTTTAGTTCTTTAGTATAGGTACAGTATTTACACTGTTCATTCTTCACACTTGTTAAACAGACCCCTTTTAGCCTTCCCGGATAAGTACAACTCCGCTGACAGCAAGGCAGCTAATCATAGAGTCCAGCACTGATTTCATGTATCTACCCCCTCTGTTTGATTTGACTTTCTTCAAGCACAGCCTATGATGACACCAATTTGATGAGTCCAAAGCTATGGAAATGATGGTTGGGCTTTAATTCTTTGCTAGTGTGTTCTTCAGGCAAACCTTGCCACACAGTATACTTTGTAGTCTATATGACTGTATTGTATAGTTTTTGTACAGTCTCTGTTAGATATTCCAAACCTCTGTAATGTGAGGACCTACCTAGATAAAGCTATTTAATGTGCATCTAGTCAGACAAGTTGTGTAGATACTAGATTAAAGTGGTATTAAACCCGCATTTAGATTTTTACCTTCAGGTAAGCTTGTAATAAAGCTTACCTGTAGGTAAAATGAATATCTCCTAAGCGTGCACTGTTTAGGAGATATTCCAGCAAGCAGTAACCTCTGATGTCACTGCATAACCGTGCCATTCCTTCAGAGCTGTGTGTAGGCTGTGTGTAAACCCTTCATAATGTGCTAGTATGCAGTGCATACTGGCACGCTGTGATGTTGCCTTGCAGGAGGAAACTTTAGCTGGTGTTTATGGATGGGCTTGATGTCCGAGTCGAACATATGCTGTTTGTGTGTTCGCTGAACAGTCAAACAAATGGTGCGCTCGGCAGGAAGTTCACCCGCCGATGAGCACCCCATAATGCACTGCGCTGGTGCAGTGAATAAATTACTGATGATTGGCCAAAGCATGCACATGACCTGTATGCTTTGGCCAATCACAGCACAGTGTCCTGTCAGTACCATGATTGGCCAAAGGCAGGCTGCCTTTAGCCAATCATGGCTCAGGGGCTAAGTCCACGCCCTACACTATATAAGGCTGCTGCTTACAGGGCAGCCATGTATAGTGTATGATAATAGAGGTTAGGCAGGTAGTTAGTGGATAGTGAGTTGAGTTAGATTAGCACAGTCAGTGTAGTGAACAGGCATACCCCACTATTATAATGCATAGATACTGTATGTCATAGTCCTGGGTCCCCTCGCAAAGCTCCCCAAGTTTTATGTCCCTGTCACTTATAGTTCGTGAGCAGTGCCATGCCAAGCTAGCCAAGATTTCCCATAAATGCCAATGTTAAAGACAGGGAGCAGTGCCATGTCAAGCTGACCCAGATTACCCATAGACGCCAATGTTAAAGATAGGGAGCAGTGGCATGTCAAGTAGACCGAGTTTTCCCATAGAGCACTGAAAGCTGAAAATTGGTCTAGGCAGGAGGGGAGTGGAAGTACCCTTTATTTAGGTGGTTAAGGGGAACGCTATGACAGAATTGAATTAAAAAAAAAAACGGTGTAGGGGTCCCCCCCCCAAATCCATACCAGGTCCTTTGGGTCTGGCACAGATTTTAAGGGGAACCCCATGCCAAAATTGACAAAAAAAACGGCATAGGGGTCCCCCCCAAAATCCATACCAGACTCTTATCCAAGCAAGCAGCCTGGCTGGCCAGGATGGGGGGGGGGGGTGGGTGAGCAAGCGCCCCCTCCCTCCTGAACCATACCAGGTCGCTTGTCCTCAACCTGGGGAGGATGCTTTGGGGGACAAGGGCCTCTTCCGGACAACCCTGGACTGTGGTTGTCGGGGTCTGTGGGTGGGGGGCTTATTGGAATCTGGAAGCCCCCTTCAACAAGGGGACCCCCAGATCCCAGCCGCCCTATGTGAATGGATATCGGGTATAATATATGTATAAAAGAAATAAACACAAAAGCCAGTTTTTGCAAGTCCTTTATTAAAAAAAAAAAAAAACACGCTTCCGCCTCTTCACACGCCTCCCGGTTAATGAGCCACTATAGCCATGACAGCTCTTTTATAGGAAAGGGGCGGGAACACCCGGTTACATCCCTGGTGGCAACGCCCCCTTCTGAAGTCACGAGCACCCCATAATGCATTGCGCTGGTGCAGTGGATAAATTATTGATGTGATGTCAGAAGGGGCGATGCCACCGGGTAATGTAACCGGGTTTTCCCTGCCCCTTTCCTTTAAAAGAGCTGGTGGCGGGCCGGGATCTAGGGGCCCCCTTGTTAAATTGGGCTTCCAGATTCCGATAAGCCCCCCCCACCCACAGATGCCAACAACCACAGCGCAGTGTTGTCCGGAAGAGGCCCTTGTCCCCATGAACATGGGGACGAGCTACTTTGGGGGGCACCCTCCCCATGTTGAGGGCAAGCGGCCTGGTATGGTTCAGGAGGGGGGGAACGGCGTGGGGTCCCCCCCCCCCGGTCCATGCCAGGCCCTTAGCCGAGCAAGCAGCCTGGCTGGCCAGGTTGGGGGGGGACCCCACGCCGTTTTTTTTCTTTTTTTTATCTGTATTGCCGGGAGTCGACAATACATTACAGCCACATTACAGTAAGTTTAAATGTATTGCTGCAGCAGGCTACATACATCGTACAAATGGTGCAAATGCACCACTTAACAAGCACATTAGGGGACCTCCCAGGCATGATATTTAAAGGAATTTTTCATTTTTATTGTTTCACTGCATTATTAAAACTACTGCTCCTGTAAAAATGATAGTTTTAAAAAAAATGTTTTTGCATTGATACATGCCCCCCCTATACACTTTTTATGGCACTTTGCATATAAGCCTTTAAAATTAGAATTTTTGATTTTTCATGTTCGTGTCCCATAGACTTTAATATAGTTTGCATGTTCGCTAGAACGTTTTCCCTGTTCGAGATGATCTAGTGCGAACTGAACAGGGGGCCCATCACTACTGGTGTTGTAAAGTTTTGCTGGTGATTTATAGCATACTGTAAACTCTTTGTGCCCAACCTGTGGCCCGAGGGCTTTCTATGGCCCTTTCGCACTTTTTTTTACTAATCTGTATTTCCCTATTGCCCTGTTATAGCAGTGACTTCCAGCAGTCTCATGTAATACGCCTAAAGCCTATGACCGTCTCATGAAGCGTGTTCCTAGTCTTCAACAACTTCCAATGCATGTTCAAAACCTCTAATAGTCTTCTTCAGCATGCCCCCAGTCCTGACATATTTCCTTTTATGTCTGTTGTCTTTATCAATCTCTTGTGTCATGTCTGTGTTCTCTGACCATCTCTTGTATTATATCCACAGTCTCTGACTATCTCTTGTATCATGTTTGCAGTTTCTGACCATCTCTTTTATTAAATCCACAGTCTCTGACCATTTCTTGTATCATGTCTGCAGTCTTTATCCATCTCTTGTGTCATGTCCGTAGTCTCTGATCATCTCTTGTATTATATCCACAGTCTCTTTGACCATCTACTCTATTATATCTACTCTATTATATCTGCAGTTTCTGTCCATCTCTATTAACATGTTCAGAGTCTCTGGCCTTCTATTGTATAATGTCTAAAGTTTCTGACCATCTCCTGCAATATGCCCACAAACTCTGACCATTTTTTGTATCATGTCTGCAGTCTCTGACCATCTATTGTTTTATGTCAACAGTCTCTGACCATCTTTTGTATAATGTCCAATGTCTCTGACCATCTCCTGTATTATGCCCACAAACTCTGACTATTTCTTGTATCATGTCTGCAGTCTCTATCCATCTAATGTATTATATCTACAGTCTCTGACCATCTATTGCATTATGTCCACATATCTGACCATCTATTGTATTATGCTCACAGTCTCTGACCATCTCCTGTATTTTGCCCTCAATCTCTGACCAATTCTTGTATTATGTCTGCAGTCTGACAATCTCTTGCATTATGTCCACAGTCTCTGACCATCTCTTGCATCCTGTCCACATTCTCTGACCATCTCTTGTATCCCGTCCATGGTCTCTGTCCATCTCTTGCATCCTGTCCACAGTCTCTAACTATCTCTTGTATCCTGTCCATGGTCTCTGTCCATCTCTTGCATCCTGTCCACAGTCTCTAACTATCTCTTGTATCCTGTCCATGGTCTCTGTCCATCTCTTGCATCCTGTCCACAGTCTCTAACTATCTCTTGTATCCTGTCCATGTGCATTTTGACATTAACTTGTTTCTAGGAAAGATTTAGTACAAGTTGAAACTATAGTAATTGAAAAAACAGAGTCCTGTCCCAAGATCAACATGAAGTTTTGGAGGAGACACAGATATCAAAAGAAGAAAAGTAAAGGCATGCGCTGCTATAAATAAAGCTGCTACAAACATAGATTTTTAGGGAAGGAACTTTGTTTGGCGTTGTCATATGTTTGTGGGTTTTGTTTTTTAAATACCCTTAGGGTTAGTATACACAGAGATTCAAGATCAGTTAAGGCCACTTTGATGTCAGTTTATGCTTTGCTTTTTGTCTTCCACACAATCCGGGGCATATGAATAGTACATGCAACACACCTGTGTATTCTGGCCTTAAATGAGTGGGTTCTTGTGTAAGACCACTACACAATGGTGGGTTTACACATATTATCTGCTCCATCTCTTTTGCTACCACCAATGCAATGCTTACATAGGTGTCAGTGGGGGTTTTTACTGTACATACTGTACAATCTCTGCTGCTGCAGCAGCTGAGAGCGTGTATCTCTCACAGTAGCTTGTGAAGTGTCACTTTAGGGTATCAAGGTTCGTTTTACAGCCACATGCATTTTTAAAGCTTGACACATTGGGAGTGCAACCTCCCCTGTTCTTTATTACTTAATAGGTAATATATTGTGTTTGTGTGCACTAAAATTAACTTTAGTGCATTTTCAAACAGAAACTGTGCACAAATTCCGTGTGACATGAAAAAAATGGGATTTTTGACTTACCTGATTCTTCCTGATTCCAGCCTCCTGGGACTAATGACAAACAGCTCCCAGGATGCAATGCAAAGGCGGAAGTGATGTCGGTGGCCATGGCCACAGAGAGGGGAGAAGGAGGAAGTACAATCAAAAATGCCCTGAAAATAAGGTAAGGGACCCCCGAAAAAAATTGAAAATGCCCAATTGTTGATCAGCATAGCGAGCACTCCAGGAATCACTAAAGTTGCAAAATAGGCCAGGACTCCGCTTTAACTTAAGGGGGCTGAATCATTTTGCACGCCCAATGTTTCAGTTTTTTATTTGTTAAAAAAGTTTGAAATATCCAATAAATTTCATTCCACTCATGATTGTGTCCACTTGTTGTTGATTCTTCAAAAAAAATTACAGTTTTATATCTTTATGTTTGAAGCCTGAAATGTGGCAAAAGGTTGAAAAGTTCAAGGGGGCCGAATACTTTCGCAATGCACTGTATAGTGTGGCAGGATGGCCCAGCTGCGCAAAATCACGTACATGTACGTGATTTTATGCACACGATGTAGGGGGCACGCACGTACCACCGGAGTGGCGCTCCCGATGTGATTGTGACAGGACCCGCCCATTGTTCAGAGGAAAGGCAGAACGGCAGTCTGCCTATGTAAACAAGGCAGACTGTCACTGAACAGGCAGAAGAACGCACTGAGCAGGCGAACAGGCAGGTGAGTGGGCGGGAAGGCCAGTGAGCAGATGGGCAGGCAGGTGAGCGGGTGGGCAGGCCAGTAAGCTGTTGGGTGAGCGAGCGAGCAGAGAGATGACATCATCTCTCACCACTCGCCCGGCATCACCACTGTTCAGCTTGTGACAGAGCACCGCTCTCACTGTGCAGCTGTGGGCAGCGGAGAGATTACATTATCTCTCACTGCCCACCCTCACTCTGGGACACAGCACTGGCAAGTAACAATCCGCTCTAGATAGCAAGTGACGCGGAAAGTGACAAGCTGCATCTGGTGGCAAGTGAAAAGCTACATCTGGTGGCAGGTGACGTGGCAAGTGGCAATCCGCATCTGGTAGCAGGCGATGTGGCAAGTGACAAGCTGCATCTGGTGGCAGGTGACGTGGCAAGTGACAATCCACATTTGGTGGCAGGTGATGTGGCAAGTGACAAGCTGCATCTGGTGGAAGATGACGTGGCAAGTGACAAGCTGCATCTGGTGGCAGGGACATGGCAAGTTACAATCCACATCTGGTGGCATGTTACGTGGCAAGTGACAATCTGCATCTGGTGGCAAGTGACAGGCTGCATTTGGTGGCGGGCGACGTGGCAAGTGACACGCTCAGGGCTCCCACTGATTCTGCATTAGGGTGAGTTGAACTATTTCATTTTATATTACTATGTAATAATAGAAATAATGCTCTTCAATCATCCTGATACCATATCAACCATGGTGCCGTGACGATTGAAGCGCCAACACCAGCCATTGCCCGACAAATTGCCCACGAAAAATTGCAGTGCCCCTCCTGAGACTAGACTGGATCCGCCCCTGGGTGACAATATACATCCTTGCTGCACTTCTTTCTCCGTTGTTGTTGCTTCTTGACTTGCATATAGCTTTTTCAGAAGACAGATTAACTGTTAACAGGTAAACTGCACAAGTTTACTAGTGTTGTAATTATTTTTATTTTATTTACAATCTGATACTGATGCTGGGGGAACTGACTAACTGCCGCAGAAGTTAATACAGTGATCAGTGCTAATACTATACACTGTCACTATACTAATGACACTGTCTGGGATTGGGTTTATCATCTAGGGCGATCAAGGGGTTAAATATGTGCCTAACTATGTGTAATGTGTGTAAAGTGTGCTGCTTTTTTATTAAGGATCTCAGTTTCTCATCCCTGCTTTTGCAGATCGCTCCCTCTGTACAGAGCTCTGTGTTGACTGCACACAGCCATTCATCAGGTCCTGGCCGTGAATCAATGGGCGGGACTAGCTGACAGGCTCCCGCTGTGTACAATCAAAGCGGGTGCCGGCTGGGGGGTGCGTGTGCCCTAAACCCAGAAGGAGGCAGCGACGTACGGGTACATGCGGGCAGGCAGTCACCAAGTGGTTAAAAAAAAAACGTATCTGGCTTAAACATTACATTTTAACAGCACATATACTGAGAGTTTTTACTAAAAACACTACTATGATGTAAAACTGAACCATTACAAGGCAAGTCTTCTAATGTTAGGCATAATTCTAGGACATGTTTAGTCTGCCGCAGCAGTGCCTTGGTGTATATAGCTCATATAATATCTGGTAAGTTGTCTTGTAGATACTTGCTTTTCTATGGTATAGATTTACATCTACCTGAATGGACTAAGTCCTGTGTGCAGTAAGAAAGCTCAAGAGATAGCTGGACCACCCTGACTGCATAAAATATTATCATATGTTACAATGGCAATGCTACATGAGATATGGTGTTACCATGCATCCACCTGGACGTTACATGTTATGCCGCACCTATTGTCTTTAAGTATTAACCACTTAAGCCCCGGAAGATTTTACCCCCATTCCGACCAGGGTTTTTTTTGCGATTCGGCACTGCGTGACTTTAACGGACTATTGCGCGGTCGTGCGACGCTGTACCTAAACGAATTTGACGTCCTTTTTTTTCCCACAAACAGAGCTTTCTTTTGGTGGTATTTTTGGTGGTGCAATTTTTACTTTTTGCGCTATAAACAAAAAAAGAGCTTCAATTTTGCAAAAATAACAATATTTTTCAAATTTTTTAAATTCCCCCCAAAAAAAATGTAAAAATCAAATTTTTTTAACATTTTAAACCAATATGTTTTATGCTACATATGTTTGGTAAAAAAAATCGCAAAAAGCGTATTTTGATTGGTTTGCGCAAAAGTTATTGCGTTTACCAACTAAGGAAAAGATTTTTGTCATTTTTTTTTTAACGCATAATGGCGGCGATCTGCGATTTCTTTTGCGGTACTGCGACATTTCGGCAGACAGATCGGACCCTTGACTGACATTTTTGACACTTTTGGGGTTACCAGTGACATTACTACAGTAATCAGTGCTATATATGCACTGTTACTGCAAAATGACACTGGCAGGGAAGGGGTTAACTTTATTGGGGAAGGAGGGGTTAAGTGTGTCCCTAGGGGCATGCTTCTAACTGTGATTGGACATGGCTACTGGTGTAGGAACAGTGATCAACGGTCCTACATAGTAGAACCGTATGATCACTATTCCTACACAGGGGAGAATGACAGGCGGCTTGTTTACATTAGCCGTCTGCCTTTCTCCCTCTCCACCGACGATCGCCGAGTGACGGGCGGACATCGGGTCCGCAGTTCACACGCACGGACTTCCTAGGGAAACGAGCCGGGGGGCGGGCGAGTGCCTCCGCGGTCGCACGCTCGCCCACTCGCCCGCTATTGCCTGTCCGGGGCTGACCGCCGCAGTATATGTACTTGCGGCGGTCGGCAACCGGTTAATACACCTGACTCAGTTAATCTGGTTTGATCTCCAAGGCTGGGAGATATACTGTTCTTTATGTCTTTCTTTTTCTTTTTATTGCTGATCTCAATGCAATTGATACTAAGCAATGTTTGCTTTGTAAACTGTATTTTCACATTTTGCAATAAAAAGCTCAAGAGCAAGATCCTGTTTATAAGCACTGGGAGTAACACTGATCAGAATTAGGACTTTTTATTAAAAAATAAAAAAAGTGGAAATCTTGTAAAAGAAAAAAAAAGTGTACTTTTCCTTCCCTCATTTCATCTGACAGGCCAACAAGCTGTCTTGTTGTACAGATCCCAAAATACACAGTGTACTGTGCCTGCAATGTCCTTATGTCGCCCTCTCTAAGCGAGGTCGCTTGGAAATGCAGAAAATAGCTGACTTCAGCTGAAGACCCCAAAGGGTTCCCAGTGACCCTCGGCCCAGGCTAATTATTATGTCTGTAGTGGACACTCAAGAATGGGTGTTTGAGCTAAAAAACTGTGAAACTATGTTAATCTAAGCTTACAGAGCCCCTCATTAAATATAGGAAGGACAAACTGCAGGGGTTCAAGAACAAAGTTAAGGGAACATTTCTGAGGGGTTCTGGAATGCAAAAACATGCACGTATGCAGCAGAGATGCTTGCTGAAAATGAGTTATGTCAAGATATTGATGTGATCCACTCTTTTATATGATAATAATGTCAAATCATATACAGTGGCTGTATCAAAGGTGGGAACAACAAAATTTATAAAGAAAGTATACTGGATAGCCACTAAAATTTCTAGTAAATATTTAAAATGAAAAGACACACAAGAGCAGTTTTGATAAAAAGCTTAAAGAAAAACTTTACTGGACATCAAAATACATAAAGCTTCCTACACGTAAAATTTACCATAAACATTACACAAAATACCATGACTCAAACATACACTCCTATTCCCGATATCCTAAAATATCAAATAATACTTAGCTCTGGTAGTTGAATGTCAAAAGCTTACACTAGATAAGTTGAGAAACAGGACAAAAAGAAATCCTGGTTTCATGCTTGGTCTTTCCACAGCTCCAAAAAACAGACTATTCCCCCATCCATGTGTCCGGCCCCCTAATCTACATGCAGGGCGCCAGACGCATTGATTCCAATGGGAGATTTTTATTTTTTTTAAAGCACGTGATTAGAGCCAGAGGCCTTAATAGGCTTCAGAAAAGGGTGGGCTTCTCCTTTTGGCCAGGAGTAGAATCCGTGCGACAATAGCGAATATTCATTCTGCGCCCGAGCCCACCCAGTTGTATGACAATAGAGAATGAATATTCACTATTATCACACTAACTCTCCTCCCAGCCTATCAGGAAGTGGGTTGTGAGACCCCTTTCCTGACTGGCTAAAAAGAGACGTGATTTTACTGGCCATTGGCCAGGAAAAGGGAGGGGACATACGGTGCTCGGGGAGGGAGCAGGTAAGGATGCTGGCAGCCATCTGTCCTGGGAGGGGGGAGGAAGGAGGGAGGGGGTGGTAGAGTAGATCGCCGGCCGGGGTGGCGGCGGCAAAACCAACTCCCAACTCCCCCACCCCCACCCCAAATTTTTATTCACCAGCCACCACTGAGACTATTCCTCATGCTTTGGACTCTTTTTATAGTCCTGTATACCAGAGGCCACCAGCAGGATGTAATCATTCCTCTTGACCACTCACAGGTGGGAGTGAGGTTATCAACACGTGGTTGCACTTCCCCCCACAACCACATGGCCAATTGGATATGCAGCAGCCATCTTTAAATACACGACATCAAAAGCTCACTGGGTGAGAGATAATATTACACATGTATGGGAACATTTGTTATGAATCAGTTAAAAATATCCACAACTTATAGTGGCTTAACTGGTAAAATCACCTGCTTGTGTACTTGGCTTTTAACTTGTTTACCAACCTGTAATACCCCTTTCATTACAAGGCCAATGTTCTTTTTATAGTGCTGTGATTTGATGATTAGTCATGAAACACTGTACTTAAATGAATTTTACATTTTTTTTGAGATGGACAGAGATTTCTTTTGGTAGTATTTACTACCCACTGTTTTTTTTTTTTTTTACTGTACAGGGGGGAAAAAAACAAATTTTGAGGGGAAAAAAGAATTCTTATTGTACAGTACACGACACCGGCTTGATATTCATAGACCCCAGGGTATAGACACCTTCAGACGATTGGCGACTGGCAATGACCCTTGGGCATTTCCTTATAACCCAACACCACGCCATAAATCTCTCTGCTTTTTTTTTTATCCTAGATGATGCACCTTTTAACTAGTTTATTATTTTAATTTGGATTCTTCAATAAATTCTTCAATCAACTCCACACTGTCTTGAAGTACTAAAATAAAAGCAGTGAATCCAGATTGGTGCAATCTTAGAAAAAATATGGAATTCATACCTGGACAACAATGCGGATAGCCTGTAATGTTCTCACTGGATCCCCCATGGGCATTCACCCTAGCACTTGGTGCAACGCATGTATTTATCTGCAGAATGCTATAAAAGTCCAGAGTTGTGGTCCATCCCTATGGAACCCACACCCTGAGGACCTATTTGGGGCAGTGGCCTATCATCCATGTGTGCAAGGTGTTCAATGGATGATCCACTGGTTGACAGTCGGGATGATCATTGCGGCGAGGGACAGTTGCAAGCACCGATCTCCCTGTATAGCTCCAGCCCGCACATACCATAATCCCCCCCGGTCGTCGGCTCACTCACCCTGGACTGACATGTGGAGGGCATGCAGCGGCGGTTTCCCCCTCAGTCTCCTCTGTGGGTTGGCTTCCCCTTCGTCTCCTCCCTCCCCCTCCTTCTTCGCCAATAGGATGGCTTCTCCTTTTGGCCTCAGGACTCGCTTTCTGACTGGCCAGGAGGAGAATCAGTGTGACAATATGCTCTGCGCCCCGAGTCCACCCTTTTTCGAAGCCTATGTAAAAAAAATAATAAAAAATAAAATTGTAAAACAATAATATAAAATAAAAAATACTGACACCCCCCCCCGTGCCCTACTGACACTGTCCACTGCCCCAACACCCTCCCTCCCCCCCCCCAAAGAAAAAAGCATTGTGAAAAAATAATGAAAAACAAATGAAATTCTAAAAAATGAATACATAAAAATAAAAAATACTGACACCACCCACTGCTCTGACACTGTCCACTCTCCTAATGACACCGTCCACTGCCCCATCCCCCCCCCCACCACCACCACCACCACCTCCAGAAGCAAAGAGAGAAAGAAATATTAAAAAAATAAAAAATAATAGATAATAAAATAATAAAAACAAAAAACTACTGACGGTGTCCACTGCCTTACTGACACTGTCCACTAACTCCCCCCCCCCCCCAATCATTGTAGAAAAAAAAATGAATGCAAAAATACATTGTAAATAAAACTTAAAAAAATAAAATTGTAAGAAATAATAATAAAAAAAAAATTCTGACACTGTCCATTGCTCTACTTACCCCATCCACTGCCCTACTGAAAAAAACACTCCACACCGCTCTCCTGCACATACTACCCACCTCCATACACTCCACACCCCTCTCCTGCACATACTACCCACACACACTCAACACTGTACATTCCCTATTTAACATTACTTCATTCTACACTATGTAAGTCACCTCAGACTCGAATATGGGTCGATGGTGGGTCGGAAACCAGCCAGCAGTACCCACCAACAGTATCAGCCAGCAGTACCCATCAGCAGTACCCACCAGTAGTACCAGCCAGCAGTACCAGCCTGCAGTACTCACCAGCAGTACCCACTAGCAGTACCAGCCAGCAGTACCCACCAGCAGTATCAGCCAGAAGTGCCGGCTACTATCATAGGCGGTGTGATATTAAATGCACTCCACCTCCACCTGTGAGAGCAGCGATACAGGAAGCATCAGCTCTGCTCTCTACTGCAGCCACATGTTTCCTGTCACACTGATGCTCAGGGATGGTAGGTCGGAAACCAGCCAGCAGTATCCACCAGCAGTACCAGCCAGCAGTACCCACCAGCAGTACCAGCCAACAGTACCCACCAGCAGTACCAGCCAGCAGTACCCACCAAAAATACCAGCCAGCATTACCCACCAGCAGTGCCAGCCAGCAGTACCCACCAGTAGTACCAGCTAGTAGTACCCACCAGTAGTACCAGCCAGCAGTACCCACCAGCAGTACCAGCCAGCACTACCCACCAGCAGTACCGCCAGCAGTACCAGCCAGCAGTATCCACAAGCAGTACCCACCAGCAGTACCCACCAGCAGTACCAGCCACCAGTACCCACCAACAGTACCCACCAATACTCACCAGCAGTAATACCTGCCTGGGGGACAGCAGCGGCCAGCAGTACCTGCAGGAATCCTGAGGCAGAAGTAAAGATTGAGATTAGTTGAGGTGCAGGTAAACCGCAGTGCATCCATGTGAAAGCAACCTTAGGCCCCTTTCACACGATCTGTCCGATCTGGTTCGCCTGTCTGTTTTCAGGTGGACTTTATCGGACCCTCTATTCACGTCTATAGAGCGGCAGATGTAAATGTGTCCATTTCTACCCACCTATCTCCAATCCAGTCTACTTAAAAAACAGAAGGGGATCTGTCCCCTTCTGTCTGGGCGGATTGGATTGGAGAGCCCATAGAGTAGAGCAGGCTGTGTCCATGTTGCTCTGCATATGCTGAGTGGACACGGACCTATCATCTGCCCGCTCCGCTCATTGTGGGCTGCAACTGGTTACCAAGTCGCTAAAGTGGCCCTCGCTCCTTAAAAGGTTAGGTACCCCTGCAGTAGGGGCATGAGTCACAGATGAAGAGGTGAGCTGTACCAGCCTTCTTCCTTAGTTTCGCCAGTGTGTAGGGGGGAGGGAAGGAGTCCCGGATGGAGAGGTGCGCTGTACTGTAGCACATCAGGAGACCCGCAGGGAAATTATAAAGATCTCCCATGAAGTTGATAAAAGTGTTAAGACTGCCACTGTCACATCTAGCCTTAAAACCCTTATCACTATGGTTGGCAGGTTTCACTATTCTTCCCTACCTCCTCTGTGAGAGCATGGGATCAATACTAGTCTTTATTACTGAGTAAACGGGCACCAATACTAGGGGTGATTACTGTGTAAAGTGGCACCAATACTAGGCTTTATTACTGCGTAAAGTGGCACCAATACTAGGGGATATTACTGCATAAACTGGCACCAATACTAGGGGTTATTACTGCGTAAACTGGCCCCACTACTAGGGGTTATTACTGCATTACCTGGCACCAATACTAGGGGCTATTTCTGTGTAAACTGGCACCAATACTAGGGGCTATTACTGCATAAACTGGCACCACTATTACTGTGTAAACTGGCACCAGTACTATGGACTATTTCTGCATAAACTGGCACAAATACTAGGGGTTATTACTGTAGGGGGTCAGCCCCTTGAATGACTAACTTCAGTACACTGTAGTTCTATTGAGAAATTCCCACAGACTGTCATGCATCTTCCAGCCACAAGAGGTCACTGTTGTTGCTTTAGGTGAAGGGAGGAAGCAGGAAGTTCCAGGAAGTGTGTGGTGTTCGACTCTCTATGGCTGTGCTGAGCTGAGGAAAGGTACTGCATGCTGTGGCCTTGAGAGGGATATAGACTGTATAATCCTGGGACAGAACAACAGGATCTTGCCAGAGGAGACAGAACTGAACTGTGATACAACGGACAGTAGCTGAGAACCAGATAAAGAGAGGAGAGAACATCCCAGAGCACCTCAAGCAAATTACAGAGCAAGGGGCCAGACTGCAGTGACCTCCAAGTGACAGAACAAGATAAACTACTTGCAAAGAAACCCAGACCAGTGCATAAGAGACTGCAGCTACAGACAGCAGGGGACAGATCCAGAGACCTGACTACATCCACCATCACAGAGACTGAGATAAAGCAGCTGTACCTACAGAACTGTGAGTTGCACCGGTGCTAACCTGTGGTAGGGCATAGAACAGGTTTCTGTAGACAGAGCGTTGCAGCAACGTGTCCCGGTTAGCGGGAATCAGATAGGATCATATAACAGAGTAGCCTGTATCTCTGTGTGTGCGTTGGCGGGAACGCCATTTTAAGTATCACGTTGCAGTTAACTTTGCTGTAAACCTATGTAATCTGTTTTTACTGTTAACATCATTCTCCGGCCATTATACTCTGTTGGTTAATAAAGCCGGTATCTGCTTCAGCCTCTCTGTCTGCTGTACCGTACTTTAATTCTGCATTGCGGTCCCCTACTCCTCTGACCGCTACAAGTGGCGCTGCGAGCAGGGTACGGTTACAGAGATGGAGGCGGCTGAAGGAAATGTGCATGATGCTAATGTGAGTACCTCAGGCAATGGTGGAACCCCTGCAAGGGCCCTCCCTATGGGCATGCTGTTTAACTTGCTGCCAAAATTTGATGGCAAGAACATGTCACTGTCAGACTGGGTGACAAGATTACAGAGCGCTGCAAGAATTTACAATGTCAGCCCAGAGTTACAGGTAGAAATCGCTTTGGCTGCCCTGGAGGGTGAGGCCCGAAAGAATGTGTTTCTACAATCAGAAGCCACACGCAGCACCTTGCAAGAGATTGTGCGATTTCTGGAAGAAATATACGGTGAAACAGCTAGTGCGGGCCACCTCCGGGCGAAATTCTTCTACCGGGTTCAGCAAGAAAATGAAGGGGTCTCACAATATGCGATGGCTCTACAAGAAGTATTGGCGGAGGTACAGAAAAAGGAGGCAGACGAAGTATCTGGCATGGGATCTGCCGACCGAATATTGCGGGAACAGTTTATTCTGGGACTCTTCAGCTCTCCCCTGAGACAGGTTCTGCGGGAGCGAGTCAGGGTGGACCCTACTCTGAACTTTTGGCAAATATTGGCGGAGGCTGTGGCACGCAGTAAAGAAGAAAGTTATGCCTCCGGAGTGATACGGACCCAGACCGCCACACCCTTTGGGGTTGTGGGGAAGGAAGAGGTCCTAGTTAAAGTGGTACAAGACCTGCAAAACTCCCTGAGTGCTATGCACGAAAAATTGACACAAATGGAAAGGCGAATGGAGTCGAGCTATTCCCCTGGGGCTGCCTATCCGGCCCAACAACCGCCCTATCAGATTGCCCCACTGGTTCCTACACCACAGCATCCTTACCCGAGTTCACCGTCACACCAAGTTCCTCAATATCTTCCAACAAGGCCAGCCAGGGCGCCTCCCGCGCGCAGGCGGAGAGACTATCGTCCAGGGACACAGTGCTGGCGGTGCGGAGAAGGAGGACACTTCGCCAGAGAGTGTCAGAGTGATCTATCTAGACCAGCGGTCACTAAATGGCGGCCCGCGGTCCATTGACGGCCCGCGAGATGCTTCTGCCCGGACCACTTGCGGCTCCCGGCTCACTAGCAGCCGTTGTTGTGTCGGGCCGCGAGTAGGGGAGTGACATCCCGCGCGAGCCGTGAATAGGGGAGTGACGGCCTGCTCGAGCCGTGAGTAGGGGAGTGACGTCCCGCTCGAGCCGCGAGTAGGGGAGTGACGTCCCGCGCGCGCCCCGCCCCCTGCAACTGACTAATGGACATCGCGGTGTCCTGTCGGGCCGCGAGTAGGGGCGTGACGTCACTCGCGCGCCCCGCCCTCTGCTCCTGACTGCGGCTCCCTCACATCGGACACTATGTGCACGCCCCGCCCCCCTGTTCGCGGCTTTTGACTCAGCTGGCTCCAGGTATGTGGAGCACATTTTTAGAGGAGAATAATGCAATTTAAAAAAAAAAAACCCTGAAGTGTGCAGACTGGCATGTGTTGTTGTGCTCATTAGAGTGCCCCATAAAAGAAACAAAATATGCCCATCAGATTGCTCCCTTGACATAAAATGTGCCCATCAGCGTGCCCCTTATTTTATGCTAAGGGACACGCTGATGGGCATATTTTATGTTAATGGACTCGCTGATGGGCATATTTTATGTTAAGGGGCACTCTGATGGGCATATTTTATGTTAAGGGACACGCTGATGGGCACATTTTATGTTAAGGGGCACGCTAATGGGCATATTTTATGTTGAGCGCAACGCTGATTTACACGTTTTGTTTTGCCCATCAGCGTGACCCTTATCATAAAATGTGCCCATCAGCGTGCCCCTTAACATAAAATATGCCCATCAGTGTGTACCACAGCAAAAAATATGCACATCAGCATGCCCCTTAACATAAAATATGCCCATCAGCATGACCCTTAACATAAAATATGCCCATCAGCATGACCCTTAACATAAAATAAGGGGCAAGCTGATGGGCGCATTTTATGTTAGGGGCACTCTGATGGGCAGAACAAAATGTGCCCACCAGCGTGACCCTTAACATAAAATATGCCCATCAGCGTGCCCCTTAGCATAACATTTGCCCATCAGCGTGACCCTTAACACAAAATAAGGGGCACGCTGATGGGCATATTTTATGTTAAGGGTCACGCTGATGGGCATATTTTATGTTAAGGGGCATGCTGATGTGCATATTTATGCTGTGGTACACACTGATGGGCATATTTTATGTTAAGAGCAACGCTGATTTACACGTTTTTTTTGCACATCAGCAATCCCACCATCATAAAATGTGCCCATCAGGGTGCCCCCTAACATAAAATGTGCCCATCGGCATGACCCTTAACATAAAATATGCCCATCAGCGTGCCCCTTATTTTGTGTTAAGGGTCACGCTGACAGGCAAATGTTATGCTAAGGGGCACGCTGATGGGCATATTTTATGTTAAGGGTCAAGCTGGTGGGCACATTTTGTTCAGAGTCAGCACAGACTTGAGATTCGGACCTCAGCCCAATGAAAATTTTAGCGACCGGACCTCCTTGAATTTTAATTCATTACCCCTGATCTAGACGCTCAGAGCCGGCGTTAAACTACCGGCCCCCGCAGTAGTGGGGCGTACTGCGGGGAAGGTGGAGAGTCAAGACACCCAACACAGCTCTGAACACCTGGTCGCAGGGTGCCCCGTCATACAAGCTGAATTTGAAGGAATTCCAGTCAACTGCTTAGTAGATACCGGATCACAGGTGACGACCATGCCTGAGTCATACTTCAATCGTTACTTCCAAGCACTGGCTAAGCCAGAACGAGAGACATTGGTCCGAGTTACAGCTGCGAACCATCAGCAAATTCCGGTCACGGGAGTCGTGTGGATGAACGTACGGCTGTGTGGACAGGAAGTGGGAAGAAAAGGTATTCTGCTGGTCCCCGAGACGTTCAAGGAGGATGTACCGGTGATAATGGGCATGAATATTCTACGAGAATTGGATCAGATCATGTTCACTAAACGGGGACCTGGCTATTGGAAGCAAGCCACCCCACACAAACCCACGCAAAAAGCTTTCCAACGGTTGATCCGGTTCTGTGGGACACAGAAGAGTGTCCCAGTACACCAGTCCGTGGGAACTATCCGAGTGCCGGGAAAGGCGACCCTCAGTCTTCCTCCGGGTCGGGAGACTATACTGACACTGCCTGTGGGAACCTTCCGCAACCTTGAAGGTATGGAGGTGATCATCGAACCAGGGGGTCTAGGAGAACTAGGTCAGGATGCCCTAGTGGCCCGGACACTGGCAGTGGTCCAGAATGGACGAGTACCCATAAGAGCTGTGAATGTGGGACATCTGGAAGTCGCTTTGGCACCTGGAGTAGAACTGGCCCGTGTGTACTTACATCGGGGAGAAGTGCTAAGTCGGGAAAAAGTGACTTTAGCTCCAACAGGCAATGCTGCATGGACACTGGCAGTTACTGCCCGACCCGAAGAGGCTCCGACCCCAGAATGGAATGGGAGAACCATTGTGGACCAAATGGAGATAAATGTGAAGAATCTCGGTCCAGACCGTTTGCGGGCGGTTGAAGCCATGCTGTGGGAGAATCAGGCTGCGTTTGCCCGCCATGCCGATGACTTTGGCTGCACAGATGCTATCACACATGAGATACCGACTGGGGACGCTGCCCCAATCCGGGAGAGATATCGACAGATCCCGCCCAAGTTGTACCAGGAAGTGAAGACATTGTTGAAACAGATGATAGATTCAGGAGTGGTACGAGGTAGTCAAAGTCCTTGGGCAGCCCCAGTGGTGCTTGTCAAAAAGAAGGACGGCACTATTCGATTTTGTGTGGATTATCGGCGGTTGAATGCATGCACCACACGAGACTCATACCCTCTGCCACGCATCGAGGAGTCCCTGACAGCCCTAGGGCGGGCTAAATACTTCTCCACCCTGGATCTAGCAAGCGGGTACTGGCAAGTACCGGTGGCCGAGAAGGACTGGGCCAAGACTGCATTCATACTCCCCATGGGACTATTCGAATTTAACAGAATGCCATTCGGGCTATCCAATGCCCCGAGCACCTTCCAGCGGCTGATGGAGAAGTGTCTGGGAGACCTGAATTTTGAAGCAACCTTGATATACTTGGATGATATCATTGTATACTCCGCTACTTTTCAAGAACACCTAGACCGACTAGGACAGGTACTCAAGCGGTTGCGATCCCATGGCCTGAAGATAAAGCCAAAGAAGTGTCATCTCTTCAAGAGGAAGATAGAGTACCTAGGCCATACGGTGTCCCAAGATGGGGTGCTGCCATCTCAAGACAAAATGGCTGCCATACAACAATGGCCAGCGCCCAGAACACTGCGGGAGTTGAAGGCTTTCCTCGGTCTGACCGGATATTACCGGCGATTCATCAAAGACTACGCAAAGATAGTGGGCCCTCTGAATGAGCTGCAGAGAAGAACAGCTGGGAGGCCCAAGGGTCAAAGTGTCCCCTGGGGACAGAAGCAGGAAGAGGCATTCCAGGCCCTGAAAGAAAACCTGACATCGGCCCCCATCTTGGCTTATGCTGACTTTGACAAACCATTCCTCTTATCGACTGATGGCAGCCTCTATGGACTTGGGGCGGTACTGTCACAGGTACAAGAAGGACGTGAAAGAGTTATCGCTTATGCCAGTCGGTCGTTGCGGGATACAGAGCGAAACCCTCATAACTATAGTTCCTTCCGGCTGGAGCTCCTTGCCCTGGTGTGGGCCATGACAGAAAAATTTGCGGGCTACCTGACAGGGGCTAAGATCTTTGTACAGACCGATAACAACCCCCTGGCCCATCTGGATACTGCCAAGCTGGGAGCCCTGGAGCAGCGTTGGGCAGCTCGCCTTGCCAAGTATGACTTCTCGATCCGCTACCGCTCTGCTACAGAGAACACTAATGCCGATGGTCTGTCGAGGGTTACTTTTGAGACTCCAGTAGGGGATCTGGATGAACAAAAAGAAGAGGATGAAACTCCAGACTTCCGCAGGTTCACACCTCCAGCAGTTGCAGCACAGACAAGTGGGGAGGCCCGAGTGCTACCCAAGGCATTAGGAAGAACCAATGAAGAATGGGGCCGAATACAGGATGAAGATGTCGGACTGCGGCAGATGAAAGGTTGGGTGTCCCAGCAAAGAAAACCTGACAGAGATGAAAGGACTGAGCTTGATGCCGAGATGAAGTCCATTCTACACCAATGGGATAGACTGGAAATTCATGGAGCTGTTTTGTACCGCAAGTGGCAGCAGCCTGCTGATATAGAGGCAAGGTGGCAGGTAGTAATACCCAGAAGCATGGCACGAGAAGTAGCCAAACAGGCTCATGAATTTGGAGCTCACTTCGGGCCAGTTAAAACCTTCCAGTGGCTGCAACGCTATGTATATTGTCCACGACTGGAGGCCACGGTTGAGGAAGTCTGCCGGCAGTGTCGAATGTGTGAACTCACCAAAAGCACCGAACAGAGGGCACCCATGCAGCCCATACAGACCAAAGAACCGCTGGAAGTATTGATGATAGATTATCTTCTCGTGGGACAATCCGCCAGAGGTCCACAATACTGCCTGGTCATGATTGACCACTTCTCTAAATTTGCAGTGGTCACCCCAACTCGAGACCAGACGGCTGAGTCTGCAGCTCGGGCCATCTGTCAAGATTTCATCCGAGTCTACGGGTGTCCGAAGTGGATCCATTCAGATCAAGGAGCGTGCTTTCAAGGGAAAGTGATGGAGGAGCTACATCGACTGTATGGCATTGAAAAATCCAGGACAACTCCATATCATCCCCAAGGGAATGGGGCCTGTGAGCGCTTCAACCGGACCCTGCTTCAGATGTTGAGGACATTAGAGGAAGACAAAAGGATGCACTGGCCAGACTACCTCCATGAATTAGTCTGGGCTTACAATAATCAGGTTCACAACACAACCGGGTATACTCCGTACATGCTATTGTTCGGCAGAGCTGGCCGGGAAATTGTTGAACTGAATTTAGAACAACCACAGGACTTAATAGAACGATCGACCACCTCATGGGTGAAAGAACACCGTCAGCGGCTCCAGACCATCCGCCGGTTAGCAGGCCAGCGTTTGCAAGAGAGAACTCATACTGACCGTCCTCCCCTCCAGGAGGTTCCGCTGCAACCTGGAGACCGGGTATTGGTGCGGGAGAAACGTCCCAAAGGCAAGTTGAGTGAGCGTTGGGAGGTACAACCTTACAAAGTGATCAGGAGAGTGTACCCCAATGGCCCGGTCTACGAAGTACGGGTGGAAAATGAGGAGTTTGCCTCAAGGATCCTACATAGGAATATGTTACGGCCATGTCGGTCTGAAGATCCCAAACCTGCTGAAGAGACAACACTTCCTGTCCCGTCCTCAGAACTCATTATCTCCAATGAAAACAATGATGAAGACTGGTGGATTGTTCCTGACACTACGGAAGGTCCCCAGGCCACAGGGGATGAAGCTTATGCTACAGAACCACCACCGGCTCGCAATGAGGAGGAACCCAGGTTGGCAGCTCCCAATGAGGAAAGTCAGTCCCTCACAGATAGTCAAGACCTCCGGAGATCCAATAGGTCTACTGCAGGGGTTCCACCAAACAGGTACAATGCTGATCAGTTCGTTTGGTCCACCTGTATGTGTTGTGGACAATGTTGTGCTGCTGTTAGAGATTGTAATAATCACTTTCTTCCCCATGGACTATATAGGATGGCCGAGGACGATCATCGTTAAGTGGGGAGGCATGTAGGGGGTCAGCCCCTTGAATGACTAACTTCAGTACACTGTAGTTCTATTGAGAAATTCCCACAGACTGTCATGCATCTTCCAGCCACAAGAGGTCACTGTTGTTGCTTTAGGTGAAGGGAGGAAGCAGGAAGTTCCAGGAAGTGTGTGGTGTTCGGCTCTCTATGGCTGTGCTGAGCTGAGGAAAGGTACTGCATGCTGTGGCCTTGAGAGGGATATAGACTGTATAATCCTGGGACAGAACAACAGGATCTTGCCAGAGGAGACAGAACTGAACTGTGATACAACGGACAGTAGCTGAGAACCAGAGAAAGAGAGGAGAGAACATCCCAGAGCACCTCAAGCAAATTACAGAGCAAGGGGCCAGACTGCAGTGACCTCCAAGTGACAGAACAAGATAAACTACTTGCAAAGAAACCCAGACCAGTGCATAAGAGACTGCAGCTACAGACAGCAAGGGACAGATCCAGAGACCTGACTGCATCCACCATCACAGAGACTGAGATAAAGCAGCTGTACCTACAGAACTGTGAGTTGCACCGGTGCTAACCTGTGGTAGGGCATAGAACAGGTTTCTGTAGACAGAGCGTTGCAGCAACGTGTCCCGGTTAGCGGGAATCAGATAGGATCATATAACAGAGTAGCCTATATCTCTGTGTGTGCGTTGGCGGGAACGCCATTTTAAGTATCACGTTGCAGTTAACTTTGCTGTAAACCTATGTAATCTGTTTTTACTGTTAACATCATTCTCCGGCCATTATACTCTGTTGGTTAATAAAGCCGGTATCTGCTTCAGCCTCTCTGTCTGCTGTACCGTACTTTAATTCTGCATTGCGGTCCCCTACTCCTCTGACCGCTACATTACTACATATACGGGCACCAATACCAGGGGCTAATTCTGCGTAACCTTGCACCAATACTAATCGGTTTTACTGCATAATCTGGCACCAGTACTAGGGGCTATTACTGCATGAACTGCCACCAATACTAGGGATTATATTACTGCATAAACTGGCACCAAAACTAAGGGTTATTACTGTGTAAACTGGCACAAATGCTAAGGGTTATTACTGCGTAAACTGCCACCAATCCTAGAGACTATTACTGTGTAAACTGGCACCAATACTAGGGGCTATTACTGCATAAACTGGCACCATTACTAGGTGTTATTACTGCGTAAACTGGCACCAATACTAGGGGCTATTACTGCATAAACTGGCATCAATACTAGGGGCTATTACTGCATAAACTGGCAGCACTATTATGGGTTATTACTGTGTAAACTGGCACCAATGCTAAGGACTATTTATGCATGAACTGGAACCAATACCAGGGGTTATTACTGCGTAAACAGGCACCAATACTAGGGGATATTACTACGTAAATGGGCACTAATACTAGGAGATTTTATTGAGTAAACTGGCACCAATACTAGGGGTTATTACTGCGTAATCTGGCACCAATACTAGGGGCTATTACTGCATAAACTGGCACCAATACTAGGAGCTATTACTGCATAAACTGGCACCAGTACTAGGGGTTATTACTGTGTAAACTGGCACAAATACTAGTTGTTATTACTGCGTAAACTGGCACCAATACTAGAGACTATTACTGAGTAAACTTGCACCAATACTAAGGGTTATTACTGCATAAACTGGCACAAATACTAGGGGTTATTACTGCATAATCTGCCACCAATACTAGGGGCTATTACTGCCTAAACTGGCACCAATACTAGGGGATGTTACTGCATAAACTGGCACCAATACAAGGGGTTATTACTGCGTAAACTGGCATAAATACTAGGGGTTATTACTGCGTGAACTGGCCCAAATACTAGGGGTTACTACTGCGTAATCTGTACCAATACTAGGGGATATTACTGCAACAACTGCCGCCAATACTAGGGATTATTACTGCGTAAACTGGCACAAATATTAGGAGTTATTACTGCGTAATCTGGCACCAATACTAGGAGCTATTACTGCATAAATTGTCACCAATACTAGGGGCTATTACTGCATACACTGGCATAAATACTAGGGGCTATTACTGCATAAAGTGGCACCAATACTAATGGTTATTATTGCATAATCTGGCACCAGTACTAGGGGCTATTACTGCATAAACTGTAGTTTATGAATAAAAGTAGTAAATGAAATACCAGAAGTGATGGTGTTCACAATGTCAATAGACATAGTCATGAAAATGACATAGTCGTACATTTTGACTATTCAGTATAAAAGGTGGAGGAAAAAGAATGTCATATGAAGCAATAGTAGGACCCTATTTTACCTCTATCTCAGGTATGCAACAAGCAGCCTACTCGGCTAAAGTAGGTTTTTCTACAACTCTGTCACAACTGTTCAGACAACAAATGGCTTTAATACACCCATCACTTTTAAGGGTGACGACGGAATTCTCTCTCTAACGGAGCCGAAACGTTCGCTACCCCAAGTCTTGCAAATTCTACAAGAGTTTAGCTCGATTTCGTTTTATAAGGACAATTTCTCAAAGTCCCTCATTTTGAACATAGGGGTTGACCCTGCCACCAAACTTTCCCTTCAGGCTACTCTTCCTTTCACTTGGGCGGCAAATAGCATACCATACTTGGGCATTACTCTCACATCGTCTGTCCGTTCCCTCGCAAGCGTAAACTACGAACCCCTGATCCGTAACGTTCAGACCCAATTGCATGCTTAGAAAAAGAAAAGGGGAAAATTTCTGCTCTAAAAAATGAGTGAGGATTATATAAAGTGAATGGTGAAAAAAAGCTGCTTACACTGATCCACAGACAGTAATCACAAACAAATATATACAAAATAGTGTAGCGCTAAAAATAAATGAACATATATCACATGTGATGCAATATAGAACGTTATAAACAATAATGGATAGCAAATAAATAAAGTGAATAGCATATAAATTGAGACAATCCCTGCTATGGCTAATCCAGCAGCTAAAGATGGAGGAGCAGAGACAGCAGCCAAGCTAGTCTTCCTTTATCTCCAGTGGTGTAGTAAGTAACTTACAAGGTTCCTGAATAAAAGGGCATAGACATGTATCATAGACTGTAGATCGGACCGCAGCGTCCCGCATCCTCGCTGTAGCAGAAAAACAGACGACGTCAACTGATGACGAAACGCGCCGGGCGGTACCAGACGTGACGTCAACACGCCCCCTATCCGTGCCGACTTTGTTTTTCTGCTACAGCGAGGACGCGGGATGCCGCGGTCCGATCTACAGCCTATGTTACATGTCTAAGTGCTTTTATTCAGTGTAACGCTCATGCGTTTTTTGTTAGTGAATGGATTTGCAGCTGCAGAATTATTACACTCAGTAGTCTTGTAGAGAATGTGTTGAACAACATATCCAACTCTCAGGACTTCATCACTGTGTACAGCCTGTTATGCAAATATACATACACTCAATATGATGTTCCTGGAGTGATAGAATGTATATGATAGAATAGAGGTGAGAGACAGGCAATAGAATGGTGAGCACTTAGTAGTAGTATTCAGGAGAGTGGTAGGTGATGATAGTATGCAGATAGGTTTTAGCAATCATGTATAGTAACAGGTGGTAGGGGACAGCAGATGAAGTATGCAAGAGAGAGTAACCTAGTGCAATGATAGGTGATGGTAGTCCCAAGAGCTAGCAATCTATGCAGATGATAGAAATAGCTTAGATAGTAATAGTCCCTTTAGTATGCAGTAGTAGATAGTGAAAGTTAGGTTGAGGAAGGAATCCCCTGCAGGGTACTTATCACTAGATGGGTTAGTAGTAGCAAGGTCCAAGAGTAATGGAGTAATCCGGTAGCGAGATACTGGATCGGTAGCGAGGTTCCGGTCTTGTTCAGGCAAGGGGAATAGCTTGAAGCTCCGGCAGCATTGGACAAGACAAGGCAACATGCGGTTTGAACGAGCAATGAGTGAGAGAAAGCCGGCGATTGAAATAGCCGCTCATAGCGGCGCCCGGCGATGACGTCATTGCCCTTAAAGGTGTATGCGTTCCATTTGGATAGCAAGATGGGACGCAATATTAAGAGAGAAATGTGGAAATAAGGGTACCAGAGGTACCAGAACATTACAGTACCCCCCCTTAAGGCCGGCTCCGGAAGGCCTTTACAACTGGTTTTTCCGGGTATTTCGAGTGGAAATTGCGAATCAGTCTAGGGGCATGTATATCGGAGGTATCCAGCCAGGTGTCGTCTTGGGGCCCATAGTTCTTCCATCGTACTAGATATTGGAGTCTTCTTCTATGGATACGAGAATCCAGAATCTCCTTTATCTCAAATTCTTCTCCGCCTTCAACTTGTACAGGAGGTGGAGGTGAGATGGTAGGCCTTATTCCTTGGTTAGGAACATGGGGCTTTAGTAGATACACATGGAAGATGGGATGTATCTTGTAGGTCTGTTGGTAATGTGAGTTGTACTGCAGCTTTTCCAATAAGCTTCTTTATTGGGAAAGGTCCCAGGAATAAAGGTCCAAGTTTTTTACTAGGGATCTTTAATCTCAAATTTTTTGTAGAAAGCCAAACAAGATCCCCAATGGCATATTGGGGAGAGGGTTTTCTACGAAGGTCGTAGTACCTCTTTTGTTGGCTATGGGCATGTGAGATGGTGGTGTTGAGTAAACCCAGGGAATCCTTTATTTGGGTAAGATAATCAGAGGCCACTGGATTACTTGATGGCAAGATACGTGGTGGAAGAAGTGTGGGATGAAACCCATAGTTTAAGTAGAATGGACTTTGTTTAGTAGTGCTGTGGGTCGCGTTGTTATAGGCAAATTCTGCCAGCGGGAGGAGGTCCACCCAATCGTCCTGTAGATATGAAGTATAGCAACGTAGATATTGCTCAATGCACTGGTTGACTCTTTCTGTCTGTCCGTTGGTCTGAGGGTGGTAAGGAGAAGTAAGTTTTCGCTCTATTCGTAGAATCTGACATAGAGCTTGCCAAAACTTTGAGATAAACTGTGAACCACGGTCAGACAGAAGTGTTTTTGGAATACCATGTAACTTAAAGACATGTTTCACAAGTAATTCCGCTGTTTGCTTGGATGAAGGTAGTCTTCGGATAGGAATGAAATGTGCCATCTTGGTCAGATGGTCCACTGACACTAAAATGGTGTTGAATCCTTTGGAAGGTGGTAGTTCTACTATAAAGTCTAAGGACACCACTTCCCATGGAACCTGGGGTATTGGTAAACTACAAAGTAGACCCGATGGTTTTGTAGTGTCAATTTTGGACCTTGCACAGATGTCACAAGATGAAACGAACTTTTGTACGGTCATCTTCATGTCAGGCCACCAAAATTGCCTAGTAAGTAAATTGAATGTTTTAGTCATACCCATATGTCCTGCCATAGGTACATCATGCGACAATTCCAAGATCTTGGTTCGCATAGTAGGGGGTATGTATAGTTTATCGTTGTAATAGAGGAAGCCTTCTGCATCAGCATTTAGTTGTGGTGGAGGTGAATCCAGTCCTATGCTGTGCAAAATCTCTTCCTTCAGGGAACGGACAACACCGACAATACGTTCATAGGGTATTATAGGAACTGAGGGAACCTCGGCGTAGCTATCTTCGGTTAATCGTGAAAGCGCATCCGCTTTTTTTATTTTTGTCTGCAGGTGTATAGGTCACTAGAAAATTAAATCTCAAAAAGAATAATGACCATCGTACCTGACGGTGGGAAAGAGTTCTATTAGTCTGAAGGTATTGGAGGTTTTTGTGATCTGTGTATATAAGGATTGGCAATCGAGTACCCTCAAGTAGGTGTCGCCAATTCTCTAATGCCAGTTTTATGGCTAGTAACTCTTTTTCACCCACTGGGTAATTCACCTCGGGGCTGCTTAGTGACTTTGAGAAGAAAGCAACTGGGTGAAGTGGTGAAGTGTTTGTTGGTCGTTGTGAGAGAACTGCTCCTACTGCCATATTTGACGCATCTACCTCCAAAATATATTGAAGGGATGGGTCTGGATGGCGTAGTATGGGAGCAGAAGTAAAGCTTGATTTCAACAAGCAGAAAGCTCCATTTGCTTCTTCTGACCATTTGAATTGTTTTTTTGTACTTGTGAGTTGTGTGAGAGGTCTCACAATAGCAGAGAAGTTCTTGATGAACTTTCTATAGTAGTTAGAGAATCCGAGGAATCTTTGTAATGCTTTGCGAGTTGTTGGCACAGGCCAATCTAGAATACAGGATATTTTGCTCATGTCCATTTTGATTCCATTTTTGGATATAATGTATCCTAGGAATAGTACTTCCTCTTTATGAAATAAACATTTTTTTGATTTAACATATAATTTATGTGCAAGTAGTCTTTTTTTTTTTTTAATTTGATAATTTTTATTAATTTTTTACATATACCAGACAGATTTGCATACACAAACATCAAATCAATGCACAAAAATAGCGACACATTTCATACCCTCCCAAAAAAAAAAAAAAAAAAATTATATATACCCCCCCCCCCCGAGGGGAGGGATAAGAGGAGGGCCCGTATCTGGGACCTTCACCCTACTCATTGAGTAACCCACCACCAATGACGCTGATCGCATTCCAAGAATATACCTGTGTTGAAAAAAAAAAAAAAGTTTGTAGGGGCGTCTGCCCCTTCTTCTGCACGTTGGTTTATTTTCACGAGTGCAAGTAGTCTTGACAACACGAGTCTTACATGTTTTATGTGTTCAGGTAAGGAATGAGTATAAATAAGTATATCGTCCAGATATACTACAACACAAACATCAAGCAAGTCTCTGAATATGTCATTTATAAATCGTTGGAAGGCTGCGGGAGCATTACACAACCCAAATGGCATCACAACTCAAACAGTCCGTATCTGGTTCTGAATGCTGTCTTCCATTCATCCCCGTTACGGATTTGAATTAAGTTGTATGCCCCTTTTAGGTCCAATTTCGAAAAGTAGGAAGCTCTGCGCACCTGTTCTATAAGTTCAGGAATAAGAGGTAAAGGATAATGATCCTTTATTGTAATGGTATTTAATTGTCTGAAATCAATAATAGGCCTGAGACTTGAATCTTTATTGCGGACAAAGAAGAGTCCTGCAGCAGTGGAGGAAGTAGAAGGTCTGATGAATCCTTTCGCCAAATTTTCATCCAAGTATTCCTTGAGATGAGAGAGTTCATCCTGTGAAAGAGGATAAACGTGACCGAAAGGCAATTTGCTATTAGGGAGTAGATCGATACAACAATCATAGTCCCTATGGGGAGGCAACACTTGAGCGTTTTTCTCAAGGAAGACTTCCGACAAATCCTGATAACATATTGGTATAATCTCATCCGACACCACAGACAGGATCCTTCCATGTGATGAGAGATTACACGTGGTTTCGCAGTAGTGAGAAGAGAAGGTTAGAGTTCTTGTTTTCCAATCGATGATTGGTTGATGTATGTGTAACCAGGGAAGTCCAAAAATAATGGGAAAATGTGGTGAGGTCAGTACATCAAAAGTGGTGGTCTCCACATGAGACCCGTCAGCAGTGACAAGGAGTGCCTGTGTCTGATTAGTGATGGGACCAGAGGATAACGGAATACCGCTAATGAAACTAACAGAGACAGGTTTAAGTTTTGAAATAATAGGTATTTTATTTAAGGTAACAAAACAAGTATCAATGTAGTTCCCACAAGATCCTGTGTCGACCATAGCCTTGGTGGTGATCCTAGTTTGGTCCCACTGTAATGTCAAATGAATAAAAAGATAAGGATTAGAAAATGAAGTTGTTAGTCCCCCTAGCAAGACATTTGAACACTCACCCTCTTTTTTGCGGACAAGGGGACAGCCGTTTATCAAATGATCCGGGGATGCGCAGTACATGCAGAGATGTTCGGTTTTCCTCCTGGCACGTTCGGAAAAGGTCAAAGGTGGACGTATCATTCCTACCTCCATAGGAGTAGGGTCAACAGGCGACATCCGAGAAGGACTGGACAATGGCAATCCCATCTTCTCAGCCTTTCTTTCTCGCAGTCGTCTGTCAATATTGATACTGGTCTGTATCAGGCCATCCAAGGTGTCAGGTAAATCCGCTCGGGCGAGCTCGTCTTTAACGGCTTCTGATAGGCCGAGTCTGAACTGCGTTCGCAAGGATGTGTCATTCCACCCTGAATAAAGGGACCATCTTTTGAAATCTGCCAAGAAGTCCTCAACAGGTCTCCTTCCTTGTTTTAAAGCCCTCAATTGGGTATCAGCAGTACTCTGCCTATTGGGGTCTTCATATAAACTAGCGAGTTGCGCTAGGAATAAAGGATAGGAGTTAAGAAGTGGGTCATCTTTCTCAAAGAGAGAGTCTGCCCAGGCCCGGGGATCACCCATCAGATAGGAAATAGTGGTACAGACTTTGTTTTGGTCAGTGGGGTAGGTATGAGGTTTCAACAAGAATAGCAATCGACATGCGTTTTTAAATTCACGAAATTTACTCCGATCACCAGTAAACACTAGAGGAGGGTTTATCTTAGGCTCACGGGGCTGAGCAGCAGAGAGCTGCGCAAGACGGCCAACCTGCTGTCTTAAAGCCTGATTTTCGTTTTTTTTACCTCTGTAAGAGCAAGTATCAATGCATCTACTTGTTGTTTTAATTGCATTACTTGAGTGGGTAATTCTGCTGAATCCATATTTTTTCGGGCTCGTTCAATCTGTAACGCTCATGCGTTTTTTGTTAGTGAATGGATTTGCAGCTGCAGAATTATTACACTCAGTAGTCTTGTAGAGAATGTGTTGAACAACATATCCAACTCTCAGGACTTCATCACTGTGTACAGCCTGTTATGCAAATATACATACACTCAATATGATGTTCCTGGAGTGATAGAATGTATATGATAGAATAGAGGTGAGAGACAGGCAATAGAATGGTGAGCACTTAGTAGTAGTATTCAGGAGAGTGGTAGGTGATGATAGTATGCAGATAGGTTTTAGCAATCATGTATAGTAACAGGTGGTAGGGGACAGCAGATGAAGTCTGCAAGAGAGAGTAACCTAGTGAAATGATAGGTGATGGTAGTCCCAAGAGCTAGCAATCTATGCAGATGATAGAAATAGCTTAGATAGTAATAGTCCCTTTAGTATGCAGTAGTAGATAGTGAAAGTTAGGTTGAGGAAGGAATCCCCTGCGGGGTACTTATCACTAGATGGGTTAGTAGTAGCAAGGTCCAAGAGTAATGGAGTAATCCGGTAGCGAGATACTGGATCGGTAGCGAGGTTCCGGTCTTGTTCAGGCAAGGGGAATAGCTTGAAGCTCCGGCAGCATTGGACAAGACAAGGCAACATGCGGTTTGAACGAGCAATGAGTGAGAGAAAACCGGCGATTGAAATAGCCGCTCATAGCGGCGCCCGGCGATGACGTCATTGCCCTTAAAGGTGTATGCGTTCCATTTGGATAGCAAGATGGGACGCAATATTAAGAGAGAAATGTGGAAATAAGGGTACCAGAGGTACCAGAACATTACATTCAGGAACCTTGTAAGTTGCTCTTTCAATAAACCTTTACTTTTGCTTTATGGGATTACACTATGTGTCTCTATATATGTTTTTTTATACATACCCGATTCTGCTTGGGTGCCCGAGTGAGCCTTGAGAACTGCATTGTTTGGGAGGTGATCCATACGATACAACATCTGATTCTGAGGTCTACTATATCCCTTAAGCTTTCAGGGCCACTTCATTAATTTGAATGGCCATGGCTTTCTGGTAAGCAGCTCCATATTACCTCTGCACCGTGGTGTACTTCACTCATTTTCCAGCTCCCTTCACAAGAGGAGGTTTCTTTGGATTACTTTGCACCCTTTGGGACTTGTGTTTTTATTTTTGGGACCATTATTCCCATCTCCACTTTTGCACTCAATTTATATGCTATTCACTTTATTTATTTGCTTGTGTTTTCATTTTTGGACCATTATCCCTATTTTCACTTTTCGACTTAATTTATATGCTATTCATTTTATTTATTTGCTATCCATTATTGTTTATAACATTATATATTGCATCACATGTTCATTTATTTTTAGCGCTACACTATTTTGTATATATCCAATTGCATGCTTGGTTTGCAAAAGAACAATCATGGGTGGGAAAACTAGCGGCCTATAAAATGTCCATTCTCCTGCAAATCCTGTACTATTTTTGAGTTCTCTCCCTGCCTATCCCGCACCGATACATTACCTCTCTCACTCAATCCTTGACCAAATTCCTCTGGCACCATAAGAAACCGAGATGCGCTCGCACATTTCTCAAAGCACACAAATCTATAGGAGGGATGGGTCTCCCCGATCTTAACGACTATAAATGGGCGACGATCCTGGACACTGGTTCCGCATGAATGACTGCCCTCAATGGGCTAATCTTGAGGCTGCACTAACTGACTCCCCAGATTTAAAGTACATCTTGTTTCTAGACTCGCTTAGTCCCAGAGACCTTTCATCCTTACCCCTAACTGTGCGAGCCTCCATACTGGCTTGGCGTCCCCTTAACCGGAACTCCCCGGATGAGTTCCCCACTAGTATTCCTCCTATTCCGATCCAGACGTTATCCTCCAGGATACCTTTTTTGTACACTAAACCAATACTCTCACATGGCATTAACTACGTACAAGATTTCCTTCATCTAGGCAAACCTTGCACTTGGACAGAAATGAGAAATTACTTCTCCTTACCGCCATCGCTATACTTCCCCTGTTATCGCATTTCTCATTTCCTCTCCAAACACCCCCCCCCCCCCCTTCACATCCCACCTGCTGTTTGAAAGTTTCTATCTAGGGAAGCTCCGACCAAGGGAGGAATATCCCTTTTCTACAATACCCTACAACTCAAAACCCAATCTCAAAAATCTCTTCCTCTGCAGAAGTGTGAGGAGGACCGTGGCAAGGCGTACACCTGGGCAGAGTGGCAGCTAGCAATCCAATCCTACTATTGATTTTCCAAATGCATTAGTCACTGGGAAATGATGCCTAAACTCCTGCACAAATGGCACTATACACCGTATAAGCTTTCAAAATTTTCCCCCAACCATTCAGCCAATTGTTGGCGAGGGTGCGGGCAGGTTGGGACCCTCTCCCATATCACTTGGGGGTGCTCAAACTTGACCAGTTACTGGAACATGGTATTCCAATTAATCTCCTCACTCACGGGTTTTACTAACACCGCCCAGTATGGGCTTAGCAATACTCAATCTGGGCATCGATTGCTTTCCTTTGCAAGCAAGACAGGTGGTAACTCATATACTCCTGGCGGCCCGCAATATTATAATCAAACACTGGGGTTCCCAATACTCTCCTAACCTACCTGATGTCAAAATCGCAACTATGTATTTGAACGTCTACTTGCCATTAACCAAGGGACATGTAAATCCTTTGATGATAGGTGGACCTTGTGGCAGAACACGTACTTTTCTCCCAAATGATTGCTTACTTAATTATCTAATGCATACCCTTTACATCCGTAATCCTTCTTTAGAGGACCTGGAGGGGACCTGTCGCTTCCTCTACCCACACAGTTTGTGTCCAGAAGGGGTGTGCGGGTGGGACCGGCGGGAACCTGACAGGACCTATATTGCCTATCCTGTGATTCTGTAATGTATGCAAGTGCTACAGATATGAATAGAATCTATTCGCTTTTTGGACCTTTGCCTGTTGCATTGGTGTTTAACTCTTGTTTGTTCCTATGTATTCTTCTTTCTCCTTTTGAAAATCAATAAAAATGTATTGCTTAAAAAAAAAAGAAAGAAAGAAAAAAAAAAAGGGCAGAGGCATGTCCTGGGAAATTACAGCCTGACATTGATAGTATGTAAGCTTCTGGAGGGGATGATAAGGGACTATATCGTAGAGTTTGCTAAAGACAACATCATCAGCAGTAATCAGCACGGGTTTACAAATGGGCATTCTTGTCAAACCAATCTGTTAACATTCTACAAGGAGCTGAGCTGTGAGATAGATAGGGGGAGACCAGTTAATGTGGTGTACCTGGATTTCGCTAAGTCGTTTGATACAGTTCCCTACAAGCGCTTAATTTATAAAATGAGGTCTTCAGGCATCGACCACAAGGTTTGCTCTTGGATACGGAACTGGCTAAAAGGGCGTGTCCAAAGGGTGGTAATAAATACGCATACTCAGACTGGTCTGGGGTGGTAAGTGGGGTCCCCCAAGGCTCAGTCCTGGGACCAACCTTGTTCAATTTATTCATAAACAGCATTGAGGACGGGATCATTAGTTCTACATAGGTTTTTGCAGATGACACAAAATTGGGCAGGGCAATAACTGCACAGCATGAGGCAGATATCTTACAGAATGACCTGAACAAAATAACTGAGTGGGCAACGACATGGCAAATGAGGTTTAATGTGGAGAAGTGTAAGGTTTTGCACTTGGAGACTAAAAACATAAAAGCACAATACACTTTAGGGGGGGGGGGACCTTTGGGGGAATCAAAAATGGAGAAGATCTGGGAGTCTTGGTAGAGGATAGACTAGGTAATAGCATGCAATGTCAAGCGGCAGCTGCCAAAGCCGGCAGAATATTAGCATGCATAAAGAAGGGGATGAATTCCAGAGATAAAACTATAATCCTACCAATTTATAAAACTCTGGTCCGACCGCATCAGGATTATTCTGTCCAGTTCTGGTCACCAGTCCTCAGGAGGGATGTGTTGGAGCTGGAGAGAGTCCAGAGAAGAGCAACTAAACTAATTAGGGGATTGGAGGACCTTAATTATGAAGAGCGTCTACAATCGCTTAATTTTTCTCCCTGGAGAAGAGACGCCTGAGAGGGGACATGATAGCAATTTACAAATACCTCAATGGTGATCTCAGCATGGAAAAAAAGGATTGCATGAGGACGTGAAGACATACAATGCGATTAGAGGAGAAGCGTTTTAACCTCAGACAACGCAGGGGGTTCTTTACTGTTAGGGCTACAAGATTGTGGAAATCTCTACCACAAGAGGTAGTTTCTGCGGGAAGTATGGCTACTTTCCGCCTCTTGGACATACATCTCAAGGATCAGAACATTAAGGGGTATGAGAGATGATTACAGCCACACACACCTACACAGGTTGAACTGGATGGACTATTGTCTTTATTCAACCTTAGCTACTATGTAACTATGTAACTATGTTACCTTCTACATCCTGTGAGTTTATTACTTTTATTAAACATGGTGTAATCATCCATTACTGCACTTAGATTGGAGCTGCTTTTCTCATCTCCCTCATAACAGATGCATGTCTCTCAGGCTGGGGAGGGGAGCTCCAATCTCTCACAGTTCAGGGAACATGGTTACTCAAGAATCAAACTCCCCAGCGATACAAAATTCTCTGCACCACTGGAACCGCACCACTGGAACCACTGCCTTCTTCAGGGACACCCAATCAGGGTACAGTCAGACAACCCCACAGCTATGGCCTACATCAATCACCAAGGGGCAACCAGGAGTCATGAAAGAAATAAGCCTGATCATCTCATGGATGGAAAACACTGTTCAGTAATTTCTGCTGTCCCCATCCCAGGAGCAGACAATTGGAAGGCAGATTACCCCAGTTGTCACCTCCTGGACTAAGGGGAAATGGGCCTGTTGTCTCAGTGTCTCTCTGTTCTATCCTGCTTCTTAATCTCTGGCTTAAATGGCATGACTGTTTAACACCATATCTTGAGGAACAGAGAGGTCTCTGAATCTGTCATTTCTATGCTGCTAAAAGCAAGAAAAGCCACTTCCAGAAAAATCAACCACCGTAACTGGAAATCCTTTTTGCCTGGTGTAAACACAGATGAAGATTACTCTGTGTCTTACATTCTGGCCTTCCTACACTTGGGACTTGACCAAAACTTGGCACTAATTATGCTTAAGGGACAGGTTTTGGCCTTGTCCATTTTTTCCAGAAACCTCTGGCTTTGCTTTTCCTTGTAAAGGCATTTATTTAATGCATCTCTTACATCAAACCACCCTTGCAGGAGCCTGTGCTTCATTAGAACCTAAATGTTGTTCTTCCTGACCTGCAGAAACCATCCTTTGAACCCATCAGGGAACTCCTTTGGTTGATCTTGCCTGCAAGATAGTCTTGTTGGTGGCTATCACGTCTGATAGACATGTCTGTAAGTTAGTGGTTTCATCTTGTAAGGAGCCATTTCTTATTCTTCCAAAGGACAAAGTAGTCTTGCTCTCAGACCACCCTCTTTACTTCCAAGGTGGTGTCAGCCTTAAAGTGAAGACATTGTCCTTCCTTCATTGTGCCCTATCCCAAAGCACACAAAAGAGATTGCTCTGCGCTGTCTGGACGTTGTCAGAGCCTTCAGAGTCTACCTCAAAGCTACAGCTTCTAGACAGACTCCCTTTTTATTCTGTCCTGATGACCTTGAAAGGGTTATCCTGCCACAAAATCCACCATCACTAGGTGAGTAAGTGTAACGCTCCTGCGTTTCATGTATGGTGTGGATTTTCAGCTGCAGAAATATTCCACTTCAGTAGTCATGTAAGAGAGATGCTGAGATACCATTCCCAACCTCAATGACTCATCATGTGTGGAAGGTCTTAATTCAGCTAGTAAATACACACACTCAACAAGCTGGTTCCTAGAGTGACTTTATGTATGTAGTAACACAGTGATGAAGATTTAAGAGACAGGTTGAGTGGAGGTGGTAGGTGACAGACACTTGAAGGTAAGACAGTAGCAGATGGATGCAGGTAGGTTTAGCAATCATGTATGGTAGCAGATGACAGAGTAGCAGGTGGACATACAAGAGAGATCAACCCAGTGCAGGAATAAGTAGCAGTAGTCTTAAGAGCTAGCAATCTAGATATGCAGATGTGATAAATAATCTTTACTATGCAGAGCTAGATAGTGTAAGCTTAGTATAAGTTTATAGAGGGTTCCCCTGCGGGGTACTTAGCACTAATAGCAATACAGCCGAAGGTTGGTTCAGGAGGAGCGGATGATCCGGAAGCGGGATGCAGGGATCAGCGCAGCGAGGTTCCGTCAGCGAGGTATGCTTGCAAGCACGAAAGCTTCAAGCCAAGTTAGCATCCAGGTAAGGGTGTTTGAACGAACACATGTGAGTGAGAACCGGCGATTTAAATAGTCATCTAGTCCGGCGCTGAGTGATGACAGCTTCAGTCTTAAAGGTGTATGCGCACCTTTCCAAAAGAGAATGGTGGGGCGCATACACTTGTGAAAAGAGTAATTTAGGGTACCAAAGGTACCGGAACATTACAGTAAGGCAACTAATGTCAAGAGCTTATACCCTAGGGACAAAGATCCACCTGCACTTACAGTATATATGCTCATTCTACAAAATCGGTTGGAGTTTCCTGGACTCCAACCGATTTGGTAAAAAAATCAATGAACTTGGGTCAATAATGGCATCTGAGAATGTAGATTTAGTGGCTGTTACGGAGACATGGTTTAATGAAAGAAATGACTGGGACATAACCATACCAGGGTACTCTTTATACAGAAGAGACAGAGAAGGCAAGAAAGGAGGAGGAGTGGCCCTGTATGTGAAAGATAGCATTAAATCTAACCTAATACAAGTTGGTGAGGCCAACATAGAGTCAGTTTGGGTTACGTTGCAGTTTGCTAATCATGCAGTAACTCGTGTAGGTGTGATATATATAGAACACCTGATCAAGTCAAAGAACTAGATGATCTACTAGTTGAAGAAATAGCTAAAATGACAATGAAAGGAGAAGCTATCATTATGGGAGATTTCAATCTTCCAGATATAAACTGGAAAACCAAAATAGCAAGTTCTACCAGGAGTACAGATATTCTAAATTCCCTACTGGGGTTGTCTCTGCAACAAGTGGTTGAGGAGCCAACCCGGAGGGAGGCCATTTTGGATTTGGTATTCACAAATGGGGATTCGGTATATGATGTCATTGTAGGCGAAACCTTGGGATCTAGTGATCACCAGTCAGTGTGGTTTAATATAAGAACTGTGAAAGAGTCACACCACACAAAAAGAAAAGTTTTAGATTTTAGAAAAACAGACTTTTCAAAAATGAAATTAGTCATAAATGAGTCCTTATCAGACTGGTACGGATTACATGGAGTCCAGGAGAAATGGGACTACTTAAAAGGTGCATTATTGAAGGCAACATAAAATTGCATTAGACTTGTCAGTAAAAGCAAAAAAAGGAAGAGACCACTGTGGTACTCAGCAGAAGTGGCCCAAATCATTAAAAATAAAAAGCTAGCATTTTGTAATTATAAAAAAACCCAGAGCAATGAAGATAAGGAAATCTACAAGATTAGGCAGAAAGAAGCCAAGCAAGTTATAAGAACTTCTAAAGCGCAGGCAGAAGAAAAACTAGCTCAGTCTATGAAAAAGGGGGATAAGACATTCTTCAGATATATAAATGAAAAAAGGAAATTAAAACAAGGAATAACTAAATTAAAAACAAAGGACGGAAGGTATGTAGAAGAGAATAAAGGGCTAGCCGACTGCCTTAATGAATACTTCTGTTCAGTTTTTACAGAAGAAAAAGAAGAAGGACCTCCACTTGAAAGGATGACTAATGAATCGTTTGATGCATGTGTCTTTACATAGGAAGACGTTCTAAGATTGCTGTCTAAAGTGAAGACAAATAAGTCAAAGGGGCCTGATGAGATACACCCAAAATTATTAAAAGAGCTTAGTGGTGAGTAGAGATTTATAGAACTGTTCGCCGGCGAACAGTTCCCGGCAAACTTAGCATGTTCGCGTTCGCCGCTGCCGGCGAACATATGCGATGTTCGGTCCGCCCCCCATAAGACATCATTGAGGCAAACTTTGACCCTGAACTTTACAGTCAGCAGACACATTTCCAGCCAATCAGCGTACCTCCCTCCCACACCCTCCCACCTCCTATAAATAAGCAAGGGCAGCATCCATCTTAGATCATTCTGAAGCAGTGTGTGTAGTGAGAGTAGGGAGAGCTG